>NC_053390.1:770800296-771481367 GCF_905171765.1 Bufo bufo | reverse complement strand
TGGAGTCGGGGTGTACGATAGTCCCTTCCGTATCAATGATTCGTGCTCAGGTTTTAACACTACGGAGGACCTATTTATAATCTGCATTACCGTATTGCTGTTTACATTTTCTGACTGTACCCCCATTTGTCTCGGTCTCTGAGTTGTATCCCCGTCATTAAAAAAGGAACCTGGGCAGTGGGTGCCACTAGCTGGGGCATATTTGTTTGTGGAAGCGACATGGTTGTAGACGCAGAGGTAGGTTGTAATGAATAGGAGGATGTTTGTGGGTTTATATTTGGTCCTTGAGTGTTTTGGACCCGATATTGGTTCTGTTGCCATTCTTGATTGCTATTTCTTGGTTGTGGATTTCTCCTTTGTTGGTATTTCCCTCTATATCTACCTCTGCCTCTCCTGTTTGTCTGGGGGAGACTTCCTTCTGATTCAGACGCTTCAGATTCAGATATATCTGTATATTGTTTATACTCAGTTCTACCAGCATATAGTGACTGACTATTTGGTTTGTTATATACCTGGCCTGTCTCGAAGTCTCGCTTGTCCCTGATATACTTTCTGTGCTTCCTCTCTTTTACCTCAGTTTGTAGGCTTTCAACGTTTTTTTGTAATTTGACTTCCAGGGAACTAAATTCCGGCTGAGATCTTAGTTGTTGAATTTCTTGGGTCTCTTTCTCAAGCTGTGCTACCACTTTAATTAGCTGTTTTTTCTCATGCTCTAAGATGTACGCTTGCATACGGAGTGAGTTCTCCGTTAGCAATGACTCCCACCCTCTAATAAATTCGACGTCTTCCTGATGTGAGTTGGGAATGATGTTCACTCTCATACCCCTGTATACAATTTTTTGTTGTAGGTATGTTTCTAAGCTTGTGATTTCCCAAATAGATCTAATGTACTTTTTATAAGTTCTATTAATTTCTCTAAATGCCTGGGTTATATCCTGTGTATTGATGGGGAGACTCTCTGTGGAGATTTAAAGTACCTCCAGAGTATTAATAATAAGGCTATGAAGATAGACCAGCTAGAGGGGTAAAAGAAGATCATCCGAGCGAATTGAAAAGACGTTTATACAGGAAAAAAAAGAATAGTAAACCTTTGATAAAAAATATATAAAAAATTACTAATAATATGACAAATACTTACCATACGTACGGATGAAGGGGCCCATACCGTGGGGAGGTTCGTTTTAGAGGATCATCTTGGAATGGGGGGAATCGTTGGAGATGAAAGTATAGACGAGGGGTTATGGCCCTAAAAAACATAAATGTGTTTTTGGGTACGAGTCGTTAGTGAAACGAAAATTAATGATAAAATATTATATTCTTTAAAGACAACTTCAAAAAATAGACACAAAAATTCCCCATTTTTCCATCCCCCCAAAAAAAACTAATTTCCACCTTGACGAGCGTATATAGGCATAGATATAGGTGCATACATGCATATGCCTACCATGAGAATGAAATAGTAACCATAAAGTCCAAGAGGTCAAAGAGCCGGTTTAAAAAGAAAGAAAAATATAAAAAATAGACATATATAAAATATAAACACCCCCTATAAAAGAATGTTGAACATCAAGGAAATAAAAGTGAAACGTAACTCCGGTGTAATGATGGTATATACCTATGGTGTGTGTGTGCTAGTACGTATACACCATTGTATATGCCATTAGGGAAAGATCACCCTGAGTTAAGACATCCTAATTGAGATCCCTTTAAAGAAAAGGAGGACCAACTGGAGTTTAAACCCAAACCTGTAAAATGTAATTAGGAAAAATGTGGGTACATGATGGATCTGGCAGTGAATCTACTAAAATAACAATGAAGATATGCGCTGAATGGAAAATGCATACACTACCAGTAGTAAGAATGAAGTACTACAGAAATGATGAAAGGCCAGGGTAATCCAGTCAAGAGTCCGAGCCTGCGTCGATAACGCGATAGTATAGAAGCGAACTGTCAAAACCTAAGTCTGCGAGCATGCGCGGTTTGGGTAGGTAAAAAATCTAATGACAGAAATATACAAGTCCTCGCGCGCGAGAATAGCGGAAGTAACGCGGCGACGCAGTGAGGGATGATCACAGTGACGTGACATGCTAATGCTAGTCATGATCACATGATGGACCGGAGCTAATGGAAAAAAGTGGGCGTGAATAAATTATAATGTCGCGCATCACGATACAAAGTGACGTGATGCATGTATGTGAGTCACCAGCACATGACCGACTGGAGCCAATTAAAAAAGAGGGTGTGAATAGAGGAAACATATGGCTATGACGTACCAGCAAGGGATTGGATGCTGGAAGCATGTGATCCAAAACGAGCCTTCAAAGGCTGGACCCCGCCCCCAACACTCACACCTGCATCATCCCCTGAAGACGCTGTGTAACAGCGAAACATGTCGGGATGCAGGGAGTGTGAGAGTTAGCGTTTTTAGGCAGTGATGTGCGGAAAAGCCCAAACAATAGTTCAATAAAGATAACTGTATAGCAGTAGCGAACCATAGGGCTTAGACCTGAACGGATGCAGTTAGCATAGAAGGCAGTGGATACAAGGGGCGTATAGGAGATGAAGGGAGCCTGATATAAAGTGAGAGGAGGAATTTACATAGGAGGTAGAGAGAGACTGACAATAAGCGAGAGGAGGAACGTATCAAGGAAAAATAGGTGGTACTACTAGTGCACCAGCACGATACATGTCCCCATACACAAGGGAATGGTAATAGTTAATAGATCGTGACACACCTCCAAAATATCGTCTCTTTAGTGAGGGTATTAAATAATAAAATAATAGAACAAATTTCTCCCCACCTTCCCTCCTCTCCCTCTGTCCTCCCCCTCCCCCCCCCCCCCCCCCCCCCTTTGTTTCTCAATAGATGCCACACATGAATCAGGAGGAAAAAAGAGCCATACATAAAAAGGTCGCAGTAAATGCTATGTAATACTATGAGTGTGTATAACATTAAGAGCAAAGAATCTAGAGCCAATCCGCATCACTGATAGTTTTAAACGTCTGTAGCATAGTCTCAATATGAATATATGAATATAAGGATAGTATTTATTAAAACAATAAAAATAAAAGTGAAGTTTTAAAAGAAAACAGTACTTGATCCAAAAACGTAAATAGGCCTTTCGGGACCACTAGTTAGCAAATGTAAAGTTTAACACGTTGACAAGTACTGTGAGGTCAAAAGCTATAAAAATTTGTAAATGAATAGTGGGACACATCCCAATACATCACAGACCTCTTCAATTACTGCAAAAATTGAGAAGCCAGTTAGGTGATATGGCAGGGTTCTTGTCCAATCAGCCCAACAGTCAGAGCTATCTTCTAGAAGCAAACAGAGTGTTCTCCACAGAGAGTCTCCCCATCAATACACAGGATATAACCCAGGCATTTAGAGAAATTAATAGAACTTATAAAAAGTACATTAGATCTATTTGGGAAATCACAAGCTTAGAAACATACCTACAACAAAAAATTGTATACAGGGGTATGAGAGTGAACATCATTCCCAACTCACATCAGGAAGACGTCGAATTTATTAGAGGGTGGGAGTCATTGCTAACGGAGAACTCACTCCGTATGCAAGCGTACATCTTAGAGCATGAGAAAAAACAGCTAATTAAAGTGGTAGCACAGCTTGAGAAAGAGACCCAAGAAATTCAACAACTAAGATCTCAGCCGGAATTTAGTTCCCTGGAAGTCAAATTACAAAAAAACGTTGAAAGCCTACAAACTGAGGTAAAAGAGAGGAAGCACAGAAAGTATATCAGGGACAAGCGAGACTTCGAGACAGGCCAGGTATATAACAAACCAAATAGTCAGTCACTATATGCTGGTAGAACTGAGTATAAACAATATACAGATATATCTGAATCTGAAGCGTCTGAATCAGAAGGAAGTCTCCCCCAGACAAACAGGAGAGGCAGAGGTAGATATAGAGGGAAATACCAACAAAGGAGAAATCCACAACCAAGAAATAGCAATCAAGAATGGCAACAGAACCAATATCGGGTCCAAAACACTCAAGGACCAAATATAAACCCACAAACATCCTCCTATTCATTACAACCTACCTCTGCGTCTACAACCATGTCGCTTCCACAAACAAATATGCCCCAGCTAGTGGCACCCACTGCCCAGGTTCCTTTTTTAATGACGGGGATACAACTCAGAGACCGAAACAAATGGGGGTACAGTCAGAAAATGTAAACAGCAATACGGTAATGCAGATTATAAATAGGTCCTCCGTAGTGTTAAAACCTGAGCACGAATCATTGATACGGAAGGGACTATCGTACACCCCGACTCCAAAATTTGAGTGTTTCACGTGGGTGAAAGACATTCACCTATTTGCTCGGAAACTAGCTCTACATAAAGAGTTTAAAGACAAAGAGGAACAGGGGTATGAATCAACAAGTGGGGAAAAACAAGCCCTAGAGATCTTAGAAGAACTATCCAGGGAAGGAGCAGGCGAAATAATAAGACCTGTCGCCCCCTTTAGCAAAATGCGACCTAAATCTAGATACACTCCGTCAATAGCTAGATTTGCAAACATCCAGACATTTGTGAACCTTGTAACAGGGGATCTAGAAAAGATAGAAAAGAAGAAAAATGAAATGGGGGAAAACTTGTCTCCTGAAGAAAGAAATGCCATCAGTGAAATTACGGAACGTCAAGATCTTACAATTAAACCCTCAGATAAAGGGGGAAATATTGTATTAATGAACACAGAGGAGTATATAGGGATGGTGATGAGACTATTAGGAGATAACACCACCTACAAAAAACTTGACAGTAACCCCACAGAAAGATACAATAAAGACCTGAAAAAAATATTGATAGAAGCAAGAGGGAAAGATCTGATTACAAAAGAAGAGTACAAAATCCTCTATAAACCATATCCAACAATAGCAACGTTTTATGCGTTGCCAAAAATACACAAAAAACGGGAACCAATACCCGGAAGACCAATCGTTTCAGGGAACAACAACATATGTGAGGGCATAAGTGCCTACGTAGATGCCATTATAAAACCTTTTGTGCAGACTCTCCCCTCATATCTGAAGGATACGAGTGATACAGTTATGAAATTGCGAGAAATTCATGTGAATGACAACACCCTGATAGCAAGCCTAGACGTTGAGGCTCTATATACAAGTATAAATCACGAACTCGGGATTAAGGCAGTAGAATATTATTTAGGCACGAAAGGTACACAATTCCATGAGCACAATAATTTTGTTATCACTTTATTACGGTTTTTACTCACACACAATTATTTTATTTTTAATGGGCAATATTATTTACAGGTTACCGGCACCGCGATGGGGACGGTATGTGCACCTAGTTTTGCCAATTTATTTTTGGGGTGGTGGGAAGACAAACATGTCTTCATTGATAAGAATGCACATCACACGGAGCATATAATGTATTGGGCTAGATACATAGATGACATTCTGATATTCTGGAATGGCACTATACCACAGTTTGAGACATTCACTAGAGACCTCAACGTGAACGACATCGGCCTGCAATTCACAAATGAGATTAATAAAAAAAGCATTAATTTCCTCGATCTAAAGATCAATATAGAAAATGAGGGTGAAGTGACGACTGAAATATATAGGAAGACCACAGCCAGCAACAGTCTCCTTCACTGGGAAAGCTGCCACCCTAAACCTCTAAAAAGAGGTATACCTGTCGCACAATATCTGAGGGCGAAAAGAAACTGTACAAATGAGACAGCTTTTGAAGAGGAATGCAATATACTGTATCAGAGATTCCTAGAGAGGGGATACCCTAGGAAAGTGCTCTATAGAGCCTATAATAGGGTCAAGAAGATGGAGAGGGAGAGCCTGTTCAAAAGAAAGGTACCAAAAAATGACAAAACAATAAGATGTATAGGCACGTTTGATTATCAACATCAGAGAATACATGGGATCCTTAAAAAATATTGGCACATATTGACCTCAGATAAAGATCTAAAGGAAGTGCTGCCCAACAATCCATCGGTGACATACAGGAGAGGAAAAAATTTAAAAGACATCATGGTTCATAGCCATTTCCAGAAAAAAACGTGCACAAAAAAGAACTGGCTATCCACACAGGGGTCGTACCCTTGTGGGGGATGCGTATTTTGTAAATACATGGTGCCAAAGAAAGAGTTTACAAATCCACATGATGGGAAAAAGTACACCATCAGGGAATACATCAACTGTAAAAGCACTGGCGTCGTATACGCGATACAATGTAGATGTCCTAAAATCTACGTTGGAAAAACGATACAGGAATTGAGGAGGAGGATTTCGAAACATCTAAGTACCCTCAACACAGATGATGACACACCCCTAGTGAGACATATAAACAAATATCACAAGGGAAATCCAGCAGGTCTGGAAATGTGGGGAATACAGAAGGTTAAATTGGGCCCTAGACAAGGAGATGTGGACAATAAATTACAACAGGAAGAGGCCAAGTGGATATACCGGCTGAAATCCCTGTCACCAATAGGAATAAACGAAGGTTTTACCTTTCAACCGTTCTTATAAAGCAATTTAGCAGTAAAAAGAAATAAGAAAAAGAATAAATAATAATTAACAATAGATTTAAAGTACCTCCAGAGTATTAATAATAAGGCTATGAAGATAGACCAGCTAGAGGGGTAAAAGAAGATCATCCGAGCGAATTGAAAAGACGTTTATACAGGAAAAAAAAGAATAGTAAACCTTTGATAAAAAATATATAAAAAATTACTAATAATATGACAAATACTTACCATACGTACGGATGAAGGGGCCCATACCGTGGGGAGGTTCGTTTTAGAGGATCATCTTGGAATGGGGGGAATCGTTGGAGATGAAAGTATAGACGAGGGGTTATGGCCCTAAAAAACATAAATGTGTTTTTGGGTACGAGTCGTTAGTGAAACGAAAATTAATGATAAAATATTATATTCTTTAAAGACAACTTCAAAAAATAGACACAAAAATTCCCCATTTTTCCATCCCCCCAAAAAAAACTAATTTCCACCTTGACGAGCGTATATAGGCATAGATATAGGTGCATACATGCATATGCCTACCATGAGAATGAAATAGTAACCATAAAGTCCAAGAGGTCAAAGAGCCGGTTTAAAAAGAAAGAAAAATATAAAAAATAGACATATATAAAATATAAACACCCCCTATAAAAGAATGTTGAACATCAAGGAAATAAAAGTGAAACGTAACTCCGGTGTAATGATGGTATATACCTATGGTGTGTGTGTGCTAGTACGTATACACCATTGTATATGCCATTAGGGAAAGATCACCCTGAGTTAAGACATCCTAATTGAGATCCCTTTAAAGAAAAGGAGGACCAACTGGAGTTTAAACCCAAACCTGTAAAATGTAATTAGGAAAAATGTGGGTACATGATGGATCTGGCAGTGAATCTACTAAAATAACAATGAAGATATGCGCTGAATGGAAAATGCATACACTACCAGTAGTAAGAATGAAGTACTACAGAAATGATGAAAGGCCAGGGTAATCCAGTCAAGAGTCCGAGCCTGCGTCGATAACGCGATAGTATAGAAGCGAACTGTCAAAACCTAAGTCTGCGAGCATGCGCGGTTTGGGTAGGTAAAAAATCTAATGACAGAAATATACAAGTCCTCGCGCGCGAGAATAGCGGAAGTAACGCGGCGACGCAGTGAGGGATGATCACAGTGACGTGACATGCTAATGCTAGTCATGATCACATGATGGACCGGAGCTAATGGAAAAAAGTGGGCGTGAATAAATTATAATGTCGCGCATCACGATACAAAGTGACGTGATGCATGTATGTGAGTCACCAGCACATGACCGACTGGAGCCAATTAAAAAAGAGGGTGTGAATAGAGGAAACATATGGCTATGACGTACCAGCAAGGGATTGGATGCTGGAAGCATGTGATCCAAAACGAGCCTTCAAAGGCTGGACCCCCGCCCCCAACACTCACACCTGCATCATCCCCTGAAGACGCTGTGTAACAGCGAAACATGTCGGGATGCAGGGAGTGTGAGAGTTAGCGTTTTTAGGCAGTGATGTGCGGAAAAGCCCAAACAATAGTTCAATAAAGATAACTGTATAGCAGTAGCGAACCATAGGGCTTAGACCTGAACGGATGCAGTTAGCATAGAAGGCAGTGGATACAAGGGGCGTATAGGAGATGAAGGGAGCCTGATATAAAGTGAGAGGAGGAATTTACATAGGAGGTAGAGAGAGACTGACAATAAGCGAGAGGAGGAACGTATCAAGGAAAAATAGGTGGTACTACTAGTGCACCAGCACGATACATGTCCCCATACACAAGGGAATGGTAATAGTTAATAGATCGTGACACACCTCCAAAATATCGTCTCTTTAGTGAGGGTATTAAATAATAAAATAATAGAACAAATTTCTCCCCACCTTCCCTCCTCTCCCTCTGTCCTCCCCCTCCTTCCCCCCCCCCCCTTTGTTTCTCAATAGATGCCACACATGAATCAGGAGGAAAAAAGAGCCATACATAAAAAGGTCGCAGTAAATGCTATGTAATACTATGAGTGTGTATAACATTAAGAGCAAAGAATCTAGAGCCAATCCGCATCACTGATAGTTTTAAACGTCTGTAGCATAGTCTCAATATGAATATATGAATATAAGGATAGTATTTATTAAAACAATAAAAATAAAAGTGAAGTTTTAAAAGAAAACAGTACTTGATCCAAAAACGTAAATAGGCCTTTCGGGACCACTAGTTAGCAAATGTAAAGTTTAACACGTTGACAAGTACTGTGAGGTCAAAAGCTATAAAAATTTGTAAATGAATAGTGGGACACATCTCAATACATCACAGACCTCTTCAATTACTGCAAAAATTGAGAAGCCAGTTAGGTGATATGGCAGGGTTCTTGTCCAATCAGCCCAACAGTCAGAGCTATCTTCTAGAAGCAAACAGAGTGTTCTCCACAGAGAGTCTCCCCATCAATACACAGGATATAACCCAGGCATTTAGAGAAATTAATAGAACTTATAAAAAGTACATTAGATCTATTTGGGAAATCACAAGCTTAGAAACATACCTACAACAAAAAATTGTATACAGGGGTATGAGAGTGAACATCATTCCCAACTCACATCAGGAAGACGTCGAATTTATTAGAGGGTGGGAGTCATTGCTAACGGAGAACTCACTCCGTATGCAAGCGTACATCTTAGAGCATGAGAAAAAACAGCTAATTAAAGTGGTAGCACAGCTTGAGAAAGAGACCCAAGAAATTCAACAACTAAGATCTCAGCCGGAATTTAGTTCCCTGGAAGTCAAATTACAAAAAAACGTTGAAAGCCTACAAACTGAGGTAAAAGAGAGGAAGCACAGAAAGTATATCAGGGACAAGCGAGACTTCGAGACAGGCCAGGTATATAACAAACCAAATAGTCAGTCACTATATGCTGGTAGAGCTGAGTATAAACAATATACAGATATATCTGAATCTGAAGCGTCTGAATCAGAAGGAAGTCTCCCCCAGACAAACAGGAGAGGCAGAGGTAGATATAGAGGGAAATACCAACAAAGGAGAAATCCACAACCAAGAAATAGCAATCAAGAATGGCAACAGAACCAATATCGGGTCCAAAACACTCAAGGACCAAATATAAACCCACAAACATCCTCCTATTCATTACAACCTACCTCTGCGTCTACAACCATGTCGCTTCCACAAACAAATATGCCCCAGCTAGTGGCACCCACTGCCCAGGTTCCTTTTTTAATGACGGGGATACAACTCAGAGACCGAGACAAATGGGGGTACAGTCAGAAAATGTAAACAGCAATACGGTAATGCAGATTATAAATAGGTCCTCCGTAGTGTTAAAACCTGAGCACGAATCATTGATACGGAAGGGACTATCGTACACCCCGACTCCAAAATTTGAGTGTTTCACGTGGGTGAAAGACATTCACCTATTTGCTCGGAAACTAGCTCTACATAAAGAGTTTAAAGACAAAGAGGAACAGGGGTATGAATCAACAAGTGGGGAAAAACAAGCCCTAGAGATCTTAGAAGAACTATCCAGGGAAGGAGCAGGCGAAATAATAAGACCTGTCGCCCCCTTTAGCAAAATGCGACCTAAATCTAGATACACTCCGTCAATAGCTAGATTTGCAAACATCCAGACATTTGTGAACCTTGTAACAGGGGATCTAGAAAAGATAGAAAAGAAGAAAAATGAAATGGGGGAAAACTTGTCTCCTGAAGAAAGAAATGCCATCAGTGAAATTACGGAACGTCAAGATCTTACAATTAAACCCTCAGATAAAGGGGGAAATATTGTATTAATGAACACAGAGGAGTATATAGGGATGGTGATGAGACTATTAGGAGATAACACCACCTACAAAAAACTTGACAGTAACCCCACAGAAAGATACAATAAAGACCTGAAAAAAATATTGATAGAAGCAAGAGGGAAAGATCTGATTACAAAAGAAGAGTACAAAATCCTCTATAAACCATATCCAACAATAGCAACGTTTTATGCGTTGCCAAAAATACACAAAAAACGGGAACCAATACCCGGAAGACCAATCGTTTCAGGGAACAACAACATATGTGAGGGCATAAGTGCCTACGTAGATGCCATTATAAAACCTTTTGTGCAGACTCTCCCCTCATATCTGAAGGATACGAGTGATACAGTTATGAAATTGCGAGAAATTCATGTGAATGACAACACCCTGATAGCAAGCCTAGACGTTGAGGCTCTATATACAAGTATTAGGCGCTCACCGGACAGAAAAGAACAAGTGTTTATGTGACTGGAGGTATTTTAGGCGGTCAGTGGATAACAATTTTACTGCAGGCCAGTGGAGTACAGGTCCCAAACTTTAAGCATTCACCGGACAGAAAAGAACAAGTGATTATGTGGCTGGAGTTACATTAGGTGTTCACGGAATAACAATTTTACTGTAGGTCATTGTAGTACAGGCCCCAAAAATTGGGCATTCACCTGAAAGAAAAGGCCTTTTGGCCACTGTATATACATAAGACAAGGACTATTCTTTGTTCTGGGTGGTGGTTGATATGTGTGGGCTGGCATGAGGAAATTCAATTACACGTGGTCATCACAGGTGTTGAATTCCTCTGAGGTTCATGCCTTATTCATTTTTAGAAATATGAGGTTGTCCACACTGTCGTGAGCTAGGCAAGTGCACTTATCGGTCACAATCACCCCTGCTGCGCTGAACGTCCTTTCGGACAGTACACTCGACCAGGGTCAAGCCAAGAGTTCCATGGCAAATTGTGCCAGCTCTGGCCACAGGTCAAGCCTACACACCCAGTAGTCCAGGGGTTCCTCGCTTCTAAGAGCAACCACATCAGCCGTTAACCCGATGTAGTCAGACAGCTGCCGGTCTAGGCGTTCCCTGAGGCTGGATCCGGAGGGCGGCTGTCGATGGGTTGGCTTCAAGAATGATCTCATATCCAAAGTAACCAACACATCTTCAAACCTCCCTCTTCTTGCAGGCGCGGTAGGATTGGTACCCGCACTTGTTTCGCTGTGGGTGGAAATTCCTCTGCCAGTGCCCGCAATAGCAGAATACAGCATCTTTCGCAGCAAGGCCTGAAAATGCTGCATTCTGCTAGTCCTCTGTGATGCTGGTAACATGTCCGCCATTTTGTGTTTGTACTAGGGGTCTAAGTACGTTGCCACCTAGTACTGGTCCTTGCCCTTTATGCTTTTTATATGGGGGTCCCTCTTCAAACACTGGAGCATGAAGGCCCCCATTTTCACTAAATTGGAAGTGGTTGAGTGCCCAGGCTTCTGCTCATCGCCCAGCAGAATGTCGTCCTCGGTCTCCTCCCCCCAGCCCCGGACAACACCAGGGATCCCCGAAAAGTTTAAAGTCCCCCTCAAAGCCTACTTTTCTTGTTCCTTCTCCTCTCCCAGCCACCATCCTCCTCTGACTCCTCTTCAGACTCCTGCTGACTTGTCTCAGATGGAGTAGCCCCCCTGGGAATTCATTCAGCATTGCGACTTCCTCATCTTCCATCTCCTGCTCCTCGACGGCTTGATCAATGACATGACGCTTTGCACGCTCCAGAAAGAAGGCGTAAGGTACGATATCACTGATGGTGCCCTGGCTGCGACTGACGAGTTTGGTGATCCCATCAAATGGGTGCAGAAGTCTGCATGCGTCGTGCATGAGCAGCCACTGGCGTGGTGAAAAGAAACCAAGCTCCCCAGAACCTGTCCTGCTGCAGAGTTCGTACAGGTAGTCATTAATGGCATGTTGCTGTTGGAGCAGCCTATCAAGCATGTACAAGGTAGAGTTCCAGCATGTTGGGCTGTGAAAAAATCAGACATCTGACGGGCAGGTGGTGTCGCCGCTGAATGTCAGCAAGACGAGCCATGGCCGTGGAAAATCTTCTAAAATGTGCAGAGATTTTCCTGGCCGGCCGCAAGACGTCCTGGACCCCTGGGTATTTGGCAATGAATCGCTGTACGACTAAGTTTAGGACGTGTGCCATGCACGGCACATGTGTCATTTTGCCCTGTTTCAGCACACTCAGCAGATTGGCACTGTTGTCGCACACCACTTTACCAACTGTCAAATTGAAGAGGGTTAGCCACTGATCGGCCTTTGACCGCAGAGCTGAAAGCAGTGCAGGAGCGTTGTGGCTCTTGGCTTCTAGGCACAACAGCCGCAGAACAGCATGGCAATGTCTTACCTGGCACATCGAATAGGTTCTGGGAAGCTGGGAGGGTGCAGCGGAAGAAGCGGTAGCAGTGGAAAAGGAGGAGTCACCCGAGGAGGAGATGGAGGATGGAGTAGGAGAAGGAGAAGAAGAGGCAGGCCTGCATGCAATGCGTGGCGGTAACACCAAATCCACACGGGTGCCATGGGTTACATTCTTGACGGTCATCAGAAGGTTCACCCAGTGGGCATGTAACTTCCCTGCCCGTGTTTGCTAGACCACGTGTCTGTGGTCAGATGTAACTTGGCACCGACACTGTGTGCCAGAGATATATTAAATTGCAGCTGAACGTGGCCATATAGCTCTGGGATGCCCTTATTTACTTCCGGGGACCTTCCCTTGCGGTGTGCCAATGGCCACAAATTTTCTAAAGGCCTCCCAGTCCATCAGTTTATATGGCAGTAGTTGGCGGGCTAGCAGTTCCGACAAGCCAGTGGTCAGCCATTGGGCAAGAGGGTTTTCCGGCGTCATCAACTTTTTACGCTTGAAAATTTGGGCCACGGAAGCCTGCCTTCTGCCATATGAACCCGACGACGGCAAGGTGGAGGACAAATGGGAGGAGAGAGGAGAAGGAGAAGAGGCAGGACGTGGAGAGCAGGGAGTGTGGCTTTGAGGTTCTGACGGCGTTGCTCCCACTGGGCTCGGTGATGGGAGGCCAGGTGCCTTCTTAAGGCAGTCGTCCCTAGGTGATTGTTGGGCTTACCGCGACTTATGCGTTTACAGCATAGGCTGCAGATGGCAACACTATTGTCAGCAGCTGGTGCGTTAAAAAAAGCCCACACTGCAGAGCCATGTGCTGGTATCCTGGGAGCGCAAGATGTGACTGTGCATTGTGGATGGCTCGCTCCAGATACATTTGCAGTCTGTTTTTTGCCTCCTGAAAACTGCGAGTTATGCCTGCTTCTGCTCCCTATCTGCTGCTCCGTATCTTCCTCTAAACTCCCCTCCTCTTCCTCTCTTGTGTGGACCCACCTGATGTCCATCGACACTTCATCATCGTCACCTTCACCACCATTGACATAAGGGATCTCGGAGTAGGCAGCAACAGCAAGGACCACCCTCTTGGGCTGAGCTGGGTACTGTCGTAAGACCGCTGGGTGGCGGCCATTGCTACCTCCTCTTCCTCATCCGATGCCAAGAACGGCTGCACATCAGTAAGGTATGGGAATGGATGGGAAAATAATTCCTCTGACTCGAGTGGAGAGCTATGGTGGTGGTGGTGTCTTTGGGGGTGCACACAGCAGAGAGTGAGGACGGTGCAGATAAAGAGGATGAGTAGGGTGCAGAAGCGGAAGTCTGAGTTTGCCACTCAACCAACTCTGGTGCATCTTTGACGTAATCGCACGCACCTTCTCCAACTTCCCACTTGGTGCACCTGCCCGACCCCTATCAACCCTGCGGAACGGCCTGCCTCTTCCTCTGCCTGTCATCCTTCCTCTGCCATTCAAAATGACCCTGTGCCAAAGTCCCTATAGAAGAGCAGTATTTGTGGAAACAGGTATATCGCAGGCCTCAATCAGTATTTGGTGGAAGCTGGTATAAAGAACCCCTTAATAAGTATTTTGTAGAAGCAGGTATATCGCACCCCTCAATCAGTATTTTGTGGAAACAGGTATATAGAACACCTGAATCAATATTTGGTGGAAGCATGTATATCACACCACTCAATCAGTATTTTGTAGAAGCAGGTATATTGCACCCCTCAATCAGTATTTGGTGGAATAGAGAATACGACTGTGCCATCGATTTACTCCCTGGAGCTATACTTCCTAAGGGTCGGATGTTTAATCTCTCTGGGCCTGAGAGATTGGCCATGATAGAGTACCCTCAAGATAGCCTTAGGAAGGGGCATATTCGTCCATCTGTTTCTCCCGTAGGGAGCTCAACAAAATTTCCATCCGGAATCAGTATCCCCTACCTCTGATTTCAGATCTGTTTAATAAGATTGTGGGAGCTCAATGGTTTTCCAAAATTGACCTTAGGGGGGCCTACAATGGAAAGAACATGGTGTCGGCGCTGCGTCAAGGAGGGCTGAGCCATGCGCCCTGCATGGCACTTGTGTAAATTCTGGTTATCAAGCGGTTCCTGAAGACTTCCACCCATCTTTAAGACATCCTTAAAATGGGCCAGGAAACTTTGCATGCATTTTAGCCACTCGTACACCGCAAAATACATCCTCCTTGAGCTTCATCGGCAGAACGGCATACCCCAACATAGGCTGATATGCGACATTTCCACCCATTCGAATTCCACCCTCCATATGTTGGACCGACTATACAAGCCAAGAAAGGCCATAAACGATTTCTTGATGATCCAAGAGGACAGGAGTACTCCTCTGTGTAACTTCGATGTCAGCCAGTGGCAGCTTATGAGTGACACCTGCCGTTTGCTCAGGCCCTTGAACAATCTCATTCCACTGCTTCATGTCCTGGAACAGATATGGTAAATCTGGCTGGTCAGGGGACTGGAGACGTGGAGCCTAGATCTCACGGCCTCATGAGCCCTGTGGGGGCTGAACTAGAGCAGGAGGAGGACATTGGAGCACAAGCAATGTGTAGCAAAATAGGTGGTTTTTCTACACAGGTGACAGAGCAGGAGCAGCCAGAGAAGCAAGAGAGAATCAGATGAGGAAGACGAGGCAGATGATCCAGGCACACCGTGGCAGCATGCAGTGGAGATGGAGGCAAGGAGTCCCTTTGAGTCACTTGTGCAAATGGCCCACTGCATGCTCACTTGCTTGGGTAGTGTCAGCCGAATTGTCATCATTCGGCAGAGGGATGACTTCTGGCTCTCTACCTTGTTGGACCCTTGCTACCGGTCCAAAATGGGGGCCTTTTTTACACCCGCTGAGAGGGAGGAAAAACTAAACTACTATAGAGACATCCCATGTAGTCAGTTGGACACTGCCTATCTGCGCCATCGTCCATCCTCTTGCAGGTCTGACCGGGGGGGCCCTCTGCGCTCACAATCCTCTGCCATAGCTGCTGTGGCAGGGTGGGGGGTAGGAGCAGTTCCACCTCCATCAGCAGCAACTTGAGTCTAGAGTCGCTGATGAGCAGCTTTTTTCACCCACCTAGTGAAGAAACTACTCACCAGCAGCAGCTAGACCTGGAGCAGGACCTGAACCAGCAAGTGGTGGCATACTTGGACAGTACCCTGCCACCCCACATTGAAGATCCACTGGACCACTGTGCAGCCAAACTGGATTTGTGGCCGCAACTAGCAGAGTTTGCCCTGGAAAAGCTGTCCTGTCCGGCCAGTAGTGTGGCATCAGAGCGGGTGTTTAGTGCAGCAGGGGCCATAGTTACCCCACGAAGAACTCGTCTGTCCACCCAAGATATGAAATGACTGACCTTTATCAAGATGAATCAGGCATGGATCAGCCAGGATTTCCACCCACCAATGCCTGATGCATCAGACTAGATCATCCATGATGCCACACCAACACTTTGACAAAAGAGACTGGTTTCTTCTAGCTACCTGCCTCAGCTACTATTCTGATGCTGCCACCCGCCTGATGCCACACGTCTGATGCCAAGTGCTTCTTCTTTTACCCACCATCTTCAGTTGGTAGTGGTATTGCCACCCACCTCCCCACTCTGTCACCGGGTCACTCTGTGGCCTCCTGATGCTGCTGCCACTTCCACACTATATCACCTTGCCAGTCTGTGGTCTTCTGATGCTGCTGCCACCTCCACACTATGTCACCTTGCCACTCTGTGGTCTTTGGATGCTGCTGCCACCTCCACACTATGTCACCTTGCCACTCTGTGGTCTTCTGATGCTGCTGCCTCCTCCACACTATGTCACCTTGCCACTCTGTGGTCTCTTCATGCTGTTTCCACATCCATACTATGTCACCTTGCCACTCTGTGGCCTCCTGATGCTGCCGCCAGCTTTGCACTCTGTCATTGTGCCGCTCTGGGGCCTCCTGATGCTGCCGTCACCTCCACACTGTCATTGTGCCACTCTGTGGCATCATCCTGATGCTGCCGCCACCTCCAGACTCTGTCATTGGGCCACTCTGTGGTCTCCTCATGCTGCTTCCACCTCACCACTATGTCATAGGGCCACTCGGTTGGCTTCTAATGCTGTCCCCACCCTTCCCACTTCATGACTGGGCTGTTATTTTGCCTATGGCCTGCCCTTTGAGGTCTACAGAAGATATCGGGCTTCCCAGCCTGGTAGAGGTCATTAATGACTCAGCCGGGACATGAAAATTCCCAAAAATCTATGATGGAGACCGATATTTTTTTGCTTGGTAAGAAAGGAAAAGATCTGCTGGATGTTGGCGCGTCCAGACCTATTTCTCTGTTCAACACAGATATTAAAATTATTGCAAAGGTATTGACTATTAGACTCAGTAAAGTCATCGAGAGCATTGTACATCCTGACCAATGCGACTTCATTCCGAAAAAAAAAATACTATAACATAAGGCGTCTCCTCTCAAATATGCGAATGGCAGTGGGGGTTCGCTGACTTTCTGCACCTATGTTGGCACTGTAGATATGTTCAGGCATTCTGGTGGGGGTTAAAAGTAGGCCTGGGGTTTCGCTGACTTTTAACATTCAAGTGGCTATCCTTAAGGACCCTGCCATATTTCATCACAAAAACTAAAGAGAAGAGTGGGTTACCTTTAAAATATAACTTTTAATGATATATTTGTAAAATAAATGCCCATAAGTGATAAAGTGCAATTTAAATGAGCGGGATAAAATATACCCCGATATTAGGTAGGTAGGTGGTGTTTCTAGGGAGGGGTAAGGAAAGGGGGGAGGGGCTGCTGGGTCTCTGCCCCTACTACACACCCTAGTTATAGAGCCCTTATCCAGGTCAGCCGCACACCTCCTGAACCGTCCCTATATCCTTCCCTAGACAGTGCACTGACTGCCCAGCTTCGTCCTGAAGGGGAAGGGAAGAGAGGGGTGGGATCCCTAATTCACCAGACTACCTACACACACACACGGTTGTGTACCCAGGTCCCTGGGACACAACTAGTCTATGCAGCGCTTGGATAATGAAACCCTGCGTCCTGCATATCAGACTGTTCAGGCGTCACGGTCCGTGAAAGCACCCGGTAAACAAACTGAGATTACTGCTGAAAATAATGCTTCACAATACACCATATGGCAGCCCGACGTGTTTCTCTGGTATTTATCAGCTCATCAGGGGCCTTAACACATTGATGTCAGCAACAATAGGATCGACTCACCCTCAGGTAGAGGGGGTCAATATAAGCTTCACAACAAACTCTGCAGTAATCAATAGCGAAAACTGTTTCAATATCAATCAAACTTCACAACCTCCCAATGTATTGGCAGTATGTCATTAAGCCAAAGCTACATAGGGGGGGTCTGAACAGAGAGGTTACTTATCTTTAGGGTCGACAGTCAGTAGACTCGTTCCCAAGATTCCAGGCCTGCTTCCTGTTCCCTGCTGGCCTGACAGCTGGATCCCGCGTATGGCAGTACCGCTCTGACAGCTGGCACAGCCGCACTTTTTAAAGCCGCCCGCTCTGTCAGAGGACCACCCATCTTTCCGATCACATGATCCGTCACGTGACCGCAACGTCATGGTCACGTGGAATACCATGTGATCGCAGGTCCTGCGACCACACTGCATCGGAATAATGTATCTGGGGAGGCAACCAAAGTAAGGGGCGTGCTAGAAATATTCGAACCTCGCCCACCTCTCCCATATACAAGGGTCTCACACGGGGGTGTTAAATATTAACCCCCATGGGAATAGAGCGGTAGCTACTGTGCGGGGATTCACTTAACGGGCAACGTGTCCCCGCACCTTAATGTTATATTCGGAAATCAAATCCATATTAGGGGCGCCGCTGTTCCTCACCCGGTGGTGCCAACAGCGTTGCCCAGAGTATTTAGATGCCAGTGGAGGATTAACAAGGCTAAGAACTAAAATCATTCACATTATCCCCTACCTATTACATAGGGGTATTGCTGATGCATTCAATCGTCACGAGATATTCCACAGCAGGAATATGTCTCCATAGTAGAATAGGCAGAATGAATTACGCCTATACAGGCAGCTGCGCAGGAGGTGTGGGGTTAATTCAAATGAAGCAGCCAAATGAGAGCTTCTCATTTAGTCCTCTTGGTTGGACACTTTTTAATTCAAAAATCCACCAGGTCTCTCTTTGGAGGATTTTTTTGTCCCAGTCACCCCCCCTGGATGGGGGTAGGTCCACCTCAATGCCCATGAACCGGACCCATGAGTAATCTCCACCATGGACAGATGTCACATGGCGCACCAGGGGGGTATCTCTTCCTTGACGTAGATCCCCCAGATGTTCTCCTATCCTCCTGCGCAGCTCCTGTCTCGTTTTGCCAATGTATTCAAGGCCGCAGCCACACTGCGCCCGGTATATCACCCCTCTTGTGCGACAATTCACAAATTGTTTAATGTCATACATTTTATTAGTCACATGACTCTTGAAAGTGTGTCCCTGCCTTATATACGGGCATGCGACACATCCACTACAGTGATACGAGCCCTGCGCTGGTCTCAGCCACGTAGTTGGTGCAGTGGTTGTGCCCGAGTAGTGGCTGTGCACCACATGATCCCGTATATTGCGTCCTCTACGGTAGGTTACTTGAAGATTGGGGGTCACCATTTTGGATATATCTGAGTCCAGCAAAAGGGTTCCCCAGTCCCTCGTCAGAATTTTTTTGATCTCTTCCGCCCCCATATCATATGTACCGATCAGGCGTATCACCTTCTTCTCGCTAAAGGGTCCATGTGGATGCAATAGGCCTGTGCGATCAGAAGTGAGTGCTCTTAGGTACGCCTTTCTCAGCACATAGTCCGGGAAGCCTTTTGCCAGAAATCTCTGACGAAGTTCCCCTGCCTGTTCCTTGAATTGCCGAATGATGGAACAATTCCTTCTCATCTGAAGGTATTGTCCTGTGGGGATCCCTCGTTTGAGTGGCTCTGGATGGTAGCTACCCCACTCCAGGAGGGAGTTAGTGGCCGTCGGTTTTCTAAAGGTTACCGTACAAATTTCGCCCTCAGGTCCTTTATCAATCTGGATGTCAAGGAAAGGCAGGGACTGTACAGTTGTCTCATGTGTAAACCGCAAGCCCATATTATTTACATTGAGGGTATCCAACAGATATGAGAAGGTGTTCACCGACCCCCGCCAGATAATAAAGATGTCATCAATATATCTGGCCCACATCACCACGGATACGGTGAGTGGGCTAGGGGGGTCGGTGATCACCACCTCCCTTTCCCACCAGCCCAGAAACAAATTTGCATACGATGGGGCACAGGGGCTCCACATCGCGGTGCCCCTGAGCTGGTGGTAATAGGATCCGTCAAAGACAAAGTAGTTACTGTACATGTCAGGGTAAAATGCAGCAACTTCAAAACAAACGCATTGTGATTGGCGAACTGGCAGCCCCTGGTGGCCAAAAAATCTGCCACCGCCCTTAGGCCCAGTTCATGCGGAATGGAGGAATACAAAGCTTCCACGTCTATGGATGCTATAAGACAGTCATTATCCAGCGTAACTCCCTCCAGTCTTGCCAGCAAGTCACTGGTATCCCTCGTATAGGATGGCAGGGCCTTAACAAAGGGGCCCAATATCTGGTCCACATAGACACCCACATTTTGGTTGAGGCTGTTGATACCCGAGACAATCGGTCGTCCTTTAAGGGGGGACGTTCCCTTGTGAATTTTTGGTAATGAGTAAAACGTTGCGACTCTGGGATGTCGACATTCCAAAAATACAGATTTGTCCTGAGAGATGAGGCCTTGTTCCTTCGACTCCTTTACTATTTGGTGAAGTTGTGATTGGTAATGTTTGGTCGGGTTTTCCTTCACTCTCTCATATGTTTCTGAATCAGACAACAGCCTCAAACACATATCCCTATATTGTGGGGTGTCCAGGACCACGATATTGCCCCCGTTGTCCGAGGGTTTTATCGTCAAATCCTGATATTTTTCAAGATTCCTTAGCGCCAGATGTTCTTCTCCAGTGCAATTAAAAGTCTTTCTAGATAATATTAGGTGATCCAGATCTATAAGGACCTGATGCAAAAAAACATCCACACAAGTGGGATCTCCCACTGGTGGCATCTTGGTGCTTTTATTTTTTAACGGTGTGAAGGGGCCCTTACCGTCTAATGGGGTACTGTCAGTCAGGCTGAAAAGAAGACGTACGTCTTGCAGGATGTCCTGCGAGACACCTAATTCCCTACTCTGTTTAGACCAGCGGAGTTTCCTTGCAAACAGGTGAAGATCTTTCACCCAGTTGAATAGGTTGAAAGATGGTGTTGGGACAAAGGAGAGGCCTTTACTGAGGATATCTATTTCAACTGACGAGAGAGTTCTTTTGGATAGGTTCAGGATCTGTGTGGAGGATTCTGCGGAGTATTGGTGCCCGGAGGTGATTTTCGTAGCCGCAGATGATAGGGTACTGTTTGATCTAAAAAAAAAAACGACTGCCACTATCTTGACTCCCTCTACCTCCCCTACCTCTGAACCTACCCCTTCCTCTTCCTCTATTTCTCTTTCCTCCATCCCTTTCTCCTTCCGAGACCTCAATATCACTTGAAGAGACGTCCGAGTCTACCTTTTTATGGGGGATAGCAGGTACTTCCAGAGTCGTATAAACCCTGTTGTCACGAAAGTCCTGTAGATCACGATTGAATTGTTTATGTTTGCGTTCCTTCAAGTGATATTCGAACTTGTCTATTGTGTTCTTCAACTGGAGATCCTTACTTAAAAAGTCCGGCTCCTGTTTAAATTTGTTTATTGTCTCGGTTCCTTTTAAGGAGGAGTCTAGTTCTTCCAATTTAAGTTTTTCCTCTTCAAGTAAAAGGTTCATAAACCGAAGAGAGCTTTTTGTGGCTTCCTCCTCCCACTTATCCCCTTAGGGACGCATGACGTACCGATACGGCATGTTTCCCGAGTCCTTAAGGACCCATGACGTACCGGTACCTCATGGCTTTAAATCGCGATTCCGGTGCCGCGGGGGTTAATCGGAACAGGATGCCGGCTGAAGTCATTCATTTGACCCCCCCGCATCGGCGATAGCAGAAAACCGCAGGTGAATTCAGACTTGCGGTTTTCTGCGTTTCCGGTCCATTCGGGTCTCCGGTGACCCGATGAACCGGAAAAAGACTGTGATCGGTGGCGTGATTACACACCACCAATCACAGTCCGTGCATTTGGAGAGGCGGTGCTGGCCCTGGTGCTGAACGCTGCTGTCCAGGGTGCTGATTGGTGCAGGGGAGAGAGGCGCGAGATTCAAACTTCCTGCGCTCCTCTCTCCCCTCCTCTTCCTGTTCTGCACGCGCACCCTGCAGCACCGTCCAGGACCAGCTCCTGTGTCCCCCTAATCGGCATCCATCACCCTCCTGCACCCATCGCCCTCCAGGTAGGTTAGGGTCAGTGAGGGAGAGGCACCGTTAGGCAGGGAAAGAAGGGAAAAGTTAGTTAGGAAATAAAAAAGAACTTATATCTAAACTTTCTTTGTTCCATCTTTCAGACCCCAGACATCTCTCTGATCAAGTCCTCACGCCATATAATGCCATGCGCAAAACCCGGGCATGGTACAAAAAAGTTGCGGTCTACTTGGTGCAGGTTGCCATGTACAACTCTTTTGTACTATCCCGAAGCGCTGGCAGCACAGGGACATTCCTCCAATTCTATGAGGCAGTCCTCAAGGACCTGATATTTTCGGACCGGGAAAGAGCAGGCCGGAGTACCTTGGGAATTGGAGGCGCCCGGATCGTCCCTGGCCAACATTTTCCAGGTGTGGTCCCCCATACTGGAAAGAAGGGACGAACCCAAAAAAGATGCATAGTGTGTCACAAGAGGGGGATACGGAAGGACACCACCACTCAATGTGACACTTGCCCCGATCATCCGGGCCTCTGCGTTATCGATTGCTTCAGGGAGTATCACACTTCCATGGAGTACTACATTTTTATAATCCCCAACAGTCCACTAGAGAACATAAAAAACTATGGCTCTCAGACTTTGGAGACACGGAAACAATTTTTTTTCCCCAAAAAAATATTAGTTTTAGTGCAGGCATCCTCAAACTGTAAAACTATAACTCCCAGCATGCCCAGACAACCTACAGCCATCAGCAGGGCATGGTGGGAATTGTAGTTTTACAACATCTGGAGGGCCGCAGTTTTAGGATGCCTGCTTAGTGTCTCCAAAGTCTGAGAGCCATACATATTGGACATCGTCGCGTGCGTAAAAGTCGTCGCTATCAAAATAACATTTGACCAAACCCCTCGGATGAACAGCGTTAAAAATATATAATAAAAACGGTGCCAAAACACCAATTTTTGGGCAAAATTTCCATTTGAATCTTTTTTTCCGGTAATAAAGCAAGGGTTAACAGCCAAACAAAACTAAATATTTATGGCCCTGATTCTGTAGTTTGCAGAAACACCCCATATGTGGTCGTAAATGGCTATATAGCCGCACGGCAGGGCATAGAACGAATTGAACTCCATATGGTTTCTGGAAGGCAGATTTTGATGGAAGGCCGATTTTGACACCATGTCCCATTAGAAGCCCCCCTGATGTAGCCTAGACTAGAAACTCCAAAAAAGTGACCCCATCTAAGAGACTACACCCCTCAAGGTATTCAAAAGCTACTTTACAAACTATGTTAACCCTTTAGGTGTTCCACAAAACTAAATTGCGAATGTAGAAACAATTTTAGAATTACATTTTTTTTTTACCTTGCCTCAAAAAAGTGTAATATAGAGCAACCAAAAATCATATTTACCCTAAAATAGTCCCAAAACAACAACCACCTTATCCCGTAGTTTCCTAGATGGGGTCACTTTTATGGAGTTTCTACTCTAAGGGTGCATCAGGGGGCTTGAAAGGGTACATGGTGTAAATAAACCAGTCCAGCAAAATCTGCCTTCCAAAAACCATATGGCATCCCCCTTCTTCTATGTCCTGCCGTTTAGCCAAATAGTAGTTTACGACCACATATGGGGTGTTTCTGCAAACTATAGAATCAGGCCAACCCATTTTGAGTTTTGTTTAGCTGTTAACCCATTTTTTCCAGTAATAAAGTAAGGGTTAAAATGGAAAATTTTCCAAAAAATTGAAATTTCTAAATTGTTTCTCCATCTGCCATTAACTCTTGTGGAACACCTAAAGGGTTAACAAAGTTTGTAAACACAGTTTTGAATACCTTGAGGGGTGTAATTTCTTAGATGGAGTCACTTTTTTGAAATTTCTATTCTAGGGGTGCAACAGGGGGCTTCAAATGGGACATGGTATAAACAAAACCAGTCCTGCAAAATTTTCCAAAAAATCTAAATTCTTAAATTTTATGTCCATTTGCCATGAAGTCTTGTGGAAGACCTAAAGGGTTAACAACGTTTGTAAAAACAGTTTTGAATACCTTGAGGGGTGTAGTTTCTAGAATAGGGTCATTTTTGGGAGGTTTATATTATCTAAGCCTCACAATATGACTTCAAACCTGAACTGGTCCATAAAAATTTCAAAATTTGCTTCTAAACTTCTAAGCCTTGTAACATCCCCAAAAAATAAAATATCATTCCCAAAATGCTACAAACATGAAGTAGACATATGGGGAATGTAAATGTAAATTAACTTTTTTGACCCAATTTTAGTAGTGTTATGAAGTACAATATGTGATGAAAAAAGAATCTTAGAACCGCCTGGGTAAGTCAAAGCGTTTTAAAGTTATCAGCACTTAAAGTGACACTGGTCAGATTTGCAAACAATGGCCAAGTCTTTAAGGTGAAATAGAGCTGAGTCCTTAAGGGGTTAAGGGTAAGCCTAGAACTTCTACACCTGTTTGCTGGTAATAGAGGGATCCGCAGGCCCCGGGGGACTATTTTCTGTCTAATATAGTTCTCGAGGGATTGTACTTCCCACCAAGACGTCACCTGTTCCTTATATGCCTTGGTCAATTCCTTGAATGCCGCTTTGAACGAGGGGGCATATTTGGTCAGTGTGAGGGCCTTCTCAGAAAATACATCATTGACTGCATTCAGACATGATACATGTTCAAAGCCTGTCTCCAAAAAACTGGCCATACTCTAAGTCAATTGAATAAGCCTAACAACTAGTTGGTATTCTGATTTGATTGATATTGAAACAGTTTTCGCTATTGATTACTGCAGAGTTTGTTGTGAAGCTTATATTGACCCCCTCCACCTGAGGGTGAGTCGATCCTATTGTTGCTTACATCAATGTGTTAAGGCCCCTGATGAACTGATAAATACCAGAGAAACGCGTCGGGCTGCCATATGGTGTCTTGTGAAGCATTATTTTCAGCAGTAATCTCACTGTTTGTTTACCGGGTGCTTTCACGGACCGTGACGCCTGAACAGTCTGATATGCAGGACGCAGGGTTTCATTATCCAAGCGCTGCATAGACTAGTTGTGTCCCAGGGACCTGGGTACACAACCGTGTGTGTGTGTTTAGGTAGTCTGGTGAATTAGGGATCCCTCCCCTCTCTTCCCTTCCCCTTCAGGACAAAGCTGGGCAGTCAGTGCACTGTCTAGGGAAGGATATAGGGACGGTTCAGGAGTAGGGATGAGCGAACCCGAACTGTATAGTTCGGGTTCGTACCGAATTTTGGGGTGTCCGTGACACGGACCCGAACCCGAACATTGTCGTAAAAGTCCGTGTTCGGGTTCGGTGTTCGGCGCTTCCTTGGCGCTTTTTGAAAGGCTGCAAAGCAGCCAATCAACAAGCGTCATACTACTTGCCCCAAGAGGCCATCACAGCCTTGTCTACTATTGGCATGGCTGTGATTGGCCAGTGCAGCATGTGACCCAGCCTCTATATAAGCTTGGGTCACGTTGCGCTGCACGTCACTCTGCTGATTGAAGCATAGGGAGAGGTTGCTGCTGCGACGTTAGGGCGAGATTAGGCAGATTAACTCCTCCAAAAGACTTCATTCTGTGATCGATCTGCAGCTGTGGATCATTGAAGTGCTAATATTGACTTGCTCACTTTTTTGAGGCTGCCCAGAGCGTTTTTAGATCACTTTTTTTCTGGGGTGATCTGCGGCCATTTTGTGACTTGTGGTGCGCCAGCACAAGCTATCACCAAGTGTATTTAACCATCAATAGTGTGGTTATTTTGTGCTATATCCTACATCAGCTGCAGGCTGAGCCTGTGTCACCGAAGTGCATTTAACCATCAACAGTCTGGTTATTTTTTGGCCATATACTACATCAGCTGCAGGCTGAGCCTGTGTCACCCAAGTGCATTTAACCATCAACAGTCTGATTATTTTTTGGTCATATACTACATCTGGTGCAGGATGAGCCTGTGTCACCCAAGTGCATTTAACCATCAACAGTGTGGTTATTTTTTGGCCATATACTACATCAGGGGCAAGTTGAGCCTGTCACCCAGCGCCTAAAAAATAGACCTGACATTTCTATTCAACCAAATCTGTACTGTTTTAGCTGGTCAAGTTATTTGTAGTGACCGTAAAAGCACACTTTTTGTTCTGGGTTGAAAAACTATTCCCAAATTTGCCATTCTCAAAATAACTAGTTTCTGGTATTTGAGGCCTACTTGAAATCTATCCCAAAAAGGATATCTTACATTGAAGGTACTGATAGTGTCATTCAGAAAAACCTAAGACACACGCTACCGTGCAGATAGAAGTCTGATTCTGAGATTAACCTTAACCTGTCACACAGCGCAAAAAAAAACAGGTCTCACATTTCTATTCAAGCAAATCTGTACTGTTTTAGCTGGTCAAGTTATTTGTAGCGACCGTAAAAGCCCTTTTTTTTTTCTGGGTTGAAAAACTATTCCCAAATTTGCCATTCTCAAAATAACTAGTTTCTGGTATTTGAGGCCTACTTGAAATCTATCCCAAAAAGGATATCTTACATTGAAGGTACTGATAGTGTCATTCAGAAAAACCTAAGACACACGCTACCGTGCAGATAGAAGTCTGATTCTGAGATTAAACCTTAACCTGTCACACAGTGCAAAAAAAAAACAGGTCTCACATTTCTATTCAAGCAAATCTGTACTGTTTTAGCTGGTCAAGTTATTTGTAGCAACCGTAAAAGCACATTTTTTTTTTCTGGGTTGAAAAACTATTCCCAAATTTGCCATTCTCAAAATAACTAGTTTCTGGTATTTGAGGCCTACTTGAAATCTATCCCAAAAAGGATATCTTACATTGAAGGTACTGATAGTGTCATTCAGAAAAACCTAAGACACACGCTACCGTGCAGATAGAAGTCTGATTCTGAGATTAAACCTTAACCTGTCACACAGTGCAAAAAAAAAACAGGTGTCACATTTCTATTCAAGCAAATCTGTACTGTTTTAGCTGGTCAAGGTGTTTGTAGTGACCGTAAAAGCACATTTTTTTTTTCTGGGTTAAAAAACTATTCCCAAATTTGCCATTCTCAAAATTGTGGTGAACGGGAACAATGAGGAAAACATCTAATAAGGGACGCGGACGTGGACATGGTCGTGGTGGTGTTAGTGGACCCTCTGGTGCTGGGAGAGGACGTGGCCGTTCTGCCACAGCCACACGTCCTAGTGTACCAACTACCTCAGGTCCCAGTAGCCGCCAGAATTTACAGGGATATTTGGTGGGGCCCAATGCCGTTCTAAGGAAGGTAAGGTCTGAGCAGGTACAGGCATTAGTCAATTGGGTGGCCGACAGTGCATCCAGCACGTTCACATTATCTCCCACCCAGTCTTCTGCAGAAAGCGCACAGATGGCGCATGAAAACCAAGCCCATCAGTCTGTCACATCACCCCCATGCATATCAGGGAAACTGTCTGAGCCTCAAGTTATGCAGCAGTCTCTTATGCTGTTTGAAGACTCTGCTGCCAGGGTTTCCCAAGGGCATCCACCTAGCTCTTCACCAGGGGTGGAAGAGATAGAATGCACTAACGCACAACCACTTATGTTTCCTGATGATGTGGACATGGGAATACCACCTCAGCACGTCTCTGATGATGACGAAACACAGGTGCCAACTGCTGCGTTTTTCTGCAGTGTGCAGACTGAACAGGAGGTCAGGGATCAAGACTGGGTGGAAGACGATGCAGGGGACGATGAGGTCCTAGACCCCACATGGAATGAAGGTCGTGCCACTGACTTTCAGAGTTCGGAGGAAGAGGCAGTGGTGAGACCGAGCCAACAGCGTAGCAAAAGAGGGAGCAGTGGGCAAAATCAGAACACCCGCCGCCAAGAGACTCCGCCTGCTACTGACCGCCGCAATCTGGGACCGAGCACCCCAAAGGCAGCTTCAAGGAGTTCCCTGGCATGGCACTTCTTCAAACAATGTGCTGACGACAAGACCCGAGTGGTTTGCACGCTGTGCCATCAGAGCCTGAAGCGAGGCATTAACGTTCTAAACCTTAGCACAACCTGCATGACCAGGCACCTGCATGCAAAGCATGAACTGCAGTGGAGTAAACACCTTAAAAACAAGGAAGTCACTCAGGCTCCCCCTGCTGCCTCTTCTGCTGCTGCCGCCTCGGCCTCTTCTGCTGCTGCCGCCGCCTCGGCCTCTTCTTCTGCTGCTGCCGCCGCCTCAGCCTCTTCCTCTGCCTCTGGAGGAACGTTGGCACCTGCCGCCCAGCAAACATGGGATGTACCACCAACACCACCACCTGCGTCACCAAGCAACTCACGAGCGTTCAGCTCTCCATCTCACAAACATTTGAGAGAAAGCGTAAATTCCCACCTAGCCACCCTCGATCCCTGGCCCTGAATTCCAGCATTTCTAAACTACTGGCCGATGAAATGCTGTCATTTAGGCTGGTGGACACACACAGCTTCAAACAGCTCATGTCGCTTGCTGTCCCACAGTATGTTGTTCCCAGCCGCCAGTACTTTTCCAAGAGAGCCGTGCCTTCCCTGCACAAACAAGTGTCCGATAAAATCAAGTGTGCACTGCGCAACGCCATCTGTGGCAAGGTCCACCTAACCACAGATACGTGGACCAGTAAGCACGGCCAGGGACGCTATATCTCCCTAACTGCACACTGGGTAAATGTAGTGGCGGCTGGGCCCCAGGCGGAGAGCTGTTTGGCGCACGTCCTTCCGCCGCCAAGGATCGCAGGGCAACATTCTTTGCCTCCTGTCTCCTCCTCCTCCTACTCAGCTTCCTCCTCCTCTTCTTCCACCTGCTCATCCAGTCAGCCACACACCTTCACCACCAACTTCAGCACAGCCCGGGGTAAACGTCAGCAGGCCATTCTGAAACTCATATGTTTGGGGGACAGGCCCCACACCGCACAGGAGTTGTGGCGGGGTATAGAACAACAGACCGACGAGTGGTTGCTGCCGGTAAGCCTCAAGCCCGGCCTGGTGGTGTGCGATAATGGGCGAAATCTCGTTGCAGCTCTGGGACTAGCCGGTTTGACGCACATCCCTTGCCTGGCGCATGTGCTGAATTTGGTGATGCAGAAGTTCATTCGCAACTACCCCGACATGTCAGAGCTGCTGCATAAAGTGCGGGCCGTTGGTTCGCGCTTCCGGCGTTCACACCCTGCCGCTGCTCGCCTGTCTGCGCTACAGCATAACTTCGGCCTTCCCGCTCACCGCCTCATATGCGACGTACCCACCAGGTGGAACTCCACCTTGCATATGCTGGACAGACTGTGCGAGCAGCAGCAGGCCATAGTGGAGTTTCAGCTGCAGCACGCACGGGTCAGTCGCACTGTGGATCAGACACACTTCACCACCAATGACTGGGCCTCCATGCGAGACCTGTGTGCCCTGTTGTGCTGTTTCGAGTACTCCACCAACATGGCCAGTGGCGATGACGCCGTTATCAGCGTTACAATACCACTTCTATGTCTCCTTGAGAAAACACTTAGGGCGATGATGGAAGAGGAGGTGGCCCAGGAGGAAGAGGAGGAAGAGGGGTCATTTTTAGCACTTTCAGGCCAGTCTCTTCCAAGTGACTCAGAGGGAGGTTTTTTGCAACACCAGAGGCCAGGTACAAATGTGGCCAGACAGGGCCCACTACTGGAGGACGAGGAGGACGAGGATGAGGAGGAGGTGGAGGAGGATGAGGATGAAGCATGTTCACAGCGGGGTGGCACCCAAAGCAGCTCGGGCGCATCACTGGTGCGTGGCTGGGGGCAAACACAGGACGATGACGATACGCCTCCCACAGAGGACAGCTTGTCCTTACCTCTGGGCAGCCTGGCACACATGAGCGACTACATGCTGCAGTGCCTGCGCAACGACAGCAGAGTTGCCCACATTTTAACGTGTGCGGACTACTGGGTTGCCACCCTGCTGGATCCCCGGTACAAAGACAATGTGCCCACCTTACTTCCTACACTGGAGCGTGATAGGAAGATGCGCGAGTACAAGCGCACGTTGGTAGACGCGCTACTGAGAGCATTCCCAAATGTCACAGGGGAACCAGTGGAAGCCCAAGGCGAAGGCAGAGGAGGAGCAAGAGGTCGCCAACGCAGCTGTGTCACGGCCAGCTCCTTTGAGTGCAGGGTTACCATGGCAGAGATGTGGAAAAGTTTTGTCACCACGCCACAGCTAACTGCACCACCACCTGATACGGAACGTGTTAGCAGGAGGCAACATTTCACTAACATGGTGGAACAGTACCTGTGCACACCCCTCCACGTACTGACTGATGGTTCGGCCCCATTCAACTTCTGGGTCTCCAAATTGTCCACGTGGCCAGAGCTAGCCTTTTATGCCTTGGAGGTGCTGGCCTGCCCGGCGGCCAGCGTTTTGTCTGAACGTGTATTCAGCACGGCAGGGGGCGTCATTACAGACAAACGCAGCCGCCTGTCTACAGCCAATGTGGACAAGCTGACGTTCATAAAAATGAACCAGGCATGGATCCCACAGGACCTGTCCATCCCTTGTGCAGATTAGATATTAACTACCTCCCATTAACAATATATTATTCTACTCCAGGGCACTTCCTCATTCAATACTATTTTTAATTTCATTTTACCATTATATTGCGGGGCAACCCAAAGTTGAATGAACCTCTCCTCTGTCTGGGTTCCGGGGCCTAAATGTGTGACAGTGGCCTGTTCCAGTGGTGGGTGACGTGAAGCCTGATTCTCTGCTATGACATGAAGACTTATTCTGTGCTGACATGAAGCCAGATTCTCTGTTACGCGACCTCTCTCCTCTGCCTGGGTGCCTGGGCCTAAATATGTGACAGTGGCCTGTTCCAGTGGTGGGTGACGTGAAGCCTGATTCTCTGCTATGACATGAAGTCAGATTCTGTGCTGACATAAGGCCAGATTCTCTGTTACGGGACCGCTCTCCTCTGTCTGGGTGCCTGGGCCTAAATGTGTGACAGTGGCCTGTTCCAGTGGTGGGTGACGTGAAGCCTGATTCTCTGCTATGACATGAAGACTGATTCTGTGCTGACATGAAGCCAGATTCTCTGCTATGGCATGAAGAGACTGATTCTGTGCTGACATGAAGCCAGATTCTTTGCTATGGCATGAAGAGACTGATTCTCTGCTGACGTGAAGCCAGATTCTCTGCTATGGGACCTCTGTCCAATTGATATTGGTTCATTTTTATTTTTTTTATTTTTATTTTAATTCATTTCCCTATCCACATTTGTTTGCAGGGGATTTACCTACATGTTGCTGCCTTTTGCAGCACTCTACCTCTTTCCTGGGCTGTTTTACAGCCTTTTTAGTGCCCAAAAGTTCGGGTTCCCATTGACTTCAATGGTGTTCGGGTTCGGGACGAAGTTCGGTTCGGGTTCGGATCCCGAACCCGAACATTTCCGGGAAGTTCAGCCGAACTTCTCGAACCCGAACATCCAGGTGTTCGCTCAACTCTATTCAGGAGGTGTGCTGCTCACCAGGATAAGGGCTCTATAACTAGGGCGTGTAGTAGGGGCAGAGACCCAGCAGCCCCTCCCCCCCCCTTTCCTTACCCCTCCCTAGAAACACCACCTACCTACCTAATATTGGGGTATATTTTATCCTGCTCATTTAAATTGCACTTTATCACTTATGGGCATTTATTTTACAAATATATCATTAAAAGTTATATTTTAAAGGTAACCCACTCTTCTCTTTAGTCTTTGTGATGCAATTTCAGGGTACCTCATACTGATATCTCAGAACGCCCTGCCATATTTCACCTTAAGGACCAGGCCATTTTTTGACATGTGTTACTTTATGTGGTGATAACTTTAAAATGCTTTTACTTATACAAGCAATTTCGAGATTGTTTTCTCGTCACATATTGTACTTCATGGCAGTGGTAAAATTGAGTAAAAAAATATTATTTAAATTTATAAAAAAATACCAAATTTACCAGAAATGTTGAAAAATTAGCAAATTTCCAATTTTCAATTTCTCTACTTTTATGTTAGATAGTAATACCTCCAAAAATAGTTATTACTTTACATTCCCCATATGTCTACTACATGTTTGGATATTATCCTGGGGATAAATAGATGATGGGATAGATCTCTGTACTGACCCCTGATATATTTATACATAGTAATTAGATCTCCCCTTAGTCGTCTTTTTTCTAAAGTGAATAACCCTAATTTTGATAATCTTTCAGGGTATTGTTGTTGCCCCATTCCAGTTATTACTTTAGTTGCCCTCCTCTGGACCCTCCCCAGCTCTGCTATGTCTGCCTTGTTCACAGGAGCCCGTAACTGTACACAGTACTTCATGTGTGGTCTGACTAGCGATTTGTAAAGTGGTAGGACTATGTTCTTATCACGGGCATCTATGCCCCTTTTGATGCAACCCATTATCTTATTGGCCTTGGCAGCAGCAGCCTGACACTGTTTTTTGCAGCTTATTTGGCTGTTTATTAAAATTCCTAGATCCTTTTCCATGTCAGTGTTACCGAGTGTTTTACCATTTAGTATGTACGGGTGACTTGCATTATTCCTTCCCATGTGCATAACCTTACATTTGTCAGTGTTAAACCTCATCTGCCACTTATCTGCCCAAGCCTCCAATCTATCCAGATCCCTCTGTAGTAGTATACTGTCCTCTTCAGTGTTAATTACTTTACACAGTTTAGTGTCATCTGTGAAAATTGATACTTTACTATGCAAGCCTTCTACGAGATCATTAATAAATATATTGAAGAGAATAGGGCCCAATACTGACCCCTGAGGTACTCCACTAGTGACAGTGACCCAATCTGAGTGTGTACTGTTAATAACCACCCTCTGTTTTCTATCACTCAGCCAGTTACTTACCCACACACAGACACTTTCTCCCAGTTTGAGCATTCTCATTTTATATACTAACCTTTTATGTGGTACAGTGTCACTTAAAATTGTTTTGGGGGAAAACTAAATTTTTTTACACTTTTTTTTCACTGTACTTTTTGTCCCATTCTGGGACTTCAACTTTTGGGGGTCTGATCCCCTTTACAATACATGACAATACTTCTGTATTGTTATGCATTGGCTGTAAATGTATAACACTGTGAAATACACTTACAGCCTTCCTGCCTGTGAGATCCAGGGGGCTGGATCTCACAGGCTCTCTCGGAAGGCAGCCACGATGCCTAAGGAAGGCATTGTGCTGCCTTCCATGCCATCGGGTCCCTGTCACAGCAGCGCTGACCGCGGCTGTGCAGGGGTTAATGCGCCAGCATCAGTGATTTCACTGATGCCGGCGCATGCAGCAGGGGTCCGGTTTTAAGTGACTGCCGGACACCTGCGCTGATCGGGCGGGCGCAGCTCCTGCACCTGCCCGATTATCGTGACGTACATGGACTTCTCTGGTCATGGGTCCTTAAGGGGTTAATAATATTGGGAGCTTCTCTGATTCTGTTTACAAGTCCAAACATATCACTAAGGTGCTTCTGTTGGCCAGAGTAATTATAGCCCGGATGCTAGGATAGCTAGTGCATCTCCTAGCATCCACAATTGGGTTAATCTAGTTTGAAGGCTTATGAAAAAATCGAATACAACTCCCAGAATAAGTTAGAAGTCTGGTCCAAAATCTAGTCTTTATGGTAGAGAGTTTTATGGCTTTTTCATCCTCGTGTATCACCCTCATCTCCCCCTTTCTTTCCCTTTTTTTCTTTTTCTTTTCTCGGTTTGGCCCTGGGGGGGTCAAGGGGGACAAGATTTGGGGTTGGTCAAAGTGTTGCAGTTGTGGGCAATGAAGCATCAAGCAAGCAGATATGCTTTATATGCGGTGTATGTCAACTGCTTTATTTTCTAGTTTCTATTTTGTACTGAATTAAATTTATAATAAAAAAAATAAAAAAATTATATAACATCTATGAAGAGCATGAATTTTAAGTTAAATTAAGAAATATAGGGGGTTATTTATTTTACTAAAATACGCCTTAATTAGGCATATTTCAGATGCAGATGGTGGCGCAATGGTTAGTTGCACCGCTCTCTGTGACTTTACCCCGCTCACGCCAGCTCTAACATGCTGGATGCGCAGGAGTAATGGAGAGGCCTGCGCCAGCTATGGGTCTTTATTAAGGCTGGCATTTAAAAGGCCTGTCTTAATAAATGTGCCCCATAGTTTGACGTTTTATTAATTCGGTTTTGTAACATTTATAAGGAACTTAGACATTGCAAATAGTGAACTACTCAGACACTGAGACATTATGAAATATAGTGTGTGGAGGGGGCACCTCTTATGACTAAAAGATGACTCTGCTCATGCTCTTCCAGTCTACACAGCAAAACTGGAAAGTAAATTATAGAAACCAGGATGTGTCAGCTTATTATGGTTGTACTAGTGGTCAGTGAGATAATAGGAATAACTTTTCTATGGATTTTCCCCTGTAAAAAAATGGTGTGTACTCTATTGCGACTACAATGAATGGGATGTATGTAACAGAAAAATGTATACTATTGCAGTCTCCAGGAAGTGATGCAGTATATCCCCTTCCTCAGGAAATATCAGAATAACTAGGGAGATGTTTACAGAAACAGACATAGGATCCAGGGAATAAAATATTCTTTATTTCTTCCATTGTGAATACCACCCAGATCCGTGCTGAATTGGTCAATTGACCTCTCCACTTGAGATCTAGACACTGCTGCCTTCTCTTAAGATGTCTGCAGAGTCTTATCTTGCATGTAGTGTTGCTATCCTCATTTATCCAGACCTCCAGCAATGAAATTCCCCTTTCTCAGATCATGGTCTTCCAGTCGGGGATAGGGACAAGCCTCCGTAGCATTGCAGTGGAGGCTATGTAGGCCCGTCCCTGCCTGCCATTGGCTGGTCGTCCCCGACACTGGATGTTTTCATCCGCGCACGGGGAGAAGCAGCAGCGGCGGTGCGAGGACCAGGAACTGTGCAGGGAGCGGGTAACAGGGCAAGTATATTCACTGTCAGGGGCCTAGCATATGGGGAACATTTTTATAGTATTGGATTACCCCTTTAAGGATTAAAGGGGTATTCCCATCACATACAATGAGGGCATATCGCTAGGATATGCCCCCATTGTCTGATAGGTGCGGGTCCCACCTCTGGGACCCGCACCTACAACAAGAACAGAGCAGGGAGAGCTGTGGCTGGAGGACCCCGGATTTCCAGGGGTCCGTCCACAAAGCGCTGCTCCCTGCTGCTCCCATAGAAGTGAATGGGGGCGCACCGAGCACTCGCGGCCCGTGCTCCCATTCATTTCTATGGGGCAGATGGAAATAGCCGAGCTAGCGCTCAGCTATTTTCGGTGACCCCATAGAAATGAATGGAAAGCGGCTGCGTTCTCATTGTAGGTCGGGTCCCAGAGGTGTGACCCGCACCTATCAGACAATGGGGGCATATCCTAGGGATATGCCCCCATTGTCTGAGATGACAAAACCCCTTTAATAGATTGACCATATTAAACATAAGCCATGTATAATGGCAATACTGGCACAAAGCTCTACAGGTGAGACAGAGTAGTATCAAAATTGCTGTAGCTTTTCTAATGAATATAAACTTACATATTAATTAAAATATCTGAATATTGACATGATTTTTTTTAGCCTAATGAATATAAAGCCTACAATACGAATATAACGGTCTTAACATATAGAAATTTAGACTTTAGAATATTTTTTGGGTTGAAGTATTCAATATAATTTAATATAATTATCATCAGTAATTTTTATTACATTTTCACCACTGCACATTTACAGTTATTACTAATACTAATAAGGAAAAGTTTATAGTGAATTATAAATTTGAACTTGTATCTTTCCAATTTAGATTTTTTTTTTTTATATTCATGGAGCATAAAAGACAGGGAATCTTGAACCTAAAATGACATTAGAAACTTACATAACTATTTTCTTATTTTAAATTACATGTATTATTTTTAATTGTTTCTTTTATAAACTTTTTGAAAAATCAATAAAGTTCCTAAACTTATTTTTTCTTTTAAGTGTAAAAGAAAGAAGACTCATTTTTATTTTTTTTTGTAATGTGTGGGGGCAGTGATACTAACAATTTTTGTAATATACTTTAATTTAATTAATGTTTAAATTGTACATTTCTATTACAAATATAGCTCTTAAAAGGGCCATTTTGTGCATTAGCAACTCTCCCTGTCTTCTGTTTACTTAACTGCGAAGACATTCTCCACATTATCTTCTGCCCTCACTGCCTCTCTCCTATGTATATATATATATATATACTAAATATATATATATATATATATACATATATCTATATCTATCTATATATATAGAGAGATATTTATATATATAGGAGAGAGGCAGTGAGGGGCACATCTCTGCAGTTAGGTAAACAAAAGACAGAGAGCGTTTCTAATGCACAAAATGGACCAAAAATGGTCAGTATCATTGCCCCTGCACATTACAAAAAAAAATGACAGTTGCACTTTAAGTTTTATAAAAAAAAAATAAAGTTATGCATATTTTAAAACGACTCTTGAAAATCTATATTTAAAATTCTATAAATGCATATTGCCCTTTAACTAAATACCATAACTCAAAGAGTATGTACAAAGCTACAATCTTTTCTGTGAAAGACAAAAAGAAATTGCAAAAATAAAACCGTCCAGTCAGTATTACATAAAGCCACTAGGGGGCAATATTGCCTAGATGAACAGAAAGAAAAATTCAAGGCTTTGACAAAAATTTTATTCTTAAGTTTCTGCATTTAAAACTGTGAAACTGAATAAATGAATTCAAAATGGTAAAATAAACCTCATATATAAGCTCTACATATGAGACTTGTGAGCTGCAATGTACAAATGTTTTTAAAAATGTTATTCTATTTTCTGAATATAATTGATTGTGCTTTAATCCTCACTTTAATGTGTTCTTTTTCTAGTTGTTCATAGAATATTTATAATTGTGCCACTCTTTATATGTTAAGTTCATAGAGCCAGGCACTTCAGAGGAACTGTTCTTATGGACTCTTAATATAATATATAAAAATAACTTTCCAAATATATTCAAAATATAACCTTCAAAATATTCAATTTTTTTTTAAACTCAAATATCAAAAGATAGTTTCCTAACTTGCTTTCACATTTATTTTTAATAAACTGTAAAATCAATTATTACTTGATGGATTTTATTCATTTGTAAGTCTAACATTCTAACTTGACCCAAAAGAAATCAGAATTCAATAATTTGAGTGAAAAAGGCAGTCAAATGATATTTTTCAGTAATTTAGATCAATTGTAAATAGAAATTAAATAAAAAAAACTATTTAGAAAGATAATTACTGACATTCTTAATATAACATTTTAATGATTACAGAAGAAAAGAGGAAGAAATTTAAAGAATAAATATATATTTTTTTAAATTGTAAGCTACAAAAATGGAAAACAAAACATAGTAACCTAATTCTTAGAGAAAACTTAATTTACATTAGTTACTGTTTCATTTTATTTCGTATTGGTACAAACTATGACACTGAAAAAGCAGAAATATAAAATTTTCATTTTACTTCCATAAGTACTGAAAAACAGATTTTATCATTTATAAAATAGCTAACTATTAATGTATACTTTTATAAATTTCCTCCTGTGTCTTGTTTTTGTAGAGCCGATTAGAAAATAATCTAACTGTTCTGACAGTGTGTGACTGCTATAAATCAGTATTGCCTAGTTAGATCCTATTCCTATAAAATATAGCAGCCACAAGTTCTCATATTACATAAGGTTCTTGCAAAATATTAGAAATATTGTAAAAAATAATATATATATATATATATATATATATATATATATTATTTTATTTTTTTAATAGAAGCTTTAAAATGCATTAAACTTTTTTTAGAATTGGCCATACAGCATATTTTTATATTTTCCTCTTCTTCTCTTAGTTGATTGTATAAATTTTAGCATGTTTTACAACGGAATAAACTGGATTTATTAGTAATATTCTGGTTGTCATAAACTTTGTTTCCAAATGATGTATAAAGTTTCAACGAATCCAGCTGAGGGTGTGAGTTCTAAATCCAGACTCTGTAACAATTAGACTCTAGAGGGAATGAACAAAACTATTTTTTAGCTCTAAAACAAATCAGTTATGAATGAACGAATAACAAGCAGCTTTGTGTGACGTTTCGTGCGTATGTATTAAATCATGAATGCTGTTGCTGATTTCCTATTAGAAGTTAATGGAATTAATGTTATGGGCAATGTGGTACTAGTTTGTCTTTAAGGTTTAACACATCCAACAGCACTCAGCATACATTTAGAGGGAAAAAAAGTATAAATACATTTTCTTTTCTTTTTTCTTTTTCTTTATTATTTTTATCCTTGTAAATATAATTTTCATGAACTCCCTTTTTGGACAAATAAAAAAAGTCATTATATATATTATTTAAATCACTATATAATATAAATATCAATGTAATAAAATGGTATCAATTAATTTAAATTGAATTCCAATATTATATTTAGCTGCATTTGTAGGACTGTATTAACATGACATTTTACTGCCTAATTCATAAATATCTAAAGTATTACTGTCAGAGTAGGTATGGAGAAGAGTGTCCATATATATTTAACATTTTTAATAAGTTCATATATGCAATGTCTTGTCCTTTGACTCCTACTTAAAAGAGACACATTCCAAACTACACCTATCTATTCTTTGTGTGGAAACTCATCAGGTTTGCCCTGTTGTTTCACGGCTTCTGTCATCACTCCATTAGTACCTTCAGTGAAGGTTCATAGACCAATTCAGAAAATACACCTGAACAAGCATAACAAGAATGATTATTGCTAATTGTGTTTAGAGCAAATGTTTCTTTTTAAAAACATAGCAACTTAATGGCAAAAGGAAAGATATTACACTTGTGGGATACACATTAAAGCAACGCTGGCTGCTTTCAAAGAAAAGTCCATGCCATGCAATGTCAGCAATCCATTTGTTTGAACATTGAGTCACATAAGTGACAGAGCTCTGAATATACAAACATACAACTTCTACAATGTAACCTCAAAGTTTCGGCACACAAACAGAAGACATTATTCTGAATTGCAGAGACTCAACACAGTGTTGGTATGGTACAAAAAACAAATTCTATAATTTAATAAAAAATAAAAATATGGTAATAAAGGAATGTACTAAATTCATAGATGGAAGAGATTGTATGAGTGTAGGCTAGTATCATATTTCTTCATTTGTATGATGTTTTCCTTCTTTGTATAATATATGTTTTGGTATTTTATTTTGTCTTTTCTTTTCATTTGGCTAGTATATGCTAGGATTCTGCATCCTTGACTTTACTGAAAAGTGCCATCACCTATACTATACAATACAAATGTTTCAAAATAAGAATGTGCACTGAGTAGTATCCCATTTTTTTGCATAACGTTACATTCGTCTGGGCAAAAGTAAATCTAAATCAGTATATTCCAATTTTTGGTCTTTCAAGTAAATATAAGTAACAGTAAAGTTTGATTACTGGGGCCCAGTAATACACACTATCATTGTACACATATACTAATAAGATCAACAGAGAGTCAGTAATTTACCAATGTTGTATTAATTTTGTCTATGTGTATTTAGAAAACGTCATTATCTTTTAGTGAGCCCTGTCTATATTACATTATATTTAAATCTGTTCTTGCTGGCATCTTTTATGTCTTTATGTTTGTATGTTTTTTAGAGACAGAATAACTTGTGTGCTTTTTGAATCAGCTGTCCAATTTGCTCTGCATTTAAATAATTGTGAAATAATGTAGACAAATAAATATGTCTTTCCCCCAAAAAAGTAGATTTTCTAATTCTGTAGTCAGTGGTGTACAGAAAAATGCACCAAAGACACGTATGTGACAGGAAGAGTTTTGTTATTTTGCTTACTACAAACTACTGTAAATATGGTAATGCCAGCACTTTTTTTATTTTTTATGGAAAATAGTTTGAAAGTCCTGGTCTCCAATGCAAAATCTGTATTAGTCCCTACCATGTCCCATTAATAATACTGGTGCATTCCTAGGTGGCAAAGGGTCTTTCAGACCCAGGTGAAATTGCTACCTCAACACTATTTAGGCTGGGGCTAACATGACGTTTTTTGACAACCAAAAACATTTATATTATGACTAGTGTTAAGCAAAGCAACCAAAGTGGAATTTTGTCTAAATTTTAGGAAAAATGTAATTCTAAACAAAGCCAAATTTCCTTGTGTTTTGTGGTAATGAATCATTTTTTGCATTAGGCCATCTGCCGTCAGTTCAGTGCATTACACCATACAGGTTTGTGCCAGCCATGTGATTGGTGCCCGACCTGTGTGTTACAGAGTCCCCTCAGTCAGTTTAGAGGGGTCTTTCTCTTAGTTTGATGAAAAGAAAAGAGCACTCAGTCAGCTTATTCATGTTGTGAACTCCCTTAATAAGTATAGGTGGTGGAGGGATGAGGGATGTGTAAATGTATGAATGGTAGAGGAGAGGTACCCTTAGTAAGGCTTTTCTTTCAGGTACAGTATGTCCCTGAAAATGGCTGCTGATGAAGAGGATGGGATGCTACCCGTCTATCATTGCCTTCTATTGAAATGCACAAAATCTACAATATTTTCTTCACAGTCAAGAGCTGCACAAGCACAGATGAAATCTATGTAGGTGTATTAATGGGTATGCAGAGACTGTACTACATTCTGGGTAGGATAGTTGCTGAGATAACCATCCAATGTCCAACTTTGGATAGGAGAAATAGGGGCAAGGAGCAGGGGTACTTTGAAGCCTAGATATTTGTTGAAATTTTCCCCTATTTCTCCAATCCTGAGTCATCAACTCCTTACTTTGTTGCACTTTAAAGGGTTAACTTGCACTGACTTGTAATGTTTAACACAGTGTAACTGCATTTTATATTTTGTGATATATATCCAGTTCATTTGCATGGCACTTTGGAGAAAGTAAATGAATACTGGGAGACTTTTGGGACTTTCTAGCTAATAATGAGAATCTAATAATTTTCCACTGTTACCATAAGGGTTAAAGAAAAGTATGTTTTGGAGGAAAAAAGTCAGACTTGTTTACCACCAAAACTAGATAAATATTGTAACATTGTATCTGTTTGGGCTGTGTTTTTCCACTCTACCCCTCCCATTAGAAGGTTCTAGTTCAGCTAGAAACAGTATATAAGGTGAGCAGTCAGAGCTCCTAGTTGTTTTTAGTTAGGGATCAGTGATTAGAAGAAGAGACTCTGCCAGATTGCATGAGTGAGCAGAAGGAGAAACTGAGATGGGGATGCTGAGCCACAGACCCTGGGTCACTAGTCTTTGGCCAGGGTACCAGCCTTCTGAGAGAAATAGAGGGACATCTAGCTCATGATATTGAGTCAGGTTGGTTGGTTATATTTAGGTGATACTAGCCTAGTGGTCATTTTATGATGGGTTGATTGGCTATAATGTCAAACTTTACAGCAGTGTCTGTAAATACTTGTTGTAGCTGTTCACTCTGCTGTCGAGATTCTCAAAACTTCTCTTCAGGCTGAAGAATATGTGATCACTATGGAGGATCTGTAACAGGAGTGGGAGCTTTGCAGGTTCCTTCCTCTCCTCTCTGTCTCTAGACAGGAAGCAGACCCAGCGCACTATTACCAGAAACAAACAAAATATTTTTTACATAACAATACAATTTGTTGTACTCCCAAGTCTGGGGTAGTATAACATTACATTGTTTGCTCTTTTAAATGGTGCCATTAGAAAATACTTGTCCCGCAAATAACAAGCCCTCATACGTTTACATGAACTGAAAAATAAAAAGGTTATGACTTCTGGAAGGCAAGGAGAAAAAGGAAAACACAAAAATGTAAAATCACATGATCCTGAAGGGGTTAAAACATAAGAAACACTGTATAAAATTGGTATAGCTGTAATTGCACCAACTAGAAGAATAAAGGTAACATGTAATTTTTAGTGCACAGTTAGCATTGTAAAAACAAAACTCACTATATATGGCAGAATTGCATCTTCTTTCCAATTCCACCTCATTTAGAACTATTTTCTAGCTCCTAACTACATTGTATGGTATACTAAAAGTGTCACAAGTACCACTGTCACAAGTACCACTTGCAAAAGAGTTTCCCAGTATACTGTCTGGGGATAAATGAAATGTTATCATGTTGACAAAATTTCAAACCTCTGGATACGTAGCTGACAAGATACCTGATACCTGAATGTAAAATAGCATTAAGCAGCATTACACCCAGGACATCCAAAAAGGGGAATTTAAGGACAAGTTCACACTTCAGTTATTTCGTCAGTTCTTTCCATCAGTGATTTTGAGCCAAAACTATGTGCCGATCAAAAACACAGAAAATTAGAAAATCCATCCATTATACCTTATCTTTATGTAGGTTTAATTACTGGCTTTGCCTCACAATCACTGATGGAAGGAAATACATGACCAAATAACTGAAGTGTGAACTTGGCCTAAATCTGTCCTGTCTTTCTGTGTTGTTTAGCACTTCCATAACCCAAGTCACCTGGGACATGTTGCTTGTTTACTCCCAATTTCCTTTCCATGATCCTTAGGCTAATTACTCACACTTATTTACTAAGGGCTCATGCACATGGCTGTAGCCGTCTATGCGGTTTGCAAATTGCGGATCCACTACATATGGATACCGGCCATATGTTTTCCGCATTTTGAGAACAGATCGTCCGGCCCATAATAGAGCAATCCTATCCTTGTCCTTAATGCAAACAAGAATAGGACATGTTCTATATTTTTGCGGGTGCCACAGAATGGACATACGGATGTGGACAGCACACAATGTGCTGTCTGCATTTTGTGTGGCCCCGTTGAAGTGAATAGGTCCGCATCTGAGCAGCAGAAAATGCGGATCGGATGCGGACAAAAAATATGTTTGTGTGCATGAGGGCTAAGGTTATTGGACCTGTGGAGAGGGAATTATATAACCCTGGGCTGGGTCCTTCTCTTCAAGTGACCCAGAGCAGCTGCATGACTACCTGAAAACAACTGATCATACAGATTGTTCTTTATAATAGCATTGGTCTATTGTATACTTCTAATAAAACGGCACCGAAAATTTAGTATTTTTTATTTGGTGAAGAATTGCTGATTCATTCAAGTAAGAACCCAATACTATCCAGAAATATTTCAAAATTATTCTTAAAGAGGTTATTTTATATTTTTGAAACTGTCACCTGGATCTGAATACTTTTGTAATTGCATGTAATTTAAAATTTTGTATATTTATTATTCAATAAAATGTATCTGTATAGCGCCACCTGCTGTTTGTTATTTTTCTTATTTCTTTGTCCACCTTGCTGAGGTGGTTGTGCCAGCAATAATATCATCTGTTATAGGTATAGAGAGAGAGTTGCAGCACAAAGAACATGCCCCCTGAGCTGTGATAGGAAAGGAACTGCCATGGAAAGGAGACACCCCCAAGCTATGATAGAGAGAGTTGCCACAGAAAGGACACAACCACTGAGCTGCCATCTTGAAATAACTCTAGCAGAGAAATTGGAGCTAATGAATGGGGAGAGCATGGATCCATGTGAGGTACAGGGCTTAGTTAGAAAGAAGTGGTCATGTACTATATAATGTCTGATATTTATTGTTTTACATCAATCATGCGATAACCCCTTTAAAAAGAATGTTTCAAATATCACATTTTAATATTTTTTAAACATGAATCTACCTTTGGAACCCATGTCTAAACTATTCTGATGCCTGCTGCAAATCTTAATCTGCTACATTAAAAATTAATTGCTTTCAGGTCTATTTATTTAGAATATTATGGTTAGAGCCTCCATCTATTTTATTTGGAGCATTTTACTTGGATTAAGAAATTAACCCCAAGATTTTTGTGGGATTATATGAATAAGATCCTTAGTACTGAAAAATGTGGAAGGCGTCCAGCTAGCAGCTGCGTGAGGGGGTGTCCCAAAATATGACTTTTTGTGGTGGATGTAGAGCAAGATTTTGTTTGCCTTAGGTTTTCTTTCTTAGCATATTACAGGCTCTCAAAATTACATAGGTTTGTAATAAATCACGCAGTAAATAAGTTATGTAGGGACTATTAGCTATAAAGCAACAGCATAAAAGGTTCATAAAAGAAAAAAGTATAAAAGTTGTTTGTTCCATTTTGTATAACATACGGTATGTAGTGTTTAGTGCAGCTTGATTGGTTCTCTAAATTTGTAGCAAGATACACGTATAACATCCATCAGATGGTCATATAACATTAGGTACCACCAGTTAAGTCTTGCACTGTGACATATACATGTAATCATGAGTGTACCTATAGCCATAGAACTTTCTAGGCGGTCCAAAGTTGTTGGGGGATGCAGGGGGGATTGGGGACAATCAGGTGCAGGAACATTGTACCTTTTTGTAGGGAATAACAATATAGTGACACATCCGGTGTCGTGGGGCAGCCAATGGCAGACGGGGACGAGCCTCCCTAGCATCGCAGGTAACGCTAAGGAGGCTTGTTCCCATCTGCCATTGGCTGCTTCCCCCCGACACTGGATGTTTTCATTCACACATGGGGAAAAGCTGCAGCGGCGGTGCGGGGACCAGGAGCGGTGCAGGGACCGGGGGCCTGGGTAAGTATATTCAGCATGGAGGGCCAGGCATATGGGGGGTATTTTTTTTAGGATTGGATAACCCCTTTAATTTTTGGGGAGGACAAGATGAAAATAAAATGGCGAATCACGCGTTTTTCATTATTTTTTTCTGTTATGACATTCACCGTACAGGAATTTTTACCAAGGCCCCATTCAACAGATCTGATGGAGCGGCAGGTTGAGCATGTGCCCTCCATTCATTTTCTATGAAACAGATGGACCGATCTGTGGGACCACATAACAATTGGTTAGTTATCCCCTATCCTGACCATACGGGATAGCTTTTAGGCCCCTTTCACACGGGCGAGTTTTCCGCGCGGGTGCAATGCGTGAGATGAACGCATTGCACCCGCACTGAATCCGGACCCATTCATTTCTATGGGGCTGTGCACGTGAGCGGTGATTTTCACGCATCACTTTTGCGTTGCGTGAAAATCACAGCAAGCTCTATTTTGTGCGTTTTTCACGCAACACAGGCCCCATAGAAGTGAATGGGGCTGCGTGAAAATCTCAAGCATCCGCAAGCAAGTGCGGATGCGGTGCAATTTTCACGCACGGTTGCTAGGAGACGATCGGGATGGGGACCCGATCTTTATTATTTTCCCTTATAATATGGTTATAAGGGAAAATAATAGCATTCTGAATACAGAATGCATAGTACAATAGGGCTGGAGGGGTTAAAAAATAATAAACAATAATTAAACTCACCTATTTCACTTGTTCGCGCAGCCAGCATCTCTTCTGTCTTCTTCTCTGAGGAATAGGACATTTGATGACGTCACTGCGCTCATCACATGGTCCGTCACATGATCCATCACCATGGTGCATTCATGGGCGTGTACATTAACTCACCACTGGTCACAAAGTTGCTGTTTGCAGTTTATTTCTTGGTACACATAGTGGACGCGGACAGGACACAGGTGCCTATATGTACGTTTTAGGGAACACAAAAAATCTATTATTTCCGGAAATGGAGCAACTAGATTAATTGAGCATATACATATTGAACATGCAGGGAACAGTGAAATTTTGAAATGTGAAAGTATTGAAGTGGTCCACACCCCCATGAGAGGGGGGGACAGAAAACGCATTCTCCTGCAGAGAGAAGCTGCATGGATAATCAAAACACAAGCCATGGGCCCTCTAGGGTTAAATGACAAGAATGACTTAGCTGTTTTCATTTGATTGGTTTTAGCACACATGTTTTTTATACCACTTTAATTGTAACCAGTGATGTGCATGAGATGGGGGTATTTCTAGCCCCCTTCTCCTTCACGTCACAGGAGGCTTGACAAAGCGCAACACAGCGCGAAACAGCTGTAGCCTGTTCATTCACCTGTGTCCTGTCCGCGTCCACGATGTGTATTTGAAAAATAAACTGCAAACAGCAACTTTGTGACCAATGGTGAGTGCCGCGGTGCTTTTTTCTTCTGCTATGATTATTTTATTACTTGGCTATTGTCGGATGTGCATGTATAGGGTGGTTCTTGTGACTCTCCCTTGGGTCAGGTGTATTTTGTACCATTTTTCACCACCCTTTTGCACTCTCAGGATTATTTATATTTATTGGTGTGCCCCCTATTTTTAAAATTTACTTGTACATTAACTGCCCAGTCATAGCTATCATCCAGCCATTTCTCAGTTATTCCCACTATGTCATAGTCCTCCTCACACATCACTAATTCCAGTTTTATTAGTCAGGCTTCTGGCATTAGTATACATACAATTAAGAGGTTTATGTATATTTTTTACCCTACACCTTTCCTTCTGAACTGTCCTAGTCCCTCCTTCCATTCCATAAAAATACTTAACCAATAAAAAAAATAAACCTCATGGGCATCGCCACGTGCGAAAACACCCATACTATTAAAATATAACTATATTAATGGCAAATGGCGTAGCGGGAAAAAAAAAAAAAACAGCAAGTTTGCCATTTTTTGTCACTTACACTACCCAATAATTTTTCAGTAAAAAGTCGCACACACTTAAATTTGGTATCACTGAAAAGAACAGATTGTCCAGCAAAAAATGAGCCCTCACACAGCCCCGTACACATAAATACAAAAAAGTTTATAGGGGTCAAAATATGGTTATGAAAAACAATTTTTTTTTCCTCAAAGGTTTAAACATTTTTTTCAGTATTAAAACGCAATAAAAATTATTCAAGTGTGGTATCGTTGGAACCGTACTGACCTGGAGAATGAAGATAACAGGTAATTTTTACTGCATAGTGTACAGTGTAAAAAAATTTAAATAAAAACCTTTATCAGAATTGCGTTTTTTCCCAATTCTACCCCATTTGGAATTTTTTTTCCCGCTTCCTACTACATGGTATGCAACCGTAAATGGTGCCATTAGAAAGTACAACTTGTCCCGCAAAAAATAAGCCCTTATAAGGCTATGTGAATGGAAAAATAAAAAGGTTAGGACTATGGGAAGGCGGGGAGGGAAAAACGAAAACGCAAAAATGGAAAATCCCAGGGTCCTTAAAGAGGACCTTTCACCATAATAAAACCTCTAAACTAACTATACAGACGCGTAGAGCGGCGCCCAGGGATCCCCCTGCACTTACTGTTATCCCCGGGTGCCGCTCCGTTCTTCGGTTATAGCCTCCGGTATCTTCATAGTTAGGCTCCACCCAGGGGAACCTGCCGGGGTCTCCTTCTCCCATGCTGTAGCGCTGGCCAATCGCAGCGCTCAGCTCATAGTCTAAGAGAAAAGAAAAACTCTCAGGCTATGAGCTGAGCGCTGCGATTGGCCAGCGCTACAGCATAGGAGAATGAGACGCCGGCAGGTTCCCCTGGGTGGAGCCTAACTATGAAGATACCGGAGGCTATAACCGGAGAACGGAGCGGCGCCCGGGGATAACAGTAAGTGCAGGGGGATCCCTGGGCGCCGCTCTACACGTCTGTATAGTTAATTAGAGGTTTTATTATGGTGAAAGGTCCTCTTTAAGGGGTTAATGACATGCAATTACAAAAGTGCTAAGCTTTAGGTGCTCTATTGAAAAATGTTCAATATTTTTAGTGGGACAACCTCTTTAAAAATATAGGGGGTCATTTTTCAAACCGGTGTAAAGTAGAACTGGATTAGTTTCCCATAGCAACCAATCAGTTCCACCTTTCACCTTTGCAAAATTAAAGGAGGAATCTGATTGGTTGCTATGGGCAACTAAGCCAGTCCTGCTTTACTAGAGTTTGATAAATGACCCCCATAAAGTCTTTATATAATTGATATATGCTGATCTATGCTATAAACAGAGACACAGGAATTGAAGATTATTGTATCGCAAGCGTCCTAGTGATGTCATAGCTCGTCTGTGTCTTACTTGGCTTTAACCCCTTCCTGCCCAGCGCCGTAATAGTACAGCGCAGTGGGACATGACTTGCTGCCCAGCGCCGTACTATTACGGCGCGCTGAATAGGTGGGTGCAAGAGCTGCGACCGCCCGATCAGCGGTGGGGTCCGGCAGTCCCTGATAGCCGGACCCCAGCTGTATGCACTGGCATCAGTGAAAACACCGTGGTCAGCGCTGACTGCAGCACGTGCTATATCCAGGCGGGGATCGGAGCAGCCTTCCTTAGGCATCGTGGCTGCCTTCCATGTAACCCTGTGAGATCCAGCGCCCTGGATCTCACAGAAGGCAGGCTGTAAGTGTATTACTCTGGTTATACACTTACAGCCAATGCATCACAATACAGAAGTATTGTAATGCATTGTAAAGGGGATCGGACCCCCAAAATTTGAAGTCCCAGAGTGGGACAAAAAAAAGTTAATTTTTTTTATTTTTAGGTTTCAAGTAAAAAATAAGTGTCCTTTTCCCAAAATAAAGTTAAAAAAAGTAAAAAAAATAGGGATCACTAAAAGTGCAAAACGAAGCGATCAAAAAGGCGTATGCCCACCAAAATAGTACTAATCTAAGCATCACCTCATCCCGCAAAAAATTATGGGAAAAATGATAAGAAAATCGCCCAAAAAATAAAAAAAACTATTGCTCTTAGAACATGGAGACACTAAACACTATTTTTTGTTTAAAATTTTTTGCCATTGTGTAAAACTTAAATAAATAAAAAAGTATACATATTAGGTATCGCCGCATCCGTAAGAACCTGCTGTATAAAAATATCACATGACCTAACCCCTCAAGTGAACACCGTAAAACATTTTTAAAAAATGTGTAAAAAAAGGAATTTTTTTTTTGTCCGCTTACATCACAAAAAGTGTAATACGAAGCGATCAAAAAGTCATACGCACCCCAAAATCATACCAATCAAACTGTCATCTTATCCCGCAAAAAATTAGATGCTACCTAAGACAATCGTCCAAAAAAGAAAAAAAACTATGGCTCAGAATATGGAGACACGAAAACATGATTTTTTTTGTTATAAAAATGATGTTATTGTGCAAAACTTAAATAAATAAAAAAAGTATACATATTAGGTATCCAAACGAAAAGCAAAATCCAGCTCAGTCTCGCAGAGGTAACATCGATACTTTATTGACGTGGTATAAAAATACTAAGATCTAAGATTGTTTTTCCTGGATGTATTTTTATACCGCGTCAATAAAGTATCGATTTTACCTCTGCGAGACTGAGCTGGATTTTGCTTTTCGTTTGGACTTCAAGTTACCCGCATCCAGGTGAGGTTTTTTCCGTGCTCACAGCAGAGAAGGAGCAGGTGAGAGCAGCTTTTTTTCTCAATTGACATATTTGGTATCGCCGCATACGTAAGAACCTGCTGTATAAAAATATCACATGACCTAACCCCTCAGGTGGACACCGTAAAAATAAAAAAATAAAAACCGTTCCAAAAAAGCCATTTTTTGTCACCTTACATCACAAAAATTGCAACACCAAGCAATCAAAAAGGCGTATGCCCCCCAAAATAGTACAAATAAAATCGTCACCTCATCACGCAAAAAATGAGACCCTAGCTAAGATAATCTGTCAAAAAATTTAAAAGCTATCACTCTCAAACCATGGAGACACTAAAATAAGATTTTTTGTTTGCTTCAAAACTGCTATTATTGTGCTAAAGTGAAATAAATAAAGTATACATATTAGGTATTACTGTGTCCGTAACAACATGCTCTATAAAAATATCACATGACCTAACCCCTCAGGTGAACATCGTAAAAAAAAAATATATAAAAAGTGTGTCAAAAAAGCAATTTTTTTTTGTCACTTTATATCACAATAAGTGTAATACCAAGCGATCAAAAAGTCATGTGCATCCTAAAATAGAACTAATCAAACGTCATCTCATACGAAAAAAAAATAATTTATCCCCTATAACTGTCGCCCAAAATTTAAAAATGTATGTGTCTATATTCTGGCATTCAGAATATAGAGACACAAAAATAATTTTTTTCAAAAATGCTTTATTATGTAAAACTGAAATATTTGGTCATATTTGGTATTGTCGCATCCATAACAACCTTCTCTATAAAAATAGCACATGATCTAACCTGTCAGATGAACACTGTAAATAAAAACAGTGCCAAAACAGCTTTTTTGTTACCTTGTCTCACAAAAAGTGCAATAGAGAGCAACCGAAAATCATATGTACCCTAAAATATTACCCCAAAAAATGCCACCTTATCCCGTAGTTTCCAAAATAGGGTCATTTTTTTTTTAGTTTCTACTGTAGGGGTACATCAGAAGGTCTTCAAATGTGACATGGCAGCTTAAAATTATCCCAGTGAAATATGCCTTCCAAAAACCATATGGCGGTCCTTTCCTTCAGCGCCCTACCGTGTGCCCGTACAGCAGTTTACGACCACATATGGGGTGTTTCTGTAAACTACAGAATCAGGGCAATAAATATTAAGTTTTGTTTGGCTGGCAACCCTTGCTTTGTTAGCGGAAATTTTTTTATTGAAATGGAAAATCTGCCAATAAAGTGAAATTCAAAAATTTCATCTACTTTTTCCTTTAATTCTTGTGGAAAGCCTAAAGGGTTAACAAAGTTTGTAAAATTAGTTTTGAATATCTTGAGGGATGTCGTTTCTAAAAAGAACTGGTCCTTTAAAAGTGGGTTTTGAAAATTTTCTGAAAAATTTCAAGATTTGCTTCTAAGCATTCTAACGTCCCCAAAAAATAAAATGGCATTCACAAAATGATCCAAACATGATGTAGACATATGGGGAATGTAAAGTAATAACTATTTTTGTAGTTATTACTATCTATTATAAAAGTAGAGAAATAAAAATTTGGAAATTTTTCCAAATGTTTGGTAAATGTTGTATTTTTTTATAAATAAAAATGACATTTTTGACTCAATTTTACCACTGTCATGAACTACAATATGTGATTAAAAAACAATCTCAGAATGGCCTGGATAAGTAAAAGCATTTTAAAGTTATTACCACATAAAGTGACACATGTTGAATTTGCAAAAAATGGCTTGGGCAGGAAGGTAAAAACTGGCCCGTGGTAGAAAGGGTTAAAAGTGAACGCAGACAAGAAATTTGAATGATATTTGTAATGCGCAATTCATATAGGAACTCCTCCACCCCCTGCAGACCTGACACAGTATCCATCAACTTCACAAAATATATGCTGCAATTATTGAATATACAATTCCAAAAATATTCCTGTAGGTAGGGTCTGTATGCAAGTGACAGAGTTCCAAGCCATTTCTAATGGACTTCGGACATAAATGAAACTTTATGCTGGCATGGCAGGCAAAGCACTTGATTAATAAAGAGTTTCACTGTTTTCAAACACATATTCCATGCAGGCTCATTTGAAGAAACCACAAGTGGAGATTGCTTTACTGCTTCCAGTCACAAGGGGGTTGTGTATTTCAGCCCTGCTTACACAGTCAGCTTACTTTGGAGTTCTGATAGGAAAGAAACTTGAGCAGAAGAAAAAATGCCGCATTCACTCACCTTGCCCTCAGATTCTGTTGGCCTGATAGGAGAATTATTTTCTGCACTGTGCTACTGTTTTCTTAGTTTAATGCCCACTTAACCCCTTCACCCATGTAAACCACCATTGTGAAAGAGCACTGCATATCATTAAACCATAGTATAGAAAATACATTAGCATTTAGCTCTGTTCAGTGTTTCACCATGCTACCTGTCAAGTTGCAAACCGCTTTGAGCCCTTAAATCGCCCCTTTAGCAACCTTGCGACATTTTCTGCACGTTGGTCCACATTTGTGAACACTGAGGGAGATTTATCAAACTGGTGTAAAGTAGAACTGGCTTAGTGGCCTATAGCGACCAATCAGATTCTACCTTTCATTTTTCTGAGCTCCTTCGGAAAATAAAAGGTGGAATCTGATTGGTTGCTGTGGGCAACTAAGCCAGTTCTACTTTACACCAGTTTGATAAATCTCCCCCACTGTCTACAAATAAGGCATTTTTTTGCAGCTTGGATGCGGACTCAATTCACTCCAATCACTGTCCGCATCCGTTGCTCCGTTCCATGGCCCCTCAAAAAAAATAGAACATGTCCAATTCTTCTCCGGTTTGCTGACAAGAATAGGCATTTCTATTATGGGCGGTAAATTTAGCCTCAACAGTCTGTAGATGTGACAGCATCTGTCACTCTGATAAATCTGGTGCAGTTTAAGGCGATTTTCCTATCTTTGCTATTTTATTTATTTGTATTTGCTATTTTATGTATTTTTTTATGTATTGTATTTTTTTTCAGTGTACTCAACAACAAGTCATAGACCCATATTTAACCCACCATTAAAATAGCATTTGTCCTTTTTTTAAGCGGGTCTGGTGTTTTCACAACACATGGATTTTGCCATACCATGCCACAAGGTATCTATCCTATATATGTCAGTGCGTAGCCAGCCATTGTTTGTGTGTGAATGGCAGTCTAATGGCAGTAGCATGCCACAGGGTTGTGAAATGAGAAATGGTAGTCATTAACAAGTTCATGTGAAAGCTGAGGTGGGCACCTCGGGATGTTCTATTGAAATAAATAACTGAGCTATACTAGAAATTATATTATCCAGAATGTGGTGAACGTTCCAGATGAGCTTTCTATAGAAAGGAGATGAGAAGACATTTGGAAATCTGATCTTCTAATGTATCATCAGTGAATTGTGCTTCTATGTTTATGGTGCAAAAACCCTTGGGGTAGATTTATTAAGACCGGCGTTTTAGACGCCGGTCTTAATAGGCCCCTGTGCTGGAGGTGGATCGCCAGTTATGTAGAGGCGCCAGCTGACTACTGAACTACAGACTCTGTTGAAATGTATTACCGTGTACATAACTATGCAGTGTACCCATATTCAAGTAGAGGCCCCATGACAGAGCGGGGAGGGTGGCAGCAGCAGCAGTATCGGTAACAGTGTGCATCAAGATTCATAGCTAATCCCTTCTGTTATACAAAAAGAAAAGCATAGAGCACCCTTCAGTAAAGCAAAAAACAGGTGCGAGCCCCTGCAGGAGCTGTGTCCGAAAGGCTCCTTAGTGGAACCAAATAAAGAAATTGAGGCAGCACCAATAAAGTAGTTATGAAAACAAATGTTCTTTTAATTAATGTTGTGGCAGTTCAAACACATACTTTTTAATTTGTTAGCTGTGGATTTACTGTGCTTCATTATTACAGGTCACCGTTACCGTCAGGTCTAATTTATCACCCTGGGGCCACCAAGATTCAAGTAGTGGCCCCATGACAGAGCAGGGAGGGTGGCAGCAGTGGCAGTAGAAGTAACAATAGTGGCCCCATGACAGAGTGGAGACCATAGAGCAGCAGCAGTGACTGTAGCATTGACAGTGGTGGCCCCATGACAGAGTCGGGAGGGTGGCAGCAGCAGCAGAGGCAATAACAGTGACAATAGTGGCCCCATGACAGAGTGGGGAGAAGGGCAGCAGCAGAAGTGGCCGTAACAGTGACAGTAGTGGCCCCACGACAGAGTGGGGAGGGGGGCAGCAGTAGTAGTTGCAGTAGGGCTGTGTTGACATCACCGTTTATTTTCCATTCTTCTGATCCATCAGAAAAACAGAAAAATTAAAGAAAGAAACAATCCTGTATTTTGAGCATCTGTAAGGCTTCTTTCACACAGTCAGTATTTGGTTAGTGTTTTGCATCAGTATTTGTAAGCCAAAAGCAGGAGATGAGAAATGGTTGGGCATGGAGGCATGCAGGTTCCCTATGGTATACTGTGGCACATTTGCCAACAGATGTACAGCTGAGCCTATAGATCCTGTACACTCGTAGGTTGCCGAAGTTGATGTCCCAGATGGTCCCATAAATGCTCGATTGGTGATAAATCTGCTGGCCAGGCAGGCCAAGGAAGTGTTATAATCTACTGGAGAGATTCCTGAGAAACTCTTGCTGTGTGTGGGAAAGCGTTATCCTGCTGAAAAATGCTAGTTGGAACACATAGCGCTGAGCTGTTAGTGTCCCTCATATCACTACTAATGGTATCCGACTGTCGAATGCAATGGCTTCCCAGTTCATCACACCAGCAGTTGGGAAGTGTTTTGCTCCATAGCAAAGGCAGGATTGAAGCGCTCCTTACATGGTCTTAATACTCTAACCTGACCGTTGTTGAATCCCAAACAGAGCCTGGATTTGTAGCTAAAGATGATATTATCCCAGTCTTTAGCAGTCCAGGTTTCTCATTCACAACACCACTGCAGATGAAGGCAACAATGGCTGGCTGGAGATCGTACGGGGAGAGACAAGGGTGTGTAGTGAAGGTGACTTGATGGTGGGCCAAGACCCTGAGGGAGCTGCTCATGATTGTCCGTGGATTAAACAATCTTCTCTACTGGTGGTCTGCCTGGGCCTTTCCGGAGCCTGTTTAACATGTGTATGTGCCCTCACGTAGCCACTATTTCCAACACCTCCTAACAGATATTTAAGAATGACCTTGATGGCAGGCAATTTGTCAAAATGACCATCCTGTTTCTCTTAGTCCAATGTGCACACCCTCTCAAAGTCTGTCAACTGGGCAAACTGTCTTCGAGTAAATGATAGAGGCATGTCTAGCAGTCAACAATCTCTCTCCAAGAGAGATTTGCAGCAATCTGATATTTCTATCTGAGGGCAGTATTTTTTGTCAGTTGGTGTACATTTATGTCTATAACACAGATACTAATAAAAAATGCTGTAAAATGATGATAGTTAAATATTTTTTTTAGATCATAAACTCACCATTATTTTTTTACTGAACTTGTGTTTTTTTTTTACAGACTCTCTAGGGATTTATGGAAAGTTAGCATGTCTGACTCTAGGTCCCACCCTTTTGTAATAGGATGTTTTAGCCATTCGGATTCCAGCAATTTTAAGCCATGCTTTCTATCAGATGCCACGGTTAAAGGATATAACTGAACCTGCAGGAGAATATTCATGTACAACTGTGGATAACCTTTTCCTGTCTGGCCATGTAAACTTTGTGCATATGCGTCATGATAAAACAGGTTGCAGAGAGATGCCCTCTACAATGCTTCTGCAGGGGATATATTTTTACATAACTCTAGCCTTCACTAACCCTGAAAAAAACATCACTTCTGTATTACTATTTTGACAAAGTGGCAAATTGCAATCTGTTGGTATCAAACAAAGCTGAACAAATAGATTATTGGTTATCAAAAGGAAAAACAAAAAATAAGAAATGCAAAGAAAATATAAGAAAAAGAATAAAATAAATACATGAACTAGATGTGTAATAAACTAAAATTAACAAAGCACTAACCTTTGTAAAATGATAAATGGAAACATAGATGATGATGCTAGATTAGATAGATGATAGAAAGATAGATATGAGATAAATGATAGAAAAGAGATATATAGATAGATAGATACCGGATAGATAGATAGATAGATATCAGATAGATAGATAGATAGATATGAAATAAATAGGTAAATAACTGATGAATGGATAGATAGATAGATAGATAGATAGATAGATAGATAGATAGAAAAGTATATAGATATGAACTAGAAAGATAGATAGATAGATAGATACTACTATTATACAATAAGCATTTGTCTGTTAGAATTAATTTACCATATTTTTGGGCTTTTGAACTGTCAGAGAGTTTGCTAATGAGAAGCTTACAATAATTTCAACATCTTTCAATTATTCTAGAAGCATATATATTTGTTTAGGACCAGTATGAAAGACATACAAATGATTCCATCTGCAAATTGCTCTTAATAGTGTTTTATTAACCTGCAGTCATTATTGTGGTTTGTAGCGCAGCATGCATTAACCTAGTTATTATTCTTAAAATTCACTACTAATCCAATAGTGATTACTAATTGCTAACAGAGATGTCAGGAATATGGAGCTGCCTGTCATACATAGGAGCAAGCCATGTTGTGACTAGGTTGTTAAAGGATTCCATATGAGTCACCAAACAGAAAAATAATGCAAAGCAAGCCTCTAGTCATGGAGCTGTCGTCTTATGACTAGTGTTGAGCGAACAGTTCGAGCATAGTTCGGGTCCGTACCGAATTTTGGGGTGTTCGTGACACGGACCCGAACCCGAACTTTTTCGTAAAAGTTCGGGTTCATCGTTCGGCATGTATTTTGGCGCATTTTGAAAGGCTGCAAAGCAGCCAATCAACATGCATCATACTACTTGCCCTAAGATGCCATCGCAGCCATGCCTACTATTGGCAAGGCTGTGATTGGCCAAGTGCAGCATGTGACTCAGCCTCTTTATAAGCTTGTGCGCACGTCGGGACGTGCTCACTCCCGATGTGAATAGAACAGGGATAGACGCAGCTGATGCTAGGGCGAGAATAGGCAGGGATAATTGAATAACTGGAAGCAAATTTCTCTCCTCCACCTGTGATTCATCTGAACAACTGCAGCTGAGCTGCTTTTTTGATAGGGATTGGCTATTTTTAGAGTGGCCAGAGTGATTTTTCCATCCACATGTACCCGGGCTGACCGCCGGCCGCCATTTTGCAACTTGTAGTGCTGCAGCAGAAGCTGCCACAGTGTGCATTCCAAAGCTCCAAACAAGTCAGACATCTACACCTGGGATTCAGACCAATAGCGATTTAGCAGCACAGTCCAAGGCTATTTTTTTTAAAGGTTGTGCAGACCATTTTGTGGCACATGTTACTGGGCTGATAGGCGGCGGCTATCTTGGGACTAGTGCTGCAGCACAATCTCTCCCAACGTCCATTAATCACTTGTAATAGTGGTCTGTGCCATAGAAATCCTACATCAGGGACTTGGGTGTGCTTGTGTCACCCCTACTAATACCAGTCCACCTGTAATCCATACAGTGAAAAGCTATAAAGTATTCCAGTGAGGGAATTTTTTATTTATTTAAAAAAGGCCAAGTTAGTTTATCTGGCGTTCAATATACTAGATACAGTTAGGCCTGCGTTTCATACATCTGGAATTAGCAAACTAATGTGCTGGGGTTGGGAAAACATATATGTACCCATACTAGAATCTGTCAAAGAAAGCGGTACTCACATATAACAGTCATTCCATCTGTAATCCATACAGTCAAAAGACTGAAAGTATTCCAGTGAGGGAATTTTTTTTATTTAAAAAAGGCCAAGTTAGTTTATCTGGCGTTCAATATACTAGATACAGTTAGGCCTGCGTTTCATACATCTGGAATTAGCAAACTAATTTGCTGGGGTTGGGAAAACATATATGTACCCATACTAGAATCTGTCAAAGAAAGCGGTACTCACATATAACAGTCATTCCATCTGTAATCCATACAGTCAAAAGACTGAAAGTATTCCAGTGAGGGAATTTTTTTTATTTAAAAAAGGCCAAGTTAGTTTATCTGGCGTTCAATATACTAGATACAGTTAGGCCTGTGTTTCATACATCTGGAATTAGCAAACTAATGTGCTGGGGTTGGGAAAACATATATGTACCCATACTAGAATCTGTCAAAGAAAGCGGTACTCACATATAACAGTCATTCCATCTGTAATCCATACAGTCAAAAGACTGAAAGTATTCCAGTGAGGGAATTTTTTTTATTTAAAAAAGGCCAAGTTAGTTTATCTGGCGTTCAATATACTAGATACAGTTAGGCCTGCGTTTCATACATCTGGAATTAGCAAACTAATTTGCTGGGGTTGGGAAAACATATATGTACCCATACTAGAATCTGTCAAAGAAAGCGGTACTCACATATAACAGTCATTCCATCTGTAATCCATACAGTCAAAAGACTGAAAGTATTCCAGTGAGGGAATTTTTTTTATTTAAAAAAGGCCAAGTTAGTTTATCTGGCGTTCAATATACTAGATACAGTTAGGCCTGCGTTTCATACATCTGGAATTAGCAAACTAATTTGCTGGGGTTGGGAAAACATATATGTACCCATACTAGAATCTGTCAAAGAAAGCGGTACTCACATATAACAGTCATTCCATCTGTAATCCATACAGTCAAAAGACTGAAAGTATTCCAGTGAGGGAATTTTTTTTATTTAAAAAAGGCCAAGTTAGTTTATCTGGCGTTCAATATACTAGATACAGTTAGGCCTGCGTTTCATACATCTGGAATTAGCAAACTAATGTGCTGGGGTTGGGAAAACATATATGTACCCATACTAGAATCTGTCAAAGAAAGCGGTACTCAGATATAACAGTCATTCCATCTGTAATCCATACAGTCAAAAGACTGAAAGTATTCCAGTGAGGGAATTTTTTTTATTTAAAAAAGGCCAAGTTAGTTTATCTGGCGTTCAATATACTAGATACAGTTAGGCCTGCGTTTCATACATCTGGAATTAGCAAACTAATGTGCTGGGGTTGGGAAAACATATATGTACCCATACTAGAATCTGTCAAAGAAAGCGGTACTCAGATATAACAGTCATTCCATCTGTAATCCATACAGTCAAAAGACTGAAAGTATTCCAGTGAGGGAATTTTTTTTATTTAAAAAAGGCCAAGTTAGTTTATCTGGCGTTCAATATACTAGATACAGTTAGGCCTGCGTTTCATACATCTGGAATTAGCAAACTAATTTGCTGGGGTTGGGAAAACATATATGTACCCATACTAGAATCTGTCAAAGAAAGCGGTACTCACATATAACAGTCATTCCATCTGTAATCCATACAGTCAAAAGACTGAAAGTATTCCAGTGAGGGAATTTTTTTTATTTAAAAAAGGCCAAGTTAGTTTATCTGGCGTTCAATATACTAGATACAGTTAGGCCTGTGTTTCATACATCTGGAATTAGCAAACTAATGTGCTGGGGTTGGGAAAACATATATGTACCCATACTAGAATCTGTCAAAGAAAGCGGTACTCACATATAACAGTCATTCCATCTGTAATCCATACAGTCAAAAGACTGAAAGTATTCCAGTGAGGGAATTTTTTTTATTTAAAAAAGGCCAAGTTAGTTTATCTGGCGTTCAATATACTAGATACAGTTAGGCCTGCGTTTCATACATCTGGAATTAGCAAACTAATGTGCTGGGGTTGGGAAAACATATATGTACCCATACTAGAATCTGTCAAAGAAAGCGGTACTCAGATATAACAGTCATTCCATCTGTAATCCATACAGTCAAAAGACTGAAAGTATTCCAGTGAGGGAATTTTTTTTATTTAAAAAAGGCCAAGTTAGTTTATCTGGCGTTCAATATACTAGATACAGTTAGGCCTGCGTTTCATACATCTGGAATTAGCAAACTAATTTGCTGGGGTTGGGAAAACATATATGTACCCATACTAGAATCTGTCAAAGAAAGCGGTACTCACATATAACAGTCATTCCATCTGTAATCCATACAGTCAAAAGACTGAAAGTATTCCAGTGAGGGAATTTTTTTTATTTAAAAAAGGCCAAGTTAGTTTATCTGGCGTTCAATATACTAGATACAGTTAGGCCTGCGTTTCATACATCTGGAATTAGCAAACTAATGTGCTGGGGTTGGGAAAACATATATGTACCCATACTAGAATCTGTCAAAGAAAGCGGTACTCACATATAACAGTCATTCCATCTGTAATCCATACAGTCAAAAGACTGAAAGTATTCCAGTGAGGGAATTTTTTTTATTTAAAAAAGGCCAAGTTAGTTTATCTGGCGTTCAATATACTAGATACAGTTAGGCCTGCGTTTCATACATCTGGAATTAGCAAACTAATTTGCTGGGGTTGGGAAAACATATATGTACCCATACTAGAATCTGTCAAAGAAAGCGGTACTCACATATAACAGTCATTCCATCTGTAATCCATACAGTCAAAAGACTGAAAGTATTCCAGTGAGGGAATTTTTTTTATTTAAAAAAGGCCAAGTTAGTTTATCTGGCGTTCAATATACTAGATACAGTTAGGCCTGTGTTTCATACATCTGGAATTAGCAAACTAATGTGCTGGGGTTGGGAAAACATATATGTACCCATACTAGAATCTGTCAAAGAAAGCGGTACTCACATATAACAGTCATTCCATCTGTAATCCATACAGTCAAAAGACTGAAAGTATTCCAGTGAGGGAATTTTTTTTATTTAAAGGGTTTCTATCACTTTGTTTCACCTATTTAGCTTTCAGACACTAGCGATCCGCTAGTGTCTGCTTTATCTAACCATCCTAATATAAGAGCTTATTGTCCTGCCGTTTAGCTAAAAAAATAACTTATATAGATATGCAAATGAGCCTCTAGGTGCTATGGGGGCGTGATTAGCACCTAGAGGCTCCGTCTACCTTAACAAACTGCCGCCGCCCAGCGCGTCCCTCCAGCCCGCCCATCTCCAGCTGAAGCGATCCTCTCCGTGCGCGTCTCTGTTCTGCGCATGCGCAGTGAATGTCTGATGCTTCCCTGCTCAGACATCTCCACTGCGCCTGTTCCTCAGAGCACTATGACGTCATCGGCGCAGGCGCAGTGGAGATGTCTGAGCAGGGAAGCGATCAGACATTCACTGCGCATGCGCCGAATACGAGGAGCATCGCATTCCGGAGGAGATGGGCGGGCTGGAGGGACGCGCTGGGCGGCGGCAGTTTGTTAAGGTAGACGGAGCCTCTAGGTGCTAATGACGCCCCCATAGCACCTAGAGGCTCATTTGCATATCTATATAAGTTATTTTTTTAGCTAAACGGCAGGACAATAAGCTCTTATATTAGGATGGTTAGATAAAGCAGACACTAGCGGATCGCTAGTGTCTGAAAGCTAAATAGGTGAAACGAAGTGATAGAAACCCTTTAAAAAAGGCCAAGTTAGTTTATCTGGCGTTCAATATACTAGATACAGTTAGGCCTGCGTTTCATACATCTGGAATTAGCAAACTAATTTGCTGGGGTTGGGAAAACATATATGTACCCATACTAGAATCTGTCAAAGAAAGCGGTACTCACATATAACAGTCATTCCATCTGTAATCCATACAGTCAAAAGACTGAAAGTATTCCAGTGAGGGAATTTTTTTTATTTAAAAAAGGCCAAGTTAGTTTATCTGGCGTTCAATATACTAGATACAGTTAGGCCTGCGTTTCATACATCTGGAATTAGCAAACTAATTTGCTGGGGTTGGGAAAACATATATGTACCCATACTAGAATCTGTCAAAGAAAGCGGTACTCACATATAACAGTCATTCCATCTGTAATCCATACAGTCAAAAGACTGAAAGTATTCCAGTGAGGGAATTTTTTTTATTTAAAAAAGGCCAAGTTAGTTTATCTGGCGTTCAATATACTAGATACAGTTAGGCCTGCGTTTCATACATCTGGAATTAGCAAACTAATTTGCTGGGGTTGGGAAAACATATATGTACCCATACTAGAATCTGTCAAAGAAAGCGGTACTCACATATAACAGTCATTCCATCTGTAATCCATACAGTCAAAAGACTGAAAGTATTCCAGTGAGGGGATTTTGCTTATAAAAAATAATATATTTCATTGTGGTGCGAGTTGAATCGCAACAATGAAGAAAAATACTATTAAGGGACGAGGACGCGGTCGTGGTGGTGTCCGTGGAGCCTCTGTTGCTGGTAGAGGACGTGGCCGTTCAGCCCCAGGCGCACACAGTAGGGAACGAACTCCCTCAACTAGCCGGCAGAATGTACCGCAATATCTCGTGGGGCACAATGCCGCTCTTAGGATGGTAAGGCCTGAGCAGGTACAGGCATTAATCGATTGGGTGGCCGACAGTGCTTCCAGCACGTTCACCACATGGTCTTCCACCCAGTCTTCTGCGGAAAGCGCACAGGTGGCACCTGAAAACCAAGCCCATCAGTCTGTCACATCACCCCCAAGCATATCAGGGAAACGGTCTGAGCCACAAGTTATGCAGCAGTCTCTTCTTCTGTTTGAAGACTCTGCTTCCAGGGTTTCCCAGGGGCGTCCACCTTGCCCTCCCCCAGTAGAGGAAGACATACCATGCACTGACGCACAACCACTTATGTCTCCAGATGAAGAGGACATGGGAATACCACCACAGCAGAGTCACCGACTCTCTGATGATGACGAAACACAGGTGCCCACTGCCGCGTCTTTTTGCAGTGTGCAGACTGAACAGGAGGAGGTCAGGGAGGGAGACTGGGTGGAAGACGATGCAGAGGACGATGAGGTCTTAGACCCCACATGGACTGAAGGTCGTGGCGATGACTTTCACAGTTCAGAGGAAGAGGTAGTGGTGAGACCGAGACAACAGCGAAGCCAAAGAGGGAGCAGGGGGCCAAAGCAGACGAGCCGCCGCCCCCAGAGTTCGCCTGCTACTGGACATCGCCAACAGGGACCCAGCCCCACAAAGGCAGCTTCAAAGAGTTCCCTGGCATGGCACTTCTTTAAACAATGTCCTACCGACAAGACCCGAGTGACTTGCACGCTCTGTCTTCAGAGCCTGAGGCGAGGCATTAACGTTCTGAACCTCAGCACAACCTGCATGACCAGGCATCTACATGCAAAGCATGAACTGCAGTGGGGTACACACCTTAAAAACCAGGCACTCGCTGAGGCTCCCCCTGCTCCCTCTACCGCTGCTGCCTCGGCTTCCGCCTCGAGAGCAATGTTGCCACCTGCCGAGCAGCAAACAGAGGATGTGCCACCGACACCACCACCACCGCCACCGTCAACTAGCGTCTCCACTATATCACACAGCAGCGTTCAGCTCTCAATATCTCAAACCTTAGAGAGGAAGCGCAAATTTTCCCCCCGAGTCACCCTCGAGCCCTTGGCCTGAACGCCAGCATTTCTAAACTGCTGGCCTTTGAAATGCTGTCATTCCGGCTGGTGGACACAGACAGCTTCAAAAAGCTGATGGCCATGGCTGTCCCGCAGTATGTGGTTCCCAGCCGCCACTACTTCTCCAAGACAGCCGTGCCTTCCCTGCACATGCAAGTGTCCGATAAAATCAAGTGTGCACTGCGCAACGCCATTTGTGGCAAGGTCCACCTAACTACAGATACGTGGACCAGTAAGCACGGCCAGGGACGCTATATCTCACTAACTGCACACTGGATGAATGTAGTGGCGGCTGGGCCCCCGGCGGACAGTTCCTTGGCGCACGTCCTTCCGCCCCCTAGGATCGCAGGGCATCATTCTCTGCCTCCTGTAGCCTCCTCCTCCTACTCGGCTTCCTCCTCCACTGCTTCCACCAGCTCATCCGGTCAGCCACACACCTTCACCACCAACTTCAGCACAGCCCGGGGTAAACGTCAGCAGGCCATTCTGAAACTCATATGTTTGGGGGACAGGCCCCACACCGCACAGGAGTTGTGGCGGGGTATTGAACAACAGACCGACGAGTGGTTTCTGCCGGTGGGCCTCAAGCCAGGCCTGGTGGTATGCGATAATGGGCGAAATCTCGTGGCAGCTCTGGGACTAGCCGGTTTGATGCACATCCCTTGCCTGGCGCATGTGCTGAACTTGGTGGTGCAGAGGTTCATTCACCACTACCCCAACATGTCAGAGCTGCTGCATAAAGTGCGGGCCGTCTGTGCGCGCTTCCGCCGTTCACATCCTGCCGCTGCTCGCCTGTCTGCGCTACAGCGGAACTTCGGCCTTCCCGCTCACCGCCTCATATGCGACGTGCCCACCCGGTGGAACTCCACCTTGCACATGCTGGAGAGACTGTGCGAGCAGCAGCAGGCCATAGTGGAGTTTCAGCTGCAGCACGCTCGCGTCAGTCGTACTGCCGAACAGCACCACTTCACCACCAATGATTGGGCCTCCATGCGAGACCTGTGTGCCCTGCTGCGCTGTTTCGAGTACTCCACCAACATGGCCAGTGGCGATGACACTGTTATCAGCGTTACAATACCACTTCTATGTCTCCTTGAGAAAACACTTAGGGCAATGATGTTAGAGGAGGTGGCCCAGGTGGAGGAGGATGAGGGCTCGTTTCTAACACTTTCGGGCCAGTCTGTTCGAAGTGGCTCAGAGGGAGGTTTGTTTAAGCAGCAGAGGACAGGTTCACAAGTCGCCAGCCAAGGCACTGTACTGGAGGACGAGGAGGATGAGGAGGAGGAGGTGGAGGCGGACGAGGATGACGCAAGTTCACAGCGGGGTGGCAGCCCAGGCCCATCACTGGTGCGTGGCTGGGGGGATACGGTGGACGATGACGATACGCCTCCCACAGAGGACAGCTTGTCCTTACCCATGGGTAGCCTGGCCCACATGAGCGAATATATGCTCCAATGCCTGCGCAACGACAGCAGAGTTGCCCACGTTTTAACGTGTGCAGACTACTGGGTGGCCACCCTGCTGGATCCCCGGTATAAAGACAATGTGCCCACTTTAATTCCTGAACTGGAGCGCGACCGTAAGATGCGCGAGTACAAGCGCACGCTGATAGAGGCGCTCTTGAGAGCATTCCCACATGTCACAGGGGAACAGGTGGAAGGTGAAGGCAGAGGAGTGGCAAGAGGTCGCCAACGCAGCTGTGTCACGGCCAGCTCATCTGAGGGCAGGGTTAGCATGGCAGAAATGTGGAAAAGTTTTGTCTCCACGCCACAGCTATCTGCACCGACACCTGATACGGAACGTGTTAGCAGGAGGCAGCATTTCACTAACATGGTTGAACAGTATGTCTGCACACCCCTCCACATCCTGACGGATGGTTCGGCCCCATTCAACTACTGGGTTTCGAAATTGTCCACGTGGCCAGAGTTAGCATGTTATGCCTTGGAGGTGCTTTCCTGCCCGGCGGCCAGCGTTTTATCTGAACGCGTATTCAGCACGGCAGGGGGCGTCATTACTGACAAGCGCAGCCGCCTGTCCACAGCCAACGTGGACAAGCTGACCTTCATAAAGATGAACCAGGCATGGATCCCACAGGACCTGTCCCTCCCTTGTGCAGAGTAGTCCTTATTAACTGCCTAAAACATGTCTTGTTGTGCTACGGGCCACTTCTTTATTTGATACAAATTTTATGAAACCCACAGTTGAATGAAACTCTTCTCTGTCTGGGCGCCGGGGCCTAACCAGATGAAAGTGGCCGGTTAAACTAACGGGTGACATGAAGCCATAACCTCTGCCATGCTACCTCTGTCTTCTGTCTGGGTGCTGAGGCCTAAGTCAAATAAAGCGGTCTTCTGCTGTGCTGGGGGATATGAAGCTAATCTCTGACCTTTCTCCTCTGTCTGGGTCCAAAGGCCTAAATCACTGAAAGAGGCCTTCTCCTGTGGTGTGTGATATGATGCCAGAATATGTGCTGTGGGGCCTCTCTCCTCTTCCTGGGTGCGGGGGTCAAAGTAACTCAATGGTGGCTTCTCCTGTGGTGGCTGATATGATGCCAGAATATGTGCTGTGGTGCCTCTCTCCTCTTCCTGGGTGCAGGGGTCAAAGTAACTAAATGGTGGCTTCTCCTGTGGTGGCTGATATGATGCCAGAATATGTGCTGTGGGGCCTCTCTCCTCTTCCTGGGTGCAGGGGTCAAAGTAACTCAATGGTGGCTTCTCCTGTGGTGGCTGATATGATGCCAGAATATGTGCTGTGGTGCCTCTCTCCTCTGTCTGGGTCCAAAGGCCTAAATCACTGAAAGAGGCCTTCTCCTGTGGTGTGTGATATGATGCCTGAATATGTGCTGTGGTGCCTCTCTCCTCTTCCTGGGTGCGGGGGTCAAAGTAACTCAATGGTGGCTTCTCCTGTGGTGGCTGATATGATGCCAGAATATGTGCTGTGGTGCCTCTCTCCTCTTCCTGGGTGCGGGGGTCAAAGTAACTCAATGGTGGCTTCTCCTGTGGTGGCTGATATGATGCCAGAATATGTGCTGTGGTGCCTCTCTCCTCTTCCTGGGTGCGGGGGTCAAAGTAACTCAATGGTGGCTTCTCCTGTGGTGGCTGATATGATGCCAGAATATGTGCTGTGGTGCCTCTCTCCTCTTCCTGGGTGCGGGGGTCAAAGTAACTCAATGGTGGCTTCTCCTGTGGTGGCTGATATGATGCCAGAATATGTGCTGTGGGGCCTCTCTCCTCTTCCTGGGTGCAGGGGTCAAAGTAACTCAATGGTGGCTTCTCCTGTGCTGATTGATATAAAGCTGATGGTTGTGCCATCTGACATGGTTGCCAGGGTCTGATTCAATGGGGGCCTACTCCTGTGGTGGGTGATCTAAATGCCTGATTCTCTGCTGTGAAACCTCTCTCCTCCGTCTGGGTGTAGGGGTCAAAGTCTTTCAAAGTCGCCTTCTCCTGTGCTGATTGATATGAAGCTGATGGTTGTGCCATCTGACATGGTTGCCGGGGTCCCATTAAATTGTGGCCTACTCCTGTGGTGGTTGATATGATGCCTAATTCTCTGATGTGGAACCTCTCTCCTCTGTTTGGGTGAAGGGGTCAAAGTAACTAAATGGTGGCTTCTCCTGTGGTGGCTGATATGATGCCAGAATATGTGCTGTGGGGCCTCTCTCCTCTTCCTGGGTGCAGGGGTCAAAGTAACTCAATGGTGGCTTCTCCTGTGGTGGCTGATATGATGCCAGAATATGTGCTGTGGTGCCTCTCTCCTCTTCCTGGGTGCGGGGGTCAAAGTAACTCAATGGTGGCTTCTCCTGTGGTGGCTGATATGATGCCAGAATATGTGCTGTGGTGCCTCTCTCCTCTTCCTGGGTGCGGGGGTCAAAGTAACTCAATGGTGGCTTCTCCTGTGGTGGCTGATATGATGCCAGAATATGTGCTGTGGTGCCTCTCTCCTCTTCCTGGGTGCAGGGGTCAAAGTAACTAAATGGTGGCTTCTCCTGTGGTGGTTGATATGATGCCTGATTCTCTGCTGTGAAACCTCTCTCCTCCATCTGGGTGTAGGGGTCAAAGTCTTTCAAAGTCGCCTTCTCCTGTGCTGATTGATATAAAGCTGATGGTTGTGCCATCTGACATGGTTGCCAGGGTCTGATTCAATGGGGGCCTACTCCTGTGGTGGGTGATCTAAATGCCTGATTCTCTGCTGTGAAACCTCTCTCCTCCGTCTGGGTGTAGGGGTCAAAGTCTTTCAAAGTCGCCTTCTCCTGTGCTGATTGATATGAAGCTGATGGTTGTGCCATCTGACATGGTTGCCGGGGTCCCATTAAATTGGGGCCTACTCCTGTGGTGGGTGATCTAAATGCCTGATTCTCTGCTTTGAAACCTCTCTCCTCCGTCCGGGTGTAGGGGTCAAAGTCTGTCAAAGTCGCCTTCTCCTGTGCTGATTGATATAAAGCTTATGCTTGTGCCATCTGACATGGTTGCCGGGGTCTGATTCAATGGTGGCCTACTCCTGTGGTGGGTGATCTAAATGCCTGATTCTCTGCTGTGTAACCTCTCTCCTCCGTCTGGGTGTAGGGGTCAAAGTAACTAAATGGTGGCCTACTCCTGTGGTGGGTGATATGATGCCTGGTTCTCTGCTGTGGGACCTCTCTCCTTTGTCTGGGTGCTGTGGTCAAAATAATAGTAAGTGACCTTCTCCATTGGTGGGTGACTTGAAGCCTGATTCTGTGCTATGGGACCTCACTCCAATTAATATTGTTTAATTTTTATTTATTTTATGTTAACTCATCATTTCCCTATCTACATTTGTTTGCAGGGGATTTAACTACATTTTGCTGCCTTTTGCAGCCCTCTAGCCCTTTCCGGGTGTGTTTTACAGCCTTTTTAGTGCCCAAAAGTTCGGGTCCCCATTGACTTCTATGGGGTTCGGGTTCGGGATGAAGTTCGGGTCGAGTTCGGATCCCGAACATTTTTCGAAAGTTCGGCCGAACTCGTCGAACCCGAACATCCAGGTGTTCGCTCAACTCTACTTATGACGTGTAACCACATGATCAGATTGTTTTTAAACCTTTAGACTTTCACTATTAGCTTTATCTTTTTAGGACGTCAGAGGCACTGTACAGTACATATGAATTAGTGTTGAAAGGTCTAAATATACAACATAACATGAATAATGATAACAACAAGCAAGTACAAAATGAGGGTAAGGAACAAGAGACCGCATTAAAGAAGAGATAACAGCATAGGATGCTGATATATTGATTTAGTGGAGACAGTAATATTGCAGATATAGCATTGAAGAAGAGTCGAGACACCCACATTAGTCAGAAGGTCCCGCTGAAATGACCAAATTTGGATGATGTTCATCAAATGCCCACCTTTTTCCGGTTTACCGGTTTTTACTCATATTGATGACCTATCCTTAAGGATGCAAAAAAAGGAGGGGTTATCAGCACCTCCCAGTGCGCAGGTGCACGCCGCCATGGCAAAGACCTAGAGGAAAAAAAGGAGACAATGCAGCAGCACTCTGCAAATCAGACAAAGTACAACAATGCTTACAAAATCATCTAAGCCCGTCTGCCGAACGTCAAGGGGATCTCTGTTACACGGGTCCTAACACTAAATACTACCTGTTATGCGCTATAATGACCGCCATAAAATTCAGGGAGTGTTAGACCCACACGCATGTTGGATCCACTCTGCCTTTTTCCATTTTTTGTGCCATAATGGCCTCCATTACAAGGGATGCAGGTACCAACATGCATGCTGAGCCCACTTTATACCCTTCCTGGTGCCAGACAGCTTCCAATGAATGCAGTGAGAGCAGGCCACAGCTTTATACTGAAAATAATTAAAATCAGCCTATGGGGCAGACAGGCTAATCAGGAGTGCACGACTCGCTGGATTGCCACACCTCCAGCATTGTAAATCTGCAAAAAAAGGAGGGGTTAGTCAGCACCTCCCAGTGCGCAGGTGCACGCCGCCATGGCAAAGACCTAGAGGAAAAAAAGGAGACAATGCAGCAGCACTCTGCAAATCAGACAAAGTACAACAATGCTTACAAAAATTATGGTGCTAATACTACGCTTATTTATAAAAGCGAGATGCTTGGTCAATGCATTTTGTACAAAATCATCTAAGCCCGTATGCCAAACGTCAAGGCGATCTCTGTTACACGGGTCCTAACACTAAATACTACCTGTTATGCGCCATAATGACCGCCATAAAATTCAGGGAGGGTCAGGGAGGGTCATTATGGCGCATAACAGGTAGTATTTAGTGTTAGGACCCGTGTAAAAGAGATCGCCTTGACGTTTGGCATACGGGCTTAGATGATTTTGTACAAAATGCATTGACCAAGCATCTCGCTTTTATAAATAAGCGTAGTATTAGCACCATAATTTTTGTAAGCATTGTTGTACTTTGTCTGATTTGCAGAGTGCTGCTGCATTGTCTCCTTTCTTTCCTCTATCCTTAAGGATAGGATATCAATATCATCGGTAGGGGTCAGACTCATGGTACCCCCGCCGATCAGCTGATTGAAGAAAAAAATCAGCACTCTTGAAAGCTTTGGGTTCTCTTCACTGTTTACCTGCTCACTGTCGTCTTTGCAGAAGACGAGCAGTGTAATTACAGTGGCTTTGTCCCATTCAAGTGCTGCCATGTCAACTGCAAGCAGATGAGCAGTGAAAAGAATGCAGTGCTTGCACCAGTGCAGCGTGCTCTTCAAACAGCTGATCGCCGGGGGGTAGGGGGCTGGGAGTCATAACCTTGCCGATCTGATATAGAAGACCTATCCTGAGGATAGGTCATGAATATGAGAACACTGGGGGATGCACTGGAGAAGAAAATGGGAGGAGACCACGTGTTGAGTAGAGAAGAAGCTTATGTGGGGACAGGACATTTTGTATGGGAAGATATTGGGGGATTAGGTAAAGATGTTTCATATGAAGGAGACAGCTTATGCCATACATATCATTGTCAGTATCTTGACCTTCCTTTGCTAGGCAATAGGTAGCCACTGAAGGGCCTGGCAAAGAGGTGGAAGAGGAACAAGGGGAGAGGTACTGATCTAGTACAGCAAGCCCCTGATGAGCCTATGCAGAGGACTGGATTGGTAGTGACCCTTATGAGATGCTGTGTCACTGTGTACTCCCTCAGGCCGAGTATTGGTGCAGTGGAAAGGTGGCTTGAAGACTTAGGCCAGAAGTAAAAAAATAACAATCTCTCTTTACATTGTGCAAAATTATAGTACATTAAGCAATAGTTTGTACAAAGGGCATTTCCTGTCCCCAGATGATGAGGTATGGTGACTGGATAAGTTGCAATAAATGAACCTCAAATATGCCATCCTGTTGATCTCTCTTGCACTTCTGGCTAATAGGAGTAGGAGCTCTTGACTGACCTTCCTCACTCCCCACTGTCTTAGCTTGAACTCCCCCTCCTGGGATGAAGCAGGACCAGCATACTCATACCAAGAGGGGAGGAGCAGGGTGGTCAACCCTGTCGCTGCCAATCATACCTCTTCATGCTGGTGTACTTGCATTATATAACAGTGTTATTGATGATGGATTGGAAGGTGCAAGAGTATTAGTGATAAGGCCACAAAGGAGGATGTTGCAATCTTTTGGGATATGATGAGAGCACATGCCAGCATTTTTGTTGACTCAAGGTTGAGGAAAGAGCAAACTCACAAAATGTTTTGGAGGTGAAGGTGACAGGAGATTGTAAGGAGTAGGATATTTGGTCTGACAGCAAACTATCACTACACCCCTACCTTAATTCTTTGAGGGATGTCATTTCCAAAATAGGGTCATTTCTTTTGGCTTTCTACTGTACTGGTACCTCAGGGATATTGCAAATGAAACACGACATCCATGTCCCATTCCAGCAAAGTATATGCTTCAAAAGCCAAATCGCTTTCCTTCCTTGTCTTTTGAGCACTTGTGTATACCCAAACAGCAGTTTACCTTCACTTATGGTGCGTTGCAAAGAAGTTTTGTAACAGACCGTAGGATGCTTTTTCTCCTGTTTACCTTTGTGGAATTGAAACAAGGCAACATAATACTGGGGGGAAATTTTTTTTTTTAATTTTTTTAAATCTTAATGTTAAATTAATAAAACTTCCTTAAATTCTGCTAAATACCTTAGAGGTAAAAATGATCAAACTATACCCCCAAATACATTTCTTAAGGGGTGTAATTTCCAAAATGGGTTTTTTTGTGTGTTGTTTCTTATGCTTTGCCGCCTCAAGTTCTCTGCAAACCAGAAATGGTGCCTATAAAACTTCCTAGTAAAAAGAGGGTCTCCGAATCCAGGTGCTCCTCCATTTCTTACGGTTGTGTGTTGGTCTATTAGCAAATTAGAGCAACATATGGGACATATCCAAAAACCGTAACAGTAATAAATATAGATTTTTTTTTTTCTCTAGTAACACCTGTTGTGTTATAGGAAAAATGGATTAAAATTGAAAAACTGAATGAAATTTTAAAATGTTACATTAAGTCCTCGGATACACCTAAAGTCCCTTTAGAACTGAATTGGTCCCTAAAAAGTAATCTTTTAAACCTTCTAAATGTCCTAAAACAATAAAAGGATATTTAAGAAATTATGGCAACATAAAGTAGACATATGACAAATGTTAGTAACTCACTAATTTGTGTGGTATGACAAGCAGAAAAATAAAAATTTTGAAAATTGCAAATTTTTCCAAGTTTTATGTAAATATAGGATTTTTTCAGAATTTAACTGAAAACTTATCAACTTCTATAAGGTGGCACAAAAAAGTCTCAAAATCATTTTGATATGTAAAAGCATTCCAAAGTTATTACCACATAAAGTGACACGTCAGATTAGAAAAATGAGGCCAAAATAAGCTTAATCATTTAATATATATATTATCAGAAGAGCCAGAGCCTTGGAAGATACCAACAAAGAGAAGGTGGTGTGTCAGCACTAAATGTACAGTTATTGAAGAATGATGAGATCCAGAAGAAGGGCATTGTTGTGATTTCAAGAGATATGTAAGAAGTTTTTGAATACATGAAAGATAGAGAACAGGAGGAGAAAGAGGGGACTTTTTACATCTCACCGTTTTCTTGATAATTTCTTGTTTTCGTTTAACAGCTAAAACATTTTGCTTATCTTTGTGTTTCATTCAAGATTTCTTTCTACAAAAATATGTTTTTAGAGTATTTAAGAGTTAAGTATTGATGAGCGGCAGGGGCAATATTAATTTTTGCGATATTTTACGAATATATGAGTAAATATTCGTCATATATTCGCAACCTTCGTTCACAATTTTTTTTTCAATGCGAAAATCACAATGTATAATTTGCTTAATGTGCATTCGCAAAAAGGGGTGTGGCCTAGTTTAGCAACTGTTTTCGAACTACCCAAAGTTTGAGGAGATTGGAAAAGATGGTCGGAAGCAATTTTCGCGACAGTGAGGAAGAACTCCTGATCACTGTAAGTAATTTCACATTAGACTAGTGTATTTGATTACATTTCACATGCATGTCAGACCAATTGCGTCATATGCAGATAGAGTGTTATAAAATATTCGCGATTGCAAAAATCGACACTTATGATGCAAATGTTTTTTCGCAATACATACAACTTAACTTTATCAGGTCTAAGTAGATATTACTGATTGGTGCAACAAGTATTGTTGTAACATCACAACACTAGGTCTGTAGCATGTCTCTCACATGCACATTGCACATCCATTTTCCTGCCGCACACTATATACCCCCCGCACACACACACACAAACACAGTCTATAGATTAGAGTTTGTGTCCTGTTGGAGAAGCTTTCTTTGTCTTACCGCCAGTATTTGCAGGTTCATTTAGAGTTACCCAGGGTGCATCACAGGGAGGCGAACCAGCTTTACACCCCATACCGTACCGTCACTTCACTAGACAGGTACATCTCTGCTCAGCTGGCCAATATCCGATTGCTCAGATCCCACACAAATACAATCGCAATACAATCTGATCTTGTAACAGTAACATTAAATCTAATATTTCCCCTTCAAAGACTTAAATACTTTTTGATATTTTGTTAAGGGCATTATTTTCAATACTTGTATTAAACAAAATTGGGATTATATGCTTGCATCTTTATCCTGCAGTGCATGTTGGAGTGGGGATATGACCGCACCCGGGTCCACACTGAGAAGCAGGCCATTGTGAGGGAAATCCGTTCCGAGCTCCTAACAAAGTATAAGGTCAGGCACCCTAGGATGGCCATATTAAAAAAGTGGTCGGATTTGAAGAGGAGGAATTTGGAGCAGATCACCAAGCGATCAGAAAGACGTATGACCCCCAAAATAGTACCAATCTAACCATCACCTCATCCCGTTAAAAATGAGCTCATACTTAAAAAATGAGCCCCTACTTAAGACAATCACCCAAAAAATAAAATAAATATGGTTCTTAGAATATGGAGACACTAAAACATGATTATTTTTTTTGTTCTAAATGCTGTTATTTGGTTTAACTGGATCAACACAGCCTACTATTGACAAGGATGTACCTCCTAAATATATGTATCAACTAAAGAGAATCGGTACTAAGTAGTATCCAATAAAATAAATTTTATTAATGACATAAAAGAACATACAAAAACAAACATTAATATGTAGAGACCATACAGGGTGCCTGCATGAGAAGTCCACAAAACACTGTTGTTACTATAATGGCGATCACTATAAAGCCAGCAGTCTCTGTCTAGGAAAGCTGTGTAAAGATGTCCGGGCCAGCATATAAATATAAAAGCTGTCTCCGGCTATAAACACAACTGCCTACACTGAAAATGCATCTGGCATGGATATAAATGGTATGGGTAACGCTCATATGCTCCAGCCGTTGCCATATAAACAATTAAAGCGTATCACAATGATACTGCAGTCCATGATCGATTCGGTCAAAGTCTCTTTCTTACCCAATATCCAGTGATGTGTGAGTGGGCTATCTCTGCTTGGCGTACTCCTCGACGTACGTTTCGCTAATGCTTCATCAGGAGGATTGTGTAAAACTAAAATAAATAAAAAAGTATACATATTAGGTATTGCCACGTTCATAATAAACAGCTGTATAAGAATATTACATTACCTAACCACTCAGATGAACACGGTAAAAAACAAAAAAAAATAATGTAAAAAAAGCCATTTTTTTGTCACCTTGCATCACAAAAAGCATAATACCAAGTGATCAAATGTTTGGTAAATTTGGTATTTTTTTAAAATAAAAATGAAATTTTGTGACTCTATTTTACCACTGTCATAAAATACAATATGTGATGAGAAAACAGTCTCAGAATGGCCTAGATAAGTAAAAGCGTTTTAAAGTTACTACCACATAAAGTGACACATGTCAGATTTGCTAAAAATGGCCTGGGCAGAAAGGTGAAAAATTGCCATTAAGGGGTGAATTTGCATTTGATATGAGTTCCTAGATTTTTGTCTAAATTCTGAACATTGTGTGATTACAGGGGTTCCTGTTACCTCTGTATGCCGCAGGCCTTCAACAGAGGATATGAAGGTGGTGGTGGTCTCGGCAGAGGAGGAGGAGGAGGAGGTAGAGCAGGCTGGACCCTCATAGGATGCGGAAGCGTCACCCCCACCTGATGTGGGTGAAATGGTGGAGGTGGAGGCCAAAGAGGCTGGTCCCTTGCAGCAGCCGCATTCCCCCACCTCCCCAGCTCCAGATGAGGAAGAAGAGGAGGAGGAGGATGTCACCTGCCCCCGCCAGAAGGGTAAATAAGTGCACATAGCAATGAAATTCTGTATCCATAACATGTACAGAAACAAAGGGCCAACAATGAGAGGACAACACACAATTCAGTAATAGAAAGCAACAACAATGGACACTAACTCTGTAATATATATAAAAAAAACAATAACTAACCAACTAAATAACATTATACTCTACATAACTATAACAAACTAACCAACTAAATAAAATTATACTCTACTGAACTAGCACTAACTAACCAACTAAATAACATTATACCATACTGAACTAGCACTAACTAACCAACTATATAATCATCATAAATATCAGTAACTAACGAATTGTAATGTAAATCATCAGTGCTTTAACAAATACTCCACACAATGAACTAATTGCCTCTTAATCTTAATTGCAAGTAATTTTAATATTTTTTTTTACCCTAACAGTACTCTTGAAATAAAAAAATAAATTATCCAGCTGCAGCATGAGGGCAAAAAGGCAATGCTGGAGATCAGGGAGCAGCAAAGGAAGTTAAGGGAGCAGCAGCTGCATCTGGATAGAAAGGTGCATCGTTTGGAGGAGCTGCACCGTAAGGGGATCCAGGAGTTGCTGGACCTCCATATGCAACTCAAAAAGTTGCCTTAGAGGCATATTTGTTCCTCAACATTGTAAATAAATATTTCTTTACGTTCTAACGTGTGCTTTCGTTTTTTGATATTGTTATGTTTTTGATTAGTTTTAACCTATGAGGTTGCAGTAAGGCACCTTTAGTCCTGGGGCACACTCATCAGGATCAGGACAGACAGCAGCAGCAGGTAAAGGTAACGGTGGAGTAAAAGGCCTACACAAAACTCAGCAGGATCAGGACAGATAGTAGCAGCAGAAGGTACATGTTAACGATGTAGTATAAGGCCTACACATAGTTCGACCAAGCTCATCAGGACAGACAACAGCAGGTAAATGGTAATGGTGTAGTATAAGGCCTACACATAGCTGTGCCAAACTCAGACAGAACAGACAGGAGCCAGTTCTTGGTTTGTAGCAGGAATATGTTCCGAGGAATGGGCCGCCGCCAGACCGGGCCAACCCCAAAAATAAAATGATACACCTCTGACAGCAGCATGTTCTTTGTTTGCAGCAGGAATGCGTTCCCATGCATACAAATTGCAATATATTCCTTTGACAATTTTTTATTTCAAAGGATTTCTAAGATTGTAAAGGCCACAAGAAATAAAAAAATAAAAAATAATAATATATAGTTAAGGCTGCGTGCAGCCTGTAATTGTGGGTGGAGCGCCCTCCCCTATTTAAACCCCCGGCTACAAGCAGGAGGGCGCCCGTTCTTTGCTGTTTTTTCTGCAGATCCGTGACGCCACTTCCGGTTCGTAACCTTCCGTGACGCCACTTCCGGTTTTCGCGTTCCCATGGATCCCAGACCGCGGCGCCTCCGGTAAGTGGGGCTTTGGCACGGCTGGGTAGACGAGTCCTACCGGCGGCGCGGGCGCTTCTGCCCCCGCCTCGCTTACCTCCTGTCCAGACGCGCCCTGCAGCCAAGGCAGGCTTCCGGCCCTCGCACAGCAGTTCTCCAGTTGTTTTCCACACCATCTGGTGCTGGGCACCACTGCCGCGGGCGGCGCTGCCAGGGGGACGGTTTGGCAGGCACTGTGGCGGCTTCCGGCGCCGCTGACCTCAGGTGGGGAACAGTATTCCCCGTACGGCCTTGTGGCCTCGGCCGTGGATCTGGGCTCCTTGCAGACCGGTCCAGGCTGGCGGGGTCCCGGTCACCGCCTGACTTCCAGGGGCGTGCGCTTCATCTACTAGCCATTCCTGGACCACCCGCATGCGCCCCAGCTGTCCCTTCACCGGGGGTCAGCATGGGGCGTCGGGCTGTTTCCGGGGAGCCTGGGGCGGCAGGCAGGCAGCGCGGGCAGCCACAGACCTCTGGCAGCCGGCCCCGTGGCGGGCGCCGCTCCCCTGTCCCTTGCAGGTCGGCGGGTGGGTTCTGCTGGGCTGCTGCTGCTGGCCTTAACCCCTGCACTGAAAAAAAAAAAAAAAAAAGCATGGTTATGTATTTTTATTCCAGGGTTATTTCAGTGTGTGGATTCCTGGAATCATTCAGGGGTCATAGGTTTCCTGAATCGCTCAGGCATTTTGTTTTGGTATTTCCTGAAGCACTCATGTGTTATGTCTTCCCTGAATCGCTCAGGTTTTGTTTTCCCTGAATCGCTCAGGTGTTATGTTTTCTCCGAATCACAGGTGTCTGTTCCCAGAATCGCAGGTGTTATGTCTTCCCTGAAAACGTACAGGCGTCATGTCTTCCCTGAATCGCTCAGGTTTTGTTTTCCCTGAATCGCTCAGGTTTTGTTTTCCCTGAATCGCTCAGGTGTTATGTTTTCTCCGAATCGCATGTGTCTGTTCCCAGAATCGCAGGTGTCATGTCTTCCATGAATCGCTCAGGTTGTGTCTTCCCTGAATCGCTCAGGTGTTATGTTTTCTCCAAATCGCAGGTGTCAGGTTCCCAGAATCGCATGTGTCATGTCTTCTATGAATTACTCAGGGGTTATGTCTCCCCTGAATCACTCAGGTGTTAGGTGTTCCCTGAATCGCTCAGGTGTTATGCCTTCCCCTAATCACTCAGGTGTTATGTTCCCTGAAACGCTCAGGCGTCATGTCTTCCCTGAAACGCTCAGGCGTCATGTCTTCCCTGAATCGCTCAGGCGTCATGTCTTTCCTGAATCGCTCAGGTATTGTGTGTTCCCTGAATCGCTCAGGTGTTGTGTGTTCCCTGAATCGCTCAGGTAGTGGATTCCCCGAATCACGCAGGCGTCATCTGTTCCTGTTTCGCTCGGGTATCTTATGGTCACTGATTCTCTTGGGTGTCATGGGTTCCCTGAAGCGCCCGGGCGTCATGTGCTCCCTGATTCACTCAGGGGTCTTATGTTCCCTGAGTCGCTCGGGTGTCATGTGTCCCCCGATTTGCTCAGAATTCAGGCCCCCTGGTTCGCTCGGGTGCCATATGTTCCCTGGATCGCTCAGGTATGGTGTATTCCCTGGATCGCTCAGATGCCGTCTTTCCCTAAATCAATAATGTTGTCTTCCCCAAGATAGTTAGTCTGGGTCTCGCAGTTTCCCTTCGCTCCATAGGGGCCGGTCATTCACACTCATCGCCGGGTCTCGGTCCAACACAGCTTATTTCTCCACGTCAACAGGGCCTCAGGCCTCCAGAGCTTCAAGCAAGCCTCTATCGTGTCGCCAGGCTCCTCCTTGTGCAGGTAGGTCCAGCCAGAGGCTGCTGTTGCACCCTGTCCTGGCATCAAGTATGCTTCTTCACGAGCTTCCGTTCATAGGTTTTCAGCTCACCACAGAAATTAGTAGCGTGAGTCGTTTGGGTAAGTAGCGATTAAAGACTCTTTACTGTACTAACCCGTCCTCTGGCGGGTGTCGACTCTTGTTGTCCGAGGGGGGGGGGCGGGGGGGGGGGGGTAATGTTATTCATCTGTTGTTGTCATACCTTCTCCAGGCAGTGTAAGGATGTCTCAGGCTCCAGAATCTGACGATAGCCTGTCTTTACCCGGGACTTCCGTGTCAGGGCGCGCCAGCAACCCCTCTCTGCGAAGCTGGACCATCCCGAAGCTCGTCGCGGAGCTCAACAGGAGGGGAATCCGTCATCCCGCTTCCGCGAGGAAGGCGTCCTGATGACCGAGCCGGAGGGCCCCGACGACTAGCCCTCTCTATCATCAATACAGCTGTCCATACTGCAGTTGCAGGCTACCATTGGCAGCCTGGCAGATTCGGTAGCGAACATCCAGACAAGGGCGGGGGAATTGGAGTCCCGGCCTCCGGCGGCACCACCTTCCCCAGCCCCTCCTGCCTTGCCTTCTACTTCCCAGGACACGGCGCCAGGTACGGTCCGTGCCAGCCCCCAGATTGCCCCCTCGTACTTCATCCCCGAAAATCTGAAAAGGGACATTCTGGCAGGGAAGGACGTCAACCTGGCGTCCATTCTCATCGCGTCTCAGGACGTGTCAAAGAATAAGGTGATCAGTTGCGGGGAGGTCTCGGTAGTTCTTAGGGCCAAGGACGCCCGACTGAACCGTAAACTATAGATCCCTGAGTTCGTCCTGGCGTTTAGCCTCTATAAGGACACCATCTGCGGCGTCCAGCCACATAGGCGTGAAGAAATGGATTTGTACTTGTACCAGGTCACCGACTTGGGGTACAAGTACGGCGGGACCAACTTCTATGACTATCACCGGTCATTCTCGGCCAAGGCGGCCCTCGCCCAATTTCAATTCAGCACGGACTGGGCAAATCTAGATATGGAGCTGTTCTGTCGCCATTTCGCGGGTTCACAGGCTCCAACGTGCGCGGCATGCCAATCGATTCAGTATACTGCCGACAGGTGTCCCAACCTCCCCACCCTGGCCCGGGAGGGTTCCTTGCCAGGCCCCTCTGGCGCCCAGCGGTTTCAGGGTCCGTTCAAGGCCATCCCCTTCGCCACTTGGAGGATAAACCCCATTGGTTTGGTATCCAAGCAGTCATCTAATAAAAGGCATTTGATCTACGACTTGTCGGCTCCACACATGTCACCTGTTCCCAGCCACAACTCCCTGATCCCGTCAGAGGAGTCCTCCATGTCCTACGCATCCATTGATGAAGCCATCCAGTTCGTCCTGCTGGCCGGGGAAGGGGCTTGGTTGGCAAAGGCCGACATTGCGGACGCCTTTAAACTACTCCCCATCCTTCCCCAATTGTGGCAATATTACGGGTTGCATTCGGCGGACGGGTACTATTTTGCCAACCGGCTCACCTTTGGGTCCAAAAGCAGCCCGTGGCTGTTTGACAGGTTCGCCTGCGCGCTGCACTGGATCCTTGTCCATCACGGGGGTCTGGACATGGTCATCTATTATCTGGATGACTTCATGATCGTCGAGAGGCCCCAGGGCTCCCCCTCGGGGTTGGCAAGCTTTCTCCAGCTATTCACCAGTCTCGAGGTCCCCGTGGCGTCGGCAAAGACAGAGGGTCCAGGCACCAGGGTCACCTTCTTGGGCATCACCCTGGATTCGGTCCGCATGGAGGCTAGCCTACCCGCGGCCAAGTTGGCCAAGATCCAGTCTGCCGTTTCCTCCACGGCCTCTTCCAGGGTCCTGTCCAAACGGGAGCTCCAGTCCCTGCTTGGATGCCTCAACTGTGCGTTCAAGATCATGCCCCAGGGCAGGTCCTTCACTTCCCGGCTCCTCAGTCTCCTCCCGACAGCCCCGGATCAAAACTCCACCGTCCAACTAGACAGACATGCCATGGCGGATCTCCAGATGTGGCAGGCTTTCCTGGCCGGGTGGAATGGCATCTCATTGTTTGTACCATCCCCGGATGCACCATCCCCCACGGTCTTCACCGACGCCGCGGCCTCCCTGCCATCTTCCATCCGCAGTGGTTGGTCGGCGGTTGGCCGGTGGAACTCATATCCGAAGCTGAGGCCATGAAATCTTCCCCGCTGTTAGAATTGTACCCAATCGTGGCGGCCGCCCATGTGTGGGGTCCACTCTGGGCAAACAAGTCGGTCATCTTCAGGACAGACAGACAGTCAGGTCCTGGTAGAGATCATGTCCCTGCTGCGTAGACTTGTTTGGCTGTCCTTAACATTCAATTTCCGTATCTTCACGGTACATATTCAGGGGGCACAGAACGTAGCGGCAGACGCCCTGTCTCGTTTTAATTATGATGTCTTCTTTCAGGAGCTCCCAGAGGCAGACCCCGTCGGTGTTCCAGCTCCGCCATTTAGCGCCCTCCTGTTGGACTAGAGCCCCTGATAGCGACTGCACGGTCGTTAGTCCAGCGTTCATGGACACCCATCCTCGGGGGGAGGTGGACGAGGTCACGTTTATTATGGCTATTATAGCCCATTGCCACATGCACCGCCACCTGTCATTTAACACCATCAGGCTGTATTTGGCCGGCATTCAGCACCATCGGATGCTCGGCGACCCCTCTGCCAAATCCATTTTTTCGAATCAGGCCATCAAAGCCACCCTCAGGGGCATTCAGAAAGTTAGTGCGGCGGTCCAGGTGCGCAGGCAACCAGTGTCAGGTGAGCTTTTCCGCAGATTGTCCGTAGCCCTAGATGGTCTCCCTTTTGGGCACTTAGCGAGCATCATCACCAAAGCAGCCATGTACCTAGGGTTCTATGGGTTTCTTAGACCCGGGGAGTTCACCTGCGGCACGGTCAACCGAGCGACCCTGCTCAGGCGACATCTCGCCTAGCACGCGGACCACTTCATACTGTCCATCCCATCCACCAAGACCAATCAGGCAGGTCCTCCCACGAGGTAGAGTTCTTCCCTACGGCCAACTGTTGGTGTCCCGTCAAGGTGTTCCAGGAGCTTCTGGCCTCCCTCCAGTCTCCCGCGTTAGACGAACCGTTGCTCCCAATTAACGGTAGGCCCCTGTCTTCGGCCCAGTTTGTCTCCAATATTTGCACCCTGGCGGCAGGGTTGGGGTATAACCCTAGCACGATATCCGGGTACTCCTTTCGCATAGGGGCCGCGTCCGCAGCATCCAGTCATCAGGTACCAGCACAGGTCATCCGCAAGATGGGTCGCTGGCGGTCTTCCTGCTACGCAAGGTACATTCCCAACCCGCAAGTTGAGATCTCCAGAGCCTTTCGTTCTTTGGCTTTATAGGTTTCATGATGCTCCCAATAAATACATTGCACCTTACTCAGTTCGCTTTTTGCCCACTTATCTAGGCCTCACCTCGTCACTGGCGCCGGGCACACTCCAGCCAGTTAGGTCAGGGAAGCACATAGGCATGCCTATTCTGTTCCTCGAGTAGCTCCTACCACAAATAGTTAAGGCTGCATGCAGCCTGTAATTGTGGGTGGAGCGCCCTGCCCTATTTAAACCCCCGGCTACAAGCAGGAGGGCGCCCGTTCTTTGCCCCTCCCTCCCATCCCCTTTCTCAGTCATTCCTCCTGGGTGGCCCACTTATCTAGGCCTTACCTCGTCACTGGCGCCGGGCACACTCCAGCCAGTTAGGTCAGGGCAGCACATAGGCATGCCTATTCTGTTCCTCGAGTAGCTCCTACCACAAATATATATATAAACACATGCCATGGCACAGCCTCAAGAAAATGTGCGTTTATTCAACCAAAAGCGACGTTTAATTCCACACAATGGGACCTTTCTCAAGCAGTGACAAAAGTGAATGGTGCTAAGTACAAATACAAACTCAGGCGATTATTTAATGAAAACTATTAATAATTGAATTAAAATTTATTTGTTTGATTAGTATCGTGTCTAAAAATAAAAAAATACTGGTTAAATAAAAAATGCAGTATCCATAGTGTGAAGAGATTAATAACTTCCATTAAAGTATGTGAATTAATATTATCTGCTTAATTCATCAAAATTACTTATAAAAAAAAATGTCAAAAAACTATTTTGTAATAAAAATATCAGGTGTACCGATTAAAAACATAATGAAGGTGGCGAAGAACTAACCAGCATGGATCCGATATAGCGTCCCTTTTGCTTAACTGCGCACGTTGGCGCATTCCTTCCGCATTACATAAAGAGACATGTGATGCAATCATGTGATCGCATCGACGGAGGAACACACACAGGCCGCGAGTATCCATAGACAGGGCGTTTACATGATAACAGATCACGTGTTTGCACTAGAAATTGAACACAAACTGAGCCACAAACGCATCCTGTCTATGCGGTCACATGATAACAACCATGGAAATGAGCAGAATGACTCCCAAAATGGTGACATGGCTTCAAGAATATTATATATACTAGCTGAAGGACCCGGCTTTGCTCGGGTATATTTAATCTATTTCATTTAATGTTTGTGTGTGTCGTTAAAAGATATCTACAGTATCCACTATAACAGTGACATCTACAGTACCCCACCCCCTTAACAGTGACCTCCACAGCCCCCACCCCTTAACTTTTACCTTTACAGCAGCTTTCCCCTTTAACAGTGACTTTCACAGCACACCACCCCCTTGACAGTGACCTCCACAGGGGCCTGCTCCTTAATAGTGGCCTTTACAGCAATCTGCCCCTTAACACTGACCTCCAAGGCGGACCATCCCCTTAACTGTGAACTCCTCCTGGCCAGAGGTCCAGTTTTAGGCCGGACAGTCCGGTTTTCAGACTCCCTGTCCTTCATCTGGTGTAGGGCCTGGATGGATACAAGGATGTCCTTTTGAACAGCTCACTCTCATAAAGCAACACTGTGCACTGTCTGAGTGTGAGCTGCAGGAAGAAAGTCACCCTCCCTCCCACCCCTGCAGCTGACAGAAGTTGATTTTTAACTTCATTTTTTCAATCCCTGTTTGCTAAGAAGTGGGATGGGGCATGGCCTAACCATATCAGGGGCGTGGCTTAGCATGACCTGGGGGTGGGGTTTTAAGTTTGTCTTTTGAGGGTGGACACATTGCGGCAGGGGACATGTCTGGGCTCCTTCCTGCAAGAGTGACGCCCCTCTGGGCGCCTTACTGGCTCATTTGCATACCAAATAAACTGGATTTTCAGAGGATAAAAACATCTATTGCTGGAACAAAGGCACAAGTGCTATTAGGGAACTGGCTTTACTTCAATAGCGATTATCCTGGTGACAGATTTTCTTTAAAGCTCTCCTACAGCAGTGAAGATAAATGGGTGGGTTGTTATGGAAACCTGGAGTAAACTGTGTATGTGGAGGCTGGAGGACCTGTGAACTTCTATTGGCTGATAATGGTCATGTGACCAAGCTTCTATTGGCTAATGCATTTTTTAGGAATATCTCAGGAACGGTACGTCCTAGAGAGCTGAGACCTGTTCTAAAACCTTCCCAGACACCTGATGTACCTGTGTGCCAAATTTCGTGATTGTAAATGTGACGGTGTGGATTCCTTTAGCGGACATACACACACACATACACTCAGCTTTATATATTAGATATCAAAGTTTATATTGTAAAGTGAAAAGCTTTGATTCTATAAAAATCGCATGTGCAAATTATCATTACATAGTTGTCAAGGGGGTATTGATCACGTGCGAATATCTCCTAGAGGGGGTAATTGGAAAAGACTTCTCGCCCAACACGAAACTCGGTTGATTTATACCCTGAGGTCGGTCGCACCACTTGGTCTGAACGACTATAATAGTTTTGTGCCTTTTCTGTAGGCCCTGTTGTGCTCCCCTGTCCCGGATCCTGTCGATCATCAGGTACGTTTTTAACTTTTTAACATATATGGGTTTTTTAACAGTGTTTTGTCCTGTAATCAGTATATAGATATGTTTATTTAATATTACGTAATAACACCTATGATCGCTATATACTCACTTATTTGGCTTCTTCCACTTCTAGTACTTCTCTGGCAGTTTTTCTTCATGGCGGATGTTTATCTAGGATGCGGACTGGTGTGACTTCAATTGATCATCGCTTATACCCTGGAACAATAATGGAATACTATTAACCACCTCAGCCCCCAGTGCTTAAACACCCTGAAAGACCAGGCCACTTTTTACACATCTGACCTACACTACTTTCACCGTTTATTGCTCGGTCATGCAACTTACCACCCAAATGAATTTTACCTCCTTTTCTTCTCACTAATAGAGCTTTCATTTGGTAGTATTTCATTGCTGCTGACATTTTTACTTTTTTTGTTATTAATCGAAATTTAACGATTTTTTTGCAAAAAAATGACATTTTTCACTTTCAGTTGTAAAATTTTGCAAAAAAAACGACATCCATATATAAATTTTGCTCTAAATTTATTGTTCTACATGTCTTTGATAAAAAAAAAATGTTTGGGTAAAAAAAAAATGGTTTGGGTAAAAGTTATAGCGTTTACAAACTATGGTACAAAAATGTGAATTTCCGCTTTTTGAAGCAGCTCTGACTTTCTGAGCACCTGTCATGTTTCCTGAGGTTCTACAATGCCCAGACAGTACAAACACCCCACAAATGACCCCATTTCGGAAAGTACACACCCTAAGGTATTCGCTGATGGGCATAGTGAGTTCATAGAACTTTTTATTTTTTGTCACAAGTTAACGGAAAATGATGATTTTTTTTTTTTTTTTTTTTTTCTTACAAAGTCTCATATTCCACTAACTTGTGACAAAAAATAAAAACTTCCATGAACTCACTATGCCCATCACGAAATACCTTGGGGTCTCTTCTTTCCAAAATGGGGTCACTTGTGGGGTAGTTATACTGCCCTGGCATTCTAGGGGCCCAAATGTGTGGTAAGGAGTTTGAAATCAAATTCTGTAAAAAATGACGAGTGAAATCCGAAAGGTGCTCTTTGGAATGTGGGCCCCTTTGCCCACCTAGGCTGCAAATAAGTGTCACACATCTGGTATCTCCGTATTCAGTAGAAGTTGGGGAATGTGTTTTGGGGTGTCATTTTACATATACCCATGCTGGGTGAGATAAATATCTTGGTCAAATGCCAACTTTGTATAAAAAAATGGGAAAAGTTGTCTTTTGCCAAGATATTTCTCTCACCCAGCATGGGTATATGTAAAAAGACACCCCAAAACACATTCCCCAACTTCTCCTGAATACGGAGATACCAGATGTGTGACACTTTTTTGCAGCCTAGGTGGGCAAAGGGGCCCATATTCCAAAGAGCACCTTTCGGATTTCACTCGTCATTTTTTACAGAATTTGATTTCAAACTCCTTACCACACATTTGGGCCCCTAGAATGCCAGGGCAGTATAACTACCCCACAAGTGACCCCATTTTGGAAAGAAGAGACCCCAAGGTATTCGCTGATGGGCATAGTGAGTTCATGGAACTTTTTATTTTTTGTCACAAGTTAGTGGAATATGAGACTTTGTATGAAAAAAATAAAATAAAATCATCATTTTCCACTAACTTGTGACAAAAAATAAAAAATTCTAGGAACTCGCCATGCCCCTCACGGAATACCTTGGGGTGTCTTCTTTCCAAAATGGGGTCACTTGTGGGGTAGTTATACTGCCCTGGCATTTTCCAGGGGCCCTAATGTGTGGTAAGTAGGTAAATGACCAGTGAAATCCGAAAGGTGCTCTTTGGAATGTGGGCCCCTTTGCCCACCTAGGCTGCAAAAAAGTGTCACACATCTGGTATCGCCGTATTCAGGAGACGTTGGGGAATGTGTTTTGGGGTGTCTTTTTACATATACCCATGCTGGGTGAGAGAAATATCTTGGCAAAAGACAACTTTTTCCATTTTTTTATACAAAGTTGGCATTTGACCAAGATATTTATCTCACCCAGCATGGGTATATGTAAAATGACACCCCAAAACACATTCCCCAACTTCTCCTGAGTACGGCGATACCAGATGTGTGACACTTTTTTGCAGCCTAGATGCGCAAAGGGGCCCAAATTCCTTTTAGGAGGGCATTTTTAGACATTTGGATACCAGACTTCTTCTCACGCTTTGGGGCCCCTAGAATGCCAGGGCAGTATAAATACCCCACATGTGACCCCATTTTGGAAAGAAGACACCCCAAGGTATTCAATGAGGGGCATGGCGAGTTCATAGAAATTTTTTTTTTTTGGCACAAGTTAGCGGAAATTGATATTTTTTATTTTTTTCTAACAAAGTCTCCCGTTCCGCTAACTTGGGACAAAAATTTCAATCTTTCATGGACTCAATATGCCCCTCACGGAATACCTGGGGGTGTCTTCTTTCCGAAATGGGGTCACATGTGGGGTATTTATACTGCCCTGGCATTCTAGGGGCCCTAAAGCGTGAGAAGAAGTCTGGAATATAAATGTCTAAAAAATTTTACGCATTTGGATTCCGTGAGGGGTATGGTGAGTTCATGTGAGATTTAATTTTTTGTCACAAGTTAGTGGAATATGAGACTTTGTAAGAAAAAAAAATAATAATTCCGCTAACTTGGGCCAAAAAAATGTCTGAATGGAGCCTTACAGGGGGGTGATCAATGACAGGGGGGTGATCAATGACAGGGGGGTTGATCAATGACAGGGGGTTGATCAATGACAGGGGGGTGATCAATGACAGGGGGGTGATCAATGACAGGGGGGTGATCAATGACAGGGGGGGTGATCAATGACAGGGGGGGTGATCAATGACAGGGGTGGTGATCAATGACAGGGGGGTGATCAATGACAGGGGGGTGATCAATGACAGGGGGGTGATCAATGACAGGGGGGTGATCAATGACAGGGGGGTGATCAGGGAGTCTATATGGGGTGATAACCACAGTCATTGATCACGCCCGTGTAAGGCTTCATTCAGACGTCCGTATGCGTTTTGCGGATCCGATCCATCTATCAGTGGATCCGTAAAAATCATGCGGACGTCTGAATGGAGCTTTACAGGGGGGTGATCAATGACAGGGGGGTAATCAATGACAGGGGGGTGATCAGGGAGTCTATATGGGGTGATCACCACAGTCATTGATCATGCCCCTGTAAGGCTTCATTCAGACGTCCGGATGCGTTTTGCGGATCCGATCCATCTATCAGTGGATCCGTAAAAATCATGCGGACGTCTGAATGGAGCTTTACAGGGGGGTAATCAATGACAGGGGGGTAATCAATGACAGGGGGGTGATCAGGGAGTCTATATGGGGTGATAACCACAGTCATTGATCATGCCCCTGTAAGGCTTCATTCAGACGTCCGGATGCGTTTTGCGGATCCGATCCATCTATCAGTGCATCCGTAAAAATCATGCGGACATCTGAATGGAGCTTTACAGGGGGGTGATCAGGGAGTCTATATGGGGTGATCACCACAGTCATTGATCATGCCCCTGTAAGGCTTCATTCAGACGTCCGGATGCGTTTTGCGGATCCGATCCATCTATCAGTGGATCCGTAAAAATCATGCGGACGTCTGAATGGAGCTTTACAGGGGGGTAATCAATGACAGGGGGGTGATCAATGACAGGGGGGTGATCAGGGAGTCTATATGGGGTGATAACCACAGTCATTGATCATGCCCCTGTAAGGCTTCATTCAGACGTCCGGATGCGTTTTGCGGATCCGATCCATCTATCAGTGGATCCGTAAAAATCATGCGGACATCTGAATGGAGCTTTACAGGGGGGTGATCAGGGAGTCTATATGGGGTGATCAGGGAGTCTATATGGGGTGATCAGGGAGTCTATATGGGGTGATCAGGGGTGATCAGGGGCTAATAAGGGGTTAATAAGTGACGGGGGGGGGTGTAGTGTAGTGTAGTGGTGCTTGGTGCTACTTTACTGAGCTACCTGTGTCCTCTGGTGGTCGATCCAAACAAAGGGGACCACCAGAGGACCAGGTAGCAGGTATATTAGACGCTGTTATCAAAACAGCGTCTAATATACCTGTTAGGGGTTAAAAAAAACACATCTCCAGCCTGCCAGCGAACGATCGCCGCTGGCAGGCTGGAGATCAACTCTCTTACCTTCCGTTCCTGTGAGCGCGCGCGCCTGTGTGCGCGCGTTCACAGGAAATCTCGCGTCTCGCGAGATGACGCGTATATGCGTCCACTCGGAATGAATCAACCACCTCCAGGACGCGTCTGTGCGTACAGCGGTCCGGAGGTGGTTAAATATGGATTGGCATATTGTGACCCTGTTCCCCCTTGCTCCTCCCCCCTTTCCCTTCATTCTTGTTTTTTTTCCCCTTTTTGATTTTTGTCCTATTGCTATGATACATCCTATATAATGGCATATTTATGTGTTACACTTTTCCTGTGAATGGCACTTAATTGTGATTTTAATCATTACTTTTCGTTGTGAGGTCATTATTTTGCACTTGCACTTTAACCATGTCACTTGCACTTGCACCTTCACTGCATGTCACTGAACAGTTGTCACTTTTTACAATAATTTCTCATTAAATAATATATTTTTTATTATATATGCTGTATATAGGTACTTTGTGTCACTTTTTATAATGATCCTTTATTGAATAATTTTTTATTACATATGTTGTATATAAGTATTTTACGGTATATAGTAATTTCTTTTTATTCACATATGTACGTTAGATGAGTTTATCACTATGAAATATTCATTGCTGCACTTGCGATCCTCCCTATATAATCTGTATGGATTGTTGGCCATTATAGTTTATGATTTTACACTTTATATATTTTTATGAATATCTAATGGGTCTTATATGAACCATATGGTAGCTGTCTGGATCCCTATATATGGGGGTTCATGAGGGGTTAATTTCAGCTATCCGGCTAGTCTCCCAGCGGCTAGTCTCCCAGGCCGGCAACACCATGTCATTAGAGATGTCCCGAACTATTCCCCGGCGAACAGTTCCCGGCGAATATCGATTGTTCGCGTTCGCAGCGGCGGGCTAACATATGCGATGTTTGGTCCGCCCCCTATACATTGAGCAAACTTTGACCCTGTACCTCACAGTCAACAGACATATTCCAGCCAATAAGCATACCCTCCCTCCCAGACCCTCCCACCGCCTATCAAAAAGCAAGGACAGCATCCATCTTAGATTTATTCGGAAGCTGCAGTGTCACAAATTTGACTAAGTTGTAATCGCAATGCAATTAATACAGGTTATATTAATTGCATTACGAATTCAACTTAGAGCTGGGTTCCTAATGGTTGTATTGCTAGAATATAACGAAGATTGAGAATATAGTGCTATATTCATTATATTCGTCAATTCTAGCAATACAACCATTAGGAACTCAGATCTAAGTTGTAATCGCAATGCTATTAATGCAGGTTATATTAATCGCATTGCGAATTCAACTTACCACACTCTGCGTCAACTACGTAATTGTCCATGGGAGTTTTGCCATGGATCCCCCTCCGGCATGCCACAGTCCAGGTGTTAGTCCCCTTGAAACAACTTTTCCCTCACTATTGTGGCCAAAAAGAGTCCCTGTGGGTTTTAAAATTCACCTGTCTTTTGAAGTCTATGGCGGTTCGCACGTTCGTGAACATTTGCGTAAATTCGCGTTCGCCGTTCGCAAATGGAAAATGTTATGTTCGCGACATCTCTACATGTCATATGTGTCAAGTGGGGCATGTTATTTTGCACAGGGATTGTAGAACTATATTATTGCACTTTATTGCTACCACTGGAGGGATTCTCCTTTTCCCCATTATCCTGCCTCCCTACAATAGATGTAATTTCAAGTGTTTGTACGACATGCATGTACAAAATGCAATATTTTCCTCTGACAAAATTGTTTTTCAAATGTATTTTAAGTTTGTACAGCCCACAATAAATTAGTACAACATTAGCTCCACACGCTGCCCGCATCGGTCTGCTCTCAGTTTCCAAATCGAGCACATCTAGTCTGTAGAAGAACACTGCGGTAACATAGCCTGCCGTGCCATGTGCTATTTCCTTCAAGCCAGAGGGCAGCAGGACTGGCGGAGTTTAGCAGCGGCTCTGTCATCCTCCTTTTGTCTGTGAGGAGGCATGGTTACCGCCGATTGCATGACCCATACATGAACAGCACCGCACACACGCCGGGCTCTGACCATCGGCAGCACCCAGCCGTCCTCTGCCCATCTGAGCACAGAAGCCAGTGAGGAACCAGCTTGCCTCGGCCCAGATGTGGAAGTGTCCCGGATTCTGCTGCCAGGATCAGTTCCCCTTCCCTTGGTGATGATTCAGGTACGGTCCCCGGCTGCTGGCAGGGTCCTCCGCGGCTGCCTCCAGTGCGCAGTCTGGATCATCGATCGCAAGTCAGGCTGCTGAATAAGCCTTTAGCTGCGATGCTTGGCTACACACAGGGGGTAGTGTCACACAGCCAGGGGCAGACTTCACCATGAAGGGGCTGACTGGGGTAGATAGATAGATTATAGCATGATGGACAACATGTATATATCTATCTACCCCATCTCTCCCTGGAAGCCCTGTGTTATTCTCCCCCTCCAGACATCTGCATTGTATAGGACCGGATTACTGTACGTTTTTCAAGAACCTAAAGGATATGAATTTCTATGTCAAGTCCACAAAGATGAAGCACAGCTACATTCATTTTGTGGGTTAAGTTTACCTGCAGTTTTATGTAACTTCAGAACACATGATGCCTTCAAAAAAGACTACAAACTTCACTCTGCTGGATGACAGTGTAGGTGCTCCCCGGTGCCCGTTAGCCCCTTCCTGGGGAAGTCTGCCCCGGGCTTCCCCCTGTGACACTTCCCCCTGTGTGTAGCCAAGCCTTACAGCTAAAGGCTTATTCAGCAGCCTGACCTGTGATCGATGATCCGGGATGCGCACTGGAGGCAGCTGCCGAGGACCCCGCCAGCAGCTGGGGACCATACCTGAGTCATCACTGAGGGGAGGGGAACTGATCCAGGCAGCAGAGCCAGGGACACTTCCACACCCGGGCCGAGGCAAGAAGTGTTGAGCGCGAATATTCGAATCGCAAATTTTAATCGTGAACATCGCCACTTTGAGAATTCGCGAATATTTAGAATATAGTGCTTCATATTCATATTCGCGAATAGTGTTGAATATTCGAATCGCGAATTTATCGCGAATATATTACATTGCCGATTTTTGCAATCAAGTAAACAATGACTGGAGATCACAAATTCTCGAATTTGCGAATGTATGGCAAATATTCGAAATATCCCGAATTCGAAAATAGCCTATGCTGCTCATCACTAGAGGCAAGCTGGTTCCTCACTGGCTTCTGTGCTCAGACGGGCCTAGGACAGCTGGGTGCTGCTGATGAGTGGAGCCCGGCGTGTGTGTGGCGCTGATCATGTATGGGTCGTGCGAGCGCAGGTAACTATGCCTCCTCACAGACAAAAGGAGGATGACAGAGCCGCTGCTAAACCTTGCCAGTCCTGCTGCCCTCTGGCTTGGAGGGATCAGCACACGGCGGCAGGCTGCGTTAACGCAGTGTTCTTCTACAGACTTGATGTGCCGTATATGGAAACTGAGAGCAGACCGGGTTTGACAGAGGACTATGGGGTACACTATACTAGGGCTGAAACGATTAATCAATTGAATCGAGTAATTCAACACAAAAAGCAAATGTGGTCTAGTTCCCTTGCCATTTAAGATTGACTGTTCCTACTAATGTTTATGCACTACTGTTCTAGCACGTGTTATTCTAACGGGCTTAATGTGTAGTATATATATTTATATTTCGACAATTAGCTAATTGAATGAATAAATAAATAAGAGGTTTAATAAATTAATGAAAAAAAAGTAAAATAAACTCATTGACAAAAAAAAATAAAAACATTCGGCAAAAAAATATATAACGAAATTCAACAATAGAGAAATATATAAATAAAGTCATCAATAAAAAAATACATAAATAAATTCATCAATAAATACATAAATAATTAATCAATACAGAAATATATAAAGTTATCAATAAATAAATACATATATAAACAATGCATCCATAAATAAATAAATTCATACGAAATATATACAGAATTTAACAAACAACGATGTTTGGGAGGAACAGCCAAGGAGAGGGATTGACAAGGGACCCTTCCGCACCCTGAACCGACGGCAGGGGCCAAAACGTTGCTGCCGATTCAGGACTCATTAATTTTGATAAATGTCAGTCTGTCCACGGAGTCTGTGGACAGACAGGTTTGCTTGTCGGTGACCACACCACCTGACGCGCTTAATATCCGCTCAGACAGTACGCTGGAGGGGGGTCAAGACAGTACTTCCAGCACATACTGAGCGAGCTCACGGCAGGTGTCCAGCCTGGCAACCCAGTGCTCCATGGGGTCGTCAGTGCTCATGCTGTCGGAAGCACCGACGGACCCCATGTAGTCTGCCACTATGTGGGCCAGCCACTGGTGGTGACTGCTGCTGTTGCTGGATCGCGCAGACTGGTAGAACAACCTCATCTCACCCATAAGATCACCTACTCGGCTGGAGCTGCTTGGGCCAGCCACCTGCTGGGTGAGATGAGCGGGGAAAACTGGAGCGTGAGGCTGAGGGTTTGCCTGCTCCAGCCGGAGGATCAGACAGGCCCGCAGGTTTTGCATACGGGCATCCCTCCGGCTGGTCCCTCCTGAGGCATCGCAGCATTTGGCAGCCATAGGGAAGAGGACAGCCCGATGTGACTCTTCTTGGCTTCCCAGGACCATGACATCTTGGTCCTCCTGCTGCTGCTGCTCCCTGTGAGTGTCACCCCACCCCCGACTAATGGTGCCCCAGCACCGACCCTCCCTCCTGACCAGGCCTAGACTCCTGAATGTCAGCAAACTCCTCAACAAATTCTTCCTCCTCCTCGTCTTGGGCCTGGTCTTGGTGGAGTAGTGTTGCCTCTTTCTGCTCCACCAAGGCACTCTCCCCAGCATCGAGAAGGAGTTCTAGTGTCCTGTCAAGCAGGAACACTATGGGGAGCACGTCATTGAGGCAGACATGCTCCCCGCTGACCATCTTGGTTGCCTGCTCGAATGGGGCCAACACGTGGCAGTAGAGTTGAGCAGACACCTGGATGTTCGGGTTCGCTGGGTTCGGTCGAACTTCAGGTCAAAGTTTGTGTTCGGGACCCGAACTTGACCTGAACTTGACCCAGAACCCAGACCCACATTAAAGTCAATGGGGACCCCAAAAAAATGGAAAATAATACTATTAGCTTTTTCAGATCTGAATTTTTACGACAGTGGCAGGAGCTTCTGTCACCCGCGCACTGCTGCTGTCGCTGCTTCAACCACCCTGTATCTGGTCCCACTCCCGCCAGTGGTTGACTCTCAGGTGCTGGGTAAGGGCAGTGTTACCCAGCTGAGGACCAGACCTCCCGCTCCTCACCCTAGCATGGCACAGCTGACAGATGGCAACTGTCACATCGTCTGCTGCCAGAGTGAAGTAAGCCCAAACAGGTGACTTATGCACCGACCTCCTGTGAGATGGGGTGGTGCTGGCTTGTGCCTGTTCGGGCTTGGTGCGCACAGGTGGAGCCGGCACCTGCTGCTGCCGCCGCCTCCTGCTGCCATTACCAGTGGAGCCCCTGCCACTGGGCTCCCTGGTGACCTGGCGCACCGTCTTCCTTAGGCGCCTACCTTCCTCATTAGTGCTGCTGTCACCTGACAAGGGAGGTGGCACCCATTCTAAGTCACCCTCTTCTTTATCCCCTGTAATGTCAGACCCAAGGTGGACCAGTGGTTGACTGAGGGGAACAGCAGACGTGGAGCCCCTGAACTGGCTCCGCTGTCCCCTCGCTGATTCCTGGGTCTGACTAGGTGCGGGGGTTCTGTGGCTGAAACCATCCACACCAGTTGGAAGGGATGTAACTGGGGCACTGATGAGTGGTACCCCCTCCTCCTCCTCCATCCCTTCCAAAAGGTCTGGACCAAGCTCTACCTCACTCTCCCGCATTACCTCCCCCAAGATGTCCCTCTCACTGTCGCTGTCAAACAGGATCAGGGACGAGTCTTGGGGGCTGGGGGCTGGTCCTGCAGGAGGCAGAGAGCTGCTGCTGCTCAGTGCCGGGGCAGAGGACTCCGTGCCACTGGCTTGTGTCACGAATGACACAACTGCTCCAGCGTCCTGAGATGAAATGGGGCAGCTTCCACGCCCAAAAAAATCACAGATGAGGCGGAACCCCTGCCACTTGCGCCCGCCCCTCCGTGGGTAGAGGAGCGGCCCTGTGCTGGCAGTGGTCCAGCACTGGAACCAACTCCCCTACCACGACCACAGCCGCCGGCACGATCGGATCCACTCATGATTTTAACAAATGAGCACAATATTATTAAACAACAGAAAAAAAATATAGAAATAAAATTATGAGGGAGTTTGGGCAAACTTTATTGGGTTGCGGACAATGGGGAAAAAAATGAAATAAAATAGACACGAAAGCGTAAAACAATAACACTAAAACACAGCCAAAGACTTATTTTTTTTTTTTTCACAGACAAAGGACGCAGACAATAATCCCTCCCTACCACATGAAACCCGAAAACAGTAACACTAAAACACAGGCAAAGACCTTTTTGTTTTTTCTTTTCACAGATAAAAGACGATGACAATGCTAGCACACAAAACCCTAAAACACAGCAAAAAACTTTTTTTTTTACAGACTAAACAGACAGCAAAAGGCTATACTATACTATATCTCTATCTAACCTACATTACACCCTGCACTGGACCCAATCAGCTACACTATTAACTAACTAACCTACACTATCTCACACTAACTATCTGGATTATATATATGACTGAGCTAACTAACTAATGTACCTAACACCCTACACTGGAACCTATCAGCTACACTAACTAACCTACACTATCTACAACTAACTAACTGGATTATATACAGTCGTGGCCAAAAGTTTTGAGAATTACATAAATATTAGTTTTCACAAAGTTTGTTGCTAAACTGCTTTTAGATCTTTGTTTCAGTTGTTTCTGTGATGTAGTGAAATATAATTACACGCACTTCATACGTTTCAAAGGCTTTTATCGACAATTACATGACATTTATGCAAAGAGTCAGTATTTTCAGTGTTGGCCCTTCTTTTTCAGGACCTCTGCAATTCGACTGGGCATGCTCTCAATCAACTTCTGGGCCAATTCCTGACTGATAGCGACCCATTTTTTCATAATCACTTCTTGGAGTTTGTCAGAATTAGTGGGTTTTTGTTTGTCCACCCGCCTCTTGAGGATTGACCACAAGTTCTCAATGGGATTAAGATCTGGGGAGTTTCCAGGCCATGGACCCAAAATGTCAATGTTTTGGTCCCCGAGCCACTTAGTTATCACTTTTGCCTTATGGCACGGTGCTCCATCGTGCTGGAAAATGCATTGTTCTTCACCAAACTGTTGTTGGATTGTTGGAAGAATTTGCTGTTGGAGGGTGTTTTGGTACCATTCTTTATTCATGGCTGTGTTTTGGGGCAAAATTGTGAGTGAGCCCACCCCCTTGGATGAGAAGCAACCCCACACATGAATGGTCTCAGGATGCTTTACTGTTGGCATGACACAGGACTGATGGTAGCGCTCACCTTTTCTTCTCCGGACAAGCCTTTTTCCAGATGCCCCAAACAATCGGAAAGAGGCTTCATCGGAGAATATGACTTTGCCCCAGTCCTCAGCAGTCCATTCACCATACTTTCTGCAGAAGATCAATCTGTCCCCGATATTCTTTTTGGAGAGAAGTGGCTTCTTTGCTGCCCTTCTTGACACCAGGCCATCTTCCAAAAGTCTTCGCCTTACTGTGCGTGCAGATGCGCTCACACCTGCCTGCTGCCATTCCTGAGCAAGCTCTGCACTGGTGGCACTCCGATCCTGCAGCTGAATCCTCTTTAGGAGACGATCCTGGCGCTTGCTGGACTTTCTTGGACACCCTGAGGCCTTCTTAACAAGAATTGAACCTCTTTCCTTGAAGTTCTTGATGATCCTATAAATTGTTGATTGAGGTGCAATCTTAGTAGCCACAATATCCTTGCCTGTGAAGCCATTTTTATGCAACGCAATGATGGCTGCACGCGTTTCTTTGTAGGTCACCATGGTTAACAATGGAAGAACAATGATTTCAAGCATCACCCTCCTTTTAACATGTCAAGTCTGCCATTTTAACCCAATCAGCCTGACATAATGATCTCCAGCCTTGTGCTCGTCAACATTCTCACCTGAGTTAACAAGACGATTACTAAAATGATCTCAGCAGGTCCTTTAGGGTCCATTCACACGTCCGTTTTTTCTTTCCTGATCTGTTCCGTTTTTTGCTGAACAGATCTGGACCAGATCTGGACCCATTCATTTTCAATGGGTCCTGGAAAAAAACGGACAGCTCAATGTCAGATTTTTTTCAGGACCCATTGAAAATGAATGGGTCCAGATCTGTTCAGCAAAAAACGGAACAGATCAGGAAAGAAAAAACAGACGTGTGAATGGACCCTAAATGACAGCAATGAAATGCAGTGGAAAGTTTTTTTGGGGATTAAGTTAATTTTCATGGCAAAGAAGGACTATGCAATTCATCTGATCACTCTTCATAACATTCTGAAGTATATGCAAATTGCTATTATAAAAACTTAAGCAGCAACTTTTCCAATTTCCAATATTTATGTAATTCTCAAAACTTTTGGCCACGACTGTACTGTATATTAGGTATCAGATGTAATATGACACAGGAATTCAGCACAGCACAAAGATTACACTCCTCTCTCTCTCTCTCTCTCACTACTGCATGAAACAGCACAAAATGGCTGTGGGGAGGTTCTCTTATATAGTAAGGGGTAGGCAACTTTCCTATAGGCTGATGGGAAGTTGCTAAGCTCTTGCAGCCTTCTCATCGGCCCACAAGCCAGAAGTATATAGTTCTGTGTCACTGATTTGTCGCTTGTTGCCCTTGGATAGAACTTCGTGAAGTGTGATGAGGCTTTACGAGCACTTCTTCTGAACATCAAAAGGCATAATTGGGAATGTTGGCTGCAACTGAGACTACAATAAAGGGGTTGTCCCACGAATAATATCTAACGTTTTCAAACCTCACCTGGATCTGAATACTTTTGTAATTGCATGTATTTAAAAATGTATTATAGCTAGTGAGTTATTCACTGAAATCTATTTGTATAGCACCACCTGCTGTTTGCTCTTTTTCTAACTTCTCTGTCCTGCTGACAGAGATGGTAGCACATGCTCAGTTCCATATTTCAATTGCCACCTGCTGCAGAAATTGGAGCTATAAATGGCTGTATCTGTATCTCAAGCTTTGTTAGAGTTTAAGTTATCATGTACTGTATTATGTATGATTTTCATTTTTTACATTAATCATGGGATAACCCCCTTAAGGGAACCACATCAAAGAGAATGAAGAAACCAAGATGGGTCACACCTCATATTTTGGACATCAACTAAAGTATAGACATTCATGTACCTGAGTCTCTACACTATTCGTTTATAATAGTCTATGGAATTACTTCTGTAACTATTTTATAAAATATTTGATATACCATAGTGACATGTCAGAAGTTTTGATTGGTGTGGGTGCTGGGGTGTAGAGCCCCATCATTTGCTAAAATTAAGTGGTAGAAGGATTCAGCTAAACAATGTACTCCCTTGGCTTTGATTAGCTTTGCTTGGCTCTCCTTGTAGAAATATAAATGTACAGTGTATAGACTGATATATATTCTACAGGTCCGTTCCATATACTACATGCTTGATACTCTGACTGAATCAAGAGTAGATAATCCAAGCCCATTGGGCCCAACTTTCGGTAGAGCATTTCTGCCCCTTAATTTTGGTGACTATTTTAGCACCTAGTCTTCTACTGATCAAAACATCTGACTTTTCAATATAACATGTCAAACAGCGGGTAAAACAATAGGCACCCTATCAGGATCTTGAACATGCTACATGTGTATGCTCCCAATCTACTTAAAGGAAATGTGTCACAATTTTTTTTTTCTGCCAGTTAAAACAAGATATTAACACATATCTTTCTTTTTTAATCTCTTTTTATTTTCTGATTGCAGTTTTTTTTTTTATTCTATTTCCTAAACATAATTATGGAGGCGACCATCTTGCCTAAGCTGTTCTTAATAGAAATTTGCACTACATTAAAAAAAATTGTTTATGGCAGCCCCCTGGTCCATAGACACAATGGTCAGGAGGGGTATTGAGTTCCGTCACAGGGGCTCAATACCGGAAAAAAATTGATCAGTTTTATCCTAATGCATTCTGAATGCATTCAGTCACTCTTACGGTATTTGGCCGGAGAAAATACCGCAGCATGCTGCAGTATTTTCTTCGTCCAAAATTCCGGAACACTTAGCATTATTTTTCATTAAAATGCATTAAAATGCATTAAAATGCACCAAGTGTTCCGGCAAAGTGGATCCGGTTTTCCGGTCTGCGCATGTGCAGACCTTCAGAAATGCAAAATAAATAAATACCGGATCCGGATGACACTGGAGATACGGAACCCGTGTTTCAATGCATTTGTTAGACGGATCCACATCCGGATCCATCTACAAATGCACACGGATTTCCGGATTTCCGGATCCGGCAGGCAGTTCCGGCGACGGAACTGCCTGCCGGATCTTCACAACGCAAGTGTGAAAGTACCCTAAAATGATGTATATTACAAAATGGGAGAATTTTCTAGGTATGTTCTGTGACCTGTGCAGAGGTCATTGTACAAGGAAAAAATAGATAAGGGTACTTTCACACTAGCGTCCTATTTTCCGGCACAGAGTTCTGTCCTAGGAGCTCTATACTGGAAAAGAACTGATCAGGTATATACCCATGCATTCTGAATGGAGAGTAATCCATTCAAGATGCATCAGGATGTCTTCAGTTCAGTCATTTTGACTGATGAGGCAAAAGATAAAACTGCATGCTACGGTTTTATCTCCGGCGAAAAAAACTGAAGACTTGCCTCAATGCCGGATCCGGCATTTTTTTCCATAGGAATGTATTAGTGCCGGATCTGGCATTTAAAATACCGCAATGCCGGCTCCGTCCTTCCGGTCTGCGCATGCACAGACTGAAAAAAAAGGTGAAAAAAAAAAAATGACGGATCCGTTTTGCCGGATGACACCGGAAAGACGGATCCGGCATTTCAATGCATTTTACTGACTGATCAGGCATTTTTAAGACTGATCAGGATTCTGATCAGTCTTACTAATGCCATCAGTTGGCATACGTTTTGCAGGATCCGGCAGGCAGTTCCGGCGACGGAACTGCTTGTCGGATCACTCTGCCGCAAGTGTGAAAGTAGCCTAAGCCCTGACAATCAAACCTATTGTGAATGGTGGATCCTGTCTTATCTATACACATAGGTGATATCATTACAGGCAGGATTAGAATGGTATATAACTGCAGTAAAGTGATCTGGGCAGACCAAGAAGTGGCGCCTATTATTAGGCATAGGGACAAGTGCCTAAAAATAACATAATCAAAAATGCTTTAAAAATATGTTAAACATAAAAACTATTGTATTATAAATATAAACAAGGTCATTTTCTGATGGCACATTCCCTTTAAATTCCACCCAAAAATTTCCAACATTGATGGAAATCATTTAGGTTCTTGTGTATCAGACTTATTGATACCTATGCCTACTTATCTACAATATATTAAAATTAGCAAAAATATTGGCCAGTATAATAATAATAAAATTAATGATATAAAAATATAATATATTTAGTAGACTTTGCATGCAATGGCTTTGCTAGACCACTCTTCTGGAAGTGAAGTACTGCCACACAACACTTATTATAAAGGCAGTGGAGATCAAAGCAGTATAATTGCAGCCCAGTGCCGCCCTTGCAGGGCTGTATATTTGCAGCCCTGTAACACAAAGCCACCCACAAAGTAACGTAAGGAAAAGTAATACACACAGGACAATTTCAAAGATTTCCTGTTAAGTAAATTAAATCACCAACATTGAACTTGGCAAGCCAAGTCATATGCACCAGGTATAGTGTGCTGGCTCCAGTCCTTCTAGCACAAGATCATTTGAATATATAGGGAAAGACTAGTTTCCCAGCTGCCGAGTTTATGAAAGCCTAGCTACTCGTATAACATGTGGATTTTTTTTTAACTACATGTACAACATTTAAACTGTGACTAGTAAACTTTGTTTTAACAACATGTGGTGGAGGAGCCGAGGATTTCCTCATTGCTCTTCAGTGGATTTCAAAAATAGTATTTTCAAACTATTAACAATGCAAAAATGAATTGGTCTCTTGGCAAAATATTAACGATTTAAATTGTTCAAGAAAATATATATATTTTTTAAATATATGTTTACAAGATAAATAAAAACATATTCAGTGTGAAAAAATTGCTGAGCAGGATTATCTGAAGTTCTGATGGCTAAAATGCTAGATCTTTATGACCCGCTCAGTGGCAAGTTTACATTAAATCTGTTATAAATTATTACAGAGGTGAAGCCAATCTAAACAGTCCAACATAAATATATCTGCAGACATGCTGGCTACTACATATTCTAAACACTGTCTGTATATGAATAAACAGAGCTTTCTAAATAATTTAAGAAAATGTATTTATTCATAAAATCAATAATATTTATTTTTAAAAACTTTGAGAAAATATGTGATTTTGAATCTAAAAGTTTTAGTACTGTATGCCATTTAAAATAATGGCTAACTACTTTACGACTATGTGATCAATGATTAAGGCAGAGTTAATTCTTGTTTATTGCTTGAATTTCTCATATACATTTTATAAATTTTATAAACCCATGGACAGAATACCTATAGCATATGTTTAGTTAATTGCAAGGGTGGAAAATAGAATTAAAGTGAAAGATTGCTAATTATTATTTTTTAGGTCTACAATGTGTATTGGGAGTAAAGCCAGTGTATGTTTCTAAAAGGTAATTTGAGGACTAGCAGGGATGGGGCAAACAGCATGGGCACATTTTAGAAGAGCTCTTCCACTGAGCCTGTGAATCTGCCAAAAATCCAAGCCATCCTGTAGTTTGGCAAGGCTCAGATATCACCACCATCAGCAGCAGCACCTATGGGACAATGCAATTTTTTTAGATACAACTCTAGATTTAGCACACACTACCTGCAAACTTATTTTTTCCAGAGTGCTCCATTATATTGCAGTTTTTCTGCTGAGCCCCAGGGGGCATCAGAAGTGGTGCTTGCTGTCCATGCCTCCCCTACCCCCTAGAGACACCATCGGAGGAGATAGTGTGGTGGGTACTTTGGGCTGAAAATGCAGTGAAGCAATTGCATTTAACTTACTTAACCATTTAACTTACTTTTGTATTGCCATGTGCTGACAAGGAGACTATGATAGTAAGTAGGTTGGGCACCATCTACAGTATGTGTAGTCTGCCATTGTGTCTTCTCGACCTCTTGCTTGTGGAATTGCCATCATGTTGTGCCACCCGACTATGCAGCAGAAAATCAGTGCTGCAAGAAGATCTCTTCAGGCAAGGGGACTGCCTTGGAGCTCCTGTTGCTGTGCCTGGTGTGGGCTGCATGGAATCAGTCTCCCCCACATCTTCTGGCTGTTAATGGAAGAGAGTAGATGTGCTCTGAGGGGTCCTACTAAGCTCAGATAATTACCCCACATTTTAGGAGACTTTGCAGGCACGTACATTTGTGGGAGAAGTCATGGACCCTGTATTAAGATCTGCACCGCTTTTCTTTACTATACTATAGACCAAGAAATAGATCTCTGTCCAGTGTCTACAACTAGAGGTCATTTCCCCTAATACATTGTGTTGCATTGTGCAAGCCGCATATATAGACTTTACTGCTTGAACTCTTTACTTACAACTTCTGCCAAATGTCATATATTACTGGGGGCAGTGATCCGAAGTAAATTTGTTGAAAAAACTTAGTTGGTAATGCTGTTTCTGTACAGCATCAAAATGTATGGGCTCTGTGTAGCCAAACTTCGTCTAGGTTGAAGTTGTGTGAGACTTCGGTGAAAGTCTTCAGTATTCCTATCTGCGTATTTAAAAACATTTTAAAATAGGAATGCGAAGACAGCTTTGGTACTGAGGTACCACCCAGTATCAAAACCGACTTCGGATTTCTAGTTTAAAATGTTTTTAAATGCGCAGATATGAATACCGAAGTCTCGCGCAATTTCGGCTGAGACGAAGTTTGGCTACACGGAGCCCATACATTTTAATGCTGTACAGAAACAACATTACCAGCAAAGTTTTTCTAAGGAATCAACTTCGGATCTATGGTCCAAAGCTCGATTCGCTCAAGCCTAATTTTAAACAAAAGTGAGCTTTTTTACACATAAAAATATAATGCTTATCAAGTCAAGGGAAACACCACATGCGTAAAGTCACAAAACCTGATCTACAATACATAATAAAGCATGTCCATGGCAGCAGTATTCAATAACATTTCTGAGCCAGATTTCTGGCTCAGAGGCTGCATGCCATAGTTTTTTTGCTTCAGCTGATTACAGGAAGGAAAGGGGTTGTGGCTTAGTGACATAAGAGTATGGTTTAGCCCTTAAAAGCCAGGCCAATTTTATTTATTTTTTTCATTTTTTCCTCCTTACCACAACTTTTTTCATTTTGTTTTCACAGTCATATTAAGGCTTATTCTTTGGCTGGACAAGTCATTGTATTGTTAATGGCACCATTTAATTTACTATATCTTGTATTGGAAAATGGGAAAAATAATAATTATTGGGTTTTGTTTTTAGGCATTCACTGTGGACTAAATATGAGAAAACAATCTTATTCTTCTGGTCAATACAATTACAGTGATAGCAAATTTATATACTATATTTTTCGCTTTATAAGACACACTTTTTATAAAAATGGACGTGCATCTTATAACATGAATACTAGTGATCGAATTCATTATGGAAGCGCTCACTAGTATGCACTAGGTTCTGGGAGCGGGTAGTGAAGCGCTGCGAGCTCTTCCGGTACTCACCCTCTCTGGTCTTCTTTCCTGTGGCCGGTGACAGTGCAGCGCGTGCCGGAAAAGACATGGGAGCATGACTGCTGCCGGAGATGGAGAAGAGTCGCGGTGTAGGAGAGGTGAGAGGAGTTTTTTATTTTATTCTCATCTGAGGTCTGATGGTTCTGGCAAGGAACTCTGACAATGAGGGCTGATCTGAGGTCTGATGGGGGTCTGACATTGAGGGCTGATCTGAGGTCTGATGGGGATCTGAAAAAACGGGCTGATATAAGGTAAGATGGGGGTCTGACATGGAAGGCTGATAAGGGGGTCTGACCCGATGTCCTGAAATTTATGGGGGTCTGATAGGAGGACCTGATATGAGGTCTGATGAAAAAACTTTTTTTCTTAATTTCCTCCTCTAAAACCTGGGGTGCTTCAAATAAAGTGAAAAATACTGTACTTTTTATTATGTTTTAATACTTTTAAAAAATAAAAATATTTGAACAAAATGTAAAAAATTCATTGCAATGCCATATTCTCATACCCATAACTTTTTTATATTTCCATTAGTTTTTTTGTGGGGCAAGCTGTACCACATAGGAGTACACACAACTTTTTGATCATTTTTTGTAAAATTTTTATGGGGGACAAATTCTATGTCAGATTTAGGGTACATTCACATGTTTTCATTGACCTAGTCAGATGGATTTTTTTTAAACAGCCGGTATATAGTGGTACACCCTAAACCTTTAATATTTTTGGGTGAAATTTTATGGAAAATTTACCAAGTAGGATAAGCATTAGGCTACATTCACACAAACGTATTTTGTTTCCGTAACCATTCCGTTTTTTTGAGAATTGGATGAGGACCCATTCATTTAAATGGGTCTGCAAAAAATGCAGACAGCACACCATGTGCTATCCACATCCGTATGTTCGTTCCGTAGCCCCAAAAAATTTTTTTAACATGTCCTATTCTTGTCCATTTTATGGTCAAGGATAGGCATTGTTACAATGGATCCGCAAAAAAAACGGATGCCATATGGACGCCATCCATTTTTTTTGTGGAGCCGCAATTTGCGGACCGCAAAACACATACAGTCGTGGGAATGCAGCCTTAGCCTGAAGTTTAGAATAGTTGTCGTGTAAGTGGCATGGATTCTCTCTATATCCTCTCTCATTTTCACTTGATCATGTATATACGGATGTAGCAGAGTTAACAGTCATACTTGGTGAGTTATCACTTCTAGTTAACGCGTTATCACTGTTAGGACTCGTGCACACGACCGCATGTACTTTGTGGTTGGTAAAAGACGGATCAGCAAAAAATACGGATGACGTCCGTGTGCATTCTGTATTTTGCGGAACGGAACAGCTGGCCCCTAATAGAACAACACTATCCTTGTCCGTAATGCGGACAATAATAGGACATGTTTATTTTTTTGAGGATCTGAAATACAGACATAAGGAAACTGAATGCACACGGAGTAACTTCCTTTTTTTTTTGCGGACCCATTGAAATGAATGGCTCCATATACAGTCCGCCAAAATAACGTAACGGACATGGAAAGAATATACGTTCATGTGCATGAGGCCTTATTGCTAACTATTCTGCATACGGCAATACATGGGACACGAATGCGGACCCATTCAAGTGAATGGGTCCGCAAATCTGGAGATGCAGAACGGAAGCACAGAATGGAAACCTACGGAAGCACTATGCAAAAAGATAGAACTTGTCAAGTGAATGGGGTCGCGATCCGCATACGGCATCCCCACAGTTGGTGCCCGTGCATCACGGACTGCAATTTGCTGTCAACTGCACGGGCATGGGCATGGGCAGCAAACATTTGTGTGCAAGAGGCCTTATGCAAGTCCATGCAAATGTAGCAGAGTTAACACACACAGTTGGTAAGTTATCAATTCTAGTTAACACATTAATGACTATGATTGTTAAATCTTCTGTATCTGTAATTGTTATTGGTTAAAGCACTAACAGAAGATTTACGACTTTTGTTTACATAGAATTTGTATTAATAATTAATTCAACTTATCCCATGCGCATATCCATTTTTACTCAAATAAATCACAGCTTCTACTTTTCAATCTTAAAGACTTTGACATTTAATTTGAGCTACTTTCCATGTCTTTTTGCTAACTGTATTATGTATACTGCACAAAATCTTCTTCTATTTATTTATTTTTTTGTGACTGTATAAGTATTTTATTGACACACCTAAAACTTAAAAGTGCCCCATACTAGCTTATTGAGTATTTATTTTAAATGATTCTTTAATTTATTATATATTTGTGTGTAGGACCAGTAACAATAGAAATAAAAATTGGTGAATGATCTGATACCCATCAAATTTTATACCCAAACTTATGTTCTAAGTTTTATATATCCTGTTCCAGTGCCAAGTCAGTGATTTATAAAACAGTATAGGGTGAATTTATCATGGCTTTTACACTAACTTTCTGGAATCAAAATGTCCCAAACTTCTGCTCAAAATGTTAAAAACTGTTGTTTTCTTACACCATTCACACAACTTTGCAAAAAGCTGGTATGGCTACACAGAAGGCGGCATGGCCTCAGTGGCTGAATTTACTACATTTTACAATTTATAGAGGAAGTCTACATCAGCTCATAGTTGACATAGATTTGCTTCTCTGGCCCACCAACTGCCATAAGATCCTCTGAATCTATTAAGAGACCTGCACCTCATGATACTGTGCATATTGCGCATCTTACTCTAGCGCAGGGGTCAGCAACCTTCGGCACTCCAGATGTTGTGAAACCATAATTCTCAGCATGCTCCATTCACTTCTATTGGAATTTTAAGAAGAGCAGAGCAAGTATGCATGCTGGGAGTTGTAGTTTCACAATCACTGGAGTGCTGGAGGTTGCTCTAAAGCATTGTTTATTAATACTGATGTAGGAATTCCCCTCATGTGTTTTGGAGAAATGAAAATTTTAAATGGATCGCTTATTCTCCATAAATCATACCAACTTAGTTCACAAAACAATTTTGGGAATTGGAAATTAAATGACATTTTCTTGGGGCTCAATTGCCTTTTTCTGTCCAATTTCCCATCTAATTCTTGATTTAAGTCCCATAGTTAAAGCACTGGATAACCAGACTTTGCTATGAAAAATGAGAAATAATATTAATACTTTTGAGGCATGTCGAAGTAGAATATAAGAAGCCCACAATATACAGTGGGAACCATCAAAAATTACACCAAGAAACACAAAACCTATACAAACAAAACATAATACACCAGGGTATATTTATTAAAAAATTGCGTAGAGTTCGGCCAAACAGAAAAATTGTATGCCCCAATATGTTTGCAGAGTTGTTTTTTATTTACACAGGAGAGGATCCTACACATTGTTATTTATATAAATTATATGTATGAATTGTAAAAAATATTTAAAGTGAACATACCCTTTAAGGAAAAATGTGGGTGATTGAGTCAGCACAACCCTATATGTGGTGCACATCACTATGGCGAAATACATATACAAACGCAAAATACAAATGTGATAGAACTCTGCAACCAGCATTCTGCCCTGACTCTATGCTGGATGAGGCATTGGTGTACATTTTGGCCAAAGCGTAATAAGCCACTCACCACGTCAAGGTCGCCTCTATGGAGTGGTCCCTAACACTAGTTCCTACCTGTTTATGGGCCATGATAGCCACACAAAGTCCAGGGAATGCAGGCTAGCATGCACGCCAAGCACACTCTGCTTTTAACTCCGTCCGGTGCCATTACAGCTTTCATCGGATCCAGGGATGCAAGTACTAACATGCATGCTGAGCCCACCATATACTTCTCCTGTAGCCAAATGGCTACTGGTAGGTTCTATATAAGCAGACTCAGTTTTATACTGACTTTAAAACCAGCCTCCAGGACAGATTGACTGGTCAGGTGTGCATGGCTGCATGGAGATCGCCACGCCTCCAATATATACTACAAAGAAAAAATGTGGGTGATTGAGTCAGCACAACCTGTATGTGGGTGCACAGCACTATGGCGAAATACATATACAAACGCAAAATACAAATGTGATAGCACTCTGCAACCAGCATTCTGCCCTGACTCTATGCTGGATGAGGCATTGGTGTACATTTTGGCCAAAGCGTAATAAGCCACTCACCACGTCAAGGTCGCCTCTATTGAGTGGTCCCTAACACTAGTTCCTACCTGTTCATGGGCCATGACAGCCACACAAAGTCCAGGGAATGCAGGTCGGCATGCACGCCAAGCACACTCTGCTTTTAACCCCGTCCGGTGCCATTACAGCTTTCATCGGATCCAGGGATGCAAGTACCAACATGCACGCTGAGCCCACCATATACTTCTCCTGGAGCCAAATGGCTACTGGTAGGTTCTATATAAGCAGACTCAGTTTTATACTGACTTTAAAACCAGCCTCCAGGGCAGAATGCTGGTTGCAGAGTGCTATCACATTTGTATTTTGCGTTTGTATACCCTTTAAGGAGTTGTCCATTTTTAGTAAAATACTCATAGTAGTTTACAAAACCTAAAAGAGTTAATTTGCAACCTGTTAAAGGAAATAATAATTATTAATATTTTGTGTTAATATCAATAATTAATATTCATAAATAGGCGTGGGTGATTACTCCGCCTATTTATACTATAAATACAAATACTAACCTCCTTGTTGCACTTACACTTTTCCTAAACTACGTGCAAAATACTGCTATGATATACTACGGCAGCGACTACTACAAATAATGACTATTCCGCTACACTTTAAATAATAAAAGGAATTTATTAAAAGAATTACACGTCTACAGTCTAATTATTGCTATAACTATATATATTTATATCAAAGGACATATAAATATATATACTTACAGTCACTCACAGTAATATATCAACAACACTACAATACAAACCTAACTACACTACACAATACAATACAAAATTCCACCCCACAAATCTACCTAAAAATACACTTACACACACACGTTACTTATCAGCCCACCCTCCTGGCTCTATACTGTCCCTATGGGGAAACACAATAGTGGCACTGCAAGGGTTAATATATGATTCAGGCCAAGGATATACTACAGGGAACACAATGCAGGCCAGGGGTGAATAGGGGTAAATCAGAACAGGGTTATTAGGGGTACCTCATGGGTTAATATTTGTGGCAGCAGTAATGGGGTTACTGCAATGCTGGAGTGAAAGGGTTAATTGCAGACACAGGGTATGTGGCACTGTAATGCAGGAGGAAAAGGAGAAGAGAACAAAAATCTAGTGGGGATCAGAGATTATGTGTAGGAAATCAGGTCAAAGATGTAAGGCCTCATTCACATTTCCATTTTTCACTGATATGTGCTGTCAGAATTTTCCAGTGACAGCACACGTACTCATTAACTTTAATGTGCCTGTTCACACATCAGTATCTTTTTTACTGACCGTGGGTCAGTTTAAAAAAAAAATCACGAGACATGCAGTACTTTGGTACATGATGCATCCAAACATGGCCATTATAGTCTATGGGTCCATGAAAAACATGGATGTGATCCATGTTGCGTACGTGTTTGGCCTGTTTTTCACTGACCACTAATGGAAAATGCTCTGGAAATTAACTTTCAGCTGAGCAGTGTCCGTGGAATATGGACACACAGAGGGTAAAAACCGGACCAAACATGGACATCTTAATGGATAAAACACATACAGATTTTTTCACAGATGTCAAACTGACACGAAACTTGAACGAGGCCTAAGGGGGGACAAATTGTGGATAGTCCTATATGTAGTCATTAGTATCTTGAACTGAATTTGCTGGGCAATGGGTAAGCAGTAGTGTTGATAGAGCACCAAAGTGCTCGGGTGCTCGAGTAGAACACTTTGGGATGCTCGGGTGTTCTACAGAGCTGACCATCTAAAACATTAGGGGTGAGGGTCTGCTGATCAGCTGACCATGTAAAAAATTAGGGGTGAGGGTCTGCTGCTGAGCTGACCATGTAAAAAATTAGGGGTGAGGGCCTGCTGATGATCTGACTATCTAAAAAATTAGGGGTGAGGGTCTGCTGCTGATCTGACCATCTAAAACATAATGGCCGAGGGCCTGCTGGTGACCCTCTAAGGCTACTTTCACACTAGCGTTCAGAGCGGATCCGTCTGATGTTTCATCAGACGGATCCGCTCCGATAATGCAGACGTTCGCATCCGTTCAGAACGGATCCGTCTGCATTATAACTTAGAAAAATTTCTAAGTGTGAAAGTAGCCTGAGCGGATCCGTTCAGACTTTACATTGAAAGTCAATGGGGAACGGATCCGCTTGAAGATTGAGCCATATAGTGTCATCTTCAAGCGGATCCGTCCCCATTGACTTCCATTGTAAGTCTGGACGGATCCGCTCGCCTCCGCACGGCCAGGTGGACACCCGAACGCTGCAAACAGCGTTCAGGTGTCCGCTCGCGGAGCGGAGGCTGAGAGCTGGCAGACTGATGCATTCTCAGCGGATCCGCCTCCACTGAGAATGCATCAGGGCTGGACGGCTGCGTTCGGGGCCGCTTGTGAGCCCCTTCAAACGGAGCTCACGAGCGGACACCTGAACGCAGGTGTGAAAGTAGCCTAAAACATTAGGGGTGAGGGTCTGCTGCTGAGCCGACCCTCTAAAACATTAGGAGCGAGGGCAGCCTAATAAGCATGTTGATATGATGAAGGAGGAGGAGGATGAGAAAAGGAAGATTGAACCATATACCCTTTTTTGTGGTGGAAGGGGTGCATGGGAATACAGTGTATTCAATACACCATAAAAGCCACATTTAAAGTGCCTTTATGTTCAGCTGCTTTCCTCTGGTGGAGTAGAGAAGTCAGGGACAATCCAGGCCTTGTTCATTTTGATAAGAGTCAACCTGTCAGCATTTTCAGTTGACAGGCGGATGCGCTTATCAGTTATTATGTCCCCAGCAGCACTAAATACACGCTCAGACAAAACGCTGGCTGGAGGGCAGGCAAGTACCTCCAAGGCGTAGAGCGCCAGTTCATGCCCCGTGTCCAGCATGGACACCTAATAGTTGTAAGGCACAAATGGATCACTGAGGACGCTGACACGGTCTGCTACGTACTCCTTCACCATCTTCCAAAACTTTTCCCTCCTTGTGAGGGTGAGGGTGCTGGCGGGTGTCATGAAACTGTCCCAGGCCTTGGAGAGTGTTGCCCTGCCTCTGTTGGAACTGCTGTGTGTTTCCCTCGTCTCCTCTCCTCGGTTGCCCAAGGAACTATGTACTCTGCCACCAGAGTTGTCAGCTAGAAATTTTTGGAGCAATTTTTCCACAAGGACCTTCTGGTATTGCACCATTTTGCTAGTCCTCTCCACCACAGAAATGAGAGATGAGAAGTTCTCTTTGTAGCGGGGGTCGAGAAGGGTGAACATCCAGTAATCAGTGTTGGACAAAATGCGTATAACGCAAGGGTCACGGGAAAGGCAGCATAACATAAAGTCAGCCATGTGTTCTCCCAACTTGCAAGACTTTGCTGTCCTTGTCAGGAGGATATCTCTCAATCTCCTCATCCTCTTCGGCACATCCACGCTGAACAGATGGAATAAACCTGCTATGGGTACTACCCTCTGTAGCAGAGGGAACCGCCTCCAGCTCCTCCTCATCACTATCATCCAATTTGCGCTAAGAAGACGAACTGAGGGTGGTCTGGCTATCACCCTTTGTACTATCTTCCCCCATTTCCACCTCTTCCACATGCAAAGCGTCCGCCTTCATTGTGAGCAGCGAGCATTTCAGTAGACACAGAAGTGGGATGGTTACTCTGATAATAGCGGCATCGCCACTCACCCTCTGTGTTGATTCCTCAAAGTTGCGTAAAACCTCACAGAGGTCAGACATCTATGCCCACTCCTTGCTTGTGAAGCTGACTGGAAAGGCGACGACCATGTTGCTGCTGGTATTCCACGACTGCCCTCTGCTACTCACAAAGCCTGACCAACATGTGGAACATGGAGTTCCAGCGTGTTCTCACGTCTCACAACAGACGGTGAGCTGGCAATTGCAAGCGCCCCTGCCGCGTTGCCAAACCAGCGGCAGTTGTAGATGACTTTTGGAAATGGGCACACAGGTGGCGCACCTTCACCAGTAGCTCAGGCAAATTGGGGTAGGTTTTGAGAAACCACTGAACCACTAAGTTGAACACGTGGGCTAGGCATGGTATGTGTGTGAGCTTGCCGAGCTCTAAAAGCCGCCACCAAGTTACAGCCATTATCAGACACAACCATGCCTGGTTGTAGGTTGAGTGACGAGAGCCACAGCTCAGTCTGGTCCCTTATACCCTGCCACAGCTCTGCGGCGGTGTGCTGTTTGTGCTACACTGCTTCCAGCTACTGAAGATTTGAATTCAGAGGTGAAAGTGGAGGATGAGGTGGAGGAGGAGAAGGGGGGGTTACAGCCACTAATGTAGGTTGTGGCGGAAATCCTGATGGAAGTAGGGCCCGGAATCCTTGGCGTCAGTAGCACCTGTGCCATCCCAGGGTACGACTCGCTCCTTGCCTCCAAAACATTCATCCCAGTGTGCTGTTAGAGAAATGTAGCTTCCATGGCCAAAAGCACTTGTTCATGTGTCAGTCGTTAAGTGGACCTTCCCAATAACTGCGTAGGTCAGGGCACGGGTGATGTTACGGGACACATGCTGGTGTAAGGCGGGGACGGCACACCAGGAAAAATTGTGGCGGGTGGGAACTGAGTAAAGAGGGACTGCCGCCACCATCAGGCTGCGTAAAACAAGCGTGTCCACAAGCCTAAATGGCAACATTTCCAGAGCCATCAATTTGGAAAGGTGCGCATTTATTGCTATGGCCTGTGGGTGGGTGGCTGGGTATTTGCGCTTTTGTTCAAAGGCCTGGGGTATGGACATCTGTACACTGCACTGGGACACAGAAGTGGATGTGCTAGCTGATAGTGCTTGCGAAGGTCCAGGTGCGTCTTGGACAGGGGATTGGCCAGGACGTAACACAGGGGAAGAGGAGGCAGTGGTGTGACTCGCAGACACTGATTGTGGACCCAGGCATTCGGCCCACCTATTAGGGTGCTTTGATGTCATGTTACGGATCATGCTGGTGGTGGTGAGTTTGCTAGTGTTCACGGCCCTGCTCATTTTGGTACGGGACAGGTTGCAAATGACAATTCTTTTATCATACGCACTTTCCTCAAAAAAGCGCCAGAATGCGGAACACCTACCCCTTGGCAAGGGAGATTGCTGCAAGGGGGTGCTCTGAGGAACAGTTGTGGGCCTGTTTGGTGTGGCCCACCTTCTCCCTTTTGTCATCCCACTGCCTCTTCCAGCCTGTTGCGGTGCTGCTGATCCCTCCCCCTCTGAACTGCTGTTCTCGCTCAGCTTGCCACCTTCCCAGGTTGGCTCAGTGATTTCATCGTCCACCACCTCCTCTTCCACTTCCTCACTCTGGTCATCCTCCTGACTTGTTGATCTAACAAGAACCTCACTTATTGACAACTGTGTCTCATCCTCATCATAAACCTCTTGAGACTCTAATTGCCGTTCACCACCATCATCTTTTTCTGACTGTGGATGCTCAAGAGTTTGGGAATCAGTGCACAAGATCTCCTTATGTCCCTCTTCAAGCGGGCTTGGCAAGAGGGCCAAATCAAGGAATGACGATGAAAAGACTCTCCATGGTGGTAGGAAGGAGGATCAGGGTGAGGATTCTGTTGACCAGACTCTTGGCTACTGAGACTGGACTTTGTGGAAGACAGGGTGGTGCTTAACCGACTAGAAGCATTATCTGCTGCAATCCAACCGATCAACTGGTGTGACTTCGAGAGTGGTGTCCTGCGCCGCCATGCAAACTGGGAGATAAAGCTAGGTATCGTGGATGAGTGTGTTTCTTGTGCGCTGGCAGCAGGCACAGCTTCACTTCTCCCAGGGCCACGGGCTCTGCATGCACCATCAGTAGCACAGCCACTTCCCCGTCCCTTACTGCTCGCCTTGAGCATATTAAATGGTATATATGCTTGCAAGTATGTCACACGTACAGTAGCGCAGGTTTTGTAAGTGTATGCGCAAATAAATTAAACTGAATGTCACAGATATTTAGGATGCTCAAACGTTATACAGTAGATGTAGCGTAGGTAATGTCGCTGTCACCAGCGGCAAAACAATTCAACTGAATGTCACTGATATTTATAATGTGAAAACATTATACAGGAGATGTAGTGCAGGTAGGGTCACTGTCACCAGCGGCGAAAATATTAAACTGAATGTCACTGATATTTATGATGCGTAAACATTATACAGGAGATGCAGCGCAGGTAATGTCGCTGCTGTCACCAGCAGCTAACGTTATACAGGAGATGTAGTGCAGGTAATGTCGCTGCTGTCACGAGTGGCTACCGTTATACAGGAGATGTAGCTCAGGTAATGTCACTGCTGTCCCCAGCAGCCAAATAATTGCAAACAATTTAGCGCACGTTGCGCTAATATATTTCGCAGCCAGATAAAACAATAGTCCTTAAAAGGACTGTTGGGTCTCTAACACTTTTCAACACTCAAAACTCCCTAAAAAAAACCCCACAATATATCTGTCCCTTCTTCTGCAGCTCGCTCTGACTAAGTCTCAGCCGAAACACGTGTCATCGGGTGCCAATCACTGTAATGCCAGTAACCAACATGGCTATGGCATTACAGTGAGTGGCACTTCTTCCCTGCACATTTATTGGCTGGAGGAGACTCGAGCACACGTGGTGTTTGGCTGAACACCACGATGTGCCGAGCATCGCGATGCTCGAGTGAAAAAGGTGTCCGGCCAAGCATGCTCACCCAACACTAGTAACCAGTGAAGGGATTGGCAAAGGGGAGCGGCAGAACAGAAACGAGGGGAGAGGTAGATTAACCAAGCAGTGGAGTTGAGGACAGATTGGAGGGGTATGATGGTGCTAGATGGGAGGCCACAGAGGAGGATGTTGCAGTAGTCCAGGTGGGAAATGACAAGAGTGTGCACAAGCATTTTAGTTGACTCGGGGCTCCAATAGACAACCCACTTTTAGGATTGTTTCATACTTCATCTTTAAAAAAAAATAAAAAAATGTTGTGCCTTTCATAGACAGAGGTTATATGTCGACCAATAGGAAGTCTTAAAATGCCCTAAAAACTAATTTTTTTCTTGTAGTGATGGCTTAAAGCCTCATGCACACGGCTGCAAATTGCGGTCCCCAATGCACAGGCAACTTTTGTGCGGCAGACGGTCGGGATGGATCAAGATCCATTCAACTTGAAAAATTTAACATGTTGTGAATGGGTCCGCATCCATGGTGTGGGGAGCACATGGATGGGCAACGGCTGTGTGCATGAAGCCTAAGACAGCTTCCTGGTGGAGTCAAATCACAGCATGCTCTGGGAGTGGCTCTGGGTGTGCCACTTTTTAAAAATATTTTCTCAATACAATTAACTATACGAAAACAAAAAGTTTGAAAAAAAAATGCTACAGGAATAAAAAAAATCACCACCCCAAAAACAGCTTGTAAAAAACACCAGGATTGTTATAGCCCAAAGAAGGCTAAGAAAACGATGTAGCGTGGCAGCTCCACAAGGCTATCCAATAATCCATTTATAGATTAAAATGTGCCTTCATAAAACCCATAATGCATGAATCCAATTTTACCCACACTTTTCCCTCGATAAAGTGGTAATTTTTAGAGCATTTACTTTGGAAACATGAAAATATCAATTTCAAATCCCAAACACGTACATTTATGACCTGGGAATGGCAAATAATAAATAATCAAATGGGGAGAGATTTAGAAACAAATCTGGTTAATGTGGAATTACTACACGTGCTAATCCATCTCTAATAACAGCGAGCTCCACACAAAAAGCACTTCACGTAAAGCAGCAGTGATTTAATGGCGTTCGAGGCAAGACTCTGCTAAATATAGTTGCGGAGCAAGCTGATGAGGTAAGAGGGTAATTTACTGCCCTGCAAAGTAACCGCAGGCACAGAACGCAATCAGATAAGACAATGAAACAAATAATATATTCACAGGCACACTTCTCCGAACACTCACAGACAACACAGGTACGAGTAAATCACGCTGGATCAATGGCTAGCAATAATCACCGCACACAAAGCCCCATCTGTTTGAGACTATACATTTTTGTTTCAGCTCCTGCTAATTGGCTAAACTTGCTTGTTGCATTCGGTTTTTACAAGACGGGGAAGAAAGCTCACTTTCACTCAAGCGTAGGTGTTTTATACCAGTGTCGCCGACGGGCTGTTGGTCCAGAGGTCCAATTGCACCATTCCACAAATGAAGGAGCTTCCCAAAGTACTCACACTGTGCTGTTCTTTTTGTGCTATTTTCCTATAGGTTAAAATGTGGATTCCTACACAAATAAAAGGTTTAGGGCCCATGCACAGGGCCGTCGAATGGAACATGCATGAGTTTTTAAATGGATTGTGTCAGTGTACGGTCCATTTTTCTTGCAGACCCATTGAATGAGTCATGTTGAAAAAATCTGAGCAGGTTGGGCCATGCTGTAATTTTCTCAGCATAGATCAATACTTTGTGCCGAAAAATTGCTCATATGCATATATTTATTATATTGAATGGGTCAGTGTTCAGTCTGGATGTTGTATGTTCTCACCTCGGACAGTACCGAGACAAAATATCTAAAATGGCCCTTTGGGTACAACCACACAGTCAGGGATCCTGACACAGTTTTGTAAGCCAAAATCAAGAGCAGATCATGATAGGAGAGGAAGTAAAACGGACACATATGACTTCTAGTTTTTAATAATAATAATAGTCCTTATTTATATAGCGCCAACATATTCCACAGCGCTTTACAGTCAGGGGGTTCATGTTCAAACAGAGTAATACATTACATAGTAACAGCAAGACAACAATTAGAAGAAGAGGAATCACAAGAGCTTACAATCTATGAGGTGATAGGGATTCCACAAAAGGTAAATGTTCTTGTTTTGTACATTGACCCAGCCATCTTAACAAAAGTAGGGGGGTAGATATAAAGCTGCTTCAGCCAGCCACCAGTTGGTGTCTGTAGTGCTTCTGAGAGCATGGGGTGTGGTGGATACAGTTGGATGATGGATCAGGCTCTGAAGAATGAGCTTGAAGGAACAGGAGCTGGATTAAGGATTGTGATAGGCCACCCTAAAAAGATGTGTTTTTAGGGAGAGCAGGAAACAGTGGAAGTTGTGAATTAACCTAATTGCTTGGGGTAGGGCATTCCAGAGAACTGGTGCAGCTCATGAGAAGTTTTGAAGACGGGAGTGAGAAGTACGGATTATGGTGGATGTTAGTCGTAAATTATTTGCAGAGCAGCGCGATTAGGGTGCTAGATAGAAATTAGGGAGGAGATGTAAGGGGGTGCAGTACTGTGGAGAGCTTTGTGAGAATCAGTTTAAATTGAATCCTGTAATGTACGGTAACCAGTTGAATGAGTGGCACAGGGCGGAGGCATCGGAGTAGCGGTTAGATGAGCCTGGTTGCTGCATTCATTGTGAATTGGAGAGGTGAGAGTCTGGTGAGGGGGAGACCAATTAATTAAGAATTACAGTAATCAAGACAGGAATGAATCAGGGCAACAATGAGAGTTTTTGTTGTTTCCACATTAAGAAAAGGGTGAATTCTAAAGATGTTTTTGAGGTGCAGGTGGCAGGAGCGGGCAAGAGATTAAATATAAGGGGTGAACGAAAGATCAGTGTCAAACACAACACCGAGACAGCGTGCGTGCTGCCTAGGCGTGATGATAGTGCCACATACTGTGAGCGAGATATCAAGATTAGGTAGGTGAGTAGATGGAGAAATCACCAGTAGTTTAATTTTTGAAACATTCAGTTTCAGATAGAGAGAGGGCTTGATGTTGGAGACAGCGGACAGGCTGGTATTAGCTTCAAAACTGTGTCAGGAAAGCTGACGCTTTGGCTCTGTCAAATTATTTCACGTCAGGTCAAGCAGGGATTTTCATTACAACATGAAACTTTTATTTTCTTACTTCTCCACTAGTAAGGTGGAGACTGGCTCTGTTTCTTGGGTGATGGATTTATTACATAACCCAATCGGGCTTCAGTCAATGGATATTACAGATATAATGTACTGTTGAATTCACGGTTCTTTCGATAATACTGTGCATTCTGCAGGTTCTGAGATAGCAATGCATCCTCTCACCTTTACACTATTACAATTAGGACTGACTGCTGATGCTGTGTATTGTTCTTGAAGCTACTGCAGAACAGCTGATCAGCGGTAGGGTAGGGTGTTGGACAACCACCAATCCTAAAGATAGGCCATCACTTCTAAAATCTCAGGATACACATTTAATCTATCCAAAGAAAAGAGAGGCGTAAATAAAAAATGTCAATGGCCTCTTGAGTTGTGCTGGATGTGGATGGGCTCTCCATGAGTTATCCATTAGTCTTCCCATTCTGTTCATGTTATGAAGTATTGTATATTTATCCAAGTTCACAAATTCATCTAACATTTCATCAGATAAAATCTAGTCCAATAGAGAGGGGCATAACCTTTAATAATATTTTAGCTGTGAATTTTATGTTACCCTGCATATCCCCTCTTACGTATGACTATCCTAAGTATTGTTTATGAATTATGTACCAGAAATCTGTTTGTACAAGCGCTAAATGCCAGTAACACGCATCACGGCAAAGAAATGTGAAAAACAGAACGTTACCCTGGAAACTATAATAAAAAAAAACAATGACCTGATCGTCCAATTAAATACTTATTAATGCCTGTCTATATAGTCCTAATTCTGCAATAATTATGTCAAAAATGATATAACTCCCAAATAAATGACATCATTAGTAAATCTTTCTTCTTAATAGGGGAACGGTGCAAGGTGCCAAAATAGGCTTCGTTTTGTTCACACAGACAATTTTGACAAGTCAACTTTAATTACTTTACGTGCTAGTAACAAGAGGGAGACTGTTCCATAGATTTAGCCGGGCCGTTGTATTATCTATAACAGAAGTGCCAAAAAGTATTTTTCTTCTTAATCTATTTATAACTCTGCCTACAATTGCTGTTCCCCGAGGTGCAATTGTCCCGGTTCATAAAAGTTTGTTCAGCTGCCAGCATGAAGATGTAAGTAAATTGTAATTCCATTGCTATGAGGTATAAAGGTCCCTGAGCTCGTATCGAGACCCTTGTATAATAAATTCATGTAAACATTTTATTTCCTGAGCAGGACTGTAATTTCAAAGTACAGTACTTTAAAATAAGCCATACAGTTCTAATTGCTTGGGGAGGACCGTTTCTTAGTTAAAGGGGTTGCGTCACCAAACATATTCTAACTTTTGCAAACCAGCACCTGGACCTTAATACATTTGTCTTTGCATGTAAGCAAAAATTTTGAATAACCAGTCAGCTATTCAATAAAATATATCTGCATAGCGCCACCTGCTGTTTGTTCTTTTCCATATTTTTTGTCCATCTCACTGAGGTGGTCGAACGAGCTCAGTTTATATCTTCAATCGCCAACAGCCATATGTTCTGTTAGAAGCTGAGGCATTTATAGGGAGAGATCGGTAGCAGAAGGGACAAACCCCCTGAGATGCCAGGCTGAAGTTAATCTAGCAGAGCAATTGGAGAATTTTGGTGGTTATTTTTTCCATTTCCATATTTTTCCACCACTATCCATATTAAGGAAGAAAATTTAGACTAGCACATCCAGTCACAGGTGCACATTCATAAAGCTAACAGACAGACAACAAGCTAAATATGGCAGCACACTGTTCTATATGCAAACCATGAAACTAGGCATTAGAGATTATTCTGGATTACATTGTCCCTATATCTATTATACATGAAAAATGGAAGCTCTTCACGTACATTTTTGATCAAACGTGTGTTGGGCCCATCTACCAACGTCAAGGTGGCTTCTGCAGATGGGTACCTAACACTAACAGAACTGCCTCTCCTGTGCCTAACCTAAACCTACAATGTTCAAGGTTAGAATTTGTATTATGTCAAGAAAAGAGCAGCTAAGTAAAGAAAAACGAGTGGCCATCATTACTTTAAGAAATGAAGGTCAGTCAGTCAGCCGAAAAATTTGGAAAACTTTGAAAGTAAGGTCTATTTGACCATGAAGGAGAGTGATGGGGTTCTGCGCCAGATGACCTGGCCTCCACAGTCACCGGACCTGAACCCAATCGAGATGGTTTGGGGTGAGCTGGACCGCAGAGTGAAGGCAAAAGGGCCAACAAGTGCTAAGCATCTCTGGGAACTCCTTCAAGACTGATGGAAGACCATTTCAGGGGACTACCTCTAGAAGCTCATCAAGAGAATGCCAAGAGTGTGCAAAGCAGTAATCAAAGCAAAAGGTGGCTACTTTGAAGAACCTAGAATATGACATATTTTCAGTTGTTTCACACTTGTTTGTTATGTATATAACTCCACATGTGTTAATTCATAGTTTTGATGCCTTAATAGTCATGAAAATAAAGAAAACTCTTTGAATGAGAAGGTGTGTCCAAAATTTTGGTCTGTACTGTATATATTGCAGTTGCCTGCCCGTGTGTGAGAGGCTGCAGGCTCAGTCACAGACAGTACTGTGTGCACACCATTCATACAGGGTGTGACAGAAAATACCTCGCAGATAAAAAAATATTCTATTTAATATTTTTCTGTGATATAATCACAGTTGCAAGCCAGTGTGTGTCAGGCCCACACAGACTGTATTGTGGCCACTGGCTAGGCCTCCACTCATACCGTTACAAGGCGTCACTCACTCAAAAATACCTTGCAGATAAAAAAAATTCTATTTAATCTTTTTCTGTGATATAATCACATTTGCAAGCCCGTGTATGTCAGGCCCACACAGACTGTATTGTGGCCACTGGCCACTTTTTTTTTTTAAGTTGTATGGGTGGGTTTTTAATGCATAAAATAAAAAAATCATAATAAAGTCTCTTAATAGTTTATTAGAAATAATGCAGACAATTTAAAAAATCCCCATCAATTCCAATACAAAGCAAGTACAAAGCTCAGAACTAAATTATTGCAGGATGTCGTAATGGTTCGTTAATTCGACAATGGTTAATCAATTCGACACACGTCCCCGGATAGGGGACGTAACAGGGATTAAACTGATAGGAATAGTACTAGTTAAGACACCACTCATATAGGGTGTCACAGCACATTGCTCCGTGCACACGCAGTGCCCCAACTTGGGAGTAAGAGGACCGACCAAGCTGCTTTTTCCATCTCCCGGTTCCTAAAATCAATTCAGTTTGGTGTATCAGAGTTTGGTCTGTCACTGTGAAGGCAGTCGAAGCTACCCGGCCTAAATTTTTTTTCACAAAAGGCAATCCCTGATATGGGACGTAACAGGGATTAAACTGATGAGAATAGTACTACAGAAAATACCACTCATATCGGGTGTGACAGTAAATTGCACGGCGCAGACGCTGTGACCGTGGCGTGGATTCAAACAAAGGGGAGGGAGCCAGCGTTTTTTTAACCATCTCCCCGTTCGAAAAATCAATTTAATAAATGGATCCCAGATTGGGGACCATACAGGGATTAAACTGCTGAGAATAGTACTACAGAAAATACCACTCACGGTTGTGACAGTAAATTGCACGGAGCAGACGCAGTGACCGTGGCGTGGATTCAAACAAAGGGGAGGGAGCCAGCGTTTTTTTAACCATCTCCCCGTTTGAAAAATCAATTCAATTCACCTTTCGGGGACCCTTGGTGTTGTACGTGGCTGGGTGGAGGAAGAAACCTTCAATGACATCAACGGGACATGGCTAGCTTGGAATCCAACCTTGTGCAAATGAGAAGTTTGCGGTTGGGCAAATGGACTGTTTGTGGTGCATTAAAAGGGGAGTTTGGTCTGTCAATGTCTGTAAAGCGGGCGTAACCCTTACACTACCTGATCGATACAACATCATACCTGATCGTATACACACACTGGATGTTTTAAACCACGTTGTTCAAAAAAAATTTGGATTGTTAGGTGTTTTATGCATTAAAATCCAACTCTGCGTCAACTATGTAATATTCCATGGGAGTTTTGCCATGGATCCCCCTCCGGCATGCCACAGTCCAGGTGTTAGTCCCCTTGAAACAACTTTTTCATCACTACTGTGGCTAGAATGAGTCCCTGTGGGTTTTAAAATTCACCTGCCTATTGAAGTCTATGGCGGTTCGCCCGGTTCGCGAACATTTGCAGAAATTCGCGTTCGCCGTTCGCGAACGGAAAATTTTATGTTCGTGACATCTCTATCAGCTGTGTATCCACCTGACTTCTCCTCCACGCAACTGATGGTCCCAACCCCATTTATAAGGCAAGAAATCCCACTTATTAAACCTGACAGGGCACACCTGTGAAGTGAAAACCATTTCAGGGGACTACCTCTTGAAGCTCATCAAGAGAATGCCAAGAGTGTGCAAAGCAGTAATCAAAGCAAAAGGTGGCTACTTTGAAGAACCTAGAATATGACATATTTTCAGTTGTTTCACACTTGTTTGTTATGAATATAATTCCACATGTGTTAATTCATAGTTTTGATGCCTTCAGTGTGAATCTACAGTTTTCATAGTCATGAAAATAAAGAAAACTCTTTGAAAGAGGTGTGTCCAAACTTTTGGTGTGTACTGTGTATATATATATATATATATATATATATATATACTCTGTACAATAGGTATAGTAAAAGCGTAATCCAGAATAATCACTAATCCCTAGTTCCATGGTTGTTTAATGGTGTGCAGCCATATTTTGTTTGCTCTCTGTATGTTAGCTTTATAGATCTGCACCTGTGACTTTGGATGTGCTAGTCTACATTTTCTTGCTGTGTGCCTTCTGCCCAGGGCTTCTAAGCAGAGTATAAGAATAGCTAGTTCCTACCACCACCCTGGGCATTGTAGGCTTAAGTTAGGCCTAGGAGAGGCAGTTCTGTTAGTGTTAGGCACCCATCTGCTAGAGTTGAGCAAAGTTTTGAAAAATTCAATTCAGCATCTTAGTCGAAGTTTGACAAGAAATTCGATTCATTACGAATTAATTCATCACAAATCTCTATGCTAAAACACCATTCAGCCTATCAATCAATGGGATGTTTTTAACGGCCGCTTAGACAGAAGTGCACCCTTCCAATGGCCGTTAAAAACAGTAATACGCTAGTGCAATATGGCCTTTTGGGTTTAAAAAAAAATCACTCACCTCATCCATTTGCTCGCACAGAGGCAGTCCGCTCCTCTCTTGACTGAAAAAGACCTGCCGAAGGACCACTTCACCACGTGATCACGCTGGGAGCACGCGGTGACATCATCACTAGGGATTAGCGAATCGACTTCGGATGAAACATCCGAAGTCGATTCGCATAAAACTTTGTTCTAATACTGTACGGAGCGGGAGCTCCGTACAGTATTAGAATGTATTGGCTCCGATGAGCTGAACCCATAAGAATGTATTGGCTCTGATGAACTGAACCCAAGTTCAGGAAATGTTTTTTTACAGTACAAATTAATTTATGAAGTTATTGCGCGAAGTCTTGTGAAACTTCGCAAAGCAAAAACTTCGGTTCATCGGAGCCAATACATTCTAATACTGTATGGTGCTCCTGCGAATCGACTTTGGATGCTTTGCTTCGCTCAATGCTACAGCTGCAGAAGCCACCTTAACGTTGGTAAATGGGTCTGACACATGTTTGATCAAAAATGTGTGCGAAGAGCTTCCATTTTTCATGTATAATAGATATGGTAACAATGTAATCCAGAATAGTCTCTAATCCCTAGTTCCATGATTTGCATGTAGAACAGTGTGCTGTCATATTTTGTTTGCTATCTATTTAAAAATTCCTGTAGTATTCGCACTGTCCACTAAGCCTAATAATAGGTACCACTTCTTGGTCATGGGCATTCCTCCATCCTGCACAATGACCTCTATACAGGTTATACAGCATGTCCCATAGAGATCAATTAGTCCCCTCCTGTCCGTTGTGTCTATGGCTATGGTGGTGGCTGATGTAAACCATCTCTCTAAATGCTACAACAGCTCAGGCAAGATGGCAGCCCCATAATCACATTCAGGAAATACAATACAAAATCTAGAATCAGAAAGTAAAAACAAATTCGAAAAAATGATATTTTCTTACCTTGTTTTAACTGGAAGAATATTTTTTTTGGGGGTGACAGATTTCCTTTAAAAAAAATGGTTAGTCACAATTTATCATTGCTTTTGTAATTGCTTAACTGTGTTAACCAATGCAAAGGTATCCAAGTGAGTATAGTGCAAACTTGGATGGAAAGCAATGGGGAGAGAATGTGCTAATGTTTTTGAAAAACTGTCAATTATCCACCATTAACACTTACACAACCCCTCTAAAAGGCCACCCCTTTTAGAATATCACGCCTTTAAATAGACAAGATTTCTAATTTTATCATATACTTTGCATAGCACCTACATATTTTCAGAGGACCACTCTTATAAAAGACTATTTTTAAATGCAATTCTGCATGGCTCTGCATGGTTGAACAGAGGTTTCACAGAATACTTAGAAAATGTCACAAAATCACAAACAAATCTTCCGAGATAAGATTCTGTGCGGTGCACAGGGTAGAAATACAGGTGCAACTGTATAACTCTGGACAGAAAATACAAATTTAGCTTTTGACTAAATTACTGGTAATAGATTTGCTTATGTTAACTAGACCATTCTTAAAAGATGTCTTCTTGTAGTCCACGTTTGGAGCCATGACAATGGAGCAGCACTGTGGTATGAGACTTTGATAATGCAGTTTATATCTGCTTTTTATGTTTGAGAGCTTAAATTCCTAAAAATTTGGAGTTTCTAAAAGTAACGTGTGTTTGAACAGTTGTGCTAAATGCTCATCTGGATATAAAAAAACAAAAACAAAATCTATAGAGTGAAGTCACAATGGGGCAGATTTAGTAATCCTGTAGACACGCTGTCAATTGCTCATACTGGATGATGAATTTGGTGCAGGACTAACTTTATACCAAATATTAGTTTACTTATTTTGCAACAGAATTTTACAACAGAATTGTGATGCAATTTTGTTGCAAATGTTGATTCTTATGTCACACCCTCTTACCAGTTAAGTCATGCCCCTTTTACATTACTCTACTGCCCCTGGTCGTGTTAGGTACAGTATATTTTTTAAAACTTGACGCCTAGTTTAGGCGTAGAAAAAGGTCTAAATGTAAGACAGCTCAAAATCTGGCTTACATTTACAACTGGTGAAGAATCTGCCTAAGTTATGAAACAGCCGGTGCCTCTTCATAACTTCAGCGGAACCACCGCCAGCCTAGGGGTTTATTTAAACTGGCATCTAAAACGCCGGTCTTAATAAATTTGCCCTACAGTGTTTAGCATTTAGGCCAAAATGTCATCTGACCAGAGCACCTTCTTCCACATGTTTGCTGTGTCCCCTAAATGGCTTGTAGCAAACTGCAAGCGAGACTTCTTATGGCTTGCTTTCAAAAATGGCTTTCTTTTTGCCCTACTTATTGGAGTAAACAAATAATAGTTGTCCTGTGGACAGATTCTCTCACCTGAGCTGTGGATCTCTGCAGCTTCTCCAGAGTGACCATGGGACTCGTTGCTGCTTCTCTAATTAGTGCTCTCCTTTCCTGGGCTGTCAGTTTAGATGGACAGCCATGTCTTGGTGGGTTTGCAGTTGTGCCATACTCCTTCCATTTTCTGATGATGGATTGAACACTGCTCCGTGAGATGTTCAGAGCTTGGGATATTTATTTATAAACTAACCTGCTTTACACATCTTCACAACTTTATCCCTGACCTGTCTGGTGTGTTCCTTGGTTTTCATGATGCTGTTTGACCACTTATGTTCTCTAACAGACCTCTGAGGCCTTCACAGAATGGCTGTAGTGATACTGAGAATAAATTACACACAGGTCGACTCTTTTTACTAATTAGGTGACTTCTGAAGGCAATTGGTCACACTGGATGTTTAAGGATATCAGAGTATAAATGCATGGCACACTTTTCAGAATTATTTATTAAACATTTTGAAAATCATGTATCATTTTCTTCTCACTTCACACATACTTGATACTTTGTATTGGTCTATCACATAAAATCTCAATAAAACACATTTAAAGGGGTTATACAAGATGTAGAATGCCCCCCCATATGCACGGGCCCCTCACAGAGGTTGTACTTATCTCGCTCCCCGACACCCGTGTCGCTTCTTATACCAGCACTGTCGCCGCTGCATCTCCCTGTCGTGCGGATGAAAAGTTTGTGGGTGTAACGTGAAAAAATGTGGAAAAGTTCAAGGGGTTTGAACACTTTCAAGACACTGTATATTTTTGTCACAGACAAAACAATTGTCAAAAGATATTATTCCAAAATTCTGTTTAGCACAGAGTAGTGTAGCTTACCTGACATATTGGTTTGCATCACAGTTGCCGTATTGAAGTGGATTCTGTTGTTGCAGGCTCAAAAGCTTTGTCAGTCCTCAGGTAAGTACAGGTAGCGGTACTGGCAGAAATAATGCAATCTTTACCAGTGGGGGCTCTGTGGGGCTCTCTCCATAGTAATTCTTCTCCCATTGCTGGCCATTATTGTATTAGACAACTAAAAATTGCAAACTTTTTTCTAAAAATTGTTTAAAATTGTCTTGTCTTCACGTTCCACATTGTCCACCACGGCCCACAGGGTCAATGTTACGCACAGCTGCAGTAAGGATGCACCACAAACATATTGCCAGGCCTTATTAACATCTCCATGTTTGTGTCAGCATGATTCCCACACCAGGCACTTATCGGCCTCCTTCATGTCCTTCACAATGGACATCCTCCTGTCTCCAACAGAAACAGGGCACAGCATTGCTTCCACTCCCCCTCTCTCCTATAATATGTGTAAACTTAAGTATTGCCATGTTGTCTTAGAACTGAACAGGCTGGGCAAAAGAAGGCACAAAGACGATCAGTTGTTAAATTGCATCAAGCAGCAAGTATCCCTCTGGATGTCTTCCCACCAACTACAATTGGCAGGGGCGGATTGGGAACTTAAACTGGACCTGTAAAAAAAAACTAAAAACTGCCCCATGTTACATAAGTAGGAGGGGTCAGCAATACCATAGAGCAAAATACCATATACCACATTGCATCATAATATATTGCCCCGAAAGCTTTCCCTCTTTGTTGGCCATCAATAGCTGCCATTTTCTGTTCTCCTCCAGTTGTCTCTGATTAAGAAATGGAGCAGGGGACTTAGGAAGTAAGATGCGGGCCATAGTTGAATGCAGGAGGAAATATGCAGTCACTGGCTGGGTACATAAGTACTTCATTCTCACAGCATTAATTACCGCTGAGAGCTCATTATGTACTCGGCCAGTGGCAGAGAGAGGGGGTTTTGGTGGCCCCTTGGGCATCGGCCCACCGGGAAATTTCCCTGTAAGGTCTATGGACAACTGGACAAGGTGGTCTATGACAATGGCAGAAACATTTTGATCACACTGCATTTGGCCGAACACATGATCCCTCATGGCGCACATGATTAATTTAGTACTGCAGCACTTTAAAAAATAATAAGTATCATGGTTTGCAGAAGGTGCTCGCCATGTTTAGGAGACTATCTGTGCATTTCAGCCTTTCTTAGGTAGCTAAAAACAAACTCCTGGACTTGCAGTGGCAGAACAGTCTGCCATTTCTCTGCTTGATCCATGACGCTCCAACTCGCTGGAATTCCACCTTGCATATGCTGGACCATCTGTATGAGCAGAGTAAAGCAGTCAATGAATTTATCATGCACAAGACGACCACAGCAGGGAGCATGTGTTATTTTGAGCTCAAGCAGTGACAGCTCATCAGGGATGTGTGTCATGTACTCAAGGCCCTTCGAAGAGGCTACTGGATTTGTTAGTAGGAAAAACAAAGGCATCAATGACGTCATCCCCCTGATATTTATATTAGAGCAAATGTTCAAGCAACAAGGGATGATAGAAGAAGAAAAGCTTCCTAAATCTTGTCGGCCGCCTCGTAGCGGTTGGTGATCTTCACTGACAAAGTCCCATGGAGAAGAAAGTGAAGGAGGATAATGAGTAACCCCGGAGGAGCAGGAGGAGTTGGTGGTGCAGGAGGACGAGGCTGCTGCTTCTGATGGAGACAACACTGGCCATGACTAATTATCGCAGTGGAGGGAGAAGTATGAAAGAATTGGATCTGCAGGCATGCTGGCGAGCAAGGCAAGCTGCATGCTTGCTTGCTTATGTGCTTACAGCGATATTATTAGCAAGTGATGACTACTTGATATCCATTAGTGTTGATCGAGCACCAGAGCACCATAGTGCTCGGGTGCTCCGGCATAACACATCGGGATGCTCGGATCATGGAAGTCAATGAGAGAACCCGAGCATTAAAGCAGGCACCCCCTGCTCTGAAGAGGGGAGGATGCCTGGTTCATAGGAAAAGGTCAGAAATTGATGGAAACACCACCGAAATGGTTCGGGAACAGCATGGGGAGGATGTCTGAATGCATCTTGGACTCCCAGGTCATTGCTGGGAACAATGTTGTCCGAGTAGTACGCCACTTATACAGATTGACAATAATATGCACAAAACCGAAGATAAAATTGATTTTAGAGGAAAAATTGTTAGGAAACATTCTTTCCTGTATATTTACTTGTATATAAAGTGCAAGTGCTGCCAAAAATTACAAGGAAGAGGCACTCCGATACAACTTGTATATCACATAAAGGAGGGCCTCATTCACATTGTGGTACAATTGTTCAGGTAGTGGGACTCCTACACTCATAAAGCCTATGCACTAAGTGAAAGGGCTGCCAAAAATTACAAGAAACTGGCACTACAATACACACTTTGTTACACATAAAGGAGGGCATCATACACAGCCTTGAAAAATTATGATTGATGGCCTGCTGGTGACCCTCAAAAGCATTTGGAGCAAGGGCCTGCTGATCTGACCATCTAAAACGTTATGGGCGAGGGCCTGCTGCTGTCGCTTTGGTGACTCTAGATTACCTGGGCCTGATCCCACGTCCCTGTGACAGCGACGATCCATTCGGATGTCTGCCCTATCAACTTTCAATTTTATTTTCAGAGCGAACCACGGTGACCATGGGAAGCGGGGAATCAGGGTTTGATTCAAGAGAGGGAGCCTGAGAAACAGTTACGGCTACCACTTCCAAGCAAGGCAGCATGTTCGCAAATTACCTATTAGGTATAATTAGGTAAGGGCCTGCAGGTGAGCTGACCCAGTAAAAGATTATAGTTGAGGGCCTGCTGGTGAGCTGACCCTGTAAAACATTATATGCAAAGGGCATATATGCGATGGCATTATATGCGACGAATAAGCATGTTGATATGATGGAAGAGGTGGAGGAGGATGAGAAAATGAAGACTCAACCATATACCCTTGTTTGTGGTGAAACGGGTGAATGGGAATACAGTGTATTCAATACACCATAAAAGCCACATTTAAAGGTCCTTTATGTTCAGCCGCTTTCCCCTGGTGGAGTAGAGAAGGCAGGGGCAATCCAGGCCTTGTTCATTTTTATAAGTCAACCTGTCAGCATTTTCAGTTGACAGGCTGATACGCTTACCTGTTATAATGCCACCAGCAGCACTAAATACCAGCTCAGACAAAATACTGGCGGCAGGGCAGGCCAGCACCTCCAAGGCGTAGAGCGCCAGTTCATGCCACATGTCCAGCTTGGACACCCAGTAGTTGTAAGGCACTGAGGGATCATTGAGGACGCTGACACGGTCTGCTATGTACTCCTTCACCATCTTCCAAAAATTTTCCCTCCTTGTGACACTAGGCCGCGCATCAGGGTGAGGGTGCTGGCGGGGTGTAATGAAACTGTCCCAGGCTTTGGAGAGTGTTGCCCTGTCTCTGTTGAAACTGCTATGTGTTCCCCTTGTCTCCCCTACTGGGTTGGCCAACTATGGACTCTGCCGCCAGCGTTGTCAGATGGAAATTTTTGGAGCAATTTTTCAACAAGGATCTTCTGGTATTGCATTGTTTTGCTCGTCCTCTCCACCAGAGGAATAAGAAATGAGAATTTCTATTTATAGAGGGGGTCAAGAAGGGTGAACAACCAGTAATCCGTGTTGTCTAAAATGCGTATAACAAGCGGGTCGCTGGAAAGGCAGCCTAATATGAAGTCAGCCAAGACTTCACTGTTATCATTAGGAGGATCACTCTCAATCTCCTAATCATCTTCCTCCTCTTCTGCTCACACACGCTGAACAGATGGAATTAAACTTCAATGGGTACTACCCTCTGTAGCGAAGGCAACCGTCTCCTGCTCCTCCTCTTCCTCCTCTTCATTGTCCAATTCACGCTGAGAAGACGAACTGAAGGTGGTCTGGCTATCACCCTGTGTAATGTCTTTACCCATTTCCACCTCTTTCACATGCAAAGCGTCGTCCTTAATTGTGAGCAGCGAATGTTTGAGTAGACACAGAAGTGGGATGGTTACGCTGATAATAGCGCTATCGCTGCTCACCATCTGTGTTGATTCCTCAAAGTTTCTTAAAACCTCACAGAGGTCAGACATCCATGCCCACTCCTCTGCTGCTCACAAAGCCTGGCCAACATGTGGAACGTGGAGTTCCAGCGCGTGCTCACTTCGCACAACAGCCGGTGAGCTGTCAATTTCAAGCGCTGTTGCAGCGTTGACAGACGGGCGGAAGCTAACGATTACTTGTGGAAATGTGCACACACGCGGCGCACCTTCACCAGTAGCTCAGGAAAATTGGGGTAGGTTTTGAAAAACCGCTGAACCACTAAGTTTAAGATGTGGGCTAGGTATGGGATGTGTCTGTGCTTGCCGAGCTCCAAAGCCGCCACCAAGTTACGGCCATTATCAGACACAACCATGCCTGGTTCTAGGTTGAGAGGCGAGAGCCACATCCCAGTCTGGTCTCTTATCCCCTGCCACAGCTCTGCGGCAGTGTGCTGTTTGTCCCCTTAGCATATCAGCTTCAGCACGGCCTGTTACCGCTTCCCCACTGCAGTGCTACACTGCTTCCAGCTACCGACTGATGACTGACTGGTGCTGCACACGGATGATTCGAAGGTGGAAGTGGAGGAGGAGGCGGCAGAGGAGATGTGGCGGTTGGAGCCAGAAACGTGGGTGACGGCGGAATCCCTGATCGACGTAGGGCCCGCAATCCTTGGTGTCGGTAGCAGCTGTGTCATCCCAGGGTATGACTCGCTCCCAACCTCCACAACATTCACCCAGTGTGCTGTCAGGGAAATGTAGCGTCCCTGGACGAATGAGCTTGTCCATGGTTAAGTGGACTTTCCAAGTAACTGCATTGGTCAGGGCACGTGTGATGTTACGACACATGTTGGTGTAAGACGGGCACGGCACACCTTGAAAAATAGTGGCAGCTGGGGAATGCGGCCACCGACATCAGGCTGCGGAAGGCCTCAGTGTCCACAAGCCTAAATGGCAACATTTCTAGGGCCAGTAATTTGGAAAGCTGCGCATTTAGTGCTATGGCCTGTGGGTGGGTGGGTATTTGCGCTTGCGTTCAAATGCCAGGGGTAGGGACATTTGGACACTGCGCTGGGACACAAAAGGGGATGTGGTCGCTGATGGTGCTTGCGAAGGTCCAGGTGCAGGGCGGGAGGTATCCGAGCCTGCGTCTTGGACAGGGGATTGCCAGCACGTAACACCGGGGAAGAGGAGGCAGTGGTGTGACCCGCAGACACAGATTGTGGACCCAGGCGTTCGGCAGACCTATTACGGTGCTTTGATGCCATGTGGCGGATCATGCTGGTGGTGGTGAGGTTGCTAGTGTTCACGCCCCTGCTCATTTTTGTATGCACTTACCTCAAAAAAGCACCGGACTGCAAAACACCTTGTCAAGCTCTGACATACGAGCTTAAGGAAAACAACGAGGAGGGAAACCCACTGGCAGGTAGCAGCCGGGAACGAGGTACTCAAGCACAATTCCAGAGTAGTCAGGCAAAATTCAAGGTTAAGGCGGAATGCACAGGGTCAGAAGCGGAGGTTGGTCAAAGTTGGTACACGGAAAGTCAGCAAGAAACAGCTAACAAAATACCTAGGAAGCTTTGTATGTCTCACCATAAGGTTGAATAACTCAGCACTGAGTCAGGATCTAATCAGGTCTTTATAGCCAGAGGGTGTGGACCGGGAACCCACCCATGTTTCTGCCAGGCCGAAGGGAGGCCCGTTTCCCACGCCGCACCCTCCGACCCCAAGAGATGACGTCTCGGGCTTCCTGACAGAGCCTCCCACCAAGGAGCGGCCTCCGGACTCGACCTCTGGAAGGCCTCTCGGGATGGGCCTGATGGAATGCCCGTACCTTGGCATTCGCATGGACCTTCTCTAAGGGCTCCCAAGAATGCTCCTCGGGACCGTACCTCTTCCAGTGGACGAGATACTCAAGAACCCCATGTCGGTGGCCGGAGTTCACGATCTCCTGGACTTCATATTCATCATCGTTATCCACCTGATTGGGAGGAGGAGGAGCGGGTGCACGGTTAGGGAACGGATTGGCACAGTGTTGCTTCAGTAAGGACACATAAAACACAGTGTGGATGCCCAAGGATGCGGGCAACTGTAGCTTAGCAGCAACCTCATTTATCATGTCCATGATAGGAAAAGGGCCAAGGTAGTGGGGACCCAGTTTCTTCGAGGGGCAGGAGAGCCGAAGGTGCTGTAGTTGGCAAAGAATGGAGAGAGACCGTTGGATGAATGCTGGTGGTTGTTGTACGTGAATTCAGCCAGGGGGAGATGGCTCACCTAATCATCCTGCAGATATGAGGACTAACACCTGAGATATTGCTCCAGTGTTTGATTGGTCCTCTCGGTTTGCCCGTTGGTTTGTGAATGATATGCGGAAGATAGGCTGCAAATGATGTGGAGACTCCAGAAGTGGGTCCAGAATCGGGACGTGAATTGGGAGCCCCTGTCAGAGACAAGGTTATCTGGGAGGCCATGGAGCCAGAACACATATTGTAAGAAGAGGTTAGAGGTCTCCTGGGCAGTAGGAAGGTTAGACGTTGGGATGAAGTGGGCCATCTTGGTCCACCACCACCATGATGGTGGTACAGGATTGAGAAGAAGGTAACTCCATGACAAAGTCCATTGTAATATATCTCCAAGGTGCCGATGGTATTGGCAGAGGTTGTAGTAGGCCGACAGGTAGGGTAGTGGGATGCTTGTGGATTGCACAAATAGAACAGGACTCTACGAGGGAGTGTACATCCGCCACCAGAGAAGGCCACCAGAAGTGGCGTAGGACATACTCCTGAGTATTACACCAGCCCCTGTGGCCTGCTGTAGAGTGGTCGTGGCAATGTTACAGTACAGGTACCTGTTGGGAGGCAGGAACGTAGATCCATTGGAGGTGGTAATGCAGTCCCTGTTTGAATGGTAGCTGGGCAGCCCACTCTGGAACCGGTGAACTGGCCTTTCTGATTCCTTCGATTAGGGAGTGACGGGTAGCTAGGAAGAAAGCTGCTGGCAGGATATGTTCTGAAGGCGCAAGCCTGGTCTCGGAACAATGCATTCTGGATGAGGCGTCAGCCTTGCCATTCTTGGACCCGGCCCTGTAGGTGATCTGTAGAGGGAAGCGAGAGAAAAAGACGGCCCACTGGGCCTGTCAGGGTCTCAATCGCTTAGCGTTACGGAGATATTTGAGATTCCGGTGATCTGTATAGACCACCACCAGATTTTCTGCTCCCTCGAGTAATTGGCGCCACTCTTCCAGGGCATTCTTAATGGCGAATAATTCCCGCTCGCCGATGTCATAATTGCGTTCAACCCCGGTGAGTTATCAGAAGTAGAAGGCCACGGGGTGTAAATATTGCTTCTCCCCTAAACACTGGGAAAGCACTGCTCTGACCGCCCCCTCCGAGGCGTCCATCTCCAAATAGAATGGGTGAGCGGCATCTGGCTGTGCCAAGACAGGAGCTTGTGTAAACATGCGTTTAAGGCGCTGGAACACCTGGAGGGTCTCCGGGGTCCATGTAAACGTGGTGCTGCTCTTGGTTAGTGTGGTTATGGGGCACACATGGCTGAAAATCCCCGAATGAACCGCCTGTAGAAATTGGCAAAGCCAATGAATTGTTGGACCATCCGGCGGTTGCGGGGTATGGGCCACTCCAGGATGGCCTGGATCTTCCTGGGATCCATCTCCACCTGTCCTGGTGATAAAATGTAGCCAAGGAACTCAATGGACATTGCCTTAAAAGTGTTTTTTTTCCAGTTTCCCGTAAAGCTGGTGTGTCCGGAGGCGGTGGAGGACCAACTTGCATGTCTTTCGTGTTGCGGCAATGTCTGGGAGAAGACAAGTATGTCGTCTAGATATGCCACCACATATGAATCGAGAAGGTCAAGGAACACATCATTAATGAAGTGCTGAAAAGTGGCTGGAGCATTACAAAGCCCAAAGGGCATTACTAGATACTCGTAGTGCCCGAAACGTGAGCAAAAGGCCGTCTTCCATTCGTCGCCCTGCCGAATGCGGACGAGATTGTAGGCCCCCCGGAGGTCGATATTGGTGAAGAACCTAGCGTCCTTCACCCTATCCAGTAAATCTGGAATGAGGGAAAGTGGGAACCGGTTCTTTTTGGTGATATCATTGAGAGCCCTGTAACTCACACCGGGGCGGAGGCCGCCATCCTTTTTTTTCCACGAATAAGATGCCGGCTCCGACGGGAAAAGTAGAAGGGCAGAACTCCTTTGTCAGACTCTCATCTATATATTCCTTTAGGGTCTTGGATTCTGATTCTGAGAGATTATACAGGCGCCCGTATGGCAACGGGGCCCCAGGAAGTAGGTCTATGGGGCAATCATATGGCCTGTGGGGCGGCAAGGTATCGGCACTCTTCTTCTCAAACAAATGGTAAGTATAGACAGAACACTCAAAGAAATCTGGGACCATGTGTATGCACAAAGAAAATTGTTTTATTTAACTGATATGTCAGCCAACGATAAAATCAATAACGAATAACAGCTAAAGATGTATATATTAGCTCTATATATATATAATAGGTGACAACCTCATATAAATGTGGACAATATTACAAATATACTAAAAATCAAATTATTGAGTTGAGACTATACGTACATTCGAAATGACAAATGCAACAATCAGTAAATATTCGATAGATAGTCGATAATATATAATCGATAGAATATTCGACCCAGTATCCATAAAATGGATATGCACCCTAAAAACGATGATAATAAAAAAAATTGGTTCTGATAAAAATCGGTTATGTGCAATGTCCTGCAGAAAGTCAATTAATAGTATCTGATGAATTCAAGACCACGAAACTATGTTCATATGACAATTTACCCACACCTGGAACAGCGGCGTCCCGCTTAAACAGGGTAGGTAGCGGCGTCACGCTACTCAATAACTTGCAAGTCACTTTACCTTTAAATCGACTTCACCTATTGCCAGACCTTGAGATGTTTCTCACTCCCCAAACGTGCCTCTGTTGTTTGTAGCACTATTTTATCGGGAGATTTTCACTAATAGAAGATAGTCAGTCTTCGAGAATTCTGTGCTTTCAACTTTCGTCGATTAAAGCAACACACCTCTGGTCAATGGCAGTTGATATTCGGTAGTCAGTCTTTCCGTGCAGCAAAAGTGGGGGATGTAGCACCAGACGCATTTCGGGGTCCCAATGTTCACCCCTTCCTCAGTGGTATTCATCCCCCTCTCAAGTCCCCTCTTTTATAGTGGACCTCTTGTGTATAACGTATGCTTCATTGGTCAGTTAACAGACGTCAGATCCGGTTTGCCGATTCTTTCAGGTGTCTACAATTACTATCCAATTTCATGCAGAGGAAAAAGTTTAATAGTAAAAACAGAAGATCACCAATATTTTTCCTTTAGCAACCAGCTAGAGTTCTACCATTACATACACTTGTTCATACCGAGTCCTTGAGCATTCCCTGAAAAAAACGCATCTATGTCGATTGCGTTTTTGGTGCGGCATATGTGCGTTTTTTCTTTTTTGCATATAAAAACATAGGGTTCCTCTCATCCCATTGGACTAACACGTTTTATAATCAATACTTGACATATCAATCCGTATGTACCATCTAGTTGCCTGGGATTCCTTCAGTTACATGTAGAATACAAATAAATACATTAAATACATAAAAAATTGGAAAATGGGCAATATTTCTCCTTTAGCACCCAGCTAGAGATCTACAATTTTATACACTTATTCATACCAAGTCCTTGAGTATTACATAAGAAAAACGCATCTATGCCCATTACGTTTTTAATGCGGCATATGTGCGTTTTTTCTTTTTACTCCTAAAAACATAGGGCTCCTCTCACCCCATGGATCCAATAAGTTTTATAATCAATACTTGACATATCAAATGTGTATACACCATCTAGCTGCATATAGAGTACAAAAATGGAGTATTATAAAACCAATAAAAAGTTAATAAAAAATTAATAAAAAATTTGTAAACTGTTGCTTGTTAAAATTTGGCATATTGAAGAGGAAAAATACAAAATAGTTATGGGCATAGATGCATTTTTCTCATGGAATACTCAAGGACTTGGTATAAATAAGTGTATAAAATTGTAGATAGCTGGGTGCTAAAGGAGAAATATTGCCCATTTTCAAATTTTTTATGTATTTAATGTATTTATTTGTATTCTACATGTAACTGAAGGAATCCCAGGCAACTAGATGGTACATACGGATTGATATGTCAAGTATTGATTATAAAACGTGTTAGTCCAATGGGATGAGAGGAACCCTATGTTTTTATATGCAAAAAAGAAAAAACGCACATATGCCGCACCAAAAAACGCAATAGGCATAGATGCGTTTTTTTCAGGGAATGCTCATGGACTCGGTATGAACAAGTGTATGTAATGGTAGAACTCTAGCTGGTTGCTAAAGGAAAAATATTGGTGATCTTCTGTTTTTACTATTAAACTTTTTCCTCTGCATGAAATTGGATAGTAATTGTAGACACCTGAAAGAATCGGCAAACCGGATCTGACGTCTGTTAACTGACCAATGAAACTACGTTATACACAAGAGGTGCACTATAAAAGAGGGGACTTGAGAGGGGGATGAATACCACTGAGGAAGGGGTGAACATTGGGACCCCGAAACACGTCTGGTGCTACATCCCCCACTTTAGCTGCACGTAAAGACTGACTACCGAATATCAACTGCCATTGACCAGAGGTGTGTTGCTTTAAATCTACGAAAGTTGAAAGCACAGAATTCTCGAGGACTGACTATCTTCTATTAGCGAAAATCTCCCGATAAAATAGTGCTACAAACAACAGAGGCACGTTTGGGGAGTGAGAAACATCTCAAGGTCTGGCAATAGGTGAAGTCGATTTAAAGGTAAAGTGACTTGCAAGTTATTGAGTAGCGGGACGCCGCTACCGACCCTGTTTAAGCGGGACGCCGCTGTTCCAGGTGTGGGTAAATTGTCATATGAAAATAGTTTCGTGGTCTTGAATTCATCGGATACTATTAATTGACTTTCTGCAGGACATTGCACATAACCGATTTTTATCAGAACCGATTTTTTTATTATCATAGTTTTTAGGGTGCATATCCATTTTATGGACACTGGGTCGAATATTCTATCGATTATATATTATCGACTATCTATCGAATATTTACCGATTATTGCACTTGTCATTTCGAATGTACGTATGGTCTCAACTCAATAATTAGATTTTTAGTATATTTGTAATATTGTCCACATTTATATGAGGTTGTCACCTATTATATATATGTAGAGCTAATATATACATCTTTAGCTGTTATTCGTTATTGATTTTATCGTTGGCTGACATATCAGTTAAATAAAACTATTTTTTTTGTGCATACACATGGTCCCGGATTTCTTTGAATGCTCTGTCCATACTTAACATTTGTTCCCTTTTTCTCTAATCGAGTGAGTGTTCTCGATTTTACGGGTGCACCTACGTGGTGGCCGGGTTTCCCTAGTGCGACATTTAATTGTATATTCTTTTTCTCTAACACATCCGCGAACTCCTGGTATTTGTCTGGTAGGGTGTGCTCGAGGGTACCAAGGGCTGTAGGAGGTTTATTGATGGGAATAGCACTCGCCACGGAGCTGGGAGGGAAGCAAAAGGTGATGGATCCAGTGGCCCAGTCAATCAGAGGATTGTGTTTCCAGAGCCAGCGGATACTCAGGATGACAGGAAACAATGGAGAAGGAACGATGTCACACGTGACTAGTGCGGTGTGATGGTTGCCGATGCGGAGGAGCAAGGGATGGGATTCCATGGTGATGGGGCTGGTCTGGAGGGTGCTGCCGTTCACCATGTGCAGCTGGGATGGATTACTCTTCGGATGCAATGGAATCCCCAACTTAAGAGCCAGTTCCTTGTCTATGAAACAGCTGCTGGCACCCTAGTCGATAATGGCAGAGATATTAATGCCATTCTTGTCCAACTGTAGGAAAACAGGAATGACTGGTTGTACATTAGAGGGGTAACACAAGGTGAAGATACGTCCGGCCTCCCTGCCGGAGGTTTGATGGAGTAGTCCTTCAAGAAGTGGCCTGGTTTGGTGCAGTTCAGGCACAGGCGCAGTGCCCGCCATCTGGTCCTTTCGACCACAGAAAGGGGGCCACAAACAACCCCAATCTGCATGGGTTCTTCCATGGTGACATCTCCAAGCGTGGGAACAGGAACCGGCCCCGGGAGAGGTAGGGGGTCCGGTCGTTGTGCCGGTGGTTGTTGTGTCAGCTGCCTCTCGTGATGCCTCTCACGGAAGTGTATCGGGTACTCCAACGGGGCGAGCTCATCCTTCAAGGGCTCTGACACTCCAATCCGGAACTGGTCTATGAGAGCGATCTCGTTTTGTCTGGATTCCGGGGCGACCTCACGGAACTTGGAGATATAGTCTTCCACCGGACGTCTGCCTTGGCGGAGGTTACACAGAGTACTCCTGGGCGTGGAAGCCCGTAGCGGATCATCATACAGTCCCTGCATAGCAGTGACAAAAGACTCCCAAGTAGAGAGCACCGGATCATCGGCCTGAAGAAAATGGTGCGCCTAGGTCTGGAGAGGCACTGAGAGGAGAGAGATAGCGTACGTACTTTGATATAATCAGTGGGATACATGCGTGGCTTCACGGCAAAGAGGAGCTCACAGGAGACAATAAATGAGCGGTACTTCTTCTGATCGCCTGCGAAGCGCTCAGGGAGGCCGATAGATGGTTCACTGAGGATCATTTCGATGGCATGTGCCTGAGTGGGCGGAGGTGAGGATGGCAGTGCGGTAGCTTCTGCGCTGCGTCGCACCCTTTGGAATAGATGCTTGTGACTCATCTGCATCTCCTAAAATGCTTGTGTCATCAGTCTAGTTTGTTGCGAGAGAGCCCTAATGGCGTTTGCTGTTCCTGCGGGTTCCATGGAGGGGCTGAGTTATAATGTCAAGCTCTGACAGGCGAGCTAAAGGTAAACAGCGAGGAGCAAAACCCACTGGCAGGTAGCAGCCGAGAATGAGGTACTCAAGCACAATTACGGAGTAGTCAGGCAAAATGCAAGGTTAAGGCGGAATGCACAGGGTCAGAGGCGGAGGTTGGTCAAAGTTGGTACATGGAAAGTCAGCAAGGAACAGCGAACAAAATGCCTAGGAAGCTCTGTATGTCTCACCATTAGGTGGAAAAACTCAGCACTGAGTCAGGATCTAATCAAGTCTTTATAGCCAGACGGTGTTGGTGTGGACCGGGAACCTACCATAGCAAGGCACAGCTATATCTAAATATGAGCAGTAGCTGCTGAGGCGCACATGTTTCTGCCAGGCCGAAGGAAGGCCCGTATCCCACGCCGCACCCTCCGACCCCGGGGGGACATGACGTCCCCGGCTTCCTCACACACCTAATCCATAGCAAGGGAGATTTCCACAAGGGCGTGCTCCATGGGGTGCTGTTTGGTGTGGCCTGCCTTCTCCCTTTTGCCACCCCACTGCCTCTACCAGCCTGTTGCGGTGCGGCAGATCCCTCCCCTCTGTACTGCTGTCCTCGCTCGGCTTGCCAACTTCCTAGGTTGGGTCGGTGACTTCCTCGTCCACCACCTCCTCTTTCACTTCCTCACTCTGCTCATCCTCCTGACTTGTTGACCTAACCACAACCTCAGTGATTGACAACTGTGTCTCATCCTCTTCCTCGACCTCTTGAGACAGTAATTGCTGTTGAGATATTGGCAACTTTGTCTCATCATCATCCACCTCATTTAACAGTAATTGCAGTTCCCCACCGTCATCTTCTTGTGACTGTGGATGCTCAAGAGTTTGGGAATCAGGGCACAAGGTCTGTCCCTCTTCAAGCTTGCTTGGCGAGGGGGAAAATCAAGGAATGGCGAGGAAAAGAGGTCCTCGGAATATCCGAGTGTGGGATCACTTGTTTGGCCAGACTCTCCATGGTGGGAGGAAGGAGTATCAAGACTGGACTTGGTGGAAGTCAGGGTGGTGCTTAACTGACTGGAAGCATTATCTGCTGCAATCCAACCGACCACCTGGTCGCACTGGTCTGACTACAAGAGTGGTGTCCTGCACAGCCCTGCAAACTGGGACATGAAGCTACAGTAGGTATCGTGGATGACTGTTTTTCTTGTACTCTAGCAGCAGGCACAGTTTCAACGCGTCCAGAGCCACGGCCTCTGCGTGCACCATCATCATCACGGCCATATCCCTTACTGCTCGCCTTCTTTATTTTAAATGTGATATATGCTTGAAAGTATGTCACACGTACAGTAGCATAGGATTTGGAAGTGTATGCGCAAAAAAAATAAAAAAAGGTATTTGGGATGTGGAAACGTCACACAGGAGATATCCCACAGATAATGTCAATGCTGTCACCAGCGGCTAATAAAAAATTACAGGGAATGTCACAGGTATTTGGGATGAGGAAACATTATACAGGAGAGGTACCACCGGTAATGTCACTGTCCAAAGCGTCTACGTAAAAAGTACACTGTATGTCACAGATAAAAAATTTAGGCGCAAACTTTACACGGGAGATGTGGCACTGGTAATGTCACTGTCCGCAGCGGACACCGTCTATTGAAAAAGTACACTGGATGTCACAGATATTTTTTGGATGTGCACACTTTACACTGGAGATGTGGCACAGCTAATCTCACTGTCCGCAGCGGACACTATCTATTGAAAAAGTACACTGGATGTCACAAATATTTTTTGGATGCGCACACTTTACACTGGAGATCTGGCACAGATAATTTAACTGTCCGCAGCAGACACCGTCAACGGAAAAAGTTCACTGGATTTCACTGATATTTTAGGGATGCGCACACTTTACACAGGAGATGTGGCACTGATAATTTAACTGTACACAGAGGACACCGTCTACGGTAAAAGTACACTGGATGTCACTGATATTTTAGGGATGTACACACTTTATAGAGGAGATGTGGCGCGGATGATTTAACTGTCCGCAGTGAACACCCTCTACGGAAAAAGTACACTGGATCTCACTGATATTTTAGGGATGCGCACACTTTACACAGGAGATGTGGCACTGATAATTTAACTGTACACAGAGGACACGTCTACAGTAAAAGTACACTGGATGTCACTGATATTTTAGGGATGTACACACTTTATAGAGGAGATGTGGCGCAGCTAATCTCACTGTCCGCAGCGGACACCATCTATTGAAAAAGTACACTGGATGTCACAGATATTTTTTGGATGCACACACTTTACATAGGAGATGAGGCACGGATAATTTAACTGTCCGCAGCGGACACCGTCTATGGAAAAAGTACACTGGATGTCACTGATATTTTAGGGATGCGCACTCTTTACACTGGAGATGTGGCACGGATCATTTAACTGTACGCAGAGGACACCGTCTATTGAAAAAGTACACTGGATGTCATTGATATTTTAGGGATGCGCACACTTTACACTGGAGATGTGGCACGGATCATTTAACTGTACGCAGAGGACACCGTCTACGGTAAAAGTACACTGGATGTCACTGATATTTTAGGGATGCACACACTTTACACAGGAGATGTGGCACGCATAATTTAACTGTCCGCAGCGGACACCATCTATGGAAAAAGTACACTGGATGTCACTGATATTTTAGGGATGGGCACACTTTACACTGGACATTTTACACAGGAGATGTGGCACAGAAAATCTCACTGTCCGCAGCAGACACCATCTATTCAAAAAGTACACTGGATGTCACAGATATATTTTTTGGATGCAGACACTTTACACAGGAGATGTGGCAAGGATAATTTAACTGCATGCAGAATACACCGTCTACAGAAAAAGTACACTGGATGTCACTGATATTTTAGGGATGCGCGCACTTTATAGAGGAGATGTGGTGCGGATGATTTAACTGTCCGCAGCGAACACCCTCTACGGAAAAAGTACACTGGATTTCACTGATATTTTAGGGATGCGCACACTTTACAAAGGAGATGTGGCGCGGATAATTAAACTGTACGCGGTGGACACCATCTAAGGAAAAATTATACTGGATGTCACTGATATTTTAGGGATGCGCACACTTATTGTATTGTCGCGTACACACACACACAGGGGGGAGGGAAGTGACCACTGCGCTCCACCCTTACCCCTGGCCCTGCCTACTTGCCTCGCGAGTCCTAATGACAGGGGACAACTGGACGGCAATGCCTAGCTTGGAATAAGTGCAGGGATGACAGACAGACAAACAACAGAACGTGAACGGACCGAGTCAATACCAGGAAAGCTACAAAGTACAAATGGAGCAAGCAGAGAATTGTCAGGAGAAGCCGGGGTCATAAATACCAGGAGAGTCGTGAAGTACCAAAGGAGTCAGCAGAGGATCGTCAGGAGGAGGCCGGGTCAGAATACCAGGAGAGCAGCAAAGTACACAAGGAGCAGGCAGAGGATCGTCAGGAATTCAGCAGGAGGTAAGTACGCCAGGAAAGACAAAATCACAGGTGGAACCTAAATTAACAGGCAACCTGTGGCCAGCAGGCTGCCTATATTTATAGTGGGGAGTGAGGGTCATGTGACGTGGCCAGCGTCACATGACCGACAGACCAACCAGTCGAGCACCGAGTGATCAGCTCGGCGCTCAAGGCAGACTTAGGAGCAGGGGGCCTCCCAGCTAGCAAAGCAGCCCTGGGAACGAGGTTAAACACAGATCCTCGCTCCTGAAGCTAAGCAGCAGGTCTGCGGCTAATGGGAGACCGAGTGCACCTTCGGAACCCCGTTACACTCATTTACAATGAGAGGAGGCGCAGATAATTTAACTGTCCGCAGCGGCCCATTAGACGCTATTTAGCGCAGGATGCGCTAAAAATATATATTGCTGCTGTCACACACAATAGTCCTTAACAGTACTTTTGGGTCTCTAAAAAGTATTTCTAATAAAAATCTTTCAATAACACTCCCTACACTCTGTCCTTTCCTATGCCCAGCTAGCGCAGGTTGCGCTACAAACATATATTGCTGCTGTCACACACAATAGTCCTTAAAAGGACTTTTGGGTCTCTGAAAAGTTTTTGTAATAAAAATATTCCAATAACACTCCCTAAACTGTCTTTCCCTTCCTATGCTCAGCTCTCCTTGACTAAGACTGAGTTGAACACGTGTCATCGGGTGCTTTATAGCCGATGATGAGTTCCGGCCAGCCAATCACTGTAATGCCAGTAGCCAATATGGCTACGGCATTACAGTTCGTGCCAGTATCTCCCTGCACGTTTATTGGCTGTGTAGCAGCCAAGAAACATGTGGGGAGGAGACTCGAGCATTGCTCTTGAGCACATGCGATACTCGGCCGAGTACCGCCATGTGCCGAGCATCAAGGTGTTCGGCCGAGCATGCTCGATCATCACTAATATCCATGCATTTAGACCCTTACTATCCAAAATAAATGGGCTAATGTTTTTCTGATGCCAAAAGGGAGGTGAAATAGTTGCATTACCAGGATATGACCAGAAGGGCTCTCTACACCCGCAATGCAGTGTGCTTTTAAACAGACTGTTTGTTAACACCATTGCAGCAGCCTGTCAGGGGAAGACACGGGTTAGACAGGTGGAGGGAGAGAGTGGTAGTATTCGTAGATGATAGGGCTGCCCAAGGTCATAGCAGACCTTAGAGCAGTGATGGTGAACTTTTTACAGATCTAGTGCCCAAACTGCAACCCAAAACTATCTATTTATCGCAAAGTGCCAACATGGCAATTTAACCTGAATACCAATATAGTATGTCTTCCATGTACTTTATAATTTAGCTATAATAGCCTGCCTGCATTTAGTGCGCTGCTTGTGCCATTCATAGTGCGCCCTGTGCTGATAAATGGCAGGAAAAGTCTAAGGCATATTGGTACACCATAGACCTTTTCCAGGGTGTGGGTGCCCACAGAGAGGGCTCTGAGTGCCGCCTCTGGCACCTGTGACATAAGTTTGCCACCACTGCCTTAGAGGGTCATATACCAATTTCAGGTCGATTGGAGCACTATTGATTTGAGCAGATTAGATTCGGACCGGAATAAAACATTTTTACCAATTTGTTAGAAAAGGACCTGAAACAAATGTCAAAAAATGTGCTCATTTCTAATTTACAGCAACCAGAAGGAAAGGTGACTGACTAGTAGTGATTTGGTGCATGTGATAGTGAAAGATTTATAGAATACATGCAAGTGGTTTTAGGTGTTCTTGGCAGAGTATAAAGAAAAGGCTCATGTGACACTGCCCAGCAGCCCACCTACTGCACAGATTATCAGTGGTGCTTAGAGGGACACAGAGAAAGAAAAAAATTTAAAAGTAGTGATGAGCAAACTTCATGTTTTGAAGTTCAAGTTCGGCGTTTTGGTTCCGTAATGCAGGAGTCCTATCCTACAGTACAGAAACCGGACGGATCCGTTATGCTGCGCATAAACTTCTATTATGATGGAATGCAAAAACGCAATGCCTCTTAAAGGCTTCTGTGGTGCATTCCATCCTAGAATTCCGTTATGTTCCTTGATTACGGAATCCATAACGGAATTGCCAGAAAACCTGAACCCGAACGCCGAACTCGAGCTTCAAAACATGAAGTTCACTCATCACTATTAAAAAGGTATATTTTTGCTTAAAAACACAAAAAAGTAAAGTGGTTTAGCAGTTAATGGCCTTTTGGGACGTCATATGAACTTTAAAAGAGTTTCCAGCCACCTAAAAAAATATGTAATACTGCTAAGAATGGGGTGAAAAAAAATACCTCATGGATCCTATTCTGATGTTGCCTTGTCCATCAATGCTATCTAATTCCTGGTAGAACAATGCCATCTTGACACAAGAGGATGTGACTGCTTCAGCCAATAACTGGCAACAGTGGTCACCCACTAAAGCTACTAATTGGCTGCAGTGTCAACATGACTTCACTGGACCAGGAGCATGTGTTCTTTTTTTCACAGCATTCTAAGCCATTTTTATATACTATTTTGGATGGAAAACTGCTTTAAGTCTATGGGGTCTATGCTTTACCTCCTAATGCCTCTGATTTCACAAAAAGGTCCTATTAAAAGGTTAGTCTGCCCCTTTAGGCATTGCTTCTAGAGAAGAACATCTGTAGCATAGCATGATGCTGCACAAAGGCAACATACGGTGGTTGACACATTGAGTCCTTATGACATTGAACCTTATGGACTCAGTGTGCTGCCCAACAGGCACTGGCATATGCACCAACACCGTTAGAGGAGCATTTTTGTTATTGATGGACAATATAGGGTTAAAAATATATATTTTTAACTTGCAACAGAAGTTTAACATTTTGGTTAGTTAGTCATGAGATCAAACATTCTTAGATACCAATTAGAGTATGCTCACAAACAGAATTTTTGCTAAATTTCCATATATCTCATTGGGGTTTATAAGATAAACAAGCACATACTTCATAACAATCCCATGCAGATGCATGGATTTTTTTAGAGGTGTGTGAAATGAATGTGTTGCGTATGAACATGACCCGGGCATATATTTCCCCTACAATTTGTGGGAACTACAGTCATTTATTTATTTATATCAAAGAGGTACTCCAGTAACAAAAAATGATCCCCTATCCATTCCAAGAGTTGCAGGGGTCAAACCACCAGGGATATCTGGGTACATTGCGTAGCTAACGCAACATATCAAGTCATATAGAGTTAAAATGGAGATGCGTTATGCACCCTCAACCAGCACTCACACAACTGTTCATATGGAGGACTGAAGATCCCATTCTTATAAATGGTGTGGCTCCCAGTGGTTGAACCCCACTGTTCTAACAATTATCCTATATGCAATGAATAGGAAATTACTTGCTGTAACCATAAGGGCAACACTACTTCACCAATCTTTTTTACTCAATTTTCAAGGATTAGAAGTCCATAAGAAGCCTTAATATCCTTAACTGAAAGATCATTTCTTATCCACTTATATATTGTTTTATACATATTTAAGTAAAATAGTAAAGTTGTACTTTTATGAAAATTCTCAGAAAATATATAAAGAAAAAGTGTCAGTTTTTTTCTCTTTTCAGAAAGTCTAAATTTACTTTATTAATCCAGGGCAATTTCAACATAACTTTGAAGATGCCTTACTACTGCGACAATTGATACACGCTAACTCAAGTGATTGAAATAAATGGTTTTCCTATTATTTCCCTAGGACACATAATCCAGTAATTCAGTATTCAGACAGAGATGGTTATGATCACAGGAGGATAAAATATAATTAGCATACAAGTGATTATCTGCAAAAATTGCCTCCCTTTATTTACATTTTTTTTATATTCTTTATAGCGTTGCTTTAAACCAGTATTACCATTAAATCCATTAAGTGTTTACGCATTAAATTGGTAGTCACTTGTGAATTTTGTGAAAATTATAGGATTTGTACTAGGAACATTTCATAACAGAAACATGTGTTTCTCTAAGTCTTGTATAGCCTCATTCATTATAATTTTTCCTGATGTTTTGCCTACCATATTATTAACTTCTCCTGAGCGATGAAATACCAGCTTGTCTTTTCACGGCAGAAAAACTAGGAGAATAATTATGAATGTGGAAATCCTAATGAAAACATAGTTTTATTGATCGAGGCTAGTGCTCCAAAAATGGGAGATTGCTGGATTTATGAATACCATAAAAAGACAAACATAAAGGGAAAACAGTTGCATTTTTAAAGCGAAATTACAAGGCATCATAAACTAGGATTTTTTTTTTGCTACTGCAATGGAAAAAATACAACGTTCTAATTTAGCATTAATCTAATTTTCAAGTACTTGGCATTTATACATTTTTAATGACCTGAAGTGTGCTTTATATGAGCTAATAAGTTAAACATTTAGTCTGTTGTTGAACGATGGAATTTCACCTCCCTCACTCTCTCCATGTCTGTACGAGCACTCTATGGCCAGACCATTATAAAAATATTAATGGAGGTATTCTAATCCTTTAAAACTTTCCACCCTTGTAATTTATTTTAGATGAGATATTTAACTCCAGAACACAAGATTATTTTAAATGTTTTAATATTTTTAATATTAATTTATTGGCTTTGTCGATATTGAAAATTCATGAAATACTCACATTTTGCATTTTTTCTGATATTAGCTTTGCATCAATTACATTTTTTTTTAAACTAAATCATACTTACTTAATTTCACCTAAAACATTTGAGGTGAAGTTTCCCCAGATATTGTTAAAGGGATTTTCTGAGATTCTGATATTGATGAACTATTCTCAGGATCAGTCAACAATATCAGATCAGCAGGGGTCCAACACCGAGGACCCCCACAGATCAGTTGTTTGAGGAGGTTGTGGCACTCTGGTGAGCGTCGTGACCTACCAAGCACAGCGCCATCCATTGGATAGTGGCTATACTTGGTATTAAAGCTTAGCCCCATTCTTGAATGGCGCACAGCTGCACCTAGTTCACGGCACTGATGAATGTCGTGTCACTGGCCTAGGAAGAGGTAGTGGTGCTAACCGTCGCACAGCGGCTTCTTTAAACAGCTGATCAGCACGGATGCCGATATTTGGACGCCAGCACCAGATACCGATGACCTATCTTGAGGATAGGTCATCAGTATTAAATACTAGGATAACACCTTTAAAATATATCAATGAATACCTAGTAAGGCAGATTAACTCTTAAAGCTCAGCTGTTCTTCCTACATTGTCTAAATCAGGGGTAGGGAACCTTTTTGCTGCTGAGGGCCATTTGGATATTTGTAACATTGTTCGGGGGCCATCCAAAATTCTGAACTTCAAAATTTGATTGCTATATTTGGTTAAACATATAAACATATAACTGACTTAGGGGTAAGTTACAGAAATTGTCCTAATATTACAAATAGTACAGGATCATTTTGACCAAACATAGCAGTCTGATTTTTATGTCTGATTTTTATGTTCAGATCGTTATTTATTTAGTTCTTCATTTGGCATTAATGTCAGGAAGCTCCTCTGAGGGGGGTCCAGAGAGGGGTTCACCCAGATTTCACTCTGCCACTGTCCCTGCCTCTTCCTTTGCAACTGTCCATGCCTTTGTCCCTTTATTAGTCTCAGATCTGCCCCCCCACCTCCATCAGCCTTCTATCAGACCCCCCAGCCTACATCAGCCTCAGATAAAACCAGATCAGACTCCCATCAGACCTCTCAGCCTCAGATCAGACCCCGTCAGACCCTCCCTACCCTCAGATCAGCTCCTTTCAGACCCTCCCTAGTTTCAGATCAGCTCCCTTCAGACCCCCAGCCTCAGATCAGACCTTCCCCACCCTCAATTAGCCTCAGATCAGCCCCTATCAGATCTCAGATCAGACGATTAAAAAAAAAACTTACCTCTCCAGCTCTGGATGGCACTGCATCTTGGCAGATTGACTTACCCTCCCTGGTCTTCTTACCACCCTTGCCTCCTGCATGCTAATTCCATTAGCATTTTCACTATATGTTCTGACAGAGGCCCGGGGGCCACATAAATTGATCCCAGGGGGCGTATGCAGCCTGCGGGCCGGAGGTTCCCCACCCTTGGTCTAAATGAAAGAAAATAGTCAACATCTACTCAACGTCTCTCCATTCCAGCTCTGAAGGCCCCATCCATACTTCTTTCTGTCCCCAGTGGACCAAAAGTGTGACGTCCCATCACATGCACCACTGCAGCCATTCACTGTACTCAGCAGTGATGTGTCCCTAAATAGCATGCAACCACAGAGGCTCAGTGTTCACGTGTCGCTTGAGGGCATGGTCAATGCTGAGGTTAGCGAATGACTGCATTGGTGCACGTGATCACGGATGGGAAGTCACACTTCTGATCCACAGAGAACCAAAAATAGGTAAATATTTAGTTTTTTTGTTTTTTTTTACTTAGACAATCTCCCGACTCTGGTTTGTGTTGGGGTTGGATAACTCTTTACGTGCACTGTGTCTGCTATAGCCAGCATATACTTATGTGATGCCATAAGGGGCAGATTTATGAAAACTGCCTGAAAGAAAAACTGTTTTTGTTTCCCATATCAATTAGTGTTGAGCGAATCCAACTGTCCGAAGTTGACTTTGATTTAAATTTCAGAGAAAATTCGATTCACTGTGAAGTCAAGTTTTCCTGTGCTTCATGGTAATGAATACATTTTTCCATAAAATTGGGTAAAAAAAACCCTCACCTCATCCGATTAAGCATGAAGAGCCCGCCGCCACAATCTGTATTGAAGATCCCGCACGAAATCTCGTGCACGGTGACTTATGACATCACCACTCCGGCCAACCTGATGACGTCAGGCGCCGTGCGAGATTTCATGCTGGATCTTTTTTTTTTTTCTTAAATTTTTTTTTTATTGATCTATCAAAATCTGAATAGGTCTTGAGAATAAAAAATACATTTAAAACCAGATACCAGTTGTCATGTCGTTAGTTAGGCTAACAGCTAAATAGTACATCAAGAACATTCAGATTAACCTGCTTGACAGTGCAGAGTACAAGATTTGTTTGTAAAGCAAAAACAACATAGTGAATCGGTATAATCATGTACTTTCAGCAGAATAGGGGGTATCCTCAGGCAATCAAGACCACATTCAAAGATAAGAAGTAATAATAAGGGTAAAAGGATTAACTAGGAGGGCTATGGAGAAAGGAAGCGGGGTAGGAGGGAAAGTAAGGGGGAAACATAGGGGAAGAGGAAAGAGGATAAGGAAGGGATGTGAGGGGGGAGGAGGAGGAGGGGGGGGGGTAAGTCTTAATGAGAATTCCTCCAGACAACTTAAATAAATGAAGCAATCCGGACGCTGGTTAGGCCGGCTCAGTTACATTTAGAAACCAGGGATTTAAGGCTCAGAGACTCCGCGTAGGTGATATCCACCACTCTACCTTTTCAGTCTATTGCCGAAGAGCGGGGTAGGTATCCAATCCATTATGACAAAGCAGCCAACACTTGGTTCCCAAATCTTGTCATATTTATGGTGATTCCTGAGTTCCCAGTAAGAAAGTTCCACCAGTCTGGCTATGTCATTAACTTTGGCAGTCCATTGGGGTCTGGAGGGTATTTCCTCCGACTTCCAATTAGCAGCAATGAGTAGTCTGCCTGTTGCCAGTAATATTCTTATCAAGCTTTTCTCCAAATTGGAGAGATTGGGTGGTAAAGGGGACAGGAGAACTATTTCTAGAAGCCTGGGGAATTTGCCATCCGAAAGATTCAGGATTTTTATAATTTGGTGGAAAATATCATCCCAAAAACCTTTTATTTTGGGGCAGGACCACCAAATGTGGAGGAAATCTCCCACCTGGGCAAGGCATCTCCAACATTTTGTGTGGTGTCAAATACCATCTAGTGAGGAACTTATATGCATTTTCCTGTATAGTGACACATCTGGATGTCTGTTTTGGGGCGAGTAACATAGAACATTACGTCAGTGTCTGAGAATGTCCGTTTTAAGTCGTTCTCCCATTCCTTGATATAGTATAGAGAGTCGGGTGTGTCAAGTGAACGGAGATGTCTTGTGATTGTAGCAATCGTTTTTGTGGGATGTCTTGCCTGGGTTAGGAGCTTTTCGTACCAGAAGAGATCGGTTGTAGACCATGGGTGGGCAAGAAAGGTCTTAACCTGTGATTTTAGATGTTCATATTGCAGTATATGTAGTTCAGGTATGGACAGTTTGGAAGAAATTTCCGTTTTACTTCAAAACGTCCTGTTGTCATCTAATAAATCCTCCAGTTTCATGTTACATTTGGTTAATTGACGCGGCAGGGTTTGCGATGCTTCCCTATCCCGATGTAGACAATCTGATACGAGCGTTAAAGAGGAGGTGTATTCCATACAGGACTGTTTGATCCGGTCATTTTGCCAGATTTGTAAAGTACATATGAGTAAGGAGTGATCTCTAAAAATGGGTAGGTCCTTTGGGTCGGAAAAGACCAAGGATCTCAGAGGCACGTTTACTATCTCTTCCTCCAGTAGTATCCATTGCTTATGGGGGGGTCTCCTCATCCATTCCAGAATTCTGCCCAAATGATTCGCATTATACGTCCTCTGCAGGCAAGGCAGTCCAATACCACCCCTATCAAAGGGTAATTGTAAAATTTTAAATGCCAGCCTAGGTTTAATATTTCCCCATATACACTCACCTAAAGAATTATTAGGAACACCATACTAATACGGTGTTGGACCCCCTTTTGCCTTCAGAACTGCCTTAATTCTATGTGGCATTGGTTCCACAAGGTGCTGATAGCATTCTTTAGAAATGTTGGCCCATATTGATAGGATAGCATCTTGCAGTTGATGGAGATTTGAGGGATGCACATCCAGGGCATGAAGCTCCCGTTCCACCACATCCCAAAGATGCTCTATTGGGTTGAGATCTGGTGAATGTGGGGGCCATTTTAGTACAGTGAACTCATTGTCATGTTCAAGAAACCAATTTGAAATGATTCGAGCTTTGTGACATGGTGCATTATCCTGCTGGAAGTAGCCATCAGAGGATGGGTACATGGTGGTCATGAAGGGATGGACATGGTCAAAAACAATGCTCAGGTAGCCCGTGGCATTTAAACGATGCCCAATTGGCACTAAGGGGCCTCTCTTTCCTATTTGTAGTGGAGATGAGTGGTACCCGGTGGGTTCTTCTGCTGTTGTAGCTCATCCGCCTCAAGGTTGTGCGTGTTGTGGCTTCACAAATGCTTTGCTGCATACCTCGGTTGTAACGAGTGGTTATTTCAGTCACTGTTGCTCTTCTATCAGCTTGAATCAGTCGGCCCATTCTCCTCTGACCTCTAGCATCCACAAGGCATTTTTGCCCACAGGACTGCCGCATACTGGATGTTTTTCCCTTTTCACACCATTCTTTGTAAACCCTAGAAATGGTTGTGCGTGAAAATCCCAGTAACTGAGCAGATTATGAAATACTCAGACCGGCCCGTCTGGCACCAACAACCATGCCACGCTCAAAATTGCTTAAATCACCTTTCTTTCCCATTCTGACATTCAGGAGATTGTCTTGACCAGGACCACACCCCTAAATGCATTGAAGCAACTGCCATGTGATTGGTTGACTAGATAATTGCATTAATGAGAAATAGAACAGGTGTTCCTAATAATTTTTCAGGTGAGTGTATATCTAGAGCTTATTTTTCTGAACTAAGTGGGGAAAAAAACGGGCAACTTAATGGGCAATGTCTGCAGCAGGTAGGTGAATTTTGGTATCACTAAAGAGTTGAATATACAGTCAGGTTCATTAATATTGGAACATCAACACAATTCTAACATTATTGGCTCTATACACCACCACAATGGATTTGAAATGAAACGAACAAGATGTGCTTTAACTGCAGATTGTCAGCTTTAATTTGAGGGTATTTACATCCAAATCAGGTGAACGGCATAGGAATTACTACAGTTTGCATATGTGCCTCCCACTTGTTAAGGGACCAAAAGTAATGGGACATAATAATAATCCTTTGCAGTCAATTACAGCCTGAAGTCTGGAACCTGGTGATGCTCTGCCAGGCCTCTTCTGCAACTGTCTTCAGTTCCTGCTTGTTCTTGGGGCATTTTCCCTTCAGTTTTTTCTTCAGCAAGTGAAATGCATGCTCAATCGGATTCAGGTCAGGTGATTGACTTGGCCATTGCATAACATTCCACTTCTTTCCCTTAAAAAACTCTTTGGTTGCTTTTGCAGTGTGCTTTGGGTCATTGTCCATCTGCACTGTGAAGCACCGTCCAATGAGTTCTGAAGCATTTGGCTGAACATAAGAAAATAATATCGCCCGAAACACTTCAGAATTCATCCTGCTGCTTTTGTCAGCAGTCACATCATAAATAAATAGAAGAGAACCAGTTCCATTGGCAGCTATACATGCCCACGCCATGACACTACCACCACCATGCTTCACTGATGAGGTGGTATGCTTAGGATCATGAGCAGTTCCTTTCCTTCTCCATACCCTTCTCTTCCCATCACTCTGGTACAAGTTGATCTTGGTCTCATCTGTCCATAGGATGTTGTTCCAGAACTGTGAAGGCTTTTTTACATGTCGTTTGGCAAACTCTAATCTGGCTTTCTGTTTTTACGGCTCACCAATGGTTTACATCTTGTGGTGAACCCTCTGTATTCACTCTGGTGAAGTCTTCTCTTGATTGTTTACTTTGACACACATACACCTACCTCCTGGAGAGTGTTCTTATTCTGGCCAACTGTTGTGAAGGGTGTTTTCTTCACCAGGGAAAAAATTCTTCGGTCATCCACCACAGTTGTTTTCAGTGGTCTTCTGGGTCTTTTGGTGTTGCTGAGCTTACCGGTGCGTTCCTTCTTTTTAAGAATGTTCCAAACAGTTGTTTTGGCCACGCCTAATGTTTTTGCTATCTCTCTGATGGGTTTCTTTTGTTTTTTCAGCCTAATGATGGCTTGCTCCACTGATAGTGACAGCTCTTTGGATCTCATCTTGAGAGTTGACAGCAACAGATTCCAAATGCAGATAGCACACTTGAAATGAACTCTGGACCTTTTATATGCTCATTGTAATTGGGATAATGAGGGCATAACACACATCTGAGAAGCCAATTGTCCCATTACTTTTGTCCCTTAACAAGTGGGAGGCACATATGCAAATTGTTGTAATTCCTACACCGTTCACCGGATTTGGATGTAAATACCCTCAAATTAAAGCTGACAGTCTGCAGTTAAAGCACATCTTGTTTGTTTCATTTCAAATGCATTGTGGTGTTAAATAGAGCCAAAAATGTTACAATTGTGTTGATGGCCCAATATTTATGGACCTGACTGTATTTCTCCTGCCCCACCAAGAAATAAAAGTGGGTGACCGGGATTTCAATATATCAGGGATGCTTTTCAGTAGGGGTTCATAGTTTGCATTAGGTGTGACATTAATCCCCAAGAATTTGATATACTGCTTCGTCCATAGGAATGGAGAAGTGGATTGTAATTCACGGGTAACCGAAGTGTGTACATTAATACTCATGACCTGAGATTTCGTAGGATTTATTTTGTAGTTGGAGATATACTGTAGCTGAAAGAGTCAAAGCTTGCAGTGGGTTCGTAATCATCAAGAGAAGATCATCTGCGTAAGCAGCTTGTTTTTTCTCGATCATTTTACATTTTAAACCTTAGATATCTGGTGATTGGCGTACATGCTGTAGTAGTGGTTCGAGTGACAGAATGAAGAGGATAGGCAATAAAGGACAACCTTGTCTAGTGCCATTTTGAATATGAACAGTCGGTGACATCACATCATTTACTTTTATTTGGGCACTAGACGAGACATACATAGAAAATATGGCATCTATGAAGATTGTATGGAATCAAAACCTTGACAGGGTGCTCCGCAAAAAGGACCAGGACACCCTGTCAAAGGTTTTCTCTGTGTCCGTGCTTAACAGTACAAGTGAGGATCACCTTTTCTTGGTAAGGGTAATGGCATTGATCAATTGAAACGTATTGTCCCTGCCCTCTCTATTAGGGACAAAACCACATTGGTCCGAATGTATGAAGGAATGTAGTAACGGTTTTATCCTTGAGGCCAATATCTTTGCAAAGACCTTCACATCGAGATTCAATAATGAGATGGGACGATAGTTTGAACATAAGGTGGGGTCTTTATTGGGCTTGTGGATCAGTGAGATGTGGGCGGATAGCGTCTGAGGTAGAAATGGGGAGCATCTGATCGCTAAGTTATAAGAATTTAGCATATATGGGGCCAAGAGTTCAGAGAAAGTATTATAATATATTAGGGGGAGGCCGTCCTGGCCAGGTGCTTTCCCCTTGGCTATGCTCTTTAAGGAAGTCAATAATTCAGACTTCGTGATGGGGCTGTACAGAGAATGAGCTTGGTCTGCCGATTGGGAAGGGAGTTTGAGCTTATCCAAAAAAGAAGCTGTAAGTTCTTCCTTTTTCTTTTTTATGACTTCTGTATCGCACAATGGAAGTCAACGAGAGTCTACGAGAGAACCTGAGCATTAAACCAGGCACCCCCTGCTCTGAAGAGGGGAGGGTGTCTGGTTCATAGGAAAAGGTCACAGCATAGGGAGGATGTCTGGATGCATCTTGGACTCCCAGGTCGCTGCTGGGAACGATGCTGACCGAGTAGTATGTCACTTTTACAGACAATAATACGCACCAAACCGAAGATAAAATTGATTTTAGATGAAAATTTGTTAGGAAACATTATTTCCTGTATATTTATTTGTATATAAAGTGCAAATGCTGCCAGAAATTACAAGAAAGAGGCACTCCGATAAAACCTGTATATCACATAAAGGAGGGCCTCATTCACATTGTGGTACAATTGTTCAGGTAGTGGGACTCCTACACTCATAAAGCCTATGCACTAAAGGAAAGGGCTGCCAATAATTACAAGGAACCGGCACTCCAATACACCCTTTATTACACATAAAGGAGGGAATCATACACACCCTTGAAAAATTATGATTGATGGCCTGCTGGTAACCCTCAAAAACATTAAGAGCAAGGGCCTGCTGGTAACCCTCTAAAACATTAGGGGCGAGGGCCTGCTGCTGATTTGACCATCTAAAACATTAGGGGTGAGGGTCTGCTGCTGAGCTCACCATCTGAAACATTAGGGGTGAGGGCCTGCTGCCGAGCTGACCATCTAAAAAATTTTGTGGGCGAGGGTCTGCTGCCGAGATGACCATCTAAAAATTTTGGGGTGAGGGTCTGCTGCTGAGCTGACTCTCTAAAACATTAAGTTTGAAGGCCTGCTGGTGACCCTCAAAAACATTATGGATGAGCGCCTGCTGGTGACCCTCAAAAACATTATGGGTGAGGGCCTGCTGGTGACCCAATAAAACATTAGGAGCGAGGGCATCCTAATTAGCATGTTGATATGATGGAGGAGGAGGATGAGAAAAGGGAGATTGAACCATATACCCTTTTTAGTGGTGGAAGGGGTCCATGGTAATACAGTGTATTCAATACACCATTAAAGCCACATTTAAAGTGCCTTTATGTTCAGCCGCTTTCCTCTGATGGAGTAGAGAAGTCAGGGGCAATCCAGGCCTTGTTCATCTTTATAAGAGTCAACCGGTCAGCATTTTCAGTTGAGGCGGATGTGCTTATCAGTTATTATGCCCCCAGCAGCACTAAATACACGCTCTGACAAAACACTGGCGGCGGGGCAGGCCAGCACCTCCAAGGCGTAGAGCGCCAGTTCATGCCACGTGTCCAGCTTGGACACCCAATAGTTGTAAGGTACACAGGTATTACTGAGGATGCTGACACAGTCTGCTACGTACTCCTTCAACATCTTCCAAAATGTTTCCCTCCTTGTGACACTAAGCCGCGCATCAGGTTGAGGGTGCTGGTGGGGTGTCATAAAACTTCTGCCGCCAGCGTTGTCAGATGGAAATTTTTGGAGCAATTTTTTTAACAAGGATCTTCTAGTATTGCACCGTTTTGCTCGTCCTCTCCACCAGAGGAATGAGAGATGAGAAGTTCTCTTTGTAGTAGGGGTCGAGAAGGGTGAACAACCAGTAATCCATGTTGTCTGAAATGCATATAACGTGCGGGTCGCTGGAAAGGCAGCCTAACATGAAGTCAGCCATGTGTGCCACAGTACCAACAGGCAAGACTTCGCTGTCGTCATCAGGAGGATTACTCTCAATCTCCTCATCCTCTTCCTCCTCTTCTGCCTACCCACACTGAACAGATGGAATTTAACTTCCATGGGTACTACTTTCTGTAGCGGAGGCAACTGTCTCCAGCTCCTCCTCCTCTTTATCGTCCAATTCGCGCTGAGAAGACGAACTGAGGGTGACCTTCCCCCATTTCCACCTCTTCCACATGCAGAGCATCGTCCTTAATTGTGAGCAGCGAGCGTTTGAGTAGATACAGAAGTGGGATGGTTTTGGTGATAATAGTGTTATCGCTGCTCACCCTCTATGTTGATTCCTCAAAGTTTCTTAAAACCTCACAGAGGTCAGACATCCATGGCCACTCCTCACTTGTGAAGAGCGGAAGCTGACTGGAAAGGCGACGACCATGTTGCAGCTGGTATTCCACTACTGCCCTCTGCTGCTCACAAAGCCTGGCCAACATGTGGAACGTCGAGTTCCAGCGCGCGCTCACGTCGCACAACAGCCAGTGAGCTGGCAATTTCAAGCGCTGCTGCAGCATTGACAGACCGGCTGAAGTTGCCGATGACTTGTGGAAATGTGCACACATGCGGCGCACCTTCATCAGTAGCTCAGGAAAATTGGGGTAGGTTTTGAGAAACCACTGAACCACTAAGTTTAAGACGTGGGCTAGGCATGGGATGTGTCTGAGCTTGCCTAGCTCCAAAGCCGCCACCAAGTTACGGCCATTATCAGACACAACCATGCCTGGTTCTAGGTTGAGTGGCGAGAGCCACAGCTTATTCTGGTCCCTTATCCCCTGCCACAGCTCTGCGGCAGTGTGCTGTTTGTCACAGATCAGTTTAAGCACGGTCTGTTGACGCTTCCCCACTGCAGTGCTACACTGCTTCCAGCTACTGACTGATGGCTGACCGATACTGCAAGATGATAATTCAGAGTAGGAAGTGGAGGAGGAGGTGGAGTAGGAGAAGGGGAGGTTGCAGCCACTAACGTAGGTGGAGGCCGAAACCCTGATGGAAGTAGGGCCCGCAATCCTTGGCATCGGTAGCACTTGTGCCATCCCAGGGTACGACTCGCTCTCGACCTCCACAACGTTCACCCAGTGTGCGTCCCTGGCCAAAAGCACTTGCCCATGTGTCAGTTGTTAAGTGGACCTTCTCAATAACTGCGTTGGTCATGGCATGGGTGATGTTACGGGACACATGCTGGTGTAAGGCTGGGACTGCACACCGTGAAAAATATTTTCGGCTGGGGACAGACTACCGTGAGACAGTCACCGCCATCAGGCTGTGGAAAGCCTCAGTGTCCACAAGCCTAAATGGCAACATTTCCAGGGCCAGAATTTTGGAAAGGTGCTTATTTAGTGCTATAGCCTCTGGGTGGATGGCTGGGTATTTGTGCTTTCGTTCAAAGGCCTGGGGTATAGATATCTGTATGCTGCGCTGGGATATATAAGTGGATGTGCTAGCTGATGGTGCTTGAGAAGGTCCAGGTGCATGGCGGGAGGCATCTGGGACTGTGTCTTGGACAAGGGATTGGCCAGCACGTAACACAGGGGAAGAGGAGGCAGTGGTGTGACAAGCAGACACTGGTTGTGGACCCAGGCATTAGGCCCACCTATTTGGGTGCTTTGATGCCATCTGGCGGATTATGCTGGTGGTGGTGAGGTTGCTAGTGTTCACGCCCCTGCTCATTTTGGTAGTTGCAAATGACAATACTTTTATCATCCGCACTTTCCTCAAAAAAGCACCAGTGAACGTTTGGTGAATGTTTGGTATGGTCCGCCTTCTCCCTTTTGCCACCCCACTGCCTCTTCTAGCCTGTTGCGGTGCTGCGGATCTCTCCCACTCTGTACTGCTGTCCTGTCCTCGCTCGGCTTGCCACCTTCCCAGGATGGGTCAGTGATTTCATCGTCCAGCACCTCCTCTTCCACTTCCTCATACTGCTCATTCTCCTGACTTGTTGACCTAACAAGAACCTCAGTTACTGACAACTGTGTCTCATCCTCACCATGAACCTCTTGAGACACTATTTGCAGTTGACTTATTGGCAACTGTGTCTCATCATTATCATCCACTTTGTGAAACACTAATTGCTGTTCCCCACCGTCATCTTCTTCTGACTGTGGATGCTCAAGAGTTTGGGAATCAGGGCACATGATCTCCTCATGTCCCTCTTCAAGCGGGCGTGTCGAGAGGCCCAAATGAAAAAATGGCGCTGAAAAGAGCTCCTCAGAATATCCGAGTGTGGGATCACTTGTTTGCCAAGACTCTTCATGGTGGGTGGAAGGAGTATCAGGGTGAGGATTCTGTTGACCAGACTCTTGGCTACTGAGACTGAACTCTGTGGAAGACATTGTGGTGCTTAACCGACTGGAAGCATTATCTGCTGCAATCCAACTGTTTACCTGGTCGCACTGGTCTGACTTCGAGAGTGGTGTCCTGCGCCGCCCTGCAAACTGGGTCATGAAGCTAGGTATCGTGGATGAGTGTGTTTCACCGCGCCCAGGGCCATAGCCTCTTCGTGCACCATCAGCAGCATGGCCACTTCCCCGTCCCTTACTGCTTGCCTTGCACATGGTAAATGGTATATATGCTTGCAAGTATGTCACATGTATAGTAGCGCAGGTTTTGTAAGTGTATGCGCAAATAAAGTACATAGAATGTCACAGATATTTTTAGGATGTGCACACGTTAAACAGGAGGTATAGTAATGTCGCTGTCACCACCGCCTAATAAAAAATGACACTGAATTAATGTCACTGATATTTAGGTTGCACAAACGCTATACAGGAGGTATAGCGCAAGTAATGTCGCTGTCACCACAGGCTAAAAAAAATTGCACTGAAAGAATGTCACTGATATTTAGGATGCGTACACGTTATACAGGAGATGTAGCGCAGATAATGTCGCTGCCAACAGCAGCAAAAAAATTTGTCTGAATGTCACTGATATTTCGGATACGCAAACGTTATACAGGAGATGTAGCGCAGGTAATGTAACTGTCCGCAGCGGACACCGTCTACGGAAAAAGTACACTGGATGTCACAGATATTTTTAGGCTGCGCACACGTTAGACAGGAGATGTAGCTCAGATAATGTCGCTGTCTGCAGCGGCCAAACAATTGCAAGCTATTTAGCGCAGGTTGCACTAAAAATATGTATTGCTGCCAGATACAACTACAGTCCTTAAAAGGACTTTTGGGTCTATGACAAGTATAAAAACTAAAATATTACACTATCTCTCCCTTCTGCTCTCCAGCTCTCCCTGACTAATACTGAGCCGAACACGTGTCATCGGGTGCTATATAGTGATGAGCGGCAGGGGCAATATTCGAATTCGCGATATTTCGCGAATATTTGGGCGAATATTCGCCATATATTCGAGAATTCGCGAATTCATGATCTCCAGGCATTATTTTCTTGAATGCAATTCGCATAAAATTCGCATAAAATATTCACATAAAAATTCGCATGAACTGGTATTTAAAAAAAAATTGAATATTCGCGATTACGAATATATTTAGCGATATTCTAAATATTCGTGAATTCTCTAAATGCCGATATTCGCGATTAAAATTCGCAATTCGAATATTCGTGATCAACACTAGTGCTATATAATGCCAGCAGCCAACATGGCTACAGCATTACAGTGAATGGCAGTACTTACCTGCACGTTAATAAAAAGACTGATATTTATTCACACAACTGTATTTCTCTTCAGTATTAAACATATAAAACAATATAAAACTATCACTCCTAATGTTTAATTTGTATATTGTATGCAGTTTTGCTGGGGATTGCCGTTAGCAACGGAACACATGTGGAGGAATTGCTCCCCCGGTTATAAACACGCTACAGTGTTTGGGGGTTTTGAGCATTTCCTCCCATTTTGGCCACTTTATTTCAGTTACTTTTATTGATATGTTTAGAATGTGCCATTGCGTACTGCTGGTAGCATTCTGTTGGACCTGGTAGCCTGTGTCACATGGCCTGTTATAGGTGGGGCTTGCAGCCTTATCTCTTCTCCCACTGCCTGAGTGATCTCACTATGGAGGTATGTGGGAGCTTGGCTGTAAGTTGTATCTTAGCACCTCTCAGACCGTGTTCACACACTGTAGGTAGTCTAGTGGTAGGAACCCATGCCACACGGAGATACCTTGACGGTGGTGCAGGGGGGCTCCGATGTGTTCCTGACAGGAATACATTGGCTAAAGTCTCAGCTCTTAACATCAGCTTGAGGGATTAGCCAGTGTTGTCAGTCGTACATTATTGTGGTGCACCTTTCGCATTGATTTATGTATTTTTATATTCACATCCACACATTATCCCATCTTGTGTAGGATGCCATTGTGGTGCATGTGGTCCGCTGCCGACATCCTCCATTGTATGCAGTTTTGCTGGGGATTGCCGTTAGCAATGGATCACATGCAGAGGAATTGCTCCCCCGGTTATAAACACGCCACAGTGTTTGGGGTTTTTGAGCATTTCCTCCCATTTAGGCCACTTTATTTCAGTTATTTTCATTTGTATATTAGCCTGCAACTTTGTGATGTCTTTTGTTTTGTACATAAACCCTATGAATTTGTAAAGCGCTGCAGAATATGGTGGCGCTATATAAATAAAGATTATTATTATTATTCCGTGTGCTATCAATTTTTTTAGAAGGCAAGCTATTCAGGCATCCATTTTTTTTTTAAACAATCGTAAATACTTCATATCTTATTCTGGTCCATTTTTGCAAGTCATTGGAGGAAAAATGGATAGCACATGAAAGCCATCTAGTTCCATTTTTTATGGATCATATGAATGGTCATTTTTATTTCAAGAGAAAAGTTTGACGATGGAATTATTAGTATTTTTATCCTTCAATTTCTGACATAATTAGCTAAATTCTACTAAAATTATGACTTTATACAATGTAAAACACATGCAACAAATAAATAAAAAAACATAAATTCAACTTAAAAATAATAATACTAATAATGTAAAAATGTATAACCGTAATTTTAATTCATAGTTAAGGTATTATCACATATATAACTGAGTGTTTTGAAATCTAATAATATCAATTTAATTTATAAAAAATAATTGTAAATTAAAGTAATTTGACAATTAACTGTAATAAGCCATATAAACCTGTCAGTATCAGTAAAACTGGTAGTTGCAGTGCCTTCAGTAGCCTTGGAGAATTGCTGTTGAAACAATAAGCTGTAGTAACAACATTAATCATGTACAAGTGTCACATCATCGTCAGAATGTGTTTTACTAGATATTTTCAACTCTAACACGTGCTCTTTGTTTTTGTTCCCAACAAGGGCCCTGTCTGTTCCAACATTCCCAGTGCCTGGGTGGTCATTCATAAAATAAATGAGATTTACAATCTTTCTTCAGATGCTTCATCTCTTTTCCATAAAGATATACAATGCATGCAACAATATCAAAAAAGAGCCTACACTAAAAATAAAGACTATAATGGGAGAAAAAAAAAATCCACATACCAAATGTGTTGAAGCATTTTAATCTAATTACACAACAAGGGGGTTATTTAGGAAAATATTTGTTTAAGGAAATGGGGAAAAGTAATGTGGAGTGAAAAAGTGAAATTAAAATAATTACAACCTACACCAAAAACGTATTCTTGAGATTTTTGAAAAATTAAGGACGTCAGTATTTTTTATCTTTTTAGGCGGTAATTTTTGGGGAAAATACTAATAAAAAATAATAAATACTTTATTATCATAAAAGTTCTTATTTTTTTTACTCTACTAAGCTATTAAAAATATATTACTACTTTCTTACTAAATGTATTTTTCTGATACATTCTTTAGTTATATCCCGAGGGGAGGGGGTTGAGATGACCACCTTTCTCATTTGAAAAAAACAGCTTAATGCATTACATTGTGAGGGGTCCATTTTTCATTTTTTTTTTTTTTTTTTGCCACAGCATAATGGTGTGGCAAAAATTCAATGCAAACAATATACTGGTTTTTGTACAGTTTTTGTGCAAGAACATACTGTAAATGCATATAAGTTATTTAATTTAACAACTTGCCAGATAACTGCAGCTGATGGACAAAATAGATCATGCATTTAGTTTGTTATATTACTGTGTTACTGAATGGACAATCATAGTTTGCTTTTATCAATTAAACGAACAAGAGGCATGCTGGGTTACAAATTCTACAATGAAGGACCAAGCAATAGCATTTTCTTTTTCCCCATTTTCAAAAAGTGAAGCACTTTCACAGCACTGTACTCGGCTATCTCCAGAACTCAATGGAGTGGGCACGCACATGTGCGACCGGCCGCTCTGGTCCTTTTAGTGGAGCTGAAAGGGGCTTGCAGGGGTTACGGGGACCCCATTCTCGTGATCGGTGGTCAATTTTGAAGTTATCCTCTATCCTGTCGATAGGGAATAACTTGTACCAACCAATACCCTTTTAATGACTAGTCGTATACATGTACGATCAATGGATCGTACAAATATTTTAACCTGTAGGCAGCATCGAACTGTCCCACCAGAGTAAAATAGGATCCTCCAGTAGGTCCAGACTCTGATACCATAGTGAGCCCCAAAGGTCCAGGAGAAAATATTTTGAGCCAATCACTTTCAACTCTATTTCTTTGAATCAAAACCTATAATACTTTACTAATGATATGGGGGTTGGGTCCCAAGATTAATTTCCTCTGGTAGGTCCAAGGAATCTCAGTCCAACACTGACTGTAGGGTTTGTACCGAATTAGAAAAATGTGTCCACTTCCTTCCAGAAGCAGTGGCATACCTGTGATTAAGTTGTGTCTGGTATTGCAGCTCAGCTCCATAGAAATGATTGTGACTGGGCTACAATTCTACACACAGCCTGGACACAGGTGTGGTCTAAACCTGTACAACCCCATTTAATGTATACCATCGACACCAACATTTCCCAGTGATTATGTGCGAGTAAAGATGATGGATAAAACTATTTATGTATATGTGTTATGACAATAAGTAGGAAACAAAAGTGCTAGGAAAAAATGCACAGGTTCGATATTATTTAAGACATTTCTTGTAATAGTGATCTTTGACCTTAATTCATATAGAAAATGTTTTTCCTAACATGTTTCTCTATATTAGTCTCCAAGGAGAATCAAGTTTACACTTTCTTGCCATACCAGAATTTAATTAGGTGATAATTTATGTAGTACTTAGTATGAGCATGTATCCCTCACCAAAGTAGACACTGTAAGGGGTTCTGTATGTGTTATTACATTCAACCTATGTAACTGGAATACTGGGTGGATCATTTTTTCCAAGTTCCAAAAACATATTTTTTCAAACAATAATTTGTAAAAATGATATTTTATTTAATGCTGTGCTATGGGACATTTCTGAATAGGACATTTTACGTTGCTGCTTTTTATACATGATAGCTCGCTGTAATGCCTCTCATCTTGAGGACTCTTGCTGTCTTCCTGAAACACCTTAGAATAAACTCTAACTTTCACAGTCTAACTGCAGACAAAATAAACACCCGTCTGACCCCGGATGAGATAAAAACCTGGATGAAAAAGGCAACGATGCCAAAAAGATAAGTAACAATAGCAAGAAGAGATATACACATCAACAGAAAAAGTCATCTGATGGTGATAAAATCATGAGCTGCGATGCTGACATGATCTAATAGGATTCAGATAGGTCTCATTGTATTAATTTAAAATGTTTTATTGACTTTTTATACTCCATTCTCGTGATCAGACCCTAGGAACAAATAATATACATTCAGTTCATTCAAAAGTTTAATATTCTGGTCCATCAAAGGACACTTTTACAATTTATACTCCTTTAATGAGTATAATAACATGGCTTCAAGAAGATAACTCAACAAGACAATCCCTTCTCTTAGAGAAGACATGCACGTGTCAGTATACAGTGTTAGGGTCCATTCACACGTCCGCAACTGTTTTGCGGTCCACAAATTGCAGATCCACAAAACACGGACACCGGCCATGAGCGTTCCGCATTTTGCGGACCGCACATGGCCGGCACTGTAATAGAAATGCCTTTTCTTGTCTGTGGCTGCGGACAAGAATAGGACATGTTCTATTTTCTTTTGCAGGGCCGCGGAACAGGAGTGCAAATGCGGACAGCACACCATGTGCTGTCCACAGCTTTTGCTGCCCCATTGAAAATTAATGGGTCAGCACCCGTTCCGCAAAATTGCAGAGTGGATGAGGACCCATTTTGTGGACGTGTGAATGGACCCTTAGACTGAGGTTCATTGGACCCACCAGAGCAAATTATTATCAGGATCCAACCCCCATATCACTAATAAAGTCTAATAGGTTTTGATTCAAAGAAATAGACCCAAGTTGCAAGTAAATGACTCCAAATGTTTTATTTTCTCCTGAACCTTTGAGGCCCACTGTAGTATGAGAGCCTGGGCCTACTGGAGGATTGTCTGGTACTCTAGTGGGCCAGTACAATGCTATCAGTATATCAAAATGGCTCCTTTCTCCTTAAAGGGAGTCTATCAGCAGCAGCTCTAAACCGTGTTTTTGGTTTAAAATCCAATGCCCCCATTGTGCCAAAAAAACACTTAAAAAAATATGCAAATCAGTAGTTCCCACTGCCCTTGGTGAATGAAAGATCGCCTCATTCAGCCACCCAGCCATTCCCTCTGAAAGTTGATTGACAAGTCCAGTCATTAGATATACCATGTTGCCTGATCGTGTCTTCTTGCACATGTATCATGCAATTACAAATTGGCGCATGCATAGTGGAGACTCTGAACATTCAACATTCAGAGGGAGAGGCTGGGAAGCTGAAGAAAGGGATCTTTCATTCATCAAGGGTAGCATGAACGTCCTCGTTGCACAGAATTACTGATTTGCAAATTTTTTTACAATTTTTTCGTTCAGGTGAGCAAAGATGATAGGTAAATTCAGGTGAGCAAAGTCAATTTGACAATGCTTTTGGTTTATTAGAGCTGCTGCGGATGACAGACTCCCCCTACTCTCTGGCAACCTGCTGATATTGTCAGGAAACTTTCATCCAGGGGTACAGGGACCACTGCAGGGGATAGTGGAATTGCATGGCAATACATGACAAGAAGGCCCACCAGAACAGGCCATAGTCCTTTGCCTACCTTAGAGAAGGGGGTTCTGAGTGGAAACCCCTCTATTTAACATCCATAGGGAAAATGTAGAAGGGTTGAGATGTTGATATTCCCTTCTTCTCTATAATTACAGTGCTGGTCCAGTGTTAAAACACATTCGCGGGACGGAACGTGCAGCTCCGTCATTTTATATTGGCGTGCTGACAAAGTCTGTAACAATTAGATCAGTTGCCGGACAAATTAGTAGAGAATTTTCAGAAATACTCAGGCCAAACTATTCTCTTTTTCTTCCAGCCACATTAATAAGATTAAGAAGATATATAGTTTATTCAGTGCATTTTATGTATTACATCTCAGCAGATGAAAGTTGCAATTAAAGGATTTATTGGTTTAAGTAAAAAAAATTACACAGATGCATATGACCTATTAATATATGACTTGAGATATTACTAAAATAATTTTCTCTGGCATGCCAATAGGCAATTTTATTAAACCAGCTTAAGTTTAATCTTTCAAGCTAGTGATCAATTAGAGGGGTTTTACGTGAGTTTCTGAAAAAATTATACCCTCGTTATAAGTTTTTAAAGCCTATACACTGGGGAGAGGGTTACAGAACCATCTGTTAGTAATATTTCCAAATTAAAGGCAAGAAAAAAATCATACAATAAAATCATTAATAGAAAATATAGCATACTTCATTGTAGATTCTCTATTAATGGAAGGAAATACATATTGTTAAAAGACTGTGACATTAACCCTTTCAACCCCGGGCCAGTTTTCACCTTCCTGCCCAGGCCATTTTTTTGCAAATCTGACATGTGTCACTTTATGTGGTAATAACTTTAAAACGCTTTTACTTATCCAGGCCATTCTGAGATTGTTTTCTCGTCACATATTGTAGTTCATGACAGTGGTAAAATTGAGTCAAAATATTTCATTTTTATTTATACAAAAATGCCAATTTTACCAAAAATTTGGGAAAATTAGCAAATTTTTATTTCTCTACTTCTATAATATATAGTAGAGGTGGGACTAATGCTATCTTTTTCTAATCCGAATCCGAAAAGGTTCTCGAATGTATCGAATCTTTCGAATTTCGAATCCTATACATAATTGTGTGAACGGTGTATGAAACAAAGTCAGACCGCGTCAGTTTGTCTGAACCTCCGTCTCCACCCCCCAGTCCCGGTCGCACCCTCTATGACCGCGATCGTTACGCCCCTGCTCTTATCACTACAGAACATACAGGGTAATATAGCGCCACATACCTCTTACATCCAGTGACGTCTCCTTTGATGTAGATGTTCTCTTTCCTCATCTTCTCCTTTCAGACCTTCAGAGCAGACCACCATTTTTCAGCCATTTTTCGTCTCTGCAGTTTGACAAAAAAAAAATCTTAGTTTACTACTTTTCCATCATCCTCGCATCTTCTGGACAAATCATCCTACCACCCCCAATACTGTGCCGCTGTGCTCCCCAATACTATACTGCAGAAACAGATAATACCCCTGATAATACTAGTACCACTCAGAGCCCCCCATATAAAATACCCCTTCTTTGTGGCCTCAGTAGATGCCCCCATAGTTCCCCCCAATAATGTGCCAATAAGAAGTTGCCCCACAGTGCCACCCAATAATGTGCCAGTAAGTGTCCCCATAGATGCCCCCCTAATCATGTCCCAGTATCAAGTGCCTCTCTCCTCCCCCCCATGTGCCAGTATCAAGTGCGGAGTGCCTATCTCCCCCCCCCCCATGTGCCGGTATCATAGTGCCATCTCCCCCCCAATGTGCCAGTATCATAGTGCCATCTCCCCCCATAATGTGCCAGTATCATAGTGCCATCTCCCCCCCCAATGTGCCACTATCATAGTGCCATCTCCCCCCAATGTGCCAGTATTATAGTGCCATCTCCCCCCATAATGTGCCAGTATCATAGTGCCATCTCCCCCCATAATGTGCCAATATCATAAGGCCATCTCCCCCCCCCAATGTGCCAGTATCATAGTGCCATCTCCCCCCAATGTGCCAGTATCATAGTGCCATCTCCCCCCATAATGTGCCAGTATTATAGTGCCACCTCCCTCCATAATGTGCCAGTATCATAGTGCCATCTCCCCCCATAATCTGCCAGTATTATAGTGCCATCTCCCCCCATAATGTGCCAATATAATAGTGCAATCTCCCCCCATAGTGTGCCAGTATTATAGTGTTATCTTCCCCTATAATGTGCCAGTATCATAGTGCCATTTCCCCCATAATGTGCCAGTATCATAGTGCCATCTCCCCCCAATGTGCCAGTATTATAGCGCCATCTCCCCCCATAATGTGACAGTATCATAGTGCCATCTCCCCCCATAATGTGCCAGTATCATAGTGCCATCTCCCCCCAATGTGCCAGTATCATAGTGCCATCTCCCCCCAATGTGCCAGTATCATAGTGCCATCTCCCCCCATAATGTGCCAGTATTATAGTGCCACCTCCCCCCATAATGTGCCAGTATCATAGTGCCATCTCCCCCCATAATGTGCCAGTATTATAGTTCCACCTCCCCCATAATGTGCCAGTATTATAGTGTCATCTCCCCCCATAATGTGCCAGTATTATAGTGCCACCTCCCCCCATAATGTGCCAGTATCATAGTGCCATCTCCCCTATAATGTGCCAGTATCATAGTGCCATCTCCTCCCCAATGTGCCAGTATTATAGTGCCATCTCACCCCATAATGTGCCAGTATCATAGTGCCATCTCCCCCCATAATGTGCCAGTATCATAGTGCCTCCCCCCCAATGTGCCAGTAGTATCAGTGCCATCTCCCCCCATAATGTGCCAGTATCATAGTGCCTCCCCCCCCAATGTGCCAGTAGTATCATAGTGCCATCTCCCCCCATAATGTGCCAGTATCATAGTGCCCCCCCCCCCCAATGTGCCAGTAGTATCATAGTGTCTCTCACCTCTCCCCCTCGCCAATGTGCCAGTAACAGATAAAAAAAAAAATAAAAAAAAAAATTTTACTTACCCCCGCTGCGATGCAGGCCTCTTCTGGCCTGTGTCCCAAGCTGTACGGCTCAGGTGGCGTGATGACGTCATCGCGCTGCCTGCACCAGCCTCTGATAGGCTGCGGGCCTTGTGCCGGCAGCCTATCAGAGGAACAGGGAAAGGAAACGCCTCTCCCTCCCCTGTCGCAGCAGCGAAGCGCTCATCTTCTGCTGTGCCCTGCTGCCGCCACCACCAGTCTGGGCCCCACCGGGATTCGTCGGATTCGTATCCGGTAAATTACGTCGGGATTCGAGTCCATGAATCCCACAAATCCAGCAAGATTCGAGGGATTCGTGGATTCGACGAATCCCCAGTCCCATCTCAAATATATAGTAATAACTCCAAAAATAGTTATTACTAGAAGTGGGACGAATCCAATTTTTTTCAAATCCGAATCCGAAAAGGTTCTCGAATATATTGAATCTTTCGAATCTTGAATCCTACGAATCCTGTACATAATTGTGTGAACGGTTTCAGAAACAAAGTCAGACAGCGTCAGTTTGTCTGAACCTCCGCCTCCACCTCCCAGTCCCGGTCGCACCCTCTATGACCGCGATCGTTACGCCCCTGCTCCTATCACTACAGAACATACAGGGTAATACAGCGCCACATATCTCTTACATCCAGTGACGTCTCCTTTGATGTAGATGTTCTCTTTCCTCATCTTCTCCTTTCAGACCTTCAGACCAGACCACCATTTTTCGTCTCTGCAGTTTGACAAAAAAAAATCTTAGTTTACTACTTTTCCATCATCCTCGCATCTTCTGGACAAATCATCCTACCACCCCCAATACTGTGCCGCTGTGCTCCCCAATACTATACTGCAGAAACAGATAATACCCCTGATAATACTAGTACCACACAGAGCCCCCCATATAAAATACCCCTTCTTTGTGGCCTCAGTAGATGCCCCCATAGTGTCCCCCAGAAATGTGCCAATAAGAAGTGGCCCCACAGTGCCACCCAATAATGTGCCAGTAAGTGTCACCATAGATGCCCCCCTAATCATGTGCCAGTATCAAGTGCCTCTCTCCTCCCCCCCATGTGCCAGTATCAAGTGCGGAGTGCCTCTCTCCTCCCCCCATGTGCCGGTATCATAGTGCCTCTCTCCTCCCCCCATGTGCCGGTATCATAGTGCCATCTCCCCCCCAATGTGCCGGTATCATAGTGCCACCTCCCCCCATAATATGCCAGTATCATAGTGCCATCTCCCCCCCAATGTGCCAGTATCATAGTGCCATCTCCCCCCCAATGTGCCAGTATCATAGTGCCATCTCCCCCCAATGTGCCAGTATCATAGTGCCATCTCCCCCCTAATGTGCCAGTATTATAGTGCCATCTCTCCCCATAATGTGCCAGTATCATAGTGCCATCTCCCCCCATAATGTGCCAGTATCATAGTGCCATCTCCCCCCCAATGTGCCAGTATCATAGTGCCATCTCCCCCCTAATGTGCCAGTATTATAGTGCCATCTCTCCCCATAATGTGCCAGTATCATAGTGCCATCTCCCCCCATAATGTGCCAGTATCATAGTGCCATCTCCCCCCCAATGTGCCAGTATCATAGTGCCATCTCCCCTGCGATGCAGGCCTCTTCTGGCCTGTGTCCCGCGCTGTACGGCTCAGGCGGCGCGATGACATCATCGCGCCGCCTGCACCGGCCTTTGATAGGCTGCGGGCCATGTGCCGGCAGCCTATCAGCGGAACAGGGTAAGGAAACGCTTCTCTCCCCTGTCGCAGCGGCGAAGCGCTCATCTTTTGCTGTGCCCTGCCGCCGCCACAACCAGTCTGGGCCCCACGGGATTCGTCAGATTCGTATCCGGTAAATTACATCAGGATTCGAGGGATTCGTGGATTCGACTAATCCCCCGTCCCATCTCTAGTTATTACTTTACATTCCCATATGTCTACTTCATGTTTGGATCATTTTGTGAATGCCATTTTATTTTTTGAGGACGTTAGAAGGCTTTAGAAGGACGTTAGAAAGTTTAGAAGTAAATCTTGAAATTTTTAAGAACATTTCCAAAACCCACTTTTTAACCACCTCCCGTCCGCACGTTGACTATAAACGTCCGGGAGGCGGTTCTCTATTTCTGAATGGACGTTCCAGAACGTCCATTCAGAAACTGCAGCTGCACGCTAATCGTGCAGCTGCAGATCGGGTTGCCCGCTGTCAGTGACAGCAGGGCAACCCAGAGAGAAGGCAGGGACAGTGCCCAGGTGTCCCTGCCTTCACCAAGCGCTGTGTATGCAGAGCAGGAAGCGCTATGTGCTTCCTGTTCCGGCCCGGCGGTCATGTGATCGCCGTGACCGGAGAGTGCAGGAGCTGTGGGAGGTCTTTCAGAGCCCTCAATCAGCCCTGCACTGAGGCTGTACAGCGCTGTATTGCACTGTACAGCCTCTCTGGGGGGTGCATTTCTCCAGTAACTGGGGCTACTATGTCAGCCCCAGTTACAGGAGAAATCAACAGTGGAAAAAAAAAGTGAAGTAAAATGTCCCCCAAAGGTCTTGTATGACCTTATGAGGGACGAAAAGTAAAATTAAAAAATTAAAAAATTAAAAAAAAAGTGTTAAAAAAATAAAATTAAAAAAAGGTTTTACATGTAAAAAAAAAATTCCCCAAGTAAGGAATAAAAAAAAAGTTAAAAATAGAAAAAATTAAATAAAATAGACATATTTGGTATTGCCGTGTCCGTGACGGTCGGCTCTATAAATATATCACATAATCAACCCAGTCCAATAAACACCATAAAAAATAAAAAACTGTCAAAAAAAGCCATTTTTGTCACCTTTCATCACAAAAAGTGCAACACCAAGTGATCAAAAAGGCGCATTTCCCAGAAAATTGTACCAATAAAACCATCACCTCATCCAGCAAAAAATGAGCCCCTACATAAGAAAATCTCTCAAAAAGTAAATAACTATAGCTCTCAGAACATGGACACATTCAAACATAATTGTTTTGTTTCAAAAATGCTATTATTGTGTAAAACTTAAATAAATAAGAAAAAGTATACATATTATGTATCGCCACATCCGTAACAATCTGCTCTATAAAAATATCACTTGACCGAACCCCTCAGGTGAACGCTGTAAAAGTAAATAAATAAAAACTGTGCTAAAACAACCAATTTTTTATTCACCTTGCCCCATAAAGTGTTATAATGAATGATAAAAAAATCATATGTACCCAAAAAATAGTACCAATAAAACTGGCACCTTATCCCCTAGTTTCCAAAATGAAGTCACTTCTTGGGAGTTTCTACTGTAAGGGTGCATCAGGGGGGCTTCAAATGGGACATGGCATGTAAAAACCATGTGGAGTTCCTTTTCTTCTGCGCCCTGCCGTGTGCCCATACAGCAGTTTATGACCATATGTGGGGTGTTTCTGTAAACCGCAGAATCTGGGTAATAAATATTGAGTTTTGTTTGACTGTTAACCATCGATGTGTTAAAGAAAAATGGATTAAAATGGAAAATCTGCCAAAAAAGTGAAATTTAAAAATTTGATCTCCATTTTCCTTTAATTCTTGTGGAATGCCTAAAGGGTTAACAAAGTTTGTAAAATCGGTTTTAAGTAACTTGAGGGGTGTAGTTTCTACAATGGAGTCATTTATGGGGGCTATCCACTATGTAGGCCCAACAAAGTGACTTCAGACCTGAACTGGTCCTTAAAAAGTGGGTTTTGGCAATTTTCTTAAAAAGTTGAAGAATTGCTTCTAAACTTCTTAGCCTTCTAACATCCTAAAAAAATTAAATTACATTTCCAAAATGATGGCAACATAAAGTAGACATATAGGGAATGTTAAGTAATAAATATTTTATGAGGTATCACTTTCAGTTTTAAAAGCAGAGAAATTGAAATTTAGAAAATTGCTAATTTTTAAAAAAAATTAGTAAATTTGGGATTTTTTCATAAATAAAGGTGAAATATATTGACTCAAATTTATGACTATCATGAAGTACAATGTGTCACGAGTAGGGATGAGCGAACCCGGACCCGAACATTTTCGTAAAAGTCTGGGTTTGTGTTCGGTGCTTTCTTGGCGCTTTTTGAAAGGCTGCAAAGCAGCCAATCAACAAGCGTCATACTACTTGCCCCTACTATTGGCATGGCTGTGATTGGCCAGTGCAGCATGTGCAGCATGTGACCCAGCCTCTATTTAAGCTGGAGTCACGTAGCGCCGTACGTCACTCTGCTCTGATCAGTGTAGGGATAGGATGCAGCTGCTGCTGTTAGGGCCAGATTAGGCAGTGATTTACTTACTGAAGTGATCAATGTACAGCTGTGTATCATTCAACCTCTGCTATTTAATTGCTCACTGTTTTAAGGCTGCCCAGAGCGTTTTTCAGTCACTTTTTTCTGGGGTGATCGGCGGCCATTTTGTGTCTTGTGGTGCGCCAGCACAAGCTGCCCCCAAGTACATTTAACCATTTGTGGTTTTTTTTTGCTATATCCTACATCAGGGGCTTGGCTGTGCTTGCTATTTTATTGAGGGGTGAAATACAATTGCTAAAATAGCAGTACCCTAAATCTGGTGTTTCAGCTGTGGCTAGCCGATTGTAATACTGTCTGCTGTCTGGCAAAGGATATATTTTTTTTTTGGTTGAAATACAATTCGCAACTTAGCAATTCCCTAAATCAGTGGTTTCTGCTGTATCAGGCCAAGTTTAAATCTATCAATAAAAGGGTATATTAGATTGAAGGTGCGGATAGGGTCATTCTCAATAACTTCAAACGCTACCGTGCATCTCCAAGTCCAATTCTGTCCGTAAACGTATACCTGTCATCCAGCGCCTAAATAATAGGCCTACAATTTATATTCAGCTAAATCTGTGATTACTGCTGTGGCTGGTAAAGTTATTTAGTGTCCGCCAAAGCACAAGTTTTTTTTCTGGGTTGAAATACAATTCCCAACTTAGCAATTCCCTAAATCAGTGGTTTCTGCTGTATCAGGCCAAGTTTAAATCTATCCATAAAAGGGTATATTAGATTGAAGGTGCGGATAGGGTCATTCTCAATAACTTCAAACGCTACCGTGCATCTCCAAGTCTAATTCTGTCCGTAAACGTATACCTGTCATCCACCGCCTAAATACTAGGCCTACAATTTATATTCAGCTAAATCTGTGTTTACTGCTGTGGCTGGTAAAGTTATTTAGTGTCCGCCAAAGCACAGTTTTTGTTCTGGGTTGAAATACAATTCCCAACTTAGCAATTCCCTAAATCAGTGGTTTCTGCTGTATCAGGCCAAGTTTAAATCTATCTATAAAAGGGTATATTAGATTGAAGGTGCGGATAGGGTCATTCTCAGTAACTTCAAACGCTACCGTGCATCTCCAAGTCTAATTCTGTCCGTAAACGTATACCTGTCATCCAGCGCCTAAATAATAGGCCTACAATTTATATTAAGCTAAATCTGTGTTTACTGCTGTGGCTGGTAAAGTTATTTAGTGTCCGCCAAAGCACAGTTTTTGTTCTGGGTTGAAATACAATTCCCAACTTAGCAATTCCCTAAATCAGTGGTTTCTGCTGTATCAGCAAACTGAAAAGACTAGCGTGGTATTAGCAGGAGGTGCTCAAACCCACATGCAGTTGTGCATATATATAGGGGAGCAAATCCTGCACTTGTGGCCCGTTGCTAATGGCAATCCCAGCAAAATGCATACGGTGGAGGATGCCCGCGGCGAACCACAAGTACCACAATAGACATCCTACACAAGGTAACAAGTGCGGATGTGATAATTAATATAACAATATAATAAAATAATAGCAAAGACAGGTGCACGCTGCAGTGTAGGACATGTCTAAGCCCGGGCACCACGCCAAGGTTTCTCAAGTAGCCCGGGACCTAACACTCTCCTAACTGAGCCGTATTTGCCCACTGGCTCCTGGTATTGCCCATACGGCTCAGTTAGGAGAGTGTTAGGTCCCGGGCTACTTGAGAAACCTTGGCGTGGTGCCCGGGCTTAGACATGTCCTACACCGTAGGATATGTTGACTAATCTCTCAATTTTAAAATCAGTTTGAGGGTTTAGTAAGATTGCAGCGTGCACCTGTCTTTGCTATTATTTTGTTATATTGTTATATTAATTATCACATCCGCACTTGTTACCTTGTGTAGGATGTCTATTTTGGTACTTGTGGTTCGCCGAGGCATCCTCCACCGTATGCATTTTGCTGGGGATTGCCATTAGCAACGGGCCACAAGTGCAGGATTTGCTCCCCTATATATATGCACAACTGCATGTGGGTTTGAGCACCTCCTGCTAATACCACGCTAGTCTTTTCAGTTTGTATATATAGAGATTCCTGGAGGTGTATAAACTCCAATTTAAATGTGCCTGTTTTCCATCTACAGGTCACATTTAGGTGCACCTGTGAAGCCTGGGCTATATCAGCCAGTCTTGAGTGGGACTCGCAGACTCCTCCCTCCTCCCACTGCAAGCATGGTCACATGCTGGAGGTAACTGGTGAGTTGTTTGTGAGTCGGCCTCATGCTCCTGTAATTTGCCCACTGGCTCCTGGTATTGCCCATACGGCTCAGTTAGGAGAGTGTTAGGTCCCGGGCTACTTGAGAAACCTTGGCGTGGTGCCCGGGCTTAGACATGTCCTACACCGTAGGATATGTTGACTAATCTCTCAATTTTAAAATCAGTTTGAGGGTTTAGTAAGATTGCAGCGTGCACCTGTCTTTGCTATTATTTTGTTATTCTGCTGTATCAGGCCAAGTTTAAATCTATCCATAAAAGGGTATATTAGATTGAAGGTGCGGATAGGGTCATTCTCAATAACTTCACACGCTACCGTGCATCTCCAAGTCCAATTCTGTCCGTAAACGTATACCAGTCATCCAGCGCCTAAATACTAGACCTACAATTTACATTCAGCTAAATCTGTGGTTACTGCTGTGCCTGTATTAGTGTAATACGGTACCTAAGTAGATAGCCAGATAGTGTTAGGTGCCTGTATAAAAAAGGCCTGAATTAGAATTCAATACATTGGGCCAAATAATTTTTTTCTTATTGTGGTGAACGGTAACAATGAGGAAGACATCTAGTAACTGACGCGGACATGGTCGTGGTGGTGTTAGTGGACCCTCTGGTGCTGGGAGAGGACGTGGCCGTTCTGCCACAGCCACATGTCCTAGTGTACCAACTACCTCAGGTCCCAGTAGACGCCAGAATTTACAGCGATATTTGGTGGGGCCCAATGTCGTTCTAAGGATGGTAAGGCCTGAGCAGGTACAGGCATTAGTCAATTGGGTGGCCGACAGTGGATCCAGCACGTTCACATTATCTCCCACCCAGTCTTCGGCAGAAAGCGCACAGATGGCGCCTGAAAACCAAGCCCATTAGTCTGTGACATCACCCCCATGCATATCAGGGAAACTGTCTGAGCCTCAAGTTATGCAATAGTCTCTTATGCTGTTTGAAGACTCTGCTGGCAGGGTTTCCCAAGGGCATCCACCTAGCCCTTCCCCAGCGGTGGTAGACATAGAATGCACTGACGCACAACCACTTATGTTTCCTGATGATGAGGACATGGGAATACCACCTCAGCACATCTCTGATGATGAAACACAGGTGCCAACTGCTGCGTCTTTCTGCAGTGTGCAGACTGAACAGGAGGTCAGGGAGGAAGACTGGGTGGAAGACGATGCAGGGGACGATGAGGTCCTAGACCCCACATGGAATGAAGGTCGTGCCACTGACTTTCACAGTTCGGAGGAAGAGGCAGTGGTGAGACTGAGCCAGCAGCGTAGCAAAAGAGGGAGCAGTGGGCAAAAGCAGAACACCCGCCGCCAAGAGAGTCCGCCTGCTACTGGCCACCGCCATCTGGGACCGAGCACCCCAAAGGCAGCTTCAAGGAGTTCTCTGGCGTGGCAGTTCTTCAAACAATGTGCTGACGACAAGACCCGAGTGGTTTGCACGCTGTGCCATCAGAGCCTGAAGCGAGGCATTAATGTTCTGAACCTTAGCACAACCTGCATGACCAGGCACCTGCATGCAAAGCATGAACTGCAGTGGAGTAAACACCTTAAAAACAAGGAACTCACTCAGGCTCCCCCTGCTACCTCTTCTGCTGCTGCCTCGGCCTCTTCCTCCACCTCTGGAGGAACGTTGGACCCTGCCGCCCAGCAAACAGAGGATGGACCATCAACACCTCCGTCACCAAGCATCTCAACCATGTCACACGGCAGCGTTCAGCTCTCCATCTCACAAACATTTGAGAAAAAGCGTAAATTCCCACCTAGCCACCAACTTCAGCACAGCCCGGGGTAAATGTCAGCAGGCCATTCTGAAACTCATATGTTTGAGGGACAGGCCCCACACCGCGCAGGAGTTGTGGCGGGGTATTGAACAACAGACCGACGAGTGGTTGCTGCCGGTGAGCCTCAAGCCCGGCCTGGTGGTGTGCGATAATGGGCGGAATCTCGTCGCAGCTCTGGGACTAGCCGGTTCGACGCACATTCCTTGCCTGGCGCATGTGCTGAATTTGGTGGTGCAGAAGTTCATTCACAACTACCCCGACATGTCAGAGCTGCTGCATAAAGTGCGGTCCGTCTGTGCGCGCTTCCGGCGTTCACATCCTGCCGCTGCTCGCCTGTCTGCGCTACAGCGTAACTTCGGCCTTCTCGCTCACCGCCTCATATGCGACGTGTCCACCAGGTGGAACTCCACCTTGCACATGCTGGACAGACTGTGCGAGCAGCAGCAGGCCGAAGTGGAGTTTCAGCTGCAGCACGCACGGGTCAGTCGCACTGTGGAACAGCACCACTTCACCACCAATGACTGGGCCTCCATGCGAGACCTGTGTCCCCTGTTGCGCTGTTTCGAGTACTCCACCAACATGGCCAGTGGCGATGACGCCGTTATCAGCGTTACAATACCACTTCTATGTCTCCTTAAGAAAACACTTAGGGCGATGATGGAAGAGGAGGTGGCCCAGGAGGAGGAGGAAGAGGGGTCATTTTTAGCACTTTCAGGCCAGTCTCTTAGAAGTGACTCAGAGGGAGGTTTTTTGCAACAACAGAGGCCAGGTACAAATGTGGCCAGACAGGGCCCACTACTGGAGGATGAGGAGGACGAGGATGAGGAGGAGGTGGAGGAGGATGAGGATGAAGCATGTTCACAGCGGGGTGGCACCCAACGCAGCTCGGGCCCATCACTGGTGCGTGGCTGGGGGGAAACGCAGGACGTTGACGATACGCCTCCCACAGAGGACAGCTTGTCCTTACCTCTGGGCAGCCTGGCACACATGAGCGACTACATGCTGCAGTGACTGCGCAACGACAGCAGAGTTGCCCACATTTTAACGTGTGCGGACTACTGGGTTGCCACCCTGCTGGATCCCCCACAAAGACAATGTGCCCACCTTACTTCCTGCACTGGAGCGTGATAGGAAGATGCGCGAGTACAAGCGCATGTTGGTAGACGCGCTACTGAGAGCATTCCCAAATGTCACAGGGGAACAAGTGGAAGCCCAAGGCGAAGGCAGAGGAGGAGCAAGAGGTCGCCAACGCAGCTGTGTCACGGCCAGCTCCTCTGAGGGCAGGGTTAGCATGGCAGAGATGTGGAAAAGTTTTGTCAACACACCACAGCTAACTCCACCACCACCTGATACGGAACGTGTTAGCAGGAGGCAACATTTCACTAACATGGTGGAACAGTACGTGTGCACACCCCTCCACGTACTGACTGATGGTTTGGCCCCATTCAACTTCTGGGTCTCCAAATTGTCCACGTGGCCAGAGCTAGCCTTTATGCCTTGGAGGTGCTGGCCTGCCCGGCGGCCAGCGTTTTGTCTGAATGTGTATTCAGCACAGCAGGGGCGTCATTACAGACAAACGCAGCTGCCTGTCTACAGCCAATGTGGACAAGCTGACGTTCATAAAAATGAACCAGGCATGGATCCTACAGGACCTGTCCATCCCTATTGCAGATTAGACATTTATAACTACCTCCCCTTAACCATATATTATTGTACTCCAGGGCACTTCCTCATTCAATCCTCTTTTTATTTTCATTTTACCATTATATTGCGGGGCAACCCAAAGTTTAATAAACCTCTCCTCTGTCTGGGTGCCGGGGCCTAAAAATATCTGACAGTGGCCTGTTCCAGTGTTGGGTGACATGAAGCATGATTCTCTGCTATGACATGAAGCCTGATTCTCTGCTTTGGAACCTCTCTCCTCTGTCTGGGTGTCGGGGCCTAAACATATCTGACAGTGGCCTGTTCCAGTGTTGGGTGACATGAAGCATGATTCTCTGCTATGAAATGAAGCCTGATTCTCTGCTATGGGACCTCTCTCCTCTGTCTGGGTGCCGGGGCCTAAAAATATCTGACAGTGGCCTTTTCCAGTGTTGGGTGACATGAAGCATAATTCTCTGCTATGACATGAAGCCTGATTCTCTGCTATGGGACCTCTCTCGTCTGTCTGGGTGCCGGGGCCTAAAAATATCTGACAGTGGCCTGTTCCAGTGGTGGGAGACATGAAGCATGATTCTCTGCTATGACATGAAGCCTGATTCTCTGCTATGGGACCTCTCTCCTCTGTCTGGGTGCCGGGGCCTAAACAAATCTGACAGTGGCCTGTTCCAGTGTTGGGTGACATGAAGCCTGATTCTCTGCTATGAAAGGAAGCCTGAATCTCTGCTTTTGGACCTCTTTCCTCTCTCTGGGTGCCGGGGCCTAAAAATATCTGACAATGGCCTGTTCCAGTGGTGGGTGACATGAAGCCTGATTCTCTGCTATGACATGAAGCCTGAATCTCTGCTATGGGACCTCTCTCCTCTGTCTGGGTGCCGGGACCTAAAAATATCTGACAATGGCCTGTTCCAGTGGTGGGTGACATGAAGCCTGATTCTCTGCTATGACATGAAGCCTGATTCTCTGCTATGGGACCTCTCTCCTCTGTCTGGGTGCCGGGGCCTAAACATATCTGACAGTGGCCTGTTCCAGTGTTGGGTGACATGAAGTATGATTCTCTGCTATGACATGAAGCCAGATTCTCTGCTATGGGACTTCTCTCCTCTGTCTGGGTGCCGGGGCCTAAACATATCTGACAGTGGCCTGTTCCAGTGTTGGGTGACATGAAGCATGATTCTCTGCTATGACATGAAGCCTGATTCTTTGCTATGGGACCTCTCTCCTCTGTCTGGGTGCCGGGGCCTAAAATTATCTGACAGTGGCCTGTTCCAGTGTTGGGTGACATGAAGCTTGATTCTCTGCTATGACATGAAGCCTGATTCTCTGCTATGGGACCTCTCTCCTCTGTCTGGGTGCCGGTGCCTAAAAATATCTGACAGTGGCCTGTTCCAATGTTGGGTGACGTGAAGCATGATTCTCTGCTATGACATGAAGCCTGATTCTCTGCTATGGGACCTCTCTCCTCTGTCTGGGTGCCGGGGCCTAAAAATATCTGACAGTGGCCTGTTCCAGTGTTGGGTGACATGAAGCATGATTCTCTGCTATGACATGAAGCCTGATTCTCTGCTATGGGACCTCTCTCCAATTGATATTGGTTAATTTTTATTTATTTTATTTTTATTTTTATTCATTTCCCTAGCCACATTTGTTTGCAGGGGATTTACCTACAAACCGAATTCCAAAAAAGTTGGGACACTAAACAAATTGTGAATAAAAACTGAATGCAATGATGTGGAGATGGCAAATGTCAATATTTTATTTGTAATAGAACGTAGATGACAGATCAAACGTTTAATCCGAGTAAATGTATAATTTTAAAGGAAAAAAACGTTGATTCCAATTTCCACGGTGTCAACAAATCCCAAAAAAGTTGGGACAAGTAGCAATAAGAGTCTGGAAAAAGTAAATTTGAGCATAACAAAGAGCTGGAAGACCAATTAACACTAATTAGGTCAATTGGCAACATGATTGGGTATAAAAAGAGCTTCTCAGAGTGGCAGTGTCTCTCAGAAGCCAAGATGGGTAGAGGATCACCAATTCCCACAATGTTGCGCAGAAAGATAGTGGAGCAATATCAGAAAGGTGTTACCCAGCGAAAAATTGCAAAGACTTTGCATCTATCATCATCAACTGTGCATAACATCATCCGAAGATTCAGAGAATCTGGAACAATCTCTGTGCGTAAGGGTCAAGGCCGTAAAACCATACTGGATGCCAGTGATCTCCGGGCCCTTAAACGACACTGCACCACAAACAGGAATGCTACTGTAAAGGAAATCACAGAATGAGCTCAGGAATACTTCCAGAAACCATTGTCAGTGAACACAATCCACCGTGCCATCCGCCGTTGCTAGCTGAAACTCTACAGTGCAAAGAAGAAGCCATTTCTAAGCAAGTTCCACAAGCTCAGGCGTTTTCACTGGGTCAGGGATCATTTAAAATGGAGTGTGGCAAAATGGAAGACTGTTCTGTGGTCAGACGAGTCACGATTCGAAGTTCTTTTTGGAAATCTGGGACGCCATGTCATCCGGACCAAAGAGGACAAGGACAACCCAAGTTGTTATCAACGCTCAGTTCAGAAGCCTGCATCTCTGATGGTATGGGGTTGCATGAGTGCGTGTGGCATGGGCAGCTTGCATGTCTGGAAAGGCACCATCAATGCAGAAAAATATATTCAGGTTCTAGAACAACATATGCTCCCATCCAGACGTCATCTCTTTCAGGGAAGACCCTGCATTTTTCAACAAGATAATGCCAGACCACATTCTGCATCAATCACAACATCATGGCTGCGTAGGAGAAGGATCCGGGTACTGAAATGGCCAGTCTGCAGTCCAGATCTTTCACCTATAGAGAACATTTGGCGCATCATAAAGAGGAAGGTGCAACAAAGAAGGCCCAAGACGATTGAACAGTTAGAGGCCTGTATTAGACAAGAATGGGAGAGCATTCCTATTTCTAAACTTGAGAAACTGGTCTCCTCGGTCCCCAGACGTCTGTTGAGTGTTGTAAGAAGAAGGGGAGATGCCACACAGTGGTGAAAATGGCCTTGTCCCAACTTTTTTGGGATTCAACATATTTTTCCCTTAAAATGGTACATTTTCTCAGTTTAAACTTTTGTTCCGTGATTTATGTTCTATTCTGAATAAAATATTAGAAGTTGACACCTCCACATCATTGCATTCAGTTTTTATTCACGATTTGTATAGTGTCCCAACTTTTTTGGAATGCGGTTTGTACATTTTGCTGCATTTTGCAGCCCTCTAGCCCTTTCCTGGGCTGTTTTAGCCTTTTCAGTGCCGAAAAGTTCGGGTCCCCATTGACTTCAATGGGGTTCGGGTTCGGGGCGAAGTTCGGGTCGAGTTCGAACTTCTCGAACCCGAACATCCAGGTGTTCGCTCAACTCTAATCACGAGAAAACAATCTCTGAATGACTTGGATAAGTAAAAGCGTTCCAAAGTTATTACCACATAAAGTGAGATATGTCAGATTTGCTAAATTAGGCCTGGTCAGGAAGGGGGCAAATGGCCCAGATGGGAAGTGGTTAAGGACCAGTTCAGGCCTGAAGTCACTTTGTGACGTTTACATAATAGAAACCACCCAAAATTACCCCAGTTTATAAACTACACCTCTTAAGGTATTCAAAACGGATTTTACAAACATTGTTAACCTTTTAGGTGTTCCACAAGAATTAATGGAAAATGGAGATGAAATTTCAGAATTTCACTTTTTTGGCAGATTTACCATTTTAATAAATTTTTTCCACTAACAAAGCAAGGGTTGACAGCCAAAGAAAACTCAATATTTATTACCCTGATTCTGTAGTTTACTGAAACACCCATATGTTGTCGTAAACTGCTGTACGGGCACACGGCAGGGCGCACAAGGAAAGGAACGCCATATGGTTTTTGGAAAGCAGATTTCACTGGGATAACTTTAAGCTGCCATGTCACATTTGAAGACCGCCTGATGCACCCCTAGAGTAGAAACTCCAAAAAAGTGACCCTATTTTAGAAACTACGCCCCTCAACGTATTAAAAACTGATTTTACAAACTTTGTTAACCCTTTAGGTGTTCCACAAGAATTAATGGAATATGGAAATAAAATTTCTGAATTTCACATTTTTGGCAGATTTTCCATATTAATCCATTTTTTCCAGTAACAAAGCAAGGGTTAATAGCTGTTATCGCAATTCATGCAATTCTCATCTTCTTTGTGTGGTGCCAAATCAATTAGAAGTATAAGTATGTGTGCACCATACTGCTTTCATAATGAGACCAGACATACATTTGGTTTCATGAAAGCATCTTCTCATCCCCCCTGAGCCATGGTAGAAGAGAGCTTTATTCAAGTTACATTGACTTAAATAGCAGACATGACATCACAAAAGGGGTGTTCCATAAGAAGAGACTATTGGCTCCTTAACTTGATGGGAGTGGTTTCACCAACTTCAACTCCTTGTTCATAGGTAGATTTGAAAACTGCAACCTAATTCCCTCTTCCCCCTTCCCTATTGACCTTAAGACAAAATAATTCACACATGACTTATACATCTAGTTTGCTGCTATCTAGTGGAAAAAAATGTGTACTACAGAATGTTCACATTATATAGAGAGAAATAAATCCTATCTCTCACATAGCAAAACAAAACTCAATATTTATTACCCTGATTCTGTAGTTTACAGAAACACCCCATATATTGTCGTAAACTGCTGTAAGGGCACATGGCAGGGAACAGAAGGAAAGGAACGCCATAAGGTTTTTGGAGGGCAGATTTCACTGGGAAAATTTTAAGTTGCCATGTCATATTTGAAGACCTCCTGATGTACCCCTAGAGTAGAAACTCCAAAAAAGTGACCTCATTTTGGAAACTACGGGATGAGGTGGCAGTTTTGTTGGTACTATTTTAGGGTAAATTTGAGTTTTGGTTGCTCTATATTACACTTTTTGTAAGGCAAGGTAAAAAAAATTGCTGTTTTGGCACAGTTTTTATTTTTTGTTATTTACAATGTTCATCTTACAGGTTAGATCATGTGGTATTTTACCAAATACCAAATATGCCTTTTTTTGGTTGTTTGTTTCAGTTTTACATGAAAAGCATTTTTTTGTGTCTCCACATACTGAAAGCCATATTTATTTTTTTTTGGACGACTGTCTTACGTTGGGGCTAATTTTTGGAGTATGAGATGATGGTTTGATTGGTACTATTTTATAGTGCATATGACTTTTTGATCGCTTGGTATTACACTTTTTGTGATATAAGGTGACAAAAAAATGGCTTTTATGACATTTTTTTTTTTTTTTTTTTTTACGGTGTTCACCTGAGGGGTTAGGTCAAGTGGTATTTTTATAGACGAGGTCGTTATGGATGTGGCAATGACTAATATGTATACTTTTTTTATTTATGTAAGTTTTACACAATGATATAATTTATGAAACAAACAAAAAAATCATGTGTTAGTGTCTCCACAGTCTGAGAGCCATAGTTTTTTCAGGTTTTGGGTGATTGTACTATTACAGTACTGGTTGGGCAGAGGTTAAAAATCATAAATATGGCCCTATACTCAAATAGCTGTTGACAAAAGGCTCATTTGGCCCACAGATATTGCTCTTAATAATCCAAATACATTGCATGTGTTCTAAATAGGAGAATAAGAAGGAGAATGAGCTATTGCCAGATGCCTCTGATAGTGTTAATCGCAAACTTTTATCGCGAATATCGGCACTTCGAGAATTTGCAAAGATGTAGAATATAGTGCTATATTTTCCTAATTGCGAATATTCTAGTTTTTTTTTTTCATCAGTAACCTCCCTTCTTGCTTGTGGGCCAATGAGAAGGCTGCAATATCTTTGTCAGAGCTTAGCAACATCCCTAGCAACCAATAGGAAAGTTGCCCCCCCCCCCCTTACTATATAAGAACCTCCCCAGTAGCCATTTTCTGCCGTTTTTTTGCAGTTCTGAGAGAGAGAGCAGTGACATTGCTGTGCTCTGTGCTTTCATCTGGATCCTATTCCTTATACAATTACATTAGATAGTTAGCTCATATATGTAATACAGATAGTTAGTGGGAGATAGTCAGTGTAGGTTAGATAGTGATATTGTGTAGCTGATAGATTCCAGTGCAGGGTGTTAGGTAGGGTGATAGGAATTACTGTTTCTCTGCTCTCCATACATACATACTACAGACATAGTGCTGTGATGTCACAATAATACTTAGTGCACCAATCAGTAATATCTACTCAGACCTGATAAAATGTGAAGTTGCATGTATTGCGGAAAAAATATGCGCATCATTAGTTCCGATTTGCGCAATCACAAAAATAATGATGAGATAACGAATTCTAGAATTCGCAAATTTATTGCGAATATCATGCAAAAGATGTGTGAAATATCGCGAAAACTAATATTGCCTATGCAGCTCATCACTAGCCTCTGATAGCAGCCTACCTCGGCAGTACCCCAGTTTGCTTTTTAACCCTTAGAGGACCTTGCTGCTTTCCATTTTTGCGTGTTCGTTTTTAACTCCCTCTGCTTTCCATTTTTGCGTGTTCGTTTTTAACTCCCTGCCTTTCCAGACCCATAACTTTTTTATTTTTCAGTACACAAGTTGTAATTTCTAATGGCCATACTTAATATTGCATATGATGTAGTGGGGAGCTGGAAATTTTTTTCCAAATGCAGTTGAATTGGGGAAAAAAAACATAATTCTGCCACAGTTTTATGGGTTTTAATTTTACGACATTTCCTATGCAGTAAAATTGACCTGTTATCTTCATTCTCCAGGTCAGTACAATGACAACAATACCACACTTATATAGTTTTCTTCAATACTGAAAAGAAATTAAAAACCTTTAAAAAATTTTTTTTCCTTTTCATCACCATATTCTGACGAAAAAATAATGTGAAGAGTATTGTGGAATTATAGAAAATGGCGCTCCCACTAGCAATTTATTGAGCAATAGAGAATTTGGGAGAGCTTAAAATATAGCTTTTACTATTAATTTATATAAAATATATAGCGCCACAAACAGATGATTGAAATATGGCTAAAAGTATGGAACAGTCTTACCATTCCGACGCCCCCTGATAGGGATCAGCCTAGCGTGGTGGAAATAATACCGCGTCTGGGCCGAGGGTTGGATGTGGTCGTAGGTAGATTCAGGTTGTAGATTGGTGCAGGGAACCGTTGTCCCTAATGCGCCCTGATGGGGGAAGGGGGCAAAGCTGCTGTTCACCTGCCTATCTACACAGAGTTCCTACCCCGCAAGGGGCGGCCCTGTCCGGATACCTTACCCTAGATACGGCCGGTATCCCTAATGTTGCCCTATAGGATGGTTCCCAACGTGTCACGTTTCAGGTGATAAATCATCAGGGGAAGAGATCCAAGAAATGTGCAAAAAATAATCCTACAAGGAAAAATATATTCAACATGAGGATCTGGAAAAGAGAAAGGGTTCACATATAATGGGGAAAGAAGAATGATACAGGGACATACCTTAGATCAGTGGATCAATAGGATTGAAAAAAACCCGGACATTGATGGTCCTAAGAAGAAGAGGACCCCGCAAATTCATCAAAGAGGGGCACCTCTGGGGCAGCTGATCTGATGTTGTCAGCTGCACACCGTTTGCCATGAGGACGCTGTATTTGAGGAGCAGAACGCGCGCCCTTTGTCTATCGACCGCCCCTATGGGCGGAATGGTCCGGTCACATGATCAGAACGCCACACCCCTCGGCAGATGCGGCCATCCTGTGGACCGCACCGCATCAGGCCGCGGAGCGCAGCGCAACGTCCGGTCACGTGGGGCAGCCGGGAGAAGGGCTGGATGCAGCGCCTGCTGCTAGGCAACTGACCGACGCCAGGAGTGCTCAGACGTCCGAATCAGCTGCTGGAGAGCAAACGTGATAGCCTGCGCTCTTATGAATATATATATAGCATTTCATGCAGATTACAGGTTAAAGAGGCATGAGTGCTCCTATGACTACAAGCCAGAACGGCATACAGTTTGTAAATATGAGCATTTGATGACATTAGTCAGGAAAAAGGGATGCGGGCAGGGTAGGGGGAGGGGGGTGGTGGTGGGGGAGGATTATCAGTGGCTTTCAATATATACTTGGGGTGAGATGATATCCCTTACTGTACCCCCTAATAGATCGGGGTGCATGATATATGCAAGTACAGGGAAGGCTGGGACTAATGGTGGAAGAATAGTCCATTACAAAAAACAACCAAAGTTTAGCTGCTCGTTAAGTCCTAAGGGAGCCATGGTCTTAAGGTCATATATCCATCTGGCTTCCCTCTGTAGGATCATTCTGTCCCAGTCTCCCCCTCTTGGTGGTGGATTCACTTTATCAATGGCCATAAATGAAAGACGGCCATGGCCGTTGTGGGCATTCTGGACGTGTTTAGCCACTGGCGTATCTTTGAGTTTGGCCACATCACTAAGGTGTTCCCCTACTCGCCTACGGAATTCACGGATTGTCTTGCCAATGTATTCTTTCCCACACTGGCAGACAATCCGGTAAATAACCCCCCGCGTCTTGCAGTTCATGAACTCGCGAATGGTAAATTCCTTGCCCGTGACATTACTCCTGAAAGATTTGCCAGTTGTGATGTGCGGACAGGCGATGCAACCACTGCAACGATAACAGCCATGGATGGGGTTCTTAAGCCAAGCACAACCCGATGATGGTTGTGGGGTGTATTGGCTATTAACCAGCCGATCCTTGAGGCTCCTTCCGCGTCTATAGGATATGCTCAGAGTTTCCCCGAGCACCTCCCTCAGATCCGGGTCCATCAAAAGGATGTGCCAGTGTTGGTTAATTATTTCCCTGATAGATTGGGCTTGGCCGTCATATGAGGTTATTAGGCGGGTGAGTTTATTGGATTGTGCTGGTTTCTGTTTGGGAATGAATAGACTAGAACGGTCTGTACTCAGGGCTGATCTAAATGCTGCTTTGAGTACCTGATGGGGGTAGCCTCTAGACAGAAATCTCTGACGAAGGTCAGCCGCTTGGTACAGAAAATCCCTCTTATTTGTACAATTCCGGCGTAGACGCAAGTATTGTCCCTTAGGGATCCCGCGTTTTAATGCAGGCGGGTGTTCACTTTCCCAGCGGAGGAGCGAGTTGGTTGAGCTGGGCTTTCTAAATATAGAAGTGTCCAACTCACCCATCTGGCCCTTGGTAATTAGGACATCCAAGAAGGGGAGGGCCTGTATGTCTGATTCATATGTGAAACGGAGCCCTATTTCATTTTTATTGTGCTCCGTCACAAAAAGCTCAAAAGATTGCTTGGAGCCATGCCATATGACAAAGATATCGTCAATGTACCGTGCCCACAGTCCTATGGGCTCGGTGAGGAAGGTACTGTCATCAGTAAAGACCAGCGTGGCCTCCCACCAGCCCAGGAACAGATTTGCATACGATGGGGCACAGGGGCTCCCCATCGCAGTGCCCCTGAGCTGGTGGTAGATCCGCCCATTAAATGAAAATACATTTCTGGTCAGCGTGAATTCCAGTAGCTGAAGAATTACCTGACTGTGGGCACGGTACTGACAACCTCTCGTTTGGAGAAAAAATTGTACAGCCTTAAGGCCCAGGTCATGAGGAATGCTGGAATAAAGTGCTTCCACGTCGATGCTGGCAATTAAATCATCTGCATCGACGTGGACCCCCTCCAGTCGCTTTAGTAGGTCCGTGGTATCGCGTGTGTAGGATGGTAAGGCTACAACAAAAGGGGCCAGGATTTGATCCAGATATATGCCCACCTGCTGGCATAAATTGCCTACCCCTGAAACGATAGGACGCCCTTTGAGGGGTGATACCCCTTTATGGAGTTTAGGCAGGCAATAAAACGTTGCCTGTCTAGGGAATGTGGGGAGCATGAATTGATATTCATCCCTTGTAATCAGGTTAATTTTAAGGGCCTCCTCCAAAATATCCCTAAGCTCCCTTTTATATTCCTCAGTTGGATCACGAGGTAAAATCTCGTAGGTGTTAGTGTCCTTCAATATTGAGTTACACATCAGACGATATTGTTCGTTGTCCATTACCACTACATTGCCACCTTTGTCAGATGGTTTAATCACCACTGACAAATCTTGTTCAAGATTGGACAATGCAGTGGCCATGGCACGATCACAATTGGATCTTTGTTTTGAAGGGGTCAATTCCCCTATCTCAGTGGTCACCAGGTCTAAAAACACGTCTATGCATGATACCTCACTGGGACCCCTAAAAATTTTTTGGAGTTATGTGTGCAATTTGTAATTTTCATTGACACCATTTAGAAGGGTGTCTGACTTTTTTATCGCTTTTTATAAAAAAAATTGGGGGAAGATGAAGTGACAAAAAGAGGCAAATTGGCCATATTTATTTTCCATTACGTCAATTGTCATATAGCACAAATATGTTTTAATAGTACGGGCATTTCCGTGTGCGGCGATGCCCACGATGTGTATTTGTTTGGATTAAATGTATGCAAGCGGCCATAGGTTGAACTACAGTAACCGTAGCTCATTCAGCCGTAGCTCATTGAACTACAGTAAAAATGAATCTCTGGAATTAGGTTTCCATTTAACTGCCTAATTTTGACTAAGGGCTCTTGTGGCTCTCCACAGAACCAATGCTATCCAATTCTGGTTTAAAATGTAGGATATACATTTTTTGTATATGAAAGTCTTGGTACAATGGATTTGGGGACCTGCTCCTTCTTCTAATAGACAAGATATGTATTCATTTAAACACACAAATATTATACATAAAATTAGCACCAATGCACCTGGTGGACAGGGTTCAGGAGTTACACATCCAAGTAGAGTGCAATACAATTAATGTAACACCAATTTTGTCATTAATATTACATCTTGAATCACAATAACGTAGGTGAGCATTAGTGATGAACGAACATCTGATGGGGCGGTTCGCAAATGCCATTGCTCAAACTCGCTCAAATGCTCGTGAACCGCAGGTTCGCGGCGGGTCCCATTCATTTTAATGGCAGGCGAACATGAAAAACCTCCAGGTCATATTTGCAACCACAAAATTGTTACTAGATGTGCACACATAGTCCCACAACATGGACACTGACATACCAGAAGTATTAAGCGAATCTGCGATCGACAAGCATTCTTTTTTCAGAATTTCGGCAAAATTTTGGCAAAGTATTAATCGCAAGAGCACATGAGCTCGGAAGGTGTGGCCTACAGGAACTGGTTTGCACCGACTAGAAATTAGATGGATGCATGGTTGGAACCAAGTTCAACGACGAAGAGGAAGAAATCCTGGTGACTGTAAGTAATCTTACATTAAAGTAGTGTATTTGATTACATTTAACCTGCATGTCTGAACAATCGCTCAAATTTTTCTTAAGTGCATAAAACTTCACATTTTTTAGGGTCTCACTAGATATTATTGATGTTTGCACTAAGTATAGTGTCAGGCAGCTGCTGCCAAGGCCAATAAGATAATGGGTTGCATCAGAAGGGGCATAGATGCCCGTGATAAGAACATAGTCCTACCACTTTACAAATCACTAGTCAGACCACACATGGAGTACTGTGTACAGTTCTGGGCTCCTGTGAATAAGGCAGACATAGCTGAGCTGGAGAGGGTGCAGAGGAGGGCAACTAAAGTAATAACTGGAATGGGGCAACTACAGTACCCTGAAAGATTATCAAAATTAGGGTTATTCACGTTAGAAAAAAGACGACTGAGGGGAGATCTAATTACTATGTATAAATATATCAGGGGTCAGTACAGAGATCTCTCCCATCATCTATTTATCCCCAGGACTGTGACTGTGACGAGGGGACATCCTCTGCGTCTGGAGGAAAGAAGGTTTGTACACAAACATAGAAGAGGATTCTTTACGGTAAGAGCAGTGAGACTATGGAACTCTCTGCCTGAGGAGGTGGTGATGGTGAGTACAATAAAGGAATTCAAGAGGGGCCTGGATGTGTTTCTAGAGCGTAATAATATTACAGGCTATAGCTACTAGAGAGGGGTCGTTGATCCAGGGAGTTATTCTGATTGCCTGATTGGAGTCGGGAAGGAATTTTTTATTCCCCTAAAGTGAGGAAAATTGGCTTCTACCTCACAGGTTTTTTTTTTTTTTTTGCCTTCCTCTGGATCAACTTGCAGGATAACAGGCCGAACTGGATGGACAAATGTCTTTTTTCGGCCTTATGTACTATGTTACTATGTTACTATGTTACTATGTTATTCCTGTGACATCACTCCCACTATGTTAGTAGCATATTTGTATGGACAGCAGAGAAATATATTTAACATGCACATCCATTGTCATGCCGCACACTATATTCCGCACACACACTATATACCGCACACACACACTATATACCACACACACACAGACACACACTATATACCACACACACACAGAGTCTATAATTATTATTATATTTAATAATTATAATTTGTGTCCTGAGGAGAAGCTTTCTTTGTCAGACCGCCAGTATTCGCTGGTCCATTTAGAGCAGGCATGCTCAACCTGCGGCCCTCCAGCTGTTGCAAAACTACAACTCCCAGCATGCCCGAACAGCCTACAGCTATCAGCCTACAGCAGGGCATTGTGGGAGTTGTAGTTTTACAACAACTGGAGGGCCGCAGGTTGAGCATGCCTGATTTAGAGTTACCCAGGGTGCATCACGGTGAGGCAAACCAGCTGTACACCCCATACCGTACCGTCACTTCAGTAGACAGGTACATCTCTGCTTAGCTGGACAGTATCTGATAGCTCAGACCCCACCCACATACAGTCGTAATACAATCCCATCTTCTAACCGTAACAGTAAGGCCGCATGCACACGGGCGTGTTTTTTCAGAACTATGGACCGTACAAACCCGTCCTGCAGAGTGGACGAGCGCACGGCGTCATTGGTTGTTATCTCGATATGATGCCGTGCGCTTCTTGCCGCCACCGCTGTACAGTAATACACTCGCATAGATCATACAAGTGTATCACAGTACAGCGGTGGTGGCCGGAAGCGCACGTCATCATAGCAACCAATGACGCCGTGCGCTTGTCCACTCAGCAGGACGGGTTTGTATGGTCCTTAGTTTTGAAAAAACACGCCCGTGTGCAGGCGGCCTAAATGTAATGTTTCCACCTCAAAGCATTAAATACTTTTTGCAGTTTTACTTGAGTTAATTATTTTTAATTCTATTATTGTTAAGAATTGAGATTATATGCTTGCATTTTTATCTTGCAGCGGATATTGGTGCTGGGATACGACCGCACCAGGTCCCACGCCGAGAAGCAGAGAATTGTGCGGGAGCTGGCCTATGAAATCTGACACCCCCGGTTTATAAAAAGAATCCGGGACGAAAAATGCCCAGGTAAGATGCGTAAATAACTTTTGTATGTTTTGCCAACACTCTGTAATGTATACAGTGCTAAGCAAAAGTATTCACCCCCCTTGACTTCGTTCTTTTTTTTGTTGCCTCACTCCCTGTAATTAACATGGATTGTTTGATGATTTCCATCATGTAATTTGTAGAACATGCCCACAACTTAGACCTTCTTTTAAATTGGTTAATTGTAAAGAATACGACAAATAGGACAAAATAACAGAAAAGGTCAATGTGCATTGCTATTCACCCCCTAAAGTCAATACTTTGTAGAGCCACCTTTTGCGGCAATCACAGCTCCAAGTCGCTTTGGTTAAGTCTCTATGAGCAGTTGCCACATCTTACCACTGGGATTTTTGCCCATTCCTCCTTGCAAAACTGATTCTGCTCCTTCCAATTTAATGGTTTGCGTTTGTGAACAGCAATCTTTAAGTCTGACCACAGATTTTCTATTGGATTGAGATCTGGGCTTTGACTAGGCCATTCCAACACATTTACATGTTTCCCCTTAAACCACTCAAGTGTTGCTTTAGCAGTGTGTTTATGGTCATTGTCCTGCTGGAAGGCTAACCTCTGTCCTAGCCTCAAATCACGCACAGAGTGGTACAGGTTTTGCTCAAGAATATCCCTGTCCATGTTTCCCCCAACTCTGACCAGTTTCCCAGTCCCGGCTGCTGAAAAACATCCCCACAGCATGATGCTGCTACCACCATGTTTCATTGTGGGGATGGTGTTCTTTGGGTGATGGGATGTGTTGGCTTTGTGCCAGACAAGTGACGGACTGAACCATCACTGTGTCTGCAGTAGAAGCCTGTCGGCTAGCCTCCTTCCTATGGGCTATGGACCCAGGACTATGGAGACCCCCACTCCGACCTATTTGGTTTAGAGGGAACTATAAACCATGAATTTTTGGTTGAGTTTATAGGCCACATCTTTCGTATTCCCCATAAAAGTAGCATGGTGTGAATCCATAAACGCAATAAGGATTAACTCTGCTCTGAGACTCCCAATGAATGTGTTGGTTTATTTATCCCTTTGTTCTATTGTGTTAGTGATGGGATTAAGAATTAGCCGGTGTAGAGAAGTAGATCATCCTATGATACACTGAGGAGATAATCCCATCCCATGGGTCTCCTCTCGCCCTATTGTTCCATCAAGACACTGTGGAGGGGATGTCTTTTTTCATACTGTTAATTTTTGATTGAGTTATGCCGCCGTGTACATATCAACCATCTCTATAAAAATATCCTATGATCTAACCCCTCCGGTGAACACTTTAAAAATAAAAAAAATAAACTATTAAAAGAAAATATTAATTTATTCAACCTAACATCACTAAAAGTGCAACACCAAGCTATCAAAAAAGGCATATGCCCCCCCAAAATAGTAACAATCGGTCAGTTCAATCGCCAAATAAAAACAATAAACATGAGACAGTAAAACATGAATTGTTTTTGGTTCAACAATGCTTTAATTGTGTAAAATAGAAATAACAAAAAAATAAGGAAAAATATTAGGTCTTGCCACATCTGTAACAACCAGCTGTCTAAAAATATCATACCAAATGGGGTTATTTGGTATGATATTTTTAGACACCTTTTTAAACCAAAATTTAAAACTCTCAAAAAAGGCAATTTTTTGGACAACTTTTATCACAAAAAGGTGTAATAGCAAGCGATCATAAAGTCAGATGCACCACAAAATAAAGGTTTAAAGGTTTAATAAGAGTTGCAAATAATGTTCATATTTTTTTTTTCAAACAGGAATGAAGACATTGAAGGCCAAATTTGCCAAAATGCAAAAGGAGCAGCGCAACGATATGCGTGCCTTTCAGGAGCGCATGAAGGCCATGGAGAAGAGGCTGTGCCAGGCCATGAAGGGGGTGCATGAAATGATCATGCTTTTGGAAAAGTTGCCATAATTTTATTTATTTTTTCTAATAAGTTATATAAATTGTTTGTACAGTTATAATGTGTATTTTGTTTTTTGTAATATTGCTCGGTTTTAGTGTAATAGCTCGGCCTAAATCAGCCAGAACTGACAGCAGCCGGTAAATACATGTCAAATACATATAGGGTCCATTCACATGTCTGTAAAATGTGTCCGCATCCGTTCCACAATTGAGAGGAACATTTACAGACGTTTACAGACCCATTGATTTTCAATTCCAGTCTGAAAAATTGGGCATTCACAGGATACAGAAGTAAGTGTTGGTCATTACAGGCCCCAAAAATTAGCCGACAGGCATTCCCCTGACAGCAAATAAATTTGAATTCTGTGGCTGGTGGTACATTAGGCATTCACAGGATACTGAAGTAAGTGTCGGGCATTACAGGCCCCAAAAATTTGCCGACAGGCGTTCCCCTGACAGCAAATAAATTTGTATTCTGTGGCTGGTGGTACATTAGGCATTCACAGGATACTGAAGTAAGTGTCGGCCATTACAGGCCCCAAAAATTAGGCATTCAACGGACAAAAAAGGCCTTTTATGCCGCTGTATTTACCGAAGACAGGAACCATAAATTGTTATGGGTGGTGGCGGATATTTGTGGGCTGTCATGAGGAATTTGAATCAAACATGGTCTACTGGTTACATGTGTTGAATTCCTCCGAGATCCATGCCTCATTCCTTTTTAGAAATGTGAGGTAGTCAACACTGTCGTGAGCTAGGTGAGTGCGCTTATCGGTCCTGATCCCCCCTGCTGCACTGAACGTCCTTTCGGACAGAACACTTGACGAGGGGCAAGCCAACAGTTCCATTTCAAATTGTGCAAGTTCTGGCCAGAGGTCAAGCCTGCCCACTCAGTAGTCCAGGGGTTCATCACTTCTCAGAGCATCCAGATTGTCCGTTAACCCGATGTAGTCCGACACCTGTCGTTCTAGGGGTTCCCTCATGCTGTATCCGGAGGACAGCTGTCGATGGGTCAGCTGGAAGAATGATCTCATATCAGAAGTGACCAACACATCTTCAAACCGCCCTCTTCTTGCATGCGCTGTTGTATTGGTACCCGCAACTGTTTTTCTGTGAGTTGAAATTCCTCTGCCAGCGCCCAAAAAAGCAGAATGCAGCATTTCTCTAAGCAAGGCCTGGAAGTGCTGCATTCTGACAGCCCTCTGTGATGGTGGTAACATTTCCGCAATTTTTTGTTTGTACCGGGAGTCTAAGTATGTTGCCACCCGGTACTGGTCCTTGCCCTTTATGCTTTTTATACGGGGGTCCCTCTTAAAACACTGGAGCATGAAGGCCCCCATTTGCACTAAACTGGAAGTGGTGTAGTGGCCTGGATCCTGCTCATCATCCAGGATAATGTCATCCTCGTTCTCCTCCCCCCATCCACGGACAACACCAGGGATCCCAGAAAGGTTTAAAGCATGCTCTTCTTGATCCTCCTCCTCCCCGACACCATCCTCCTCTGACTCCTCTTCAGACTCCTGTTGTTGACTTGTCTCAGATGGAGTAGCCCCCCCCCCTGGGAATTCATCCAGCATTGCTACTTCCTCATCTTCCTGCTCCTGCTCCTCGATGGCTTGATCAATGACATAACGCAATGCACGCTCCAGAAATGAGGCAAAAGGTACAATGTCACTGATGGCGCCCTGGCTGCGACTGACCAGTTTGGTGATCTCATCAAATGGCCGCAGAAGTCTGCATGCGTCGCGCATGAGCAGCCACTGGCGCGGTGAAAAAAAACCAAGCTCCCCAGAACCTGTCCTGCCGCAGAGTTCGTAAAGGTAGTCGTTAACTGCACATTTCTGCTGGAGCAGCCTATCGAGCATTTACAAGGTTGAGCTCCATCGCGTCGGGAAGTCACAAATAAGACATCTGACGGGCAGGTTGTGTCGCCGCTGAATGTCAGCAAGGCGAGCCATGGCCGTGTAAGATCTTCCGAAATGGCCAGAGATTTACCTGGCCTGCCGCAAGACGTCCTGGACCCCAGGGTATTTGACAACGAATCGCTGCACGACCAAGTTCAGGACATGTGCCATGCACGGCACGTGTGTAATTTTGCCCTGTTTCAGCGCACTCAGCAGATTGGCACCGTTGTCGCACACCACATTACCAACTGTCAAATTGGGCGGTGTTAGCCACTGATCTACCTGTGAACGCAAATCTGAAAGGAGTGCAGGACCGGTGTGGCTCTTGGCTTCCAGGCACAATAGACGCAGCACAGCATGGCAACGTCTCACCTGGCATGTCGAATAGGTTGTGGGGATCTTGGGCGGCGCAGCGGAAGAGACGGTAGCAGCGGAAAAGGAGGAGTCAGCCGAGGAGGAGAGGGAGTATGGAGTAGGAGGAGGAGAAGAAGAGGCAGGCCTGCATGCAATCTGTAGCGGTAAAACCAAATCTAAACGGGTGCCACGGGTTACATTCTTGACGGCCGTCAGAATGTTCACCTAGTGGACAGTAAAAGTTATATACCTTCCCTGCCCGTGTTTTCTAGACCACGTGTCTGTGGTCAGATGTATCTTGGCACCGACACTGTGTGCCAGAGATACATTCACTTGCCGATGAACGTGGCCATATAGCTCTGGGAAGCCCTTCTGCGAGAAATATTTCCATCCTGGGACCTTCCATTGTGGTGTTACAATGACCACAAGTTTTCCAAAGGCCTCCGAGTCCACAAGTTTATATGCCAGTAGTTGGCGGGCTAGCAGTTCCGACAAGCCAGCGGTCAACCGTTGGGCAAGAGGGTTATCCGGCGTCATCATTTTTTTTTACGCTTGAACATTTGGCCACGGAAGCCTGCCTTTTTCCTGACAAACGTGAGGAAGGATGGCATGATGGAAGGTGTAGTAGAGGACAATTGTGAGGAGAGAGGAGAAGGAGAAGAGGCTGGACGGTGAGAGCCTGGTGTGTGGCTTTGTGGGTTCTGATAGCGTTGCTCCCACTGGGCTCGGTGATGAGAGGCCAGGTGCCTTCTTAAGGCGGTCGTCCCTAGGTGAGTGTTGGTCTTACCGCGACTTATGGGTTGACTGCAAAGGCTGCAGATGGCAACACTATTGTCAGCAGCTGACACATTAAAAAAAGCCCACACTGCGGAGCCATGTGCCGGCGTCCTAGGAGCGCCAGATGTGACCGTACATGATTGATGGCTCGCTCCTGATACATTAGCAGCCTGGTTTGTCCCTCCTGTGCAATGTAAGTTCAGCCTGCTTCTCCTCCCTATCTGCTGGTCCATCTTTCCCTCTGAACTCCCCTCCTCTTCCTCTCTTGTGGCACCCAGGTTACGTCCATAGACACGTCATCATCGACGTCACCTTCCCCGCCACTAACATTAGAGATCTCGGAGTAAGCAGCAACAGCGGGGACCAACCTCCTCGGGCTGATCTGGGTACTGTCATCAGACTGCTGAGTGGCAGCTGTTGCTACCTCCTCTTCCTGATCCGATGCCAAGAATGGCTGCGCATCGGAAATATCTTTTGATGGATAGGAAAATAATTCCTGTGACTCAAGCGGAGGGTATATGGTGGTGGTGGTGTTGGTGGTGGTGTCTTTGGGGGTGCACACAGCAGAGAGTGAAGAGGGTGCAGATAGAGAGGATGAGGAGGGTGCAGAAGTGGAAGGCTGAGTTAGCCACTCAACAAGTCTGGTGCGTCCTTTGACGTAATCGAACGCAACTTCTGCAACTATCCACTTTGACTCAGGCCTGGTGCTCCTGCCCTACCCCTACCACCCCTGCGGAAGGGCCTGCCTCTTCCTCTGCCTGTTTTGGTACCCGGTGACAAAAGTTTCTAGAGAAGCGCAATGTATGTGGAAGAAGGTATATAACATCCCGCTTCAATAAGTGGTCTGTGAAAGCGGATACATTTCTGGAGTACCCAAATACACTATTTGAAAAGTATATTCCTTTATAACACCCCGTTTCAATATGTGGTTTTGGGGGCCACTGGTCTATCACACCAGTTATAAAAAATTTCTCCTTTACATTTTCTCACTGTTTGTAGCAGAGGTAACGCAGTGAAAGCGGATACACCAGTTATAATACTTTTTGCTAATTGCGTTTGTCACTCTTTGTAGTTGTAGTATCGCTGCAGAACCGATCACCAATCACAATGCTGCACTATACAAATCCACTATAATATGCTTTCTATATTAGAAAGTATATTATAAGTGTATTACACCCCTATATACTGCACAGGACACCAATCAATAGCACACCTATACCAGTCCTTAAAAGGAATTTTGTGGACCTATTAGTTAGCGATTTGTGTCACTAACACTCTAACAGTCTGTACCTGCTCCACAAACAGCAACCTCTCCCTACACTGACAATAGACAGAATGTAAAATGGCGGCCAGATCAGGTTTATTTATAAGATAGGGGGTATGTCCATGTGCTGAAATGTCTCAATTGGCTGTCCTGTATCACCTGATGGATGTGTCATGGGTCAAAGTTCTTCACAATATAAAAGAATTTGGCGGGCGTGAATATCGCCACATGTTCGCCTGTTCGGCCAACAACGAATGAGCAAAGTTCACCGCGGTCTGCAAGGCTATCTCTAGTGAGCATCTAAATTTCAAGGGTTATGTCTGGTATTGAAGCTTAGATATGTGAAGTGAACTGGGTTGAGCTACCTTGCTCTAGAAAATCTGTGGACAGGTGTGGTACTATATGTGGAAAAAAGCAACCATGCTTGTCGAATAAGACCATAAGGAAGCTCCTTTGCTCATCATACTGTAGAAGGTGAATCATCAGCATCCTGCAGCTGATTCTAACTCTTGAAAGTAAGGATTGCTATGGCTTTGGTCCTTGGCCCCCATATCTCCACTCCTCCCAGTGGGTGGGAGTAGCACTGCTCCATCCACCTCCACACAGAATGAGGCCTGTTTCCTGGCACATGTGTGCTCCCTCTAGGACCAGCAAGAACACCCTAATCTTCCCCAGGCAATGTATGTTGACCCTGAAGTAGTTAACACACCTTCTTCTGTGGGAAGGTACCTGAGCAATAGGTTCTGGTATGCTAGATTCCAGCAACATTTGCTTGTTTTCCTGTTCTGTGTAATGATTTGACCTTTCGATTCCTTATCTAACCTCCGCCTGAAATCATTTCTTACCCTGAGCTATCTGACCTGACCTTGGACTTGTTATTGGATTGTACGAACTCAGCCTGTCCTGATCTTGGCTTGTCCTGACTACTGCTTTGCCTGATCCCTAGTGTCCTGGTGGTTCCTCTTCAGCAAAGACCAGATCCAGACATATGGGCCACTTAGATAATGCCCTTAGGAGTAGCACCAAGCTGTTCAAGTGACTTAGCAGATCCACATCCACTCTTTAAGGATTGTGAGAATTTGTTGTAACTTTATTACTCTGATTACTTCAGTTTATTCTTTTTTTGCCATAACATTTTTGGGCTTTGCAATCAATAATGTGTTCCATAGATTAATGATTAAGTCCATATTGCAATGTTCAAGATACATATATTTTAGCTTGTGTTTTAAAGCTAGTATTCCTATTATCAATATATATTTACGTTTATACAGACGACGTTAAATAAATCGTCTGTCACCATTTAAGAGTCTTTACTTTTCTATATGTATTGGCTTTGGAAAACCTGGCGAAAATAAAACTACTTTGCATCTTAACATTTTTAAATTTTTTTCATATCCTTTACTTCTGGTCTCACTTAATTCCTGACGTGTTTGTAGCTTCAGCAGTGAAATAAAAATATAAGGCTTTAAATAAAAAAACAGCATCTTAGCCGCTCTTGAGACTACAAGCTGGCGCTCTATTAATGTTTATTTATGTACTGTCTATATGTCTTACTCAACCTGGATTTGGCCATATTCTGTATTTTGACTCCAGAAAGTGGCTTTCAAAGTTTTCTTCTAATTATTTTAACAGCTTATGGTCAATGTTTAAACTACCCTGAAATAAAATCCATCCAAAAATAATAGTAATAATATTAATCATAATAATAATAATAATATAGACAGAGAAGTATAACAAGATTTTATTTTAAAGTACACATATTCAATAGTTAATTCACAGCCTCATATAAAACAATTTACTACTCTTTTATGTTCTGTAAAATGGAGTGTACCCCTGTTCTCATTGCTCTGTGGTTTTGGAAGGAGTTTAAGGTATATTTTAAGATATAGGTATTATTTTCAATGTAAGGCTTCCTTCATTCCTTCACACAACCGTTGTTTGGGTCCGCATCCGAGCCGTCGAGATAGATAGATAGACCAAAAAATAAAGACTCATGATGGCCATTTTTTGTTTTCCTACTGCCCCCTTGTTAGTGCTTAGAGCTGTGCTGATACACACAGTCAGGACTGCTGTGCTAACATAATGGAGAGGACTCCTCTGCACAAGAACAGCACACCTGACTTTGTATTTTAGCACAGCTTTAAATGCTGACAGCGTGGAAATGAGGCGGGGTGGGGGGAGTAAAAAAAAAAACTGTGATATAGAACTCCTTATTTGCATTACTACTGATGTATTACTGTAAATAATGGTCCAAAATAGTGGTGTCAGGTTCTCTTTAAAGTGGAATGAATATCTGTTCTACAAAATGCCACACAATAAAGTAGGAGGTAGATGACACATGATCCAGAAGTTCTTGAAACCCTTTCCCTCTGATGTGACATTGTCATGTGGACAACTTTTCATTAGCTTCTTATGAAAATTGTGGATGTTGGGGAATGTGCACTTATATGTCAGCCACTGACTAACGTAATCCACTAACTTCCATATAAAAACAGGAATTTCCAAGCTGCACTTTGAGTCCCTTGGGTGAGAAAGTGCATTGCAAGTTGTTTTTGCTATAAAGCTGTAAATCTCTGAACTGTTGTTCACAAAGCTGAGCATCCCATACGAATGTACAGAAAAATAGAAAAAAAAAATGCACAGATAATGAAGATTAGAAAAATGAATGGGGGAGATTTATGACCATTTTCTGAAAGAAAAATTGTCTTTATTGCCCATAGCAATCACAGCACAGCTTTAATTTAATATTCAGTGACAGCTATCCCTGTATATACACACACAAATAACATTTCCCTCATGTACAACTATTAGTGACTGACAGTTATCTCTGTATACACACTTACACAGAGAATGCTATCAATGACTGATAACACCTTCCTCATGTACAGCTATCAGTGACTGACAGCTATCTCTGTATACACACTTACAAAGAGAAAGCTATCAATGACTGATAAAACCTCCTCCATGTACAGTTATCTGTGACTGACAGCTATCTATGTATATACACTTACACAGAGAATGCTATTAATCACTGATGACACCTCCCTGTGTACAGCTATCAGTGACTGACAGCAATCTCTGTATACACACTTACACAGAGAATGCTATCAATGACTGAAAACACCTTCCCCATGAACAGCTATCAGTGACTGACAGCTATCTCTGTATACACACTTACAAAGAGAAAGCTATCAATGACTGATAAAACCTCCTCCATGTACAGTTATCTGTGACTGACAGCTATCTATGTATATACACTTACACAGAGAATGCTATTAATCACTGATGACACCTCCCTGTGTACAGCTATCAGTGACTGACAGCAATCTCTGTATACACACTTACACAGAGAATGCTATCAATGACTGAAAACACCTTCCTCATGTACAGCTATCAGTGACTGACAGCAATCTCTGTATACACACTTACACCGAGAATGCTAGCAATCACTGATAACACCTCCCCGTGTACAGTTATCAGTGACTGACAGCTTTACCGCCCAAACAATTGTATATAACAATCTGTTCAGCTACTCCTGCTTAATAACCAACTGCATATTACATCACATTTTCATGGTGAGAGGTTAACTGTAAAGGGTAACTGTCATATTTTTTTTATTTGCTAGTTTATTAGAGCTAGGCATGTATACCTGAGTCAGTTTGTCAATAATTGTCAAAAGATCTGTAATTACCTTATAATAACAGCTTTCATTAATGTCTCCTGTCCCTTTCCACTGCTCCCTTAAAAGACCGTTACTAGGTCTTGTCTGTCTCCCAACTTAATGTAAACAGAAGACAGAGGGGCGGTCCTTCACACTGCATGCCTGCATTAGGCTTCAGAGTGAGGAGGCGTGTCTCTCAGGAATCCAATCTAATTGGCTGGCAGGGAGCTGCTCGCTACAGCAAGTGTGTATAGGAAGTGAGGGAAAGCAGTTTTGGCCTCAGAGAACTGGCAGAGTAGCCATCTTGAGAAGGTCCTCATATTGTAAATGTTTAAACAGCCGTAACTAAGGGAAAAACTCAAGGAAAACAGTGGTATGTGAATAAAATAAAGATTGCTTTACGCATAACGCTGCTGCAGCAGTAAAATATGCAAAAAATGTAATTTAATTTTTTATGAAAACATGACAGTTACCCTTTAAATGAAATCTGTCACTATTGTTATGCTGTTCTCACTGCAGCATTCTGATTCCGACATTGGCCCAGATTCAGGTAGATTTGCCCATTACTTACACCTGAGCCGCTCAGCTGAATTTCTCTGCGCTGGAGCAATTTTGCCAAATTGCCACCTGATTCAGGAATCGTTTGTTCATTTAATTTGCTCCTGTTTAAGGCAAAGCTGAGGGCGCAAGGCCGTGCAAGTCAAAGTGGGTGTGCCCCTATGTAAATGAGGAATTTTCGGCTCAGCAGAGGTTTGCTAGCATAATTTCAGGGCAAATCCTGCTCAGCTGCTTGCACTGAGCAAATAAATAGGAGCAGACTTGCGCAGGTTCTTTGCTGAATTTCATCCTGCTTTTTCCTACCCCCCCTGAGCAAGGAAATTCAGCCCTTTTGCAAGACATGGCACCTCCCAAAGGGACCAAAAAAAGGAAGCCCAACTTTGTGGCTGCAGAGATGGACATCCTGATTGCTGCACTCCAGCAGCATAAGGAAGTCCTATATGGTGCCCAGCGGGCAAACACCACCATTGCCCAAAGGAGGGCTATATATGAAGCCATTGCCCTGGACATCAATGCCCTGGGTAATGAAGTGCGTACCTGGGATGACATCCAGAAGAAATTAAATGATATGAGGCGCAGGGTCCGTGAAAAACTGGCTCTTATCAGGAAGCATACCGGTGGCACGGGAGGTGGTCCGCGATGTATGATCCGGCTCAATCAGGAGGAGCAGCTTATTGCACAAACGTTCGTGCAGGAGCAGGTGGAGGGACTTGAAGGGTACGACTCCACTGTTGGGAACTTGGGGACTGGTAAGTTATTTTTCTTTCATATCTGCTGTGCATCATGGGAGGGGGTACAAGTGAACATATGAGAAGTGTGTTGCACCAGCAAAATATGTCGTTTTGGTGTCATCCACAGGTGGTGATGATGAAGAAGAAGCTGGGCCGTCTTCGGCTGCGGCTCGACCCAGCCCATCCAGACCAGAGCCAGGGGTCCAGTCAGGCCCCATGGACATTCTGGCTATGCTGGTCCAGGAGGAGATCATACCGGGGCCAAGTATGGAGGAGCAAGTGGTATTGGAGGAGGATTCCTTTTTCCTCATCCAGGAGGACTCTGGCTCCCTCCAGGAGGATACCACCATCCCTGTGCAACCCACCACCCCCCCCGCCCAGCACGTCATCCCCCTCCAGGGCAAGCCCCTCCCTTGTGGACCCCTCCCCTTCTCCCTCTGTCCGTGGCCGAGCCTCTCCTCCCAGGAAGGCTCTGTCCAAAACGAGGCATATATCCTCCAGCCTCCGTGACGGTCTGCTGGAGGAGCAGGCCCTGCAGACCCGCCATATAGGGGCCATGGTGGGAGAGGTGCGTCGTCTGGCGGACAGCATGGCATCCACCTCCACCTCTATGCAGCATGCCCTCACCCTGCATGAGGACCGGGACAAACATGTGGCACAGAGCCTGGGGGAAATTAGTGGCAACTCTAAGGCCATAGTCACCTGCTTGGTGGCTCTGGAGACCACACCAGCTTTGTTAAGCAGGATGACAGCTGCGGTTCAGGCCAACACCGCTGCAGTGCAGGAGGAGGCGAGAGTTACCCGCCGGCATCAGCGGGATACCACCACCCGCCAAATGCGGATGTTGGCCCAGACCAACACCATCCTTGCCCGCCTGGCCAACGCCATGGAGGGCATGCAGCCACCACCTGCAAGGAGTGTGGAAGTAGGGGTTGATGCTCCTCCCCCCCCTCCTCCCCCCACCCCTCCATCCCCACCCCATGCCTCCTCCGCACCACGGAGATTGAGGAGCCAGAGCCGGGGCACCCTTGGCCCAAAGAAAAAAACAAAAAAATAATTTTATGTCTACATTTTTTTGCTCAACACAATATGATTTTTTTATTATTTTTCTATATGCTCAGGGTATGAGATTATTTTTTTTTAATATGCTCAGGATATGAGTTTTTATATTTTTTTGTAGTCCCTACACACGGTGAGGAGTGTATACTACAGTGTGACTGGTGTGTGAATGGGGGGGGGGGGGTGGCACTCCTGCTGGAAAAGGGGTGTCACCCTCTGCCATGTGAAAGGTGTATGAATGGACAGCAACATAATTGGAGCCTTGACGCGGCGTTGCTGCTCCCTAATACCATGGGGTATTGTTGGGTCTAATCCAATTGGGGGTGCATGTGTCGGGTGTGTGCTAGGGACTACAGTGGTGTACATACATGCATTATACTTGTGACAAGATCAGGGTGTGTTTAATGTGCAAAGAGACGTTCCACAAGACCATTCCGGATTGCTCTTCCCTCCGAAGATCCGGTAGTGTTTCTTGGGGGGGGGGGGGGGGGGGTTGCGTGGTTCGGGGGTAAGGTCATTGCGTAGCTCAATGTGCATGCCCCTTCTTTGAGCTAAATTGTGGAGAATACTACATGCCCCTACGATTTGGCATACAAAGTTGGGTGAATACAATAGGGTCCCCCCTGATTTATCCAGACATCTGAATCGAGATTTAAGGATGCCAAATGTGCGCTCCACCACCGCACGGGTACGTGCATGGGCTTCGTTATATCTTTCCTCTCCTGGTGTTTGAGGGTTACGAAATGGGGTCATCATGTGAGGTCCCAGGGCATAGGCAGAGTCACCTGGAAGGGAAAAGACAGGAGGATGTTAGTCGTGCATGTGCCCCTTGTGATGTGTGCATCATGGGGGGGGGGGCAGTCATACCTGACACCCATGTCACTCACCAATCAGCCAGCTGTCTCCATACATGTTCTGGTCAAACTCGGTTGGGATGGGGCTGTGTCGGTAAATAAAACTGTCATGGCTTGACCCTGGGTGTTTGGCACGGACATGCCATATGAGGCCATGTGCATCTACAATCATCTGCACATTTATCGAATGCCAATGTTTCCTGTTGCAGTAGATATGCTCGAGGTGCCGGGGGGGGGGGGGGTGGTGCCACATGGGTACAATCTATTGCACCCACAGTGCGTGGAAATCTGGCTAATAAATAAAAATCTGCCGCACGTCAGCCGTGGTTGGTTTGATAAATTGTGTGCCCATTCGTCTGAGTATTGCAGGGATCACTTGGTGCACACACCTGCTCATGCTGGATTGGGACATCCCCGCCACCACTCCATCTGTGCGCTGAAATGAGCCAGTTGCCAAAAAATGAAGGGTTGCCACTACCTTCACCAGTGGCTGCACTGCCTGTCCCCGATGGGTCGGGCTGCTGATGTCATCCTGCAGGATTGTTACCAACTCAAGGATGACTTCAGGGCTAAAGCGAAACATGCGATACACCTCAGTATCAGTCATCTGAAAAAGGTTGTAGCGCCCCCTGTAAATCCTCTCCCGTGCCCTCCTACGAGTCGGCTCAGTCAATAGAATATCAAGAACCATAGCTGCCCCTGGCATGTTGGTGCACAGATGTGAGGTCCCGAAAATGTGGGTGCTCTGCTTGTTCAGATCGTCTGTCTAGGTGCTGCTGAAGTTGCGCGCTCCTTCAGATGACATTTGGCCATCTTTTGCTAACTTGCCCCTGCTTTTAACAGGAGCAAGTTTGCCCAGGGAAAAAAGCTTGCACGCTTCCAGCGCAAGATGCGCATCACAAGCGCATGTTTCTGAATCATCGGCAGTACCTAATTTGCATATTCGCTGAGGGAATTCCATGAAGGCGCAACTTACACCCCGCGCAAAATTGCACGAAAATTGCGCAGGAACAGCTAGGCTGCGTGCGCGGGAAAATGGCCGCATTTCAGGCTTAACTGGTTTACAGAATCAGCCGCAAATTTGCATAGGAGCAAATCAGTACTTGCGCGGCGCAAATCACACTTGTTCCCGCGCAAGTGCTTCTTGAATCTGGGCCATTGTCTCTATTATATGTGTCTATAATGTTTATGAGAAATATACAATTTCTTCATTTCAGCGGTGGCATTGTGCTATGAGGAAGGAGTCTTTGTATTCAGGCGCACCACTGATAGCCCTATCTGCCAATGATTACTAGCCTTCTCCCTGTACACAGTAAAAGGAGAAAGCCATTATTCATCGGTAGGAGGATAGAGATGTATAGGGCGATCTCATCCGCTTATGAATACGAGGACTTCTTTCACACAGTACATTACTAGCACTGCAGCTGTTTACAAGAGGACATAGTTTTAAATTAGAAGGGAAAATGTTTAAAAGTAATATCAGGAAGTATTACTTTACTGAGAGAGTAGTGGATGCATGGAATAGCCTTCCTGCAGAAGTGGTAGCTGCAAATACAGTGAAGGAGTTTAAGCATGCATGGGATAGGCATAAGGCCATCCTTCATATAAGATAGGACCAAGGGCTATTCATAGTATTCAGTATATTGGGCAGACTAGATGGGCCAAATGGTTCTTATCTGCCGACACATTCTATGTTTCTATGTTAATAGTAAATGTCTCAGAAGTCATAAACAACATTCTAGACACATATAACAGAGACAGCGCCTGTCACTCTCTTAGAGAGGGCACCATAAAATAGCATGTCCAGGAAAGTATCTGATATAAAGGCTCCACATCCCAGAGTTAACCAGATCATTTGGGGTTGTGCCACCATTAAATGTTATTTTAATATAATTTAGCATGAAAAACTAGTTAGTTTTACTGTATTATAATAGTTAGTTTTACTTTATTATAATTAGTTTTTATTATTATAATAGTGCCGCCTGGTGTTTAATCTTCATAGAGTAAATACCCCCTTCCCGTGCTTTGATAGGGAGAGTGCTGCAGCAGAATGGACACCCTGAGCTGTTATAGGAAAAGAGCTGCAGCAGAAAGGACACATCCCCTGAGAAAGGGCAGAGACCCTAAGCTGTGATAGGAAACTGCAGAAGAAAAGGCACGTCCTCTGATAAAGGACACACCCCTGAACTGCTAGTCAGAGCTGCTTCTAGCAAAGCCATTGGACTAATAAATGAGTGGGAGCTCTGGACCATGTGAAATACCTAGCTGGTTCTAGCTTGTTAGAAAGACATTTTCATGTAATACTGATTTTCAATTTTTGCATTAAAAACAAGATAACCCCTTTAAGACAGAAAGGAATGCTGGAAGATTTGAGCTTACAGAATTATAAATACAGCTCTGAAGTATAAAGATATACTTACACATGGCAAATTGATTTCAGAAATTTCTGCAGCTGCCCTATACATTTGAATGAGCCGGGCAGAACCCCATACAGATTGATAGAATTGGTGTTCAGCGAGGACAAATCTGCAGCAAGTGAATATACTATACTATAAGGCTCCTTTCACACGAGCGTGACGGATTAGGTCCGGATGCGTTTAAGGGTGCGTTCAGTGAAACTCGCACCATTTTGCAGTTTTGTCTGCAATTGCGTTCAGTTGTTCAGTTTTTTCTGCGCGAGTGCAATGCGTTTTGATGCATTTTTCACGCGCGGGATAAAAACGTAAGGTTTGCAAACAACATCTCCTACCAACCATCAGTGAAAAACGCATTGCATCCGCACTTGTTTCCGGATGCAATGCGTTTTTCACTGAAGCCCCATTCACTTTTATGGGCCAGGGCTGCGTGAAAAACACAGAATATAGAACATGCTGTGTTTTTCACGCAACGCAGAACTGAAAACGCTCATGTACACAGACCCATTGAAATGAATGTCATGCATCGCACCTGCGTGGAAAACTCGCTCGTGTGAAAGGGGCCTAATACAGGCTGCAGATCAGATTCTACAGTTCCCAGCGGACATGGTATATTCTTCAACTGGTTCTGTGCAGCACCCAAAAAATGAATCTAACATTTGCTATCAGTCAGATCTGAGTGGGAAAAAAAAAATCCTAATAATTTATCTTCCCTCAATGCATGTACATAGTGATGATAGTTTTATTATGACGGCATAGCTAGGACAATGGAATCGAGATTGAGGCACTGCTGTAGGTGCTAAGACACAATGGCCGCCATCCTGTTCTGTACATTAGCTAAAAATACTGTATATTGTGTAACCAATGGCTCTTTGATCAAGAGAATTATTAGCAGGGAGAATACATGCACAACATGTCGCTACATACATAGAGAAATATGAAATACGTAAAATATCCTATGGAACATAAATAGATTGGACTTCTTTTCATCTTCTGATTCTGCGGCACAGTATAATTTTCAGACTGAAATAAAAATAAACTTTCTTCTATAGTCAGTACCTTCCATGTTACCACCCCGTGATTAATGGACGCTTTGATTTGGAACATACTAGACCGCACACAACAGACATTTGCTTCATATACAAATCCACAGGTTTGGCGTGCAGGAGAGCAGGCACCACATTTCACATGCAGCCTTCCCATGTGGCATGACATCACTCCTTCTGTCATGTAACAAGGAACAAAGCTCGGCATTAAGTAACGGGAACAGATGAGTTGAGAAGTAAAGATTTTATAATGAATCCGTATATTTACAAATATTGTTGTAAGAAAGGTAACAAGATAGATATAAACGTGGACTCTAGTCAAAGGGCCGATCAGCCACAGTCACTTTGTTTACAGGGCTGATATGGTGATGTGCCCATATGCCGCACATAACCGCTGCAGCCGATCGCTGGCCTCAATGGTCTCGTGCAATAAATGGACGAGGTCAGTGATGCGGTCACGTGCAGGCACTGCTGCAGCCAAGAACATGACATCATGGCTGCAGCAGAAAGGAGGATTTGAGCAGCAGAGTTGGAGCGGTGGGCATTTTAATTGGTGACTATAACTTATTTTATACTTTTAACGCTTTCCTTGCCTTTTCCATTTTTTTCTACTGTGATATCCCCTTTAATGGCTGTAATTTCATTGGTACAAATTTAATGCAAGGGGGCCTTACTGAGTAAAAGGTGATATGGTGAACCAGTTTTCTCTTTTTGAACAGATATAGCCGAATCTGAAAGCTTTTGAGAGCAGTTGATGACTTCAAAAATAGTGTGACGCGCCATTTGTATTTGTATTGTGCAATGATTTTTTTTTCCATGTTAAAAAATAGCACAAAACTTCCCAACAGATTTGTCCCTAAATTTGTATAATCCTCGACCTATAACAAATGTTTTGAATTTGAAAACCTGCAGAATTACCTAAAAAACACACAGAGTTTTCCACCTTGTTATTAATGGAGATACGGAAAAATGCTTTGACTTGTGTGAGGGGCTTTGTATTGCGTTTTCTGAACTGAACTTGGAATTCTTCATACAGCCTCTTATTTATGATTCATTTTCAGGTATTGAGGATATTAGGACTGATGTAACCTGAGTTAGCTTTATAGGAATTAGTATTTTATGGACCAATAATGGTTCCATTGTGCTAAATTCTAGAAATGTCTAATTGCATTCAATTTAAAAAAAAAATTAAGAATTTGCAAAAGGTATTCTTTTTTTATCCAGGTTCACACTGATTCACAAAATAAATCAAATTTCAGAACTACTATTTCTCTCTACAAGCTATACCTCTGCAATTCAGAACACAACCATTGGTGGGGGAAAGGGGGGAATTTACTGTATCATAGACCAGCATTTTACATCGCTCTATGATATCCCCTGTAGTGCCGGAGGATACAACTAATTTATGACATCATAACTAATTTATGACATCATAAATTAGGTGCATCCTCTGGCAGTCTGTGTGCCTAAACAAAAATAAAACTGGCTTAAATAAAGGTAAATGTGCTGAAGAAAAAACTGGTGTAAATAAAGATAAATGTGCCTTGTGGCATTTAAAAAGTGGTAAACACAGTGTTTATTAACTTTTTTATGCCAGAAAATTGACGTGGTGGCAATGATAAATTCCCCTCATACAGTACAGACATCTAGTGACAGAATATAGCAATATATATACATGTATATATATATATATATATATAATGACAAAAATTCAGGGCAGCACACCTAGTAACCGATGTTTGGGTGCCAGCGATGATAACACTTTACCAAAGTGTATAATGCACAAAAAAATGTGAATGAGAATAGTCCCAGCAAGCGGACCGAAACGTCGCATGGGTGAATAAAGGATCCCACCTTTCACTATTGGATGTGCTGCGGTGTATTTATTTATATATATATATATATATATATATATATATATAATTTATATATTTTTTTTTTAGCAGGTAGTCCAATGCCATATATCTTGGAATATGTTAAGAGAAAAGGTAAGGAGGGACACATCTGTATTAAATCGGACAATTCTGTTGTCATAAAATTAGCTGTTCTATTCCAGTGTGCTAGTGTTTCTGACTAATGGAACGCCTATCAAATGCTGATCCAGGAACTCAGTGCTGTATTTGAACCCCTTCCTGACCATACCCTAGTACCAGTAATAGTCTTGTTCCTGGGTTTTGTTCCTATGATGATTTGGATTGCTCGTGTTTTTGACCTCGGGTTCGTCCTTTAACCACTCTCTGTTTTTTATCATTTGTACTGTGTTTCCCTTCTAGTTCTGACCTCATCTCGTCTTTTGACCACTCTCCATCTCTCGTTTTTGTACTGCGTTATCCTCCTGGTTCTGACCCATTTATGTTAGACTCTGTCTTTGTGTCGTTCGTCTCTAGGTGCTTATCTGTCTCTGCACTTTAGTAGCATAGGGACTGTCAACCAGTTGTAGTCTTGCTACAGAACCTAGGGCTTGCAATGCAAGTAGGTAGGCAAAGCGGGCTGGGTTCTAGGTTAGGGCTTACTGTCCGTGTCTGTCCCTACCTACAGGGTTTACATCTGTTCACACAAAAGTCACACTGCAGCTCAATTACTGACATAAGTAATTTCTGCAAATTATGTATGGATTGTACATTCGTGGCCAAAAGTTTTGAGAATTACATAAATATTGGAAATTGGAAAAGTTGCTGCTTAAGTTTTTATAATAGCAATTTGCATATACTCCAGAATGTTATGAAGAGTGATCAGATGAATTGCATAGTCCTTCTTTGCCATGAAAATTAACTAATCCCCAAAAAAAACTTTCCACTGCATTTCATTGCTGTCATTAACCACCTCCGGACCGCCTAACGCAGGATCGCGTTCCGGAGGTGGCAGCCCTGCGCAGAGTCACGCATATATGCGTCATCTCGCGATGGGCGAGATTTCCTGTGAACGCGCGCACACAGGCGCGCGCGCTCACAGGAACGGAAGGTAAGAGAGTTGATCTCCAGCCTGCCAGCGGCGATCGTTCGCTGGCAGGCTGGAGATGTGTTTTTTTTAACCCCTAACAGGTATATTAGACGCTGTTTTGATAACAGCGTCTAATATACCTGCTACCTGGTCCTCTGGTGGTCCCCTTTGTTTGGATCGACCACCAGAGGACACAGGTAGCTCAGTAAAGTCCCACCAAGCACCACTACACTACACTACACCCCCCCCCGTCACTTATTAACCCCTTATTAGCCCCTGATCACCCCTGATCACCCCATATAGACTCCCTGATCACCCCCCTGTCATTGATCACCCCCCTGTCATTGATTACCCCCCTGTAAAGCTCCATTCAGACGTCCGCATGATTTTTACGGATCCACTGATAGATGGATCGGATCCGCAAAACGCATCCGGACGTCTGAATGAAGCCTTACAGGGGCGTGATCAATGACTGTGGTTATCACCCCATATAGACTCCCTGATCACCCCCCCTGTCATTGATTACACCCCTGTCATTGATCAACCCCCTGTAAAGCTCCATTCAGATGTCCGCATGATTTTTACGGATGCACTGATAGATGGATCCGATCCGCAAAACGCATCCGGACGTCTGAATGAAGCCTTACAGGGGCGTGATCAATGACTGTGGTGATCACCCCATATAGACTCCCTGATCACCCCCCTGTCATTGATTACACCCCTGTCATTGATCAACCCCCTGTAAAGCTCCATTCAGATGTCCGCATGATTTTTACGGATGCACTGATAGATGGATCCGATCCGCAAAACGCATCCGGACGTCTGAATGAAGCCTTACAGGGGCGTGATCAATGACTGTGGTGATCACCCCATATAGACTCCCTGATCACCCCCCTGTAAAGCTCCATTCAGATGTCCGCATGATTTTTACGGATGCACTGATAGATGGATCCGATCCGCAAAACGCATCCGGACGTCTGAATGAAGCCTTACAGGGGCGTGATCAATGACTGTGGTGATCACCCCATATAGACTCCCTGATCACCCCCCTGTCATTGATCACCCCCCTGTAAAGCTCCATTCAGATGTCCGCATGATTTTTACGGATGCACTGATAGGTGGATCCGATCCGCAAAACGCATCCGGACGTCTGAATGAAGCCTTACAGGGGCATGATCAATGACTGTGGTGATCACCCCATATAGACTCCCTGATCACCCCCCTGTCATTGATCACCCCCCTGTAAAGCTCCATTCAGATGTCCGCATGATTTTTACGGATCCACTGATAGATGGATCGGATCCGCAAAACGCATCCGGACGTCTGAATGAAGCCTTACAGGGGAGTGATCAATGACTGTGGTGATCACCCCATATAGACTCCCTGATCACCCCCCTGTCATTGATTACCCCCCTGTAAAGCTCCATTCAGATGTCCGCATGATTTTTACGGATGCACTGATAGATGGATCGGATCCGCAAAACGCATCCGGACGTCTGAATGAAGCCTTACAGGGGCGTGATCAATGACTGTGGTGATCACCCCATATAGACTCCCTGATCACCCCCCTGTCATTGATCAACCCCCCTGTCATTGATCACCCCCCCTGTCATTGATCACCCCCCCTGTCATTGATCACCCCCCTGTCATTGATCACCCCCCTGTCATTGATCACCCCTCTGTAAGGCTCCATTCAGATATTTTTTTGGCCCAAGTTAGCAGAATTTTTTTTTTTTTTCTTACAAAGTCTCATATTCCACTAACTTGTGTCAAAAAATAAAATCTCACATGAACTCACCATACCCCTCACGGAATCCAAATGCGTAAAATTTTTTAGACATTTATATTCCAGACTTCTTCTCACGCTTTAGGGCCCCTAGAATGCCAGGGCAGTATAAATACCCCACATGTGACCCCATTTCGGAAAGAAGACACCCCCAGGTATTCCGTGAGGGGCATATTGAGTCCATGAAAGATTGAAATTTTTGTCCCAAGTTAGCGGAACGGGAGACTTTGTGAGAAAAAAATTAAAAATATCAATTTCCGCTAACTTGTGCCAAAAAAAAAAAATTTCTATGAACTCGCCATGCCCCTCATTGAATACCTTGGGGTGTCTTCTTTCCAAAATGGGGTCACATGTGGGGTATTTATACTGCTCTGGCATTCTAGGGGCCCCAAAGCGTGAGAAGAAGTCTGGTATCCAAATGTCTAAAAATGCCCTCCTAAAAGGAATTTGGGCACCTTTGCGCATCTAGGCTGCAAAAAAGTGTCACACATCTGGTATCGCCGTACTCAGGAGAAGTTGGGGAATGTGTTTTGGGGTGTCATTTTACATATACCCATGCTGGGTGAGAGAAATATCTTGGTCAAATGCCAACTTTGTATAAAAAAATGGGAAAAGTTGTCTTTTGCCAAGATATTTCTCTCACCCAGCATGGGTATATGTAAAATGACACCCCAAAACACATTCCCCAACTTCTCCTGAATACGGCGATACCACATGTGTGACACTTTTTTGCAGCCTAGGTGGGCAAAGGGGCCCATATTCCAAAGAGCACCTTTAGGATTTCACAGGTCATTTACCTACTTACCACACATTAGGGCCCCTGGAAAATGCCAGGGCAGTATAACTACCCCACAAGTGACCCCATTTTGGAAAGAAGACACCCCAAGGTATTCCGTGAGGGGCATGGCGAGTTCCTAGAATTTTTTATTTTTTGTCACAAGTTAGTGGAAAATGATGATTTTTTTTTTTTTTTTTTTTCATACAAAGTCTCATATTCCACTAACTTGTGACAAAAAATAAAAAGTTCCATGAACTCACTATGCCCATCAGCGAATACCTTGGGGTCTCTTCTTTCCAAAATGGGGTCACTTGTGGGGTAGTTATACTGCCCTGGCATTCTAGGGGCCCAAATGTGTGGTAAGGAGTTTGAAATCAAATTCTGTAAAAAATGACCTGTGAAATCCGAAAGGTGCTCTTTTGAATATGGGCCCCTTTGCCCACCTAGGCTGCAAAAAAGTGTCACACATCTGGTATCTCCGTAATCGGGAGAAGTTGGGGAATGTGTTTTGGGGTGTCATTTTACATATACCCATGCTGGGTGAGAGAAATATCTTGGCAAAAGACAACTTTTCCCATTTTTTTATACAAAGTTGGCATTTGACCAAGATATTTATCTCACCCAGCATGGGTATATGTAAAAAGACACCCCAAAACACATTCCTCAACTTCTCCTGAATACAGAGATACCAGATGTGTGACACTTTTTTGCAGCCTAGGTGGGCAAAGGGGCCCACATTCCAAAGAGCACCTTTCGGATTTCACAGGTCATTTACCTACTTACCACACATTTGGGCCCCTAGAATGCCAGGGCAGTATAACTACCCCACAAGTGACCCCATTTTGGAAAGAAGAGACCCCAAGGTATTCGCTGATGGGCATAGTGAGTTCATGGAAGTTTTTATTTTTTGTCACAAGTTTGTGGAATATGAGACTTTGTATGAAAAAAAAAAATAAAAAAAAAAATCATCATTTTCCACTAACTTGTGACAAAAAATAAAAAATTCTAGGAACTCGCCATGCCCCTCACGGAATACCTTGGGGTGTCTTCTTTCCAAAATGGGGTCACTTGTGGGGTAGTTATACTGCCCTGGTATTCTAGGGGCCCAAATGTGTGGTAAGGAGTTTGAAATCAAATTCAGGAAAAAATGAGGAGTGAAATCCGAAAGGTGCTCTTTGGAATATGGGCCCCTTTGCCCACCTAGGCTGCAAAAAAGTGTCACACATCTGGTATCCCCGTACTCAGGAGAAGTTGAGGAATGTGTTTTGGGGTGTCTTTTTACATATACCCATGCTGGGTGAGATAAATATCTTGGTCAAATGACAACTTTGTATAAAAAAATGGGAAAAGTTGTCTTTTGCCAAGATATTTCTCTCACCCAGCATGGGTATATATAAAATGACACCCCAAAACACATTCCCCACCTTCTCCTGAGTACGGAGATACCAGATGTGTGACACTTTTTTGCAGCCTAGGTGGGCAAAGGGGCCCATATTCCAAAGAGCACCTTTCGGATTTCACTGGTCATTTTTTACAGAATTTGATTTCAAACTCCTTACCACACATTTGGGCCCCTAGAATGCCAGGGCAGTATAACTTCCCCACAAGTGACCCCATTTTGGAAAGAAGAGACCCCAAGGTATTCGCTGATGGGCATAGTGAGTTCATAGAACTTTTTATTTTTTGTCACAAGTTAGTGGAATATGAGACTTTGTAAGAAAAAAAAAAAAAAAAAAAAAAATCATAATTTTCCGCTAACTTGTGACAAAAAATAAAAAGTTCTATGAACTCACTATGCCCATCAGTGAATACCTTAGTGTGTGTACTTTCAGAAATGGGGTCATTTGTGGGGTGTTTGTACTGTCTGGGCATTATAGAACCTCAGGAAACATGACAGGTGCTCAGAAAGTCAGAGCTGCTTCAAAAAGCGGAAATTCACATTTTTGTACCATAGTTTGTAAACGCTATAACTTTTACCCAAACCATTTTTTTTTTACCCAAACATTTTTTTTTTATCAAAGACATGTAGAACTATAAATTTAGAGCAAAATTTCTATATGGATGTCGTTTTTTTTTGCAAAATTTTACAACTGAAAGTGAAAAATGTCATTTTTTTGCAAAAAAATCGTTAAATTTCGATTAATAACAAAAAAAGTAAAAATGTCAGCAGCAATGAAATACCACCAAATGAAAGCTCTATTAGTGAGAAGAAAAGGAGGTAAAATTCATTTGGGTGGTAAGTTGCATGACCGAGCAATAAATGGTGAAAGTAGTGTAGGTCAGAAGTGTAAAAAGTGGCCTGGTCTTTCAGGGTGTTTAAGCACTGGGGGCTGAGGTGGTTAAAGGACCCGCTGAGATCATTTCAGTAATCGTCTTGTTAACTCAGGTGAGAATGTTGACGAGCACAAGGCTGGAGATCATTATGTCAGGCTGATTGGGTCAAAATGGCAGACTTGACATGTTAAAAGGAGGGTGATGCTTGAAATCATTGTTCTTCCATTGTTAACCATGGTGACCTGCAAAGAAACGCGTGCAGCCATCATTGCGTTGCATAAAAATGGCTTCACAGGCAAGGATATTGTGGCTACTAAGATTGCACCTCAATCAACAATTTATAGGATCATCAAGAACTTCAAGGAAAGAGGTTTAATTCTTGTTAAGAAGGCTTCAGGGCATCCAAGAAAGTCCAGCAAGCGCCAGGATCGTCTCCTAAAGAGGATTCAGCTGCGGGATCGGAGTGCCACCAGTGCAGCGCTTGCTCAGGAATGGCAGCAGGCAGGTGTGAACTTTTGGAAGATGGCCTGGTGTCAAGAAGGGCAGCAAAGAAGCCTCTTCTCTCCAAAAAAAATATCAGGGACAGATTGATCTTCTGCAGAAAGTATGGTGAATGGACTGCTGAGGACTGGGGCAAAGTCATATTCCCCAATTAAGGGCTCTTTCACACTTGCGTTATTGTCTTCCGGCATAGAGTTCCGTCGTCGGGACTCTATGCCGGAAGAATACTGATCAGGATTATCCTAATGCATTCTGAATGGAGAGTAATCCGTTCAGGATGCATCAGGATGTCTTCAGTTCCGGTACGGAACGTTTTTTGGCCGGAGAAAATACCGCAGCATGCTGCGCTTTTTGCTCCGGACAAAAATCCTGAAGACTTGCCGCAAGGCCGGATCCGGGATCAATGCCCATTGAAAGGCATTGATCCGGATCCGGCCTTAAGCTAAACGTCGTTTCGGCGCATTGCCGGAGCCGACATTTAGCTTTTTCAGAGTGGTTACCATGGCTGCCGGGACGCTAAAGTCCTGACAGCCATGGTAAGTGTAGCGGGGAGCAGGGGAGCAGTGTACTTACCGTCCGTGCGGCTCCCCGGGCGCTCCAGAGTGACGTCAGGGCGCCCCAAGCGCATGGATCACGTGATCACATGGATCACGTCATCCATGCGCATGGGGCGCTCTGACGTCATTCTGGAGCGCCCCGGGAGCCGCACGGACTGTAAGTATACCGCTCCCCCGCTCCCCGCTCCTACTATGGCAACCAGGACTTTAATAGCGTCCTGGGTGCCATAGTAACACTGAAAGCATTTGGAAGACGGTTCCGTCTTCAAATGCTTTCAGTACACTTGCGTTGTTACGGATCCGGCAGGCACCTCCGGCAACGGAAGTGCATGCCGGATCCCAACAACGCAAGTGTGAAAGAGGCCTAAGCCTCTTTCCGATTGTTTGGGAAAGGCTTGTCCGGAGAAGAAAAGGTGAGTGCTACCATCAGTCCTGTGTCATGCCAACAGTAAAGCATCCTGAGACCATTCATGTGTGGGGTTGCTTCTCATCCAAGGGAGTGGGCTCACTCACAATTTTGCCTAAAAACACAGCCATGAATAAAGAATGGTACCAAAACACCCTCCAACAGCAACTTCTTCCAACAATCCAACAACAGTTTGGTGAAGAACAATGCATTTTCCAGCACGATGGAGCACCGTGCCATAAGGCAAAAGTGATAACTCAGTGGCTCGGGGACTAAAACGTTGACATTTTGGGTCCATGGCCTGGAAACTCCCCTGATCTTAATCCCATTGAGAACTTGTGGTCAATCCTCAAGAGGCGGGTGGACAAACAAAAACCCACTAATTCTGACAAACTCCAAGAAGTGATTATAAAAGAATGGGTTGCTATCAGTCAGGAATTGGCCCAGAAGTTGATTGAGAGCATGCCCAGTCAAATTGCAGAGGTCCTGAAAAAGAAGGACCAACACTGAAAATACTGATTTGCATAAATGTCATGTAATTGTCGATAAAAGCCTTTGAAACGTATGAAGTGCGTGTAATTATATTTCACTACATCACAGAAACAACTGAAACTAATATCTTTAAGCAGTTTAGCAGCAAACTTTGTGAAAACTAATATTTTTGTCATTCTCAAAACTTTTGGCCACGACTGTATAAGGCATGAAGAAGGTAAAAGTATAAATGTAAAAGTAATAAGCTAGTTACTATCCAAAATTTAAATTCCTGTATTACATATCATATGAAATAAATCTATAAGGAACCCATGGAAATTTATGGGCCATATTGTACCATTACTGTGCCTAATTTCATATATTTTTATTTCTTACAGATTCCTAATGAAACTAAAAGAGAAAAAAATGTTATTTCTTCATCGTCCTCAGGCAGCACATACACCACACTCTTAGCTGCCTTTGAACTCGAGGAAAGCAAAATAACAGGTAAGACAAGTTTTACTTTTCCTCATCGTCCTCAGGTAGCTCAAAGTGAGATGTAAGTGGTGCATTCTGACTCAAGGAAAGCAAAATTACAGGTAAGACAAATTTTCACTATTTCATTGCATGCTAAATTACAATTGAAAGTAATGCACTGCCTCACTGTAGCACCACATGGCACTTTACCATGCCTAGGGACTCTGTGTGCCACTGTTCATGAGCCTTTAATCTTTCTGCTAAGTCTAATACAAAATGTTTTTTTTGTGACCACCTTTGAAGTTTTCAGATCTGCTAGCAATACTAGCAACACATCGTGTCCTTGAAAATACAGCAGCAAGAAACCTTGTAAGAAAGGTTATATTGAAATCTGAGACCATCCATTAATTCTTGATTTTCTTTGGTATTTTCCCTCCACAACTTTTCCTGAATCTATTCAACAGCCATTAAATCACTCCAAAAGCTCCAAATGACTAAAAGGACAACCTCAAAACTTGCCAGAATATTTCCCAAATCCAAATATTCCCCATATACATTAGGCATCTTTGCATCTGAAACATGCCTAGGTCAACCCATAAATACCCTTCCATATACCAGTCCTTATACACCATAGTTGCCAGCCTGTAACCCTACATCAGTCAACAAGCCATTGAAGGTCATGAACGTCATCATCTTGCTTGGCACATGATAACAAGAACAAAAGTCAATTTCAACTCCCACCTACGATATTTGAAATGGAAATGTGTTAATTTCTAGAAATCTGGAAGACTTTACAGTATGTGGTAAGGGAATTACATTGACAAAATAAGGTCCTTAGTATGTTGTGTTCCTGGGCATTCCATTTACAGCACAAATGATTCATTTTTCATCAGACAGTGTTATTGGGTGTGAAATTTATTGCTGTGGCTTATTTAAAACAGAAATTTGAGAAGAAATAAAAAAAAGTGAAGGAAAGCTTTTAAAAAGTTGCAGTTCTATAAAGGTAAAAAAAAAGTAAACGTAGTAAAAAAGATGTCAGTTTCAATAACTATAAACCTAAAATGAGTTTCTGTACATAGAAAAGTATTTCAGATTATAATACATATAAATACATTTAAGAGTAAAGTAAAAATATTTGGGGTAAAGAAATTTACTTACACTTTCCAGAACTTTTTTTTTTTTTTACAGATGTACCACCCAGTGCCATCATGAGCAATGACACATTTTATTGCAATGGACCAGTTAATGAATCAGAGGTAATTCCTTTAAAAATGCCAATTCTTTGTGGCCATTCCTGGACCATTAAAGTTCAACATGGAAAAGTATCCAGAATGATGAAAAAGGAAATAGAAAAACACATTAAGAATAGGACTTGGCAAGACAGATTTCTTGTTCTGGCAGTTGCCAAAAGTCCTATTCTACAATGGTAGGAAGTGGCCAGTGTAGGCTTTACCACAAAATTCACACATCTGAAGGTCATATAATGGCTCCAATATCAATCCAGTTGATCCAATTTTTCCACAGTCTAAACATACTGTAACCACTAATAGATACTGAAGGGTTTCCAGACAGTTTCATAAAAATGTCAGAATGTCAGAGCTGTTAGCAAAATGAATGTTATGCAAATTATTTTGAAAGGAAGGCAAATTATCAATATGTGGATAGGACAACACATATTAAAAAATGTCTATCCATTAGATGTTCAGCTGTTTTAGTAACTCCCATTCGTTTGAATAAGGAGAGCTGTGGACAACCATGTCTTAAATATTTGTGTGCATCCTCTGGCAGAATGGGTTTAAAGTCACCATTTCACTTGACGAATGGAGAGAACTAGCGTTGAGCGAGCATGCTCAGCCGAAAACCAGTTCGGCTTGAGCATCGCTATGCTTGGCCGTACACCGCGAGTGCTGGAGTCAGTGTATTTCAATCTAATTTAGCCTCTATTTCTATGCAGAGGATTGCTGCACAGTGAGGGAATCCCTCCGTGTGAGTCCGCGGCTTAGGAGTCTTTGCTCTGACTCCATATATAGAGTCAGTGCTTGGGGACACCCCAGTCTATTTAAATCTAATTTAGCTTGTATTTCAGAAACATTCTGCCGCGATTTGAACTTACGATCTTCTGTATTAGAGGCAAAGCACTTAACCACTCAGCTATAACAGCTGCAAAGCCATTTACTTTAAAAAAAAAGAAAAATATGAGACTTCTACTGAGACCTATACAGTAGAAGTCTCTTTTTTGTAAAAAAAAAAAAGTTGCTGGCTATGTAGCTATATAGTGTAGTGGTTAAAGTTCTGGCCTGTGATGCAGAAGCTGTGAGTTCAAATCCCGTCACAAACTTTTTCAGAAATAGAGGTAATTGTAAAAAATGTATGGCACAAATAAATGTGTAATTACTTAAAAATTTATATATATCTATATATAAAGAAAAATGGCGGCACTGGCTGCAAGGGAGAGGTACGGGTGCACGTCTCAAGGGGAGTAGACTTGTAGCCCCGATAAATAGATCCAGAAAAAAGAGCGGCACTCCGGTAGGTAAAAGCAAGTGAACTCTTTATTCACCCAAGTGGTGCAACGTTTCGGCTCTAATCACGAGCCTTCCTCAAGCAAAGACACAACTCAAATGGTAGTGATTATATAGGAAAATACAAATCATGTGGTCACAGACCCGGTGGGTGTGTTTACAAATCATAACAATGGTGTACAGTGAATACACATGGTATCACATAGTGCAAAAAACATACTGATCATTAAAAAAACATGAAAAACATGATCTTGCGTGCTGAATATACGAAGTATATATGAATCAGGTGCATAAAACTTGATCAGACAATATATCCACATTTGTTGTACATAGGTGTAGGTAATAAAGAGGGGGAGGAGCAAGGAAGTGGTATCGCAAACATACCCATCCAGCAAGGAGGCTCATTCAGCGCCGTTGTGTCGGCGTTCTGGATATCTCTCTTCGCAGGCGTGGCACAACACCAATAGCAGATATTCAACATACGGGAGACGCTATGCGTCATCAGAGTTGGCCGGCACACCTACGTCACTTCAGGCGTCATTCCAGTCAGTCACAATGTATTGTCCCATGTGCATGATCACATGATTTGTATTTTCCTATATAATCACTACCATTTGAGTTGTGTCTTTGCTTGAGGAAGGCTCGTGATTAGAGCCGAAACGTTGCACCACTTGGGTGAATAAAGGGTTCACTTGCTTTTACCTACCGGAGTGCCGCTCTTTTTTCTGGATATATATATATATATATAAAATCATACTTCTGATATATATGAATGCATAATACTGTATGTGGGAAACTACTACTAATGTTTTAGCCATAATATATTTACATATATTATGATATATTATATATTCTAAATATATATGTGTAAATATATTATGGCTAAAAACACACATATATATATATATATATATATATATATATATACACATATATGTTTAAATTACGTTTAGCCTCTATTTCTGAAAAAGTTTGTGACATGATTTGAACTCACAGCTTCTGCATCACAGTCCAGAACTTTAACCACTACACTATATAGCTGCATAGCCTGGCACTAAAAAAAATAATAATATGAGACTTCTACTGTATAGGTCTCAGTAGAAGTTCAGTACAGTAGAAGTCAAATTTTTTATTTTTTTATTTTTAAAGTAACTGGCTATGCAGTTATTATAGTTGAGTGGTTAAATGCTTTGCCTTTAATACAGAAGGTTGTGAGTTTGAATCTCGGCAGAAACTTTTCTGTAATACAGGCTAAATTAGATTTAAATACACTGGGGTGTCCCCAAGCACTAACTTCATATATAGACATAGCTATATATGGAGTCAGAGCAGGGACTCCTAAGCCAAACTAGAGTCCTGACACCCTCCTCTCTTCAGAGCAGGGGGTGCCTGGGGTTCTCCCATTGGCTTCCATTGTGCTCGGATGCTCGGTAGACAACCCAAGCATCACGAAGTGTTCTACTCAAGCACTTTGGTGCTCCATCAACATTAGAGAGAACACTTACTTGGTGCCCTTCTTTTTATCTTTTAAGCTGCAGATCTGACGATTCCCAGGCTCCTCTTCTATCATCCAAGATGGCTGAGACCCTTCTCAGACTACTCGATGCACCCTGTCCTCTGGAAGACACTTCCTGCTTGTCCAGTGCTGCTCTTGGACTGGCCAGTGCTGCTCTCAGATTAGCCAGTGCTGCTCACATGAGCATAGCAAGCCAATCCAAGAGCAGTGCTGGAAAAGTAGGAAGTGTCAAAATAGCAATGCATAGTTTGCATCAGGTGGTCTGAGAAGTGCCACAACTCTTTTGGAGAAGAGGGGCGTGGCGTGGGAATTGGCAGATCCACGGATTAAAAGATGACAAGGAAGAGATTTTGTCTTGAACTGTAGGATTGCTTTACAAAAAAATGTGTAAATTAGGTGCATGGTGAAATTATGTAAATACAAAATGAGTCATTTAAAAATTATGAAAAAATATGCAAACACATAAAGATTATCTTAAAAAACAAGAGGATACGATCCAGAGATTCATTGAAGGTGTTGAGCAGTCACTCTCAGGAATAGCTGATCACTTTAAAGAGCACCTGTCACCACAAAGTGTAATGCAATCTGAAAGCACCATGTTATAGAGCAGGAAGAGCTGAGCAGATTGATATATAGTTTTGAGGGAAAGCATTTAGTAAAACTTGTAATTAATTCATTTCAGATTTTTCCACTTCCTGTGAATAGCATCGGTAGAAGAGGGAGGTGTTTATCAGTAATTGATAGCTTTGTGTGCATAGTTGTGTATACAGAGACAGCTATCAGTCACTGATAACCACTCCCTCCTGTACCTATAGCTGCTCACCGGAGGTGGAAAAAGTGACGGTATATTATATAAATTACAGATTTTTATGAATCTTTTCCCACAAAACTACATATTAATCTGCTCGGCTCCTCCTGCTGTATAACATAGGGCTTTCAGATTGGATTACATTTTGTGGTGAAAGGTCCTCTTTAAGGGTGGTATCACACACAGCTTATTGTGACAGTTTTGGATGCAGTTTACTGAGCCAAAGCCAGAAGTGGATTGGAAGGGAATGAGAAATATAAAGGAAAAACTTCTACTTCTCCTTCCTGCTAGATTTACTCCTGGCTTTAGCTAAAAAAAACTGCCACAAAAACCTATGTGTGACACCCGCCCAAGGGATGCTTAGATGCCATCTTGAATCAATTAAATAAATTGTTATGTAACTGACTGTTGGACTACAGATAGTAATTCGACACTTGTGGTCATGAAGGACAACTTCCTTTTTAAATGTTAAGCCTCATAAGGCTTTTCACCATACCCTTATAGGCAAGGATGATCTTTTATCTTTTCAATTATGCCCTTCTTTGTGCCATCTTTACGGGTTGAACTTGATATTTCCTTCTTCAAATTTACTTGAAATTTTTTTTTTACATAGAAAATTGTGAGGTTCTTAAATGGAACATATCACTAATATACTGTATTATTTACTAATTTGATAAATATTCTTATTTTTCTGATCTGTTTTTATTTTCTGATTGTAGATTTTTTATTCCATTCTCTGTACATGATTGTGGAGGAATCCATCTTCTCTGAACTGTTAACCACGTTCAGAGTTATGCTTTACAGTAACCACATGAACCATATTAATCTGTATTCTGGCGATGATTCACTGACTTCTATTGTTGTGGGCATGCTCTGTGTGGGGAGTGGGGTAGGTAAGCTATAAACATCACCTATTGTCAAAAGTGGATCCTGTGTGTTCTGCCTCCAGCATTCTAATGGAAAGGTTACCTTTTGTTGTAAAGCTGCCTGGGAGGGAATGGGCTGACTGCTGAGAATTGATCTCTACAGAATGGAAAGTGTCAGCCAATTATGAGGCTTAGTGGCTAGAGTGAAAATTGCAAGATTTAAAGTGCAATTGTCATTTTTTTTATTACCTAGTTTATTACAGCTAGGCAGGTATGCCTGAGTAATTCTGTCATGATTGTCAAAAGATTTGTAATCACCTTATAATAACAGTCTTTATTAATGTCCCCTGTCCCTTTCCACTGGTCCCTTAAAAGACCATTGCTAGAGCTTGTCTGTCTACCCTTTAGTATAAACAGAAGGGCTGTCCTCCACAATGCATGCCTGTGTTCCGTTAGATTTCCGTACCTTGTGAGATTTCCCTACCCTCGTCACTTCCGGCCGCATCGGACATGACGTGAAATTTCACAGCAGAGTTAGCTGAACACCAGCCGACACTGCGCATGTGCCGGGAGCCTCACCAGCCGTTAGGGTAGGGAAAAATTACAGGCCAGTGCTTTTTCCCTACCCTAACCGCTGGTGAGGCTCCCAGCACATGCGCAGTGTCAGCCGGTGTCCAGCTGAGAACATTCAGTCGATCACTGCGCACTGGCCCGTAATTTTTCCCTATCCTAACCACTCGTGAGGCTCCCGGTGTTCAGCTAACTCTGCTGTGAAATTTCCCTACCCCGTCGTTGTGCGCCTACGCGGTGCGGCACACCTCCTCACGTCATGTCCGGTGCGGCCGGAAGTGACGAGGCTAGGGAAATCCCATGAGGTAGGGAAATCTAACGGAACACCTGAATTAGGCTTCAGAGTGAGGAGGTGTGTCTCTCAGTAATCCAATATGATTGGCTGGCAGATACATGAAAACATGAAAGTTGCACTTTAAGAATTTCTTTTAAATATTGATAGCGATATGTAAAATGTAGAAAAAGAACACCAAAAATTATTGTATTATATCTGCTGGGGACTTAGGGTCCTATTACATGGGCTGATGCTAGGCCGATAACATTCATTAATCAACGATATGCAAAGGGCCTTTTACACAGCCCGATGCAAAGTCACTTTGCTGATTGCCGGCAGTACATTCCCTGAATACAGAGCTATGTTCAGCCCACAAACAAGGATATTTGTTGCAATGTGAAAAATTCACTCAACTGACAAACAAGCTTTTGTTGATTTGTCATCTGAATGGCGGCACCTTTACACAGGCCAATTATGAAGAACCAGCATTCCTATCAATAGTCATTCCCAATAATTCACTGCCCATGTAGAAATGGTTTGGGAACAGCATGGGGAGGATGTCTGGATGCATCTTGGACTCCCAGGTCGCTGCTGGGAACGATGTTGTCCGAGTAGTACGCCACTTTTTCAGACTGACAATAATACGCACAAAACCGAAGATAAAATCCATTTTAGAGGAAAAATTTTTAGGAAACATTCTTTCCTGTAAATTTACTTGTATATAAAGTGCAAGTGCTGCCAAAAATTACAGGAAAGAGGCACTCCGATACAACCTTTATATCACATAATGGAGGGCCTCATTAACATTGTGGTACAATTGTTCAGGTAGTGGGACTCCTACACTCATGAAGCCTATGAACTAAGTGAAGGGCTTCCAAAAATTACAACGAACCGGTACTCCTATACACCCTTTATTACACATAAAGGAGGGCATCATAAACCCTTGAAAAATTATGATTGATGGCCTGCTGGTGACCCTCAAAAACATTAGGAGCTAGGGCCTGCTGGGGACCCTCTAAAACATTACTGGCGAGGGCCTGCTGCTGAGCTGACCATCTAAAACATTAGGGGTGAGGGTCTGCTGCAGAGCTGACTCTCTAAAACATTATGGGCGAGTGCCTGTTGCTGATCTGAGCATCAAAAAAATTATGGGCGAGTCCCTGCTGTTGAGCTGACCCTGTAAAACATAATGGTTGAGGGCCTGCTCGTGAGCTGAACCTAAAAAACATTATATGCGAGGGCCTGCAGGTGAGCTGACCCTCCAAAAGATTGTAGGCAAAGGCCTGCTGGTGAGCTGACTCTCTAAAACATTACATGCGAGGGCCTGCAGGTGAGTTGGCTCTCTAAAAGATTGTAGGTGAGGGCCTGCTGGTGAGCTGACCCTCTAAAACATTATATGCGAGGACCTGCAGGTGAGCTGACCCTCTACAACATTAGGAGAGAGGGCAGACTAATAAGCATGTTGATATGATGTAAGAGGAGGAGGACGAGAAAAGGAAGATTGAACCATATACCCTTTTGTGGTGGAAGGGGTGCATGGGAATACAGTGTACTCTACATTATAAGAAACACATTTAAAGAGCCTTTATGTTCAGCTGCTTTCCTCTGGTGGAGTAGAGAAGTCAGGGGCAATCCAGGCCTTTATCCAGGTTTATTTTTATAAGAGTCAACCTGTCAGCATTTTCAATTGACAGGTGGATGCGCTTATCAGTTATTTTGCTCCCAGCAGCACTAAATACCCGCTCTGACAAAACGCTGGCAGCAGGGCAGGCCAGCACCTGCAAGGCGTAGAGCTCCAGTTCATGCCACGTGTCCAGCTTGGACACCCAGTAGTTGTAAGGCACAGAGGGATCCTTGAGGATGCTGACACTGTCTGCTACGTACTCCTTTACCATCTTCCAAAATTTTTACCTTGTGATACTAGGCCGCGCATTAGGGTGAGGCTGCTGGCGGGGTGTCATGAAACTGTCCCAGGCTTTGGAAAGTGTTGCCCTGCCTCTGTTGGAACTGCTGTGTGTTCCCCTCATCTCCCCTCCTCGGTTGAAAAAGGAACTATGTACTCTGCCACCAGCCTTGTCAGCTGGAAATTTGTGGAGCAATTTTTCCACAAGGAACTTGTGGTACTGCACCATTTTGCTTGTCCTCTCCACCACAGGAATGAGAGATGATAAGTTCTCTTTGTAGCTGGAGTTGGGAAGGGTGAACAACCAGTAATCGGCAGCCTAACATAAAGTCAGCCATGTGTGCCAGAGTCCCAATGGGCAAGACTTCGCTGTCATCATCAGGAGGATGACTCTCAATCTCCTCATCCTCTTCCTCCTCTTCGACCCATCCACGTTGAACAAATGGAATAAACCTGCTATGGGTACTACCCATTGTAGCGGAGGCAACCGTCTCCTGCTCCTCCTCATCCAATTTCCGCTGGGAAGATGAACTGAGGGTGGTATGGCTATCATTCTGTGTAATGTCTTCCCCCATTTCCACCTCTTCCACATACAAAGCGTCGGCCTTAATTGTGAGCAGCGAGCGTTTGAGTAGACACAGAAGTGGGATGGTTAAGCTGATAATCGCCACTCACCATCTGTGTTGATTCCTCAAAGTTTCTTAAAACCTCACAGAGGTCAGACATCCACTCCTCGCTTATGAAGAGTGGAAGCTGACTGGAAAGGCGACGACCATTTTGCAGCTGGTATTCCACTACTGCCCTCTGCTGCTCACAAAACCTGGCCAACATGTGGAACGTCGAGTTCCAGCACGTGCTCACGTGGGACAACAGTCAGTGAGTTGGAAATTGTAAGCGCTGCTGCAGCGTAGACACATATTTCACAAATATTTCGTAGAATATTCGTAGAATATTTGCGAATTCGAATATTCATTAGGAGTAGTGTTGATTGCGAATTTTCGTAATACAAATTTTCGTTATGAGAATTTTCATGATGCGAATTTTCATAATGAGAATCAATGAGATTGTGAAAACTCAGATCCGATGGTATATTCTAACCCCCAGGCATTCCCATGGTGACGGGGACGCTTTTCGGGGAGGAGTATGCCAAAGTGGAACAACTGTACAGATAAAAAAAAAAAAGATATTTAGCACTATATTGAATATATTCGCTTACGAATATTCGAAAAACTAATATATTCGATATAGAGCTATATATTTGTTTTTCGAATATTCGTAATATTCTAAAACAAGAATATATAGCAATATAGCGAATATTCGAAAGAAAACGAATGTACAACAATTTAGCTAATATAGTGCTGTAATCTTCTTTTTTTATAGTTGTAATTTTTTTTCCAATCTGAACTTCAGATGAGAAAAAAATTACACTTATTAGACAAAGAAGATTATAGCACTATATTAGCTAAATTGCTCTATAGTCGTTTTTTTTATTGAATATTCGCTATATTGCTGTATATTCTTGTTTTTGAATATAACAAATATACTAAAAAACAAATACTGTATTTTTCGCCCTATAAGACGCACCGGCCTATAAGACGCACCTAGGTTTTTGAGGAGGAAAATAAGAAAAAAACATTTTTTAACCAAAAGGTGTGCTTTTTGTGGGTTTAGAAATAATGGTGGTCTGTGCATGACACTATTATGGGGGATCTGTGGATGACGCAGTGTCATGTGGGGGATCTGTGGATGGCACTGTTATGGGGGACCTGTGGATGGCACTGTTATGGGGATCTGTGGATGGCACTGTTATGGGGATCTGTGGATGGCACTGGTATGGGGGATCTGTGGATGGCACTGTTATGGGGGATCTGTGGATGACACTGTTATGGGGGATCTGTGGATGGCACTGTTATGGGCGACCTGTGGATGGCACTGTTATGGGGGATCTGTGGATGGCACTGTTATGGGGGATCTGTGGATTACACTGCTATGGGGTGGGAGATCTGTGGATGGCATTGTTAAGGGGTGGGGGATCTGTGGATGGAACTGTTATGGGGGATATCTGTGGATAACACTGCTATATGTCATCCACAGATCCCCCTCATGACAGTGTCCCCCAATACACCGGCCCTCTGCTCACCGAAGTATTTATAAACATGAATCCTTATCCTGTTATTAAGATTAATTAACGTTGCGCTCTCCCATGTTCCCATGTTCCCCTGTATCCCCACAGCACTTACGAACAAGCTTCAATAGCAGGCTGACGTTGCGCGCCTGCTCCGCCTGCTTCATTCATAAAGTGGGAGAAGCAGGCGCTCAACGTCAGTAAGTGACGTTACTGCTGCCGTCCGCTCTGCCTGCTATGGAAGCTTGTTCATAAGACGCACTTTTGGGGGGGAAAGTGCGTCTTATGGGGCGAAAAATACCGTATATAAATTTTTTAGAATATTCGTCTTTTTAAAAAAAATCCGTACAGTTGTTTCCCGACAAGAGTCCCCGTCACCATGGGAATGCCTGGGGGTTAGAATATACCATCGGATCTGAGTTTTCACGATCTCATTGATTCTCATTACGAAAATTCTCATTACACTACTCCTAAAGTCAAAGATATTGCAGCCTTCTCATTGGCCCACAAGCTAGAAGCAGGGAGGGATCATGTGTACTGATTTAAAAAAAATCTCGAATATTCGAAATTACGAATATATATCAGTATATTCTAAATATTCGCGAATTCTCGAAGTGCCGATATTCGAGATAAAAATTTGCAATTTGAATATTCGTGATCAACACTATTAAGCACAGCCTGTTGACGCTTCCCCACTGCAGTGCTACTCTGCTTCCAGCTACCGACTGATGGCTGACTGGTGCTGCAAGAGGATAATTCTGAGGTGGAAGTGGAGGAGGAGGCGGAGGAGGAGAAGGGAGGGTTGGAGCCATTAACGTAGGTGGTGGCGGAAACCCTGATGGAATTAGGGCCCGCAATCCTTGGCGTCGGTAACACCTGTGCCATCCCATGGTATGACTCGCTCCCAGCCTCCACAACATTCACCCAGTGTGTCATCAGGGAAATGTAGTGTCCCAGGCTGAAAGCACTTGTCTATGTGTCAGTGGTTAATTGGACTTTCCTAGTAACTGCGTTGGTCAGGGCACAGGTGATATTACGGGACACATGCTGGTGTAAGGCGGGAACGGCACACCGTGAAAAATAGTGGCGGCTGGGGACTGCTTAACGAGGGACGGACGCCAAAATCAGGCTGCGGAAGGCCTTAGTGTCCACAAGCATAAATGGCAACATTTCCAGGGCCAGTAATTTGTAAAGTTGCACATTTAGTGCTCTGGCTTGTGGCTGGGTATTTGCGCTTGCGTTCAAATGCCTGGGGTAAGGACATTTGTTCGCTGCGCTGGGACACGGAAGTGGATATGGTCGCTGATGGTTCTTGCGAAGGTCCAGGTGCAGGGCGGGAGTTATCCGTGCCTGCGCCTTCGACAGGGGATTGGCCAGCACGTAACACAGGGGAAGAGGAGGCAGTGATGTGACCGGGCAGACACAGATTGTGGAGCACACCCTTGCGGCAATCTCCCTTGCCAAGGGACAGGTGTTCCGCAGTCTGGCGCTTTTTTGAGTAAAGCGCAGACGACAAAAGTATTGTAATTTTCAGGGGGGTGAACATTAGCAACCTCACCACCACCAGCATGATCCGCCAGATGGCATCAAAGCACCGTAATAGGTGGGCGGTGCTTTGATGCCATCTGGCTGATCATGCTGGTGGTGGTGGGGTTGCTAGTGTTCACGCCCCTGAAAATTACAATTCTTTTGTCGTCTTCGCTTTCCTCAAAAAAGCGCCAGACTGCGGAACACCTGTCCCTTGGCAAGGGAGATTGCCGCAAGGGTGTGCTCCGGGGAATAGTTGCAGGCCTGTTTGTTGTGGCCTGCCTTCTCCCTTTTGCCACCCTACTGCCTCTTCCAGCCTGTTGCGGTGCTGCGGATACCTCCCCCTCTGTACTGCTGTCCTTGCTCGGCTTGCCACCTTCCCAGGTTGGGTCAGTGACTTCATCGTCCACCACCTCCTCTTCCACTTCCTCACTCTGCTCATCCTCCTGACTTGTTGACCTAACAACAACCTCAGTTGTTGACAACTGTGTCTCATTCTCATCATGAACCTCTTGAGACACTAGTTGCGGTTGACTTAATGGCAACTGTGTCTCATCATCATCATCCACCTTGTGAAACACTAATTGCCGTTCTCCACCGTCATTTTCTTCTGACTGTGGATGCTCAAGAGTTTGGGAATCAGGGCACAAGATCTCATGTTCCTCTTCAAGCGGCTTTGTCGAGATGCCCAAATGAAGGGATGGCGCTGAAAAGAGCTCCTCAGAATATCTGAGTATTGGATCACTTGTTTGGCACGACTCTCCATTGTCCGAGGAAGGAGGATCATGGTGAGGATTGTGTTGACCAGACTCTTGGCTACTGAGACTGGACTTGGTGGAAGACAGGGTGGTGCTTAACCGACTGGAAACATTATCTGCTGCAATCGAACCGACCACCTGGTCGCACTGGTCTGTCTTCGAGAGCATTGTCCTACTCCGCCCTGCAAACTGGGACATGAAGCTAGGTATTGTGGATGATTGCTTCTCTTGTGCACTGGCAGCAGGCACAGTTTCAACGCTCCCAGGGCCACGGCTTCTGTGTGCATCATCAGCATCATGGCCACTTCCCTGTCCCTTACTGCTCGCCTTCTTCATATCAAATGTTATATATGCTTGAAAGTATGTCACACATACAGTAGCATAAGATTTGTAAGTGTATGCACAAAAAAATTAAAAAAGGTATTTGGTAAGTAGAAACATCACACAGGAGAAATACCGCAGATAATGTCGCTGATGTCAGCAGTGGCTAATATAAAATTACAGGGAATGTCACAGGTATTTGAAATGTGGAAACGTCACACAGGAGATATATCGCAGATAATGTCAATGATGTCACCAGCGGCTAATAAAAAATGACAGGGAATGTCACAGGTATTTGGGATGTGGAAACGTTACACAGGAGAAATACCGCAGATAATGTCGCTGATGTCAGCAGCGGCTAATAAAAAATGATAGGGAATGTCACAGGTATTTGGGATGTGGAAAAGTTACATAGGAGAAATACCGCAGATAATGTCGCTGATGTCAGCAGCGGCTAATATAAAATTTATGTCTCAGGTATTTGGAATGTGGAAACATCACACAAGAGATATATCGCAGATAATGTCAATGATGTCACCAGCAGCTAATAAAAAATTACAGGGAATGTCACAGGTATTTGGGATGTGGAAACGTTACACAGGAGAAATACCGCAGATAATGTCGCTGATGTCAGCAGCGGCTAATAAAAAATTACAGGGAATGTCACAGGTATTTCAGATGGTGAAACGTTACACAGGAGAAATACCGCAGATAATGTCACTGATGTCAGCAGCGGCTAATATAAAATTACAGGTAATGTCACAGGTATTTGGAATGTGGAAACATCACACAAGAGATATATCGCAGATAATGTCAATGATGTCACCAGCGACTAATAAAAAATTACAGGGAATATCACAGGTATTTGGGATGTGGAAACGTTACACAGGAGAAATACCCCAGAAAATGTCGCTAATGTCAGCAGCGGATAATATAAAATTACAGGGAATGTCACAGGTATTTGGGATGCGGAAACGTTACACAGAAGATGTATCCCAGGCAATGTCACTGTCCGCAGCAGACACCGTCTATGAAAAAGTACACTGGATGTTACTGATATTTTTTGGATGTGCACACGTTACACAGGAGATGTAGCGCAGCTAATGTCACTGTCCGCAGCGGACACGGTCTACGGAAAAAGTACACTGGATTTCACAGATATTTTTGGGATGCGCACACGTTACACAGGAGATGTAGCGCAGCTAATGTCACAGTCCGCAGCGGACACCGTCTACGGAAAAAGTACACTGGATATCACAGATATTTTTGGGATGCGTACATGCTACACAAGAGATGTAGCGCTATTAGTGCAGGATGCGCTAAAAATAGATATTGCTGCCAGACACAATAGTCCTTAAAAGGACTTTTGGTCTGTAAAGTTTTAGCAATTTAGCGCAGGTTGCTCTAAAAATATATATTGCTGCTGCCACACACAATAATAGTCCTTAAAAGGACTTTTGAGTCTCTGACAAGTTTTTCAATTAAAAAATAATAATTTCACTCCCTACACAATCTTTCCCTTCTTCAGCACAGCTCTCCCTGACTAACACTGAGCCGAACACGTGTTCTCGCCAGCCAATCACTGTAATGCCAGTAACCAACATGGCTACGGCATTACAGTGCAGGGCAGTACTTACTTGCATGTTTATTGGCTGCGTAGCAGCCAACAAACGTGCGGGGATGAGACTCGAGCATTGCGCTCGAGCACATGAGGTATACAGCCGAATACCGCCATGAGCCGAGCATCGAGATGCTCGAGCCGAACTGGTGTTTGGCCGGTCATGCTCGATCAACACTAGTGTTCAGCATGGCAGGGGGGGGGGGTGATCACAGACAAGAGCAGCTGCCTGTCCACAGCCAATGTGGACAAGATCACGTTCATTAAAATGAACCAGGCATGGATCCCACAGGACTTGTCCGTACCTTGTGCAGAATAGACAAGTATACTGGCCGCAACCAGCCATTGTTATACTCCAGTGCACTTTCTCTTTGTTTTCTTTTATATATTTCCCAATGTTTTGGGGTCTTCCCAAATTGATAAAAAAAAACTACTAAAATAGTGTTGGCTACCTCCCTCTCTACCACCACTTCCACCTACACCACCACGTCCACCGCCTTCTCAACCTCCTACTCCACTTTTACCTTCCGCCTCCTAGTGTTATTTTAATTCATTTCCCTATCCACATTTGTTTGCAGGGCAATTGTTCTGCTCTTACCCCTATTTTGCTTCCTTTTGCAGCCCTCTAGCCCTTTCTATGGCTTTTTTTAGAGCCATTTTAGTGCCCCAAAGTTCGGGTCCCCATTGACTTCAATGGGGTTTGGGGTCAAGTTCGGGTCCCGAACCAGAACTTTGCGGCGCAGTTCGGCCGATCCCCGGCGAACTTGAAGTTCCAGGTGTTCGCTCAACCCTACCCACTAATAATCAGCGAAACAAAGGCACTCAGCATCAGGACTAGGCGGAGCTGCCATGCAGTTGTACTGATGTACCTATGTAAGTAATAAAGGGGGTAGGACAATCAATGTATAGGACCCAAAAAAAAACATGCAACCCTGTATCCCATTCATTTCAGACAATACACATAGTATTAGAGCTCAACCTGAATGCTAGTAAAAGAACAGTGGTTGTAGGTATCACTGAACACATACACTGTTGCCTTTATTATACTTTTTTCTATACTGAGTGGCACATTTTCAATGTTACAAACACATAAAATCAATACAATATAATAAAAGACACATAACATTACTATATGTCGTGTATTATTTACATTGGGATAAAAAAAATATTATGATTATTTGTTCACTAATTAGAAAAGGAAATTGACTCAGAGGGGAAAGCAATAAATCCAGTAGTACCTTCTACTAATAATAATATCATGTCCAGAAAGACTAATCCATTTCCATGGAACGGTTTTAATGTGGTCATGGACTGGAACACAAAACAATATAACATTTTCCAAATTTGATAGAAATGGAAAAAGTCAGCTGAGTGAACTAACAATAATCCTGTATAAAAACGTTAATTTGCTCTACTTTTTTAATTTAAATAAATTCAAGTAGAAAATACAATTCAAAATATGAATGGTAAAGTAATTAAGAAACCAAATATTTATAGAAATTCTTACATTTTTTTAAATATTTATGGAATCTCCTTAACTGTTGTCATATTACTGACAGTTCAACCAATTAAAGTGGTTAATGGCTTAACCTAGGATAAGCCATCAATATCTGATTGGTGTGAGTCCGACACCTGGCACCACCACCAATCAACTGTTTCCTTGTAGCTTTGGTGCTAGAAGTAAGCACCGGAACTACACAACTCCACCCGTGTGCTGCTCCCAATATGCAGTAACCAGCTCTGTCTACTACACAATGGACAGAGCTACAGATATGTAGTTCTGGAGCAGATTTTCTGAAAGAACTGAGTGGTGAGTTTGTAGTGTGTAGGACCTCTACCAATAACACATTGATGGCCTATACTGAGGATAGGCCATCAATATAAATATTCTGGACATCCACTTTAAGGAAAAATTGATACACTGTGTTATACCTGGTGCAGGGTCTGAGTAAACAATGCTTTATACAGGGTTTATCTAATTGGATCCTTGAGTCATGTGATGTCCATTAAGGACCAGTACAAGGTGTGGCATAATGTATCCCACTGGAACAGTGCATTCATCTGACTTCCCCTACAGACCACTGTTTCAATTGTATTTACCCCTTTGTTCTGCCTACACTGTCAGGGAAGCACTCTGGTAAGACCATTCCTTTTTTTGTTACATGTTGGCATATATTGAGATATGTATAGAACCCAATGCATACCTGCACTAGGTGATGAGTTTGTTATATGCCATTATATGTAACTTGTCTCATATCTGGTGTTTTTGAACAGTTTGTATTTGTGTTGTTTTATGGTATATTTTGACATAGATTCCTTTATTGGTCCCACATTATCTTTTAAATATTACACTATTTCAACTACGTCCTTTATTGCATTGGAAGAGTTTTCTGGGAATTTTAGATACAAGAAAGTAGGTGGTCCAATCCATTCACATGTGCCAAAAATTATGAATACAGTTTGACATCTGATGGCCAAATTTATATTATCTGTTCTTATCCACGCCTATACTACATTATGTAATAGCAGGTCGGACAGTTGAGTGATCATGTTAATCTTGTATGAAGTGGTTTTAGAGGAACTTTGGCTATTTTGAGAGTTTTTGCAGCACCAAGAATGTGTTTGGACCAGAATCTAGACAATCTTTTTGATTATTTATATTAAACTAAAAGCAGGAAATGATTCATTTAATTCCTGCCACTATTGGAGTGTTGCCACTTTGAGATCAGGAAGAGTAGGCTTTCCCTTGGCAGATATTGCTTGCACATTGATGAATGAACTTCTATGTTTAGAGCCAGCTAATATTTTCTAAAGTCCAAAAAGTAAGCTAACCATGATAAACCCAGCACTTTTTAGGTGACTATCCCTGCTTAGGCTCATAGCATTGCCCTTAAGAATTTTTTTTTTAAAAAAGATTTCTGTTCTAGTTTATTGCAACTTTAGTTAAAATAACCAAAATAGAAAATGGTCTTTCTGATCTGTGTCTGATTTAATATTAGCCAAATATTGATGTATTTTTTGAAGTTTCGAAAAGTTTTATGCGGAGTGTTGAGAAAGTAGTATTTAACCAAACCTTTCCAAACATTTACAGGCTATCCTGGGCTTTAAACGGCTGCTTGTATAGAACAGAAAACATGTAGAAGGCAAACGTTACAAATTCTGCCAGTATTACACATTTGTCAACTTTTCATTTTTATTGGGTTGTTGCAGCACCGGAGCAGATCTCTGCAGTGCATGATAGGAGGCTGTAATCAGCAATAAAAAAATATATACATATAATATTAAATTTCCCCAAAGGTCTTGTACAATCTTATATGTGCACAACGTGTAAAACAACCAAATACAGAATAAAAAAAATATATATATATATAAGAATAGCAATAAAAAATGCCAACAGTATCCCACACTACAGCTTCTATCAAAATGACCGCAATGGAAAAGGGACAGACAAAAAAAGTACATATACTAAGCCAAAACGTTTGGTCCAGAAGAGAGTAAATAGCCGGGTCTTCAACTGGTTAAGATACAGTATTAGTTTGCTATGAGAAAATAAGAACACAGCTGTTTGCATGCAGAGGTTGAAAACTGGCATATACCCAGTCCTGCTCTCAACTGAAAAGTGGATACAAATGTACATTTTAGAACAAGTAGCTGCTGCTCATGCACTAAGCATTGACTAATGCACTGAGCATTGTCTAGCCTGGTCCTGTCAATCAAAGTGACTGAAAGTAGTATTTGGACAGTAAATCACCCCAGCTTGCAAGCCCACGTCAAGGGTCTTCATTCTCTTTCGATTCCCTTTACTAACAACAACAGGAAAACTAAGTAGAAAAATAAAGTAAAATAAAATAAAGTGTCCAGAACCTAGATCAAATCAGCGACTGCCACAAATCACATCTATCTGCCATGAAACTGTTCTCTTAGGACTGCCGAAATAGCCAACATAGAGTTCCCAAACAGCTAGTCCTGACATTTTAGTTCCAGCAGCATCACCAAGAAATGTTGTTTATATGAATGTTCTGGGACCCTGAGCGAGGTGGGTTCTTAACATATGTTTGCCATCCATTCCCCCCATGTTGAATCTGGGCTTTGCATCACCGTCTCTTGGAGTTACTGCCAGATTACTTCACAAATCTGTTGGAAATGGTAGATGTACCCAGCAGGAATTTGAAATCCAGTATATGCAAATTAGTTCCTGGCCAGCAGAAACCTGGAAAAAAGGAGATGTCAACAATGAGGAAATTGTGCAAACAAGACAGCTAGGAAACAAAGGGTGAAAGGGTTATGCTATAGGTTTTTACCTCGGGGTGATGATGAGCTGATCCTTTGGAGATACGTAATGCCTCATGTTGGTGCCCTGAAAGTTGAAGCCAGGGTGCAGGGCAGCCAGCAGGAGGTCAAAAGCGGTCACCGACATGTGATGGAAGCTGTGGAACTTCTCAGGGTTCTGCCACAGGTTGGAGTACAGGTGCAGAAGTGGGCTTTCCTAGACTGCTGGGAGACAATGGGGTACACCCAGAGCCTTCTCCTCGTCCTCTGTTCTTCATCCAGCATAGCAGACTGCTGTCCCGAAGCCAGCACAGGAGAATGATATCCAGAGATTTATTTGCCATGGTGACTAGCTAGAAATCGTCAGAAAGTAACCAATGCCAGCCAAGTAAAGGAATCTAACTCTACGCTGTGAAAACCGTTAAAAAAAAAACAATAAAAATAGATGACCAACAGAAATTTTCAGACTTGCTAAACAGATGTGGGAGCACAATGGAAGCACAATGGACAAAAAGGAGGTCTCACGGATCTGTAGTTTGCAGACCACAAGACAGCAACAGTCGTGCATATGGCCTAAATTCTTTAACCATGTGCATCTGACACATTGAACACATCATGTAAAGCACTTTGGGAAACTTTGACCTAGCTTAACTCCTAAACAGATAAAGAGACACTTCCAGTATATTTCTGAGTAAATTCTAGCCAAGGCTGATTTACATTGCATGACCCCCTTCCCATTGGAAAAATCTGAGCTGATTTCAATATGGTGGATTTCAAAATGGTGTCCGAAAACATTTCCCCCCCACACCATTTATACTTTCACACACTTGAAATCAACTAACTACAAATTACACCAATTAAAAGGGTGTGTACAGACTTTTGCCTCTCTGTGTATATGTGATGTCTGTCATTGTAATCCTGCCGCTGATCAGAACCATGATTGGGCCCATTATTAGGCTTAGTGGCCAGTGCAAAAACTTATTTTTTTTTATTTATTTTTTTAAATATACCATGGAAAATTAAAAATTACTTTGAAATTAAGAAAAAAAATATTTAACATAACTTGATTTAAACAATAGGCCATTTTCAGATAACACATTAGCTTTAAGAGATACTATTATATTAAATCAACATGTGAGTAGTCAATAAATAACTCTTTTACTGCCCTCACATATAGCATGACTCCATACATGACATCTGGTTCAGTTGCTCCATGATATAGGATTTTTGGTATAGTAATCCATTGCCTGCGAGGAAGGTGTGCAATCCTTCCCTGTGCCATTACACATTCCCTCAGCAGTCATTTCCACAGTGTATTCACCCTGACATTATTACTTACTGACATGTATTTCAAAGAGTCCTTTTGCTATGGTAACAGTAGTCAGGGGGAAAGGTGTAATACAATCATTTTCAACATTTTTTAGGCGGATGCCAATTTTAGCAGCCTATCATGCAGAAATGAGAAGAGAACTTCCTTAGACCATGGGGTTAGACCATTTTGCCCAAAACTAATAAATCCTATTTGTACGTTATAAAATCATTTCACTTTTCAACCCCTTATAGAAGTCCAAGATTCTGGTCAAAATATCAACTTTTTTATAAGAAAATATTCTAATATGAATTTTCACTTATTACCCTGCCATGAACTTTTCAAAATGTTCACATTTCTGCTTAAAATAACATATTTTATGTGGCGCAGTGATGATTGGGACTGGATAGAGAACTTGGAGTAATCCAATTATTGTGAGCAGCATTCTGCCAATATGGACTTTATTGCTCCAGTTTTACTGTTTGATGTTTCTTTATTTTTTATATAGGGGGAGAAGAGATGTAATGGATAACCACCTACATTGTATTAACTATCAAAATAAAGAGCTTATCTGCAAATCTGTTTTACTTACAAGATAGCGCTAGAGAATTCTGCATTCCTCTAGTAGATCCTGGCTTTCAAGATACGGATACATTTCTAAGATGATGAATTGTGCTGAAAATGACTACTTCTTACATATGTTGCAAACCAAAGCAATAGAATACAGTAAGTTAACGTCTACTGTGTTACTTGCATATGAATCATAATGGTCATCAAATACAGGGAGTGCAGAATTATTAGGCAAGTTGTATTTTTGAGGATTAATTTTATTATTGAACAACAACCATGTTCTCAATGAACCCAAAAAACTCATTAATATCAAAGCTGAATATTTTTGGAAGTAGTTTTTAGTTTGTTTTTTGTTTTAGCTATTTTAGGGGGATATCTGTGTGTGCAGGTGACTATTACTGTGCATAATTATTAGGCAACTTAACAAAAAACAAATATATACCCATTTCAATTATTTATTTTTACCAGTGAAACCAATCTAACATCTCAACATTCACAAATATACATTTCTGACATTCAAAAACAAAACAAAAACAAATCAGTGACCAATATAGCCACCTTTCTTTGCAAGGACACTCAAAAGCCTGCCATCCATGGATTCTGTCAGTGTTTTGATCTGTTCACCATCAACATTGCGTGCAGCAGCAGCCACAGCCTCCCAGACACTGTTCAGAGAGGTGTACTGTTTTCCCTCCTTGTAAATCTCACATTTGATGATGGACCACAGGTTCTCAATGGGGTTCAGATCAGGTGAACAAGGAGGCCATGTCATTAGATTTTCTTCTTTTATACCCTTTCTTGCCAGCCACGCTGTGGAGTACTTGGACGCGTGTGATGGAGCATTGTCCTGCATGAAAATCATGTTTTTCTTGAAGGATGCAGACTTCTTCCTGTACCACTGCTTGAAGAAGGTGTCTTCCAGAAACTGGCAGTAGGACTGGGAGTTGAGCTTGACTCCATCCTCAACCCGAAAAGGCCCCACAAGCTCATCTTTGATGATACCAGCCCAAACCAGTACTCCACCTCCACCTTGCTGGCGTCTGAGTCGGACTGGAGCTCTCTGCCCTTTACCAATCCAGCCACGGGCCCATCCATCTGGCCCATCAAGACTCACTCTCATTTCATCAGTCCATAAAACCTTAGAAAAATCAGTCTTGAGATATTTCTTGGCCCGGTCTTGACGTTTCAGCTTGTGTGTCTTGTTCAGTGTTGGTCGTCTTTCAGCCTTTCTTACCTTGGCCATGTCTCTGAGTATTGCACACCTTGTGCTTTTGGGCACTCCAGTGATGTTGCAGCTCTGAAATATGGCCAAACTAGTGGCAAGTGGCATCTTGGCAGCTGCACGCTTGACTTTTCTCAGTTCATGGGCAGTTATTTTGCGCCTTGGTTTTTCCACACGCTTCTTGCGACCCTGCTGACTATTTTGAATGAAACGCTTGATTGTTCGATGATCATGCTTCAGAAGCTTTGCAATTTTAAGAGTGCTGCATCCCTCTGCAAGATATCTCACTATTTTTGACTTTTCTGAGCCTGTCAAGTCCTTCTTTTGACCCATTTTGCCAAAGGAAAGGAAGTTGCCTAATAATTATGCACACCTGATATAGGGTGTTGATGTCATTAGACCACACCCCTTCTCATTACAGAGATGCACATCACCTAATATGCTTAATTGGTAGTAGGCTTTCGAGCCTATACAGCTTGGAGTAAGACAACATGCATAAAGAGGATGATGTGGTCAAAATACTCATTTGCCTAATAATTCTGCACGCAGTGTAGATGCTAGAATCAATATGTATGGGGGTTCCTTCAAAATCTACAAAATAATTTTTATTATATTAATAGTTATAAGGATTGAAGGGATTGTCCAGATGTAATTTTTTTTCATTGATTAAAATGTTGTAAAATAAGTAGTCACATGTCTATAGGAGAATGCAATCGCTAGAGCAGTACAAAAAATCAGCAGGGGACCAGGAAGTGTCAGAACGGTATTGGCAGACGATTAGTAAGGTAAATATGATTACTTTTATTATACATTCTTATCAGTTTCAAAATTTTTTACGAGGTTGAACCTATTATGACCTATTCTTTGAATCCCATTTTTATTTTATTTTAATTTTTTTGTATTTTTTAGAATTTTTCAATGTCACTGTCATGCTATTTAAATAAAATCATAAAATTGTGCAGTTTTCACACCGCAATCTAAATGTAAAGTATGCCAAGCCTTCATGTTCTTTGAGAGAAGCCACATGGGCCATAAAAACAATGGCCAGGAGGGGGCCTCATTGACTTCTTTGGGAGATTTTTCTAGGCATGCTCTGTGACCTGTGTAGAGGTTAGAAGGGAGGAGATAGGCTGTGATTGTCATGGCAGTGGGTGTGGAACCACTGTATTAATTAACTGCTTTAACTTTGGGCTAAACCGAAGAGTGCTATCCTGGGGGATCCCTGGTACTCACCCTTTGACCCCTATACAGGGATCTGGACTTTGCTGCAAGGAACAACCAGACCACTACCTCTGGAAGTAGTCCTGGTGTGGTTTACAGCTGACCTACTTAGGTCAGAGAAATCGGCGCAAGGCACCGCCATACCAGGCAAAAGGTCTGATCAAGCAAAGTTTCAGACAGCTGGAAACTACATACCTCTTTCAACAAACTTAGCAAACTAGGAGCCTAATTGATCAGAAAAGGAAATAAGGTTAGCAGAACAGAGTTATAGCAAAAGCTGATTAACAATTATAAGCAGCCATGGTGCAGAACACAGAGAAAGGAGAGAATGAGAGTGGTAGTGAAGGCAAACATGGGAGTAGTGGTTGTTCAATAATAATGTTCTGAATAGAAGGAGGTGAGCAGAGACAGACAAGAGACACCGATGTAACAGTAATACTACCTATTTTGAATGGTAGATCCTGTGTTATCTATACAGAGGTAATATGTCATTGTATTCCTGCCTGTGATCATAATGAGATGACTGCTGAAAAGTTATCTGTACAGAAGAGAAAATTATGACATTATTAGGCCTAATAGCCAGTCCAAACATTGCTTGATTATATACATTCTTTATATATATATATATATATATATATATATATATATATATATATATATAGATATAGATAGAGAGAGAGAGAGAGAGAGAGAGAGAGAGAGAGAGAGAGACATGGGAAATTTAAAAAACAAAAACTCACCAAAGATTTCTAAAATAAAATGTTTAACACAAAAATGTGATTTAAACAATAGATCATTTTCTTTATGACACATTCCTTTTACGCAATTACATATCAATTATACAAATAAGAGTTGAAACAATCTACCAATGAGACTAACTTTCTCCATAATCCAAAAATCTCACTCAATCAAGTTAATTTCCAACATCCCAACATCCACAAACATTCCATAAAAACAAAAATGTTTAGGCTTACCTATTTGCTTTGAATATTTTGGACATATATTTAAGATGATGTTACTTGTAACTTGTCATTTTATATGTACAGTAAATAGGGATACATTTTAAACTATGTTGGGTCATCCCATTAATTCACAAGCTGCATATGCCTTTTGGATCCCATAACCCTAGAGAAACCTTAGCTTCAAAAAAGAACGGGCACTTCCAGGAGCATTTTCCATGGAGTATACAGAAAGTGTATATTGGTATGTATTTAGACAGGGATCAGATTCCTTCAGGACATATCAGGGAAATCTTTACAAAAGGAAAGGTTTCTTTGGTCAGTCCTGACGGACTGTGCTCTAGTTTTTGGTGCTAAATAATGTGAATGTGCTTGAAAGAAACTAAACTTTATCATCGTTCTAATACATGTATAGACAATATATACTATAAATATATTATGGGAATTTATGAAACCTTGCACTCCATTTTTCTGGCATAAAAAAAACATCTAAAAGGTTGGCCCATACTGTACCATTTTTGTGCAAAATTGACTTTTTGTGATTTTATGCCACTTGTCACTTTTGAAAAATGAGTGGGAAACTGGACATGGTTAGCAAGGCAAGCAAGTGTATACCAGATATTTTTTTAAATGTGACTTTTGCAAAAAGTCACCAATAAATGCCTCACTGCAGTAGAGGCTTTTGTAAAAACCAGAGTAACATCTCTAGAAGTGTTGGGTTTAAAGATCCAACAAAATGATGTTTGATAACACTGGCACAAATTACAGCAACGCAGACTCCAGCAAAAGTGACCTGATAAATCATGATACATCCTCTTCATTATCTTCAATACATGAATGCAATAGATGTTGAATTCTTATGTTTGACCCAACCAGTTCTACCATTCTCCGTACATTAATATGGGGACTATGTTAGCCAGTGAGAAGCATGTTTACTTTAGGGTTCCCATTGGGAGATCTAAAGGGAATACTCATTTTCAGTGAGGAAAGATGAAGATGACCATATGCATACTCTCCAGATGTTAGGTTTCCCTTATATGTGTATAATATTTCCTGTTGTTCCAGGTGCAATATCATCATGACTTCCATCCCTATCCTGTGCCAGTGAGTGTGGACTTACAATGTGGCAGGTTGTATATTTGTGTTTGCAGACCTGTGATATTTCTTGGAGTTGCTGTAGAACAATACGAGTCTAATATACATTACATAATTGATATGAAAGTGAGAAAAATACTCTTGTTTGCTAAAAATTAATTTATCTTTTTTTCTGTTTGCTAAATATTAATTTCAGGCTACATTAAACTCACACTACAAAGTCAACTACTGATTCAACCACAGACGTGTATGGCCCACATTTACGATTGTGTCTGCATTTGAATTATTGCCTATTGAGCATCAGAATCTTGCACATTAAAATATTGCATCTTGTTTAAGACATACGTATGAAGCAAATGAGCCTAACATAATAATTCACTGGCTCACATTTACTTATGTGATTGCGCCTAGAACTTGTAATAAAAAAGTAACAAAATTTGGCACAATTTGTTTAATACTCATTGACAAAAAAAGGACCCAAATAGAAAAGTCAGATTGCCACAAAACTCGGCATGTAATTATGTCTCAGGCAGATATTTAATTGATTACAGATATGGTCTGAATAGACCCTGAGTTCTGCCACAAGAGGGAGTAAATGCACTTCCCCGCTGCCCTATATATAGACTCTCAGAGGTTACTTTTGGATAGTGTACCTCTTAAGGACAGATGGTTGACTGCTAGACACGCCTCTATGAATCACTCAAAGACATGTTTCCCATTTGACAGATTTTGAGAAGGGTGCACATCATTGGACTGAGAGAAACAAGATGGTCATTTTCACAAATTGCCCATCATCTAGGCCTAGACAGACCTCTATTATAGAGGATCGTTTTATCTGCCGATAAGCTCGATTAGCTCCCACAGTTTTGTTGTCCACCATCCAGACACAGGTGGGCCTTCATTACACACCCCTGTCTTTGCTTGGACCATTCCCAGGTGCTTAACACAAGGAAATTTGGTCTCTTGGTGCCTATCACATGTTCTGCCATTGACAGCCAGGCACCATTGCCTTTTTTTGTAGTGCCATCTGGAATAAGAAACTTGGACTGCAACGGAGTGGAACAGTATTGTCTTCAGCGCTGAATCCAGGTGCTGTCTGGGATTCACCAATGAGTATGGAGACCTCATGGTAAGCGCTCTGTACTTGCTTTACAAGTGGAGCGACACACTGCCTCAACTTCTGGTCTGACAATCTGGGAAGCCATCACATACGACAATCAGGGCCGTCTTTAATATTGATTGGACCCTGGGCAAGAATTTACTTGGGCCCCATGGACCCCGCCTTCCCACATCCTAGCATGCAATCACGCCTCCACCACAACACACACAAAAAAATAATCCACACACCTCGTAGAGTACAGTGAATGACTGTAAATACTTACAGTTCTGAAGACTCCAGCGGCTCAGGATCAGTGCTCTCGGCAGCTGAGCTCAGGGCTGGAAGTGGGCACCGCTCTGCAGTTCAGGAAGGAGACCGGGGCTCGGCTCACTCTAGCGTTACAGTGCACCCCAGCAACCCACAGTGTGCAGTATAGCACCCTATAGTATACAGCACCCCACAGTATGCAGTAAAGCACCCTATAGTATACAATACCCCACAGTATGCAATATATAGTATAGTACCCCACAGTATACGACACCCCACAGTATGCAGTATAGCACACTATAGTATACAGCACCCCACAGTATGCCGTATAGCACCCTATAGTATACAGCACCCCACAGTATGCAATATAGCACCCTATAGTATACAGCATCCCACAGTATGCAGTATAGCACCCTATAGTATACAGCACCCCACAGTATGCAGTAAAGCACCCTATAGTATACAGCACCCCACAGTATGCATTATAGCACCTTATAGTATACAGTACCTCACAGTATGCAATATATAGTATAGCACCCCACAGTATACAATGCCCCACAGTATATAGTACCCCACAGTATGCAATACATAGTATAACACCCCACAGTATGCAGTATAGCATCCTATAGCATACAGTATAGCACCTCACAGTATACAGTAGAGCAGTATAGCACTCCACAGTATACAGCACCCCACACTATACAGTATACAGCACCCCACAGTATACAGCGCCCCACACTACAGTATACAGCACCACACACTATACAGTATACAGCACCCCACACTATACAGCACCCCACAGTATACTGTATACAGCACCCCACACTATACAGTATACAGCACCCCACAGTACACAGCACCCCACAGTATACAGTAGAGTAGTATAGCACTCCACAATATACAGCACCCCACAGTATACAGTAGAGCAGTATAGCACCCTACACTATACAGCACCCCACAGTATACAGTAGAGCAGTATAGCACGCCACAGTATAAAGCACCCCACAGTATACAGCACCCCATAGTATACAGTAGAGCAGTTTAGCACCCCACAGTATTCAGCACCCCACAGTATACAGCACCCCACACTATACAGTATACAGCACCCCACAATATACAGCACCCCACAGTATACAGTAGAGCAGTATAGCACTCCACAGTATACAGCACCCCACAGTATACAGCACCCCACAGTATACAGTAGAGCAGTATAGCACCCCACAATATACAGCACCCCACAGGATACAGTAGATCAGTATAGCACCCAGTATACAGCACCCCACAGTATACAGTAGAGCAGTATAGCACCCAATATACAGCACCCCACAGTATACAGCACCCCACACTATACAGTATACAGCACCCCACAGTATACAGTAGAGCAGTATAGCACTCCACAGTATACATCACCCCACAGTATACAGTATACAGCACCCTACAGTATATAGTAGAGCAGTATAGCACCCCACAATATACAGCACTCCACAGTATACAGTAGAGCAGTATAGCACCCAACAGTATACAGCACCCCATAGCATACAGTAGAGCAGTATAGCACCCACAGTATACAGCACCCTACAATATACAGTAGAGCAGTATAGCACCCCACAGTATGCAGTATAGCATCCTATAGCATACAGTATAGCACCTCACAGTATACAGTAGAGCAGTATAGCACCCCACAGTATACAGCACCCCACACTATACAGTATACAGCACCCCACAGTATACAGCACCCCACAGTATACAGTAGAGCAGTATAGCACCCCACGATATACAGCACCCCATAGTATACAGTAGAGCAGTATAGCACCCTACACTATACAGCACCCCACAGTATACAGCACCTCATAGTATACAATAGAGCAGTATATCACCCTACACTATACAGCACCCCACAGTATACAGTAGAGCAGTATAGCACCCCACAATATACAGCACCCCACAGGATACAGTAGATCAGCATAGCACCCAGTATACAGCACCCCACAGTATACAGTAGAGCAGTATAGCACCCAATATACAGCACCCCACAGTATACAGCACCCCACACTATACAGTATACAGCATCCCACAGTATACAGTAGAGCAGTATAGCACTCCACAGTATACAGCACCCCACAGTATACAGTATACAGCACCCTACAGTATATAGTAGAGCAGTATAGCACCCCACAATATACAGCACCCCACAGGATACAGTAGATCAGTATAGCACCCAGTATACAGCACCCCACAGTATACAGTAGAGCAGTATAGCACCCAATATACAGCACCCCACAGTATACAGCACCCCACACTATACAGTATACAGCACCCCACAGGATACAGTAGAGCAGTATAGCACTCCACAGTATACATCACCCCACAGTATACAGTATACAGCACCCTACAGTATATAGTAGAGCAGTATAGCACCCCACAATATACAGCACTCCACAGTATACAGTAGAGCAGTATAGCACCCAACAGTATACAGCACCCCATAGCATACAGTAGAGCAGTATAGCACCCACAGTATACAGCACCCTACAATATACAGTAGAGCAGTATAGCACCCCACAGTATGCAGTATAGCATCCTATAGCATACAGTATAGCACCTCACAGTATACAGTAGAGCAGTATAGCACCCCACAGTATACAGCACCCCACACTATACAGTATACAGCACCCCACAGTATACAGCACCCCACAGTATACAGTAGAGCAGTATAGCACCCCACGATATACAGCACCCCATAGTATACAGTAGAGCAGTATAGCACCCTACACTATACAGCACCCCACAGTATACAGCACCTCATAGTATACAATAGAGCAGTATATCACCCTACACTATACAGCACCCCACAGTATACAGTAGAGCAGTATAGCACCCCACAATATACAGCACCCCACAGGATACAGTAGATCAGCATAGCACCCAGTATACAGCACCCCACAGTATACAGTAGAGCAGTATAGCACCCAATATACAGCACCCCACAGTATACAGCACCCCACACTATACAGTATACAGCATCCCACAGTATACAGTAGAGCAGTATAGCACTCCACAGTATACAGCACCCCACAGTATACAGTATACAGCACCCTACAGTATATAGTAGAGCAGTATAGCACCCCACAATATACAGCACTCCACAGTATATAGTAGAGCAGTATAGCACCCAACAGTATACAGCACCCCATAGCATACAGTAGAGCAGTATAGCACCCCACAGTATACAGCACCCTACAATATACAGTAGAGTAGTACAGCACCCCACAGTATGCAGTATAGCATCCTATAGCATACAGTATAGCACCTTACAGTATACAGTAGAGCAGTATAGCACCCCACAGTATACAGCACCCCACACTATACAGTATACAGCACCCCACAGTATACAGCACCCCACAGTATACAGTAGAGCAGTATAGCACCCCACGATATACAGCACCACATAGTATACAGTAGAGCAGTATAGCACCCTACACTATACAGCACCCCACAGTATACAGCACCCCATAGTATACAATAGAGCAGTATAGCACCCTACACTATACAGCACCCCACAGTATACAGCACTCCACAGTATACAGCACCCCATAATATACAGTAGAGCAGTATAGCACCCCACACTATACAGCACCCCACTATTCAGTAGCTTACAGTATATTAGCAGCCCCTGTCACCTTTTCATGATGTAATCTTCACACAAAAAAGCTCCATAATGATGGCAAACTTCTCCTGCAGTAACACTCCTGGTAGAAAGAAAGGACCTTTGATTACCTCATAGCCATTTGACCAGTAATATCACTATGTTACTGGTCACATGGTGATTATGTCATCTAAGGTCCTTTCTCCTAATCACAGCTCTCACTCTCTCACAGTTTGCTGCCTGGAGTGCCTGCAGGCAGGCAGGCATGGCAGCACCCCCCTGTGTAGCTGACAGCCTGACACCTGGGTCAGACCGCCTCTCCCCTAGGCAAGCCCCTCAATGTCATTGAATTTGTGGGCAATGGCCAGCGGGGCTCAAGAGGCAGCTATCTTGTGCTCCCCAGGAAAGGTTGGCCCTTTTGTCCCACGTTAAATACGTCCCTGATGACGGTCGGTCACCCCTAGTAGTAATATGAGGGACAATATCAGATCAGTGATATGTGCAGGACGTCCTGTAGCAACATGTGTTGCCTCTCATAGCAGGGCTTCGAACTGGCAGCTTTCATCAGGATAATGCTTGCCCACACATAGCAAAGGTTTCCTACAAATGTCTCCAGCAGAGACATCAGCAGATTATCCTGATGTCTCCAGCAGATTACAAGACTTCCTTGGCCTGCCCGGTCACCAGATTCTGCACCAATCGAGTATTTATTGGTAGACCTGGGATGCTATCTTCAGCAACGTACAAGTGTACAGGATCTATAGGTCCAGCTGTAACATCTGTGGGCACATTTTTTTTTCTCTTAAATTACAATAAAATTATGCAACATTTAATTTTCTACCTTGTGTATACAGTTTCTTTGCAGAAGGAGGTTGATACAGCTGCTGCTCCATGGCTCGAGACAACAATTCCTATGGGATGTCTGACCTTACAATTCTTCTCTACCCTCCTGCTTTTTGCTAACCTACTCCTGAACACTGTAGACCTGTCAGACATTTCTGGTTAAAGGGGTTCCACGAGATGATGAAAATGAGGGGCACAGGCAAGGGATGGTATAAAATGACAAAATAATTGGTCTTAGGCTAGGTTCACATGGAGTATTTTAGATAAGGATTTTGGTGCAGATTCCGCACCAAAAATCCTCAATAAAGGTGCATGCAGAACTTCTTCACTGATTTCAAACAATACTGCTGTTTTTTCCACCTGTGGATTTAAAAACTGCACAGCGGAAAAGAGGTGTCCTGTCGATTATTGACGCGGATTCCGCAAGGAATGAGCAATAATGAAAATCCTCACTAAAACCACACCCAAAACCGAGTTGAATAGAACGTGTCATTAACTTTATGCTGACCTCACTGAGGTCACTCAGCTAAAAGTACAGTCAGGTCCATAAATATTGGGACATCTACACAATTCTAACATTTTTGGCTCTATACACCACCACAATGGATTTGAAATGAAACGAACATGATGTGCTTTAACTGCATACTGTAAGCTTTAATTTGAGGGTATTTACATCCAAATCAGGTGAACGGTGTAGGAATTACAACAGTTTGCATATGTGCCTCCCACTTGTTAAGGGACCAAAAGTAATGGGACAATTGGCTTCTCAGCTGTTGCATGGCCAGGTGTGTGTTATTCCCTCATTATCCCAATTACAATGAGCAGATAAAAGGTCCAGAGTTCATTTCAAGTGTGCTATTTGCATTTGGAATCTGTTGCTGTCAACTCTCAAGATGAGATCCAAAAAGCTGTCACTATCAGTGAAGCAAATCATCATTAGGCTGAAAAAACAAAACAAACCCATCAGAGAGATAGCAAAAACATTAGGTGTGTTTGGAACATTCTTAAAAAGAAGGAACACATCGGTGAGCTCAGCAACACTAAAAGACCCGGAAGATCACGGAAAACAACTGTGGTGGATGACCGAAGAATTATTTTCCTGGTGAAGAAAACACCCTTCACAACAGTTGGCCAGATCAAGAACACTCTCCAGGAGGTAGATGTATGTGTGTCAAAGTCAACAATCAAGAGAAGACTTCACCAGAGTGAATACAGAGGGTTCACCATAAGATGTAAACCACTGGTGAGCCTCAAAAACAGGAAGGCCAGATTAGAGTTTGCCAAACGACATCTAAAAAAGCCTTCACAGTTCTGGAACAACATCCTATGGACAGATGAATCTAAGATCAACTTGTACCAGAGTGATAGGAAGAGAAGAGTATGGAGAAGGAAAGGAACTGCTCATGATCCTTAGCATAACACCTCATCAGTGAAGCATGGTGGTGGTAGTGTCATGGCGTGGGCATGTATGGCTGCCAATGGAACTAGTTCTCTTGTATTTATTGATGATGTGACTGCTGACAAAAGCAGCAGGATGAATTCTGAAGTGTTTCGGGCAATATTATCTGCTCATAATTAGCCAAATGCTTCAGAACTCATTGGACGGCGCTTCAAAGTGCAGATGGACAATGACCCAAAGCATACTGCAAAAGAAACCAAAGAGTTTTTTAAGGGAAAGAAGTGGAATGTTATGCAATGGCCAAGTCAATCACTGACCTGTATCCGATTGAGCATGCATTTCACTTGCTGAAGACAAACTGAAGGGAAAATGCCCAAAGAACAAGCAGGAACTGTAGACATTTGCAGTAGAGGCCTGGCAGAGCTTCACCAGGGATGAAACCCAGCGTCTGGTGATGTCTATGCGTTCCAGACTTCAGGCTGTAATTGACTGCAAAGGATTTGCAACCTAGTATTAAAAATTAAAAGTTTGATTTATGATTATTATATGTCACCTTGCCACTCTGTGGTCTCCTGATGATGCTACTGCCATCTCCACACTATGTCACCTTGCCACTGTGTGGTATTCTCCTGCTGCTTTTGCTGCTGCCATATCCACATTATGTCACCTTGCCACTCTGTTGCATCCTCCTGCTTCTGCTGCCATGTCCACACTATACTACCTTGCCACTCTGGGGTCGCCTGATGCTGCTGCTGCCATTTCCACACTATGTTACCTTGCCACTCTGTGGTATCCTCCTGGTACTGCTGCTGCCAAATCCACATTATGTCACCTTGCCACTCTGTGGTATCCTCCTGCTGCTACTGCTGCTGCCATATCCACATTAGTCACCTTGCCACTCTGTGGTCTAATGATGATGTTGCTGCTACTGCCATCTCCACACTATGTCACCTTGCCACTGTGTGGTATCCTCCTGCTGCTGCTGCCATATCCTTGCCACTCTGTGGTCTGATGATGCTGCTGCTGCCATATCCACATTATGTCACCTTGGCACTCTGTGGTCTGATGCTGCTGCTGCCATATCTACACTATGTCACCTTGCCACTCTGTGGTATCCTCCTCCTGCTGCTGCCATATCCACATTATTTCACCTTGCCACTCTGTGGTCTGATGATGATGCTGATGCTGCCATCTCTAAAGTATGTCACCTTGCCACTCTGTGGTCTCCTGCTGCTGCCATCTCTACACTATGCCACCTTGCCACTCCATGGTCTCCTGATGCTGCTGCTGCCATTTCCACACTATGTCACCTTGCCACTCTGTGGTATCCTCCTGCTGCTGCTGCCTTATCCAAATTATGTCACCTTGCCACTCTGTCGTCTCCTGATGATGCTACTGCCATCTCCACACTATGTCACCTTGCCACTGTGTGGTATCCTTCTGCTGCTTTTGCTGCTGCCTCTCCACACTATGTCACCTTGCCACTCTGTGGTCTCTTGATGCTGCTGCTGCCATCTCCAAACTATGTCACCTTGCCACTCTGTGTTCTCCTGATGATGATGATGATGATGATGCTTCCGCCATCTCCACATTATGTCACCGTGCCACTCTGTGGTCTCCTGATGCTGCTGCTACTGCCATCCCCACACTTTGTCACCTTGCCACTCTGTAGTATCCTATTGCTGCTGCCATCTCCACACTATGTCACCTTGCCACTCTGTGGTCTCCTGATGCTGCTGCTACTTCCATCTCCACACTATGTCACCTTGCCACTCTGTGTAATCCTGCTGCTGCTGTCTCCACACTATGTCACCTTGCTACTCTGGGGTATCCTCCTGATGCTGCTGCTGTTGCCGCCACCTCCACACTCTGCCATTGGGCCACTTTGTGGTCTCCTCATGCTGCTTCCACCTCATCAATATGTCATAGGTCCACTCTGTGGACTTCTCATACTGTTCCCACCGTCCCCACTTCATGACTGGGCCACTATTTTGCCTTTTTGCCTGGCTGACATCATTATTTATTTGATCTTTCTTCTGATCTGTCAGAAGGAAGGAAAAATGAGACGCACAATGGATCCTGTCTGTGTAACAGCTGTAAGGCCTGTATGGTCCCATCAGAATTGGCTTATGATTTGGTAGCCAAAAGCAGAAGTAGGTACAAAACACAGAAGACATGCAAATATTCCATTCACGTGTCATCTCTGTTTTAGATCCACTCCTGTTTTTTTTGGCTTTAGCAATACTGATGGATTATTGAGCAAATGCTAATCTAGTGAAGGCGGATGCTCCACAGACAGGATTTGTTTTTTGTGGGTCATTGTTCTGATGGATCAGAGGAAAGGCAAATTAATCAGTGACGTCAACACAAACTTACTGCTGACGCCCTCTCCACTCTGTCAGGGGGCTCTACTTGTATAAGCGTTTAATATAACAGGTTCTGTAGACATTTATGTGGAATCAACTGATGACGGTGTAAAAGGAGTGCGCTTCTTCTTGGTGCTAACATCGACCTGTAAGGCTGAGTTGATACTTCAGTTATTTGGTCAGTTTTGTCCCCGTGACTGCCCAAATAAGTGAAGTGTGGTGATTCTAAGAGCGACGCCTGTCATCTGCATGTCATACGGACTCACATTATTATTTCACTACCAAAGCAGACTCCCTATGTGTTACTGCAAGGCACAGTGTTCCACACCACTAGAAAGGCTCTCTGCAGCCAGGAAATAGCTGTTTTTTAACGTAATTCGCAGCGAATTTATTCGGATCTAAGAAAATTTTTCCCAAAAATGTAACAACCTTTAACCATGACATGGCAGAGCGTTCCATAGATTCACTGCTCTTACAGTAAAGATCCCTGTAGGTTACGTTTTCGTGACTGGTGAGCAGCCAGTCACCCACATTTCAGATACTTATCACTTATGGATAGGTGATACGTTTCTATCTTGGCACAACCCCTTTACCCATGACATGGCAGAGCGTTCCGTAGATTCACTGCTCTTACAGTAACGATTTTCTTCCACGTTGATATCATACATTGTGATATCATAAATCCTTCCAAATGACAATCTCAGCTCTTCCGCATTGACAATCCCAGCCCTGTCGTATCTGTAGCACAGAAATGCATTGTCCCGCTTGACAACTGGGTATTCATCATTTCTTACTTTCAATTTGTTACACTGTTGTCAGTGATTACTGGGGCAAAGCAAAGTCAACAGTGTGAATGTGTCAGGGAAAAAAAAGTCTTTTGAATTCTGAATCAAATTTGTCAGGCATTTACCTTAAGCCACAATAACACGCGATGGCGAAGCTGCCGCTCAATGGCCGCCTGCAGCGGGGAGCTCTCAATGGGCTCTTTATTTGTTAAAGATGGATTATTTGAAATAAATTACAGGGCACTTTGACTGGATAAACAGAGTCTCAGTGGCTGTGGCATGCTATACATGCTTAATTGAGCCACAGAAATTTTAAATGACTACTGAACTGTATAATCATCTTTGATTTTGCTGATCAAGTTGATTCTTCGACCTGAAACTGAGCTATTGAGAGATGTGAAAGGGAACTCTACCTGGAGGAAAATAGAAAGTTTAATCTGGAATATATACTTATAATATTTCGGAAACCGCAGGGATAGAGGGCTCCATTAAGGGAACACAAGGCAGCTTTACAAGTGAATGATCGGCGTGTCATTTTTATTTGAACTTGATATGTTAAACGTCCCGCATGTTTGTGTTGCATAAGCCCACTTAAACTTTGTAAAGTGCAATAGATTTGCAGGCAAAATAAAACCATTTCACTTTCTTATTTCTGGCCTGATAAGTTTAATTAAAGAAAACACTCCATATGAAACAGCATGGGGGATTATTTTCCATGAACATGAGAACAGACGGGCATAGTCAGTTGCACATAAAGGATGCCTCAGACCTTGGGTTAAACGACTAATTTTCTTCTCTACATAGTTATGACATTTCCTATGGATCATATTCTGTTCACCTTAGTGTATGAATTTAGCTGTGTGAGTAGATGTCAGTGAATGTTAATGCATGCATGTGTAGGTAAATGTATGTTAATGTATGTTGGTGTAAGTGTAATTTGTGTACCTACACTAATTGTGTCTATTGTGTCTATATGAGATATATTGTGAAGTGTGGACATTTGCCCCTGTTTCCCTATGCAAAGTTATAAACTTCTTACTTTATTTCACTTGAAAGGGTTAACTGCACTGTTTAATACTGTTTAACTGCATATATGTATGTTGTGATATATATCCTGTTCATTTGCACTGTATTCACCAGGCTCTTTGGAAAGGGTTAATGAATACTGAGAGACTTTTGGGACTTTGAATAAGAAACTGGTAATTTTCCACAGCTGCCATAGGGTTTAAAAAAGAGCATGTTTTGGAGGTAAAAGGCCAGACTTGTTTACCACCAAAACCAGACAAACTGACCGCTTGAATGTCTGGTTTTAGCTCTGTTGTTATATTTAAAAACCTGCTTGGGTCTGGAAAAACTGCTTTGTCATTGCCATTGAGTATCATTGAAGCTCTAATGTAAGTCTATGAGAGACGGAAAGTGTAACAATGTATCTGTTTGTGATGAGATTCTCCACTTCACCCCTCCTACTGGATGGTTCTAGTCTAGCTAGAAATGGTATATAAACAGAGCCCCTAGTGTTCTGCAGTTAGGGATCAGTGCTTGCAGGGGGAGACTCATGTCAGTCAGCTGGAGTGACCAGAAGAAGAAGATGCTAAGATGGGGACATTGAGCCACAGACCATGGGTCATCAGCCCTGTGACCAAAGAGCCACCCGGACTACTGAGCCATAGACCGTGGGCCTTCAGTCTTTGGCCAGGGCACCAGTCTTTTGAGAGAGAGAGGGACAGCTAGCTCAGTCCTTTCGTCGGCATTAAAAAAAATTCTGCCAGGAAGGAGACTAGAGAAGCCAGCCCTATGCCTCGCCTGTACTGTTTTGGACCTGAATTTCTCCAGTAACGAAGCACACTGATTTACTGCTGACCCTGACTCTCTGGACTTTTTTTCTATTGGGGTGCACCACGACTGTATCTGGGGGACCCAGTGTAGCCACTGCATGAGCTTGTATTGTAAGTGTATGTGAATAAATATTACTGTGTTTGAGTAGATGTATGAAAATGTATGTATTTGGTAGTGTATTTGATTAAAGGTGAGTGTACATTGTATGTGTGTATAATTGCAGTAATGCATGTTAGTGCATGTCAGTATACTGTACTCAGTGATTTGAAGGTATGTTAAGATGTACGGCATACATATTAGGACATCCTCAGACATCATCCACAACTCCCTCCTCCGTCAGGCAAAACTCCATCCTCGTCAGCCCAAACTCCCTCTTACCTCAGACGTCAGCCAAAACTCCCTCCTCCCTTATCCAAAACTCCCTCCTCCGTCAGGCAAAACTCCATCAGTCCTCTTTCCTCAGACCAAACTCCCTCCTCCATCAGGCTAAACTCCCTCCACCGTCAGCCCAAACTCCCTCCTACCTCAGGCGTCAGCCAAAACTCCCTCCTCCCTCATCCAAAACTCCCTCGTCCCTCAGACGTCAGTCAAAAAATACCTGCTCCATCAGCCCTCAGCCCAAACTCCATCAGCCGTCAGGTGTCAGCTCCCAGCCGTCAGGGGTCAGACATCAGTTGTCATCCCTCAGCCTAAACTCCATTAGCCGTCAGACATCAGGTGTCAGCCCTCAGCCTAAACTCCATCAGCCATAGTAATAGAATGTAAAATATGTTTACAGCAAGCGCTGGCACCACAGACCATTGTTTTCACACATTATATATATATATATATATATATATTATGGACACTAATACCAGGCACCAGTAATAGATACAAGTTTCCTTGGTTTATAATGGAGGCACGCTGTGTTCAGACGCTGACATACACGCGCTTCTCTCCAGCACACTTTACATCAGCAGCCGCTAGAGACTGGTTCGCCTACAGGTGAATGAGATTCCTTTCCTAACAGCAGATGGCTCCATAGTTCAAGGGTTAGAGCGCTTGTCTTGTACACCAGGGGTTGCGAGTTCAAATCTTGCTGGCATCTTCACAAATATTTTTTTTTTGTCTGTTAATATTTGTACTATTGCTTGCTTGTACGTGAGACCCCAGTTGCATTGATTTGTGCCTCCAGAACAGTAAAAGAACCAAATCATGACATATATGCCATAATCCACCCATCATAAATCTACCCCCATCATCTTATTTATCATTCATCTCTCTATCTATCCTGAATTATGTGTAAGCAGACCTTTCATATTTATGTGATAACGGAAAGCATATTTCATATGATAAATTGCGCTAAAATGTTCTTTGCTTACTAAACGGAATAAGTAATAGTATAAATATTAACAGACAAAATACAAATATTGTGAAGGTGCCAGCAAAATTTTAACTCACGATCCCTGGTTTACAAGACCAGCGCTCTAACCCCTGAACTATGGAGCCATCTGCAGTTAGGAAAGGAATCTCATTCACTTGTAGGCGAACCAGTCTCTAGCGGCTGCTGATGTAACGTGTGCTAGAGAGAAGCCAGTGTATGTCAGCGGCTGAACACGGCGTGCCTCCATTATACACCAAGGAAAGTACTGGTGCCTGGTATTAGGGTCCACAATATACAGTATATATAATGTGTGAAGACAATGGTCTGTGGTGCCAGCGCTTGCTGTAAACATATTTTACATTCTATTACTATGGCTGATGGAGTTTAGGCTGAGGACTGACACCTGATGTCTGACCCCTGACAGCTGATGGAGTTTGTGCTGAGGGCTGATGGAGGAGGTATTTTTTGACTGACATCTGAGGGACGAGGGAGTTTTGAGTTAGGGGGAGGGATTTTTCGCTGACGTCTGAAGGAGGAGGGAGTTTTTGCTGACGGAGGAGCGAGTTTAGCCTGACGGAGGAGAACTGATTGAGTTTTGCCTGACAGAGGAGGGAGTTTTGGCTGACGTCTGAGTAGGAGGGAGTTTTGGATGAGGGAGGAGGGAGTTTTGGCTGATGGAGGAGGGAGTTAAGTCTGACGGAAGAGGAAGTCTTGTAACGGGGCGCTGAGGGCGCACTAGGTCTCCCATCAGCTGCAGACCTGCTGCTTAGCTTTGGGAGCGAGGATCTGTGTTCGGCCTCGTTACCAGGGCGGCTTTGCTAGCTGGGAGGCTCCCTGCTCCTAGGTCTGCCTTGAGCGCCGAGCTGATCACTCGGTGCTCGACTTGCCTGTCTGTCGGTCATGTGACGCTGGCTACATCACATGACCCTCACTCCCCACTATAAATACAGGCAACCTGCTGGCTACAGGTTGCCTGTGATTTTGGTCCCTTAGGCTGTGTATTATTATTGTTATTTAGGTTACCTTTGGATTTGACCCTTGATCTGCTTCCTGACACCTCTTCTGCCTGCTCCCAGAACCTTGGCGCTACTGTCACGACTGCTATCCCAGCAGCAGTCATGTCGCACCAGACGGAGGGGAAGGGGGACCCTTATCTACGGATGGGAATAGTATGGCCACCCCTGACTAACCCTAAGCTGGCACCTGTCTGCCCTGATACCCTAGACGGGGTGTGAACCCGTGCGGCGAGCAGGATGCCTAAACCCTCAGTCACCCTAACAAGCCTAGAGTGGGGAAAGGCCGATGGGAGCACTAGTCACCATCACTCATGTCTAGGAGAACAGCAGGAGAAGACAGCAACAAACAAACTATAGCAGAGATAGACTTATCCAGTCACGAGCAGAGAAGGCGATCCCAATCACGACAGTCCACGCCGGACAAGAGCTCCACAGCAACACCATCAAACGATCTCCTTCAAAGGTCAGAATACAACTGGAAGTAAGGACTATATCTGGCAATGACTGCAAGTGAAACTGAAACTAATATAGTAGCTGGGAGTGGCAGACAGGACTCACCTGAGAAGGATGCCTACAAACTCCCAGTCAGGACAAAAAGGTTCACAAGGCAAAACCCGGATGACATACCCTGAACCATGGAGCAAACTCACAAGCTATCACGAGTAGCAAGTCGCTGCGACCTTCTCCTCCCAGACCTGTCTGGATCAGTCACAGTCGTGACAGCTACCTCTCGGATTTTGACCTCGGCTTGCTTTTGGAATTTATCTTTGCCTCTTCCCTCGTACTGACGTGACCTCCTGGACTGACCCCGGCTAGTTGACCCGCCTCGCCCTTCCATTTTTGGTGGTACCTTGCTTGTTCCACCTCTCTGTCTGCTCGAGTGCTACCTCTCATTGGCTGTCCGCTTCCCTGCTGTCTCTATCTCTCTGCTTTCACTTACTCAGGTCAGGGACTGTCGCCCAGTTGCGCCCCGTCACCTAGGGCGGGTGGTGCAAGTAGGCAGGGACAGGGGACCGGGTGGCAGCTCAGGGGTTGCACCTCCGCTCTATCTTTATACCCGTGATGCTACCCCGTGACAGAATCACAGGCCTTAATTTAGCATGGACCCTCTACAGAGTCTCACCGAACATGTGCAGGGTCTTGCTCAAATAGTACAGGAACTTGGGGAGAGACTACAGGTTCAGGAGACCGTCCGAACTCCCCCCATTCTTGCTCCTGCCACTGTTCAGGTAGAACCACACATTAAATTACCCGATAGATTTTCGGGTGACCGCCGAAGTTTTTTAGCTTTCAAGGAAAGCTGTAAACTTTATTTTCTACTATGTTCTCACTCCTCTGGTCCTGATCCACAGAGGGTTGGTATTATCATCTCTCTGCTTCAAGGGGACCCCCAGGAATGCGCCTTTTCTTTGCCTCCGGATTCCCCTTGTCTTAATTCTGTGGACCTCTTTTTCCAGGCGTTAGGGGTGCTTTATGATGAACCAGACAGAGCCTCTGTGGCAGAATCCAATCCTAAGGCCCTCACTCAGGGGAATCGTCCCGTGGAGGATTATTGTACACAGTTCCGCAAGTGGTGCGTTCCCTCCTGTTGGAACGAACCAGCGCTCAAATGTCAATTTAGGGCAGGCTTGACTGAGAAGTTAAAAGACATGTTGGTTTGTTATCCCTGTCCTGACTCTTTAGAGGAGACCATGACGCTAGCCATCAGACTAGATAGACGGATCAGAGAGAGACAGCGAGAGCATTTGTTTTCTCCTCATACCCTTCTTCAACCTGAGGTTTCCCCCATTTAACCCAAGATGGAGGCCCACTCGGACGAGCCCATGCAACTCGGGATGACGCGAAGAGAGCTACGCCGTCGCCAGGGCTCTTGTTTTTATTGTGGGGATCCTTACCACTGGATCCGTCAGTGTCCTAAAGCTCTGTCTTCTGGAAAGTCATCCAAGTCTGAAGGATCCAAGGACAAGGTACTCCCGGAGGTTGCCGATTTCTATTGCCTTTGAGTCTTAAAGGGGTCAGGAAATGCCTTTGTGGATTCAGGGTCAGCTTTTAGTTTTATTGATTGCAAATTTGAATGGACAAATGGGATTTCCTATTGTCCACCCCGATCCAGGTTGTCGCCATCGATTCTACCCCCCTGCTAGGGGGCACGGTAACACTCCGTACTCCGGAGGTTACCCTGTCTGTGGGGGTCTGCCACTCAGAGAAATGCTCTTTCTTTGTTTTAGAGAATCTTTCTGTTCAGGTAGTCCTTGGTATGCCCTGGCTTCAGCAATACAATCCGGTCATTAACTGGAGTTCGGGCGAGTTAGAGAGATGGGGGCCTAACTGTAGTTCTTGCTTAACCGTAGTTCAAGCTGGGGTTTCATCAGATATTATTCCTCATTTTATTTCTGATTATTCAGATGTTTTTTCCACCACTGAGACAGATACTCTCCCTCCCATAGGTCTTATAACTGTTATCGAATTGGTACCCGAGTCCAAATTTCCTAAAGGACGGATTTATAATCTTTCCGATCCTGAGCGCAAGTCCATGATAGACTATATCCAGGAGAGTCTCAAGAAGGGACATATTAGGCCCTCCACCTCTCCCCTGGGAGCAGGATTCTTTTTCATTAAAAAGAAGGACGGTGGTCTCAGGCCCTGCATTGACTATAGAAATTTGAATAAAATCACTATTAGGAATCAGTATTCCATCCCGTTGATTCCTGATTTGTTTAACCAGATTTTGAGTGCTTTGTGGTTTTCTAAATTTGATTTGAGAGGAGCGTATAACCTAGTTTGTATTAAGGAGGGAGATGAGTGGAAAACTGCTTTTAATACTCCAGAGGGACACTTTGACTATCTTGTTATGCCATTCGGTCTTTGCAATGCCCCAGCTGTGTTTCAGAATTTCATGAATGACATTTTTAGAGAACTCATCTGCAAAGTTATGATCGTTTATCTCAATGATATTCTTCTCTTTTCACCGGACTGGGTTTTTAATGTGTCTCACATCACATTGGTTCTTAAAATCCTCAGGGAGAATCAATTGTCCGTTAAATTAGAGAAATGTGTGTTTGGAGTTCAAGAGATTCCTTATCTCGGCTATATTCTTACTCCTCATTCATTTAAAATGGATCCCAGTAAGGTTCAGGCTATCCAAGACTGGGTAAGACCATCCTCCTTAAAGGCACTACAACGCTTTTTAGGATTCGCCAATTTTTACCGTAAATTCATAAAGAATTTTTCTGTTAATGCCAAGCCCCTTAATGACTTAACTAAAAAAGGTTCTGATCTGGTTAACTGGTCGTTGGAGGCCTGTCGGGCATTTGATACCCTTAAAAATTGTTTTCAGATGGCTCCAGTCTTGGTTCAGCCTGATACCGAGGAATCTTTCGTGGTGGAGGTTGATGCCTCAGAGGATGGTGTGGGGGCCATCCTTTCTCAGGGGTCTTCTAACCTCACTAATTTAAGGCCATGTGCCTTCTTCTCTCGTAAGTTCTCTCCTTCGGAGAGAAATTACAATATTGGAAACCGCGAGTTACTGGCCATAAAATGGGCATTTGAGAAATGGAGGCCTTTTTTAGAAGGGGCTAGACACCGTATTACTGTCCTCACCGATCATAAGAACTTAGTGTTACTTGAGGCGGCCAAACGCCTTAATCCTAGACAAGCCAGATGGGCCCTGTTTTTTACTCGTTTTAATTTTTCTGTTACTTTCAGACCAGAAAGTAAAAATATTAAGGCAGATGCCTTGTCCCGGAGTTTTAATGCCGTCCAACCTCCTGACACTCCCCGGAACCCATCTTGCCGGCAAGCATCTTTGTGGCAGCAGTTTCTGCAGATCTTTCCTTTAAGATTCAACGGGCTCAACAACTTGCTCCTCCACAAACACCGGAAGATAAGTTATTTGTTCCTGAGTGCTTTCGTTTTCAATTATTGGGTGAATGTCATGATGTATAAGTGCAAACAATGGAGGGCACTTAGATGACTGGGTATATATAAAATGAGTCAATTGCGGTATATAACCTATTAATTTATTATATAAAATTGCACCATTCAGCATATCAATAGAGTGATCCCACTCAATGTAACAATCGTGATGATATATTGGTCACAAATATATGAATCCTTCTATAGCTGGAAGATGATTCTAAATTAAAATAAACATGCATTAAAGGAAAAGACCTACTGATGCAGGTGATCAGTCTGCATTTAGGTCTGCATTGTGAATTCACAAAACTTTTTCCGCTGATGTAGGTCCGCTTTTGTCCTAGGGGACAGTCACCTTGAAAAGGAGAAGAAAACAAATAGTCTCTTACCCCGTAAAGCCGGGTTCCAGGGGGCTGCTGTAGGGAGATGTCTTTGTTGGTAATCCAATCCTTGTATAGCGTTGGTGCGCACGTGGTCCTCGGCGTCCTCGGCGTCTTCTTCTGCTGCAGCTTCCTGAGTCTCTGCGGTGTTACCCGCAAGGAAGTGACGATTGTATGACCGGAAGTGACGGTCTGTTCGTCCGATCAGCTGACCAAGTCTGTCTGCGGGCTGTATGATGGATATACACCTTTAGTTGTTCTTTATGTGGAAAGTCTTTCTTATGTCAAAATCCAAAGTCCATGTACTATTCCTTCTTTAGACCAAAAGCGTTTCGGTGCACTCTTGCACCTTCATCAGTGGTCTCTGGTCATCCAGGTATTGCTGCCACGAAGGAATTGCTGCTGAGGTCTTTCTGGTGGCCCATTTTGTCTAAGGATGTACGGTCTTATGTTTTGGCTTGCGATGTTTGTGCCAGGTCTAAGACCCCGAGAACACTTCACGCTGGTGAACTACAACCACTACCCATTCCCTGCAAGCCATGGTCTCACATTTCCATGGATTTTATTTCTGATCTGCCCTCTTCTGAGGGGAAATCAGTGGTGTGGGTAGTGGTTGACCGTTTTAGCAAGATGGTGCACTTTGTTCCTTTAAGTAAGCTCCCTGATGCGAAGACCTTAGCATCCCTGTTCATTGAACATGTGGTACGTCTGCATGGTGTCCCTGGGAATATCGTCTCTGATAGAGGAGTTAAGTTTGTTTCTGGTTTCTGGAGGGCTTTTTGTCGAAGATGCGACATCTCTTTATCCTTTTCGTCTGCTTTCCATCCACAGACCAATGGGCAGGCGGAACGGTTAAATCAGGCAGTGGAGCTTTTTCTAAGGTGCTATGTATCACATAATCAACTCTTATGGGTGAGATACCTCCCGTTGGTAGAGTTTTCTATTAACAATCGAGTTAATTCTTCCACGGGGGCCTGGAAAAGGCCCAGGAAACCCAGTGTAAACATGCCAATAAGAGACGTTCCAAGGGGGTAAATTTTGTACTCGGCGATAAGATGTGGTTGTCGAATAAGAATCTTGCTTTGAAACAATGTTTTAGGAAATTCTCTCCGCGTTTCATTGGACCCAGTGTCCTTTAAACTTAATCTACCCGTCTGGGGCTATTGCGCTTCCTTAAAGGGGTATTCTGGTTAAATCCCCTATCCACAGGATAGGGGATAACTATTAGATCAGTGGTGTCCTACAGATGGAACCCCCACAGATCATGAGAACAGTGTCCTATACCACGTGGTGCCCCCTGTGAAATGGGTGGAGCAGCTAGTTAGAAATGTGTGCCACCACTCAATTCATTTCTATGCTCACTCCAGAGATAGACAACCTCCACCAATGTAATAGTTATCCCCTATCCACTTTCTCTAACTGCAATACCACTTTAGGTGTTAAAGAAAAAGTCAGAAAATGATTTCTTTTTAAATTAGGTATGGTTTGTTTTCTAATTTTCCATGCCATTTTCTAGATTAAAAAAATCCTGAAATCTTGCCTTTTTCAGACTACCCACTAAACCTCATAATAAGTAGACAGTTCTGTAGAGATCACTTCTCAGCAGTCATCTCACTATCATTATAGGCAGGATTGCAATGAACTACAGATATCACTTACTGTATATATATATATAGCACAGAATCACACCATTCACAATAGGTGATGGTCACAGCTCACCTCCTCCCCCTCCCTGTACAGGTTAGAGAGCTTGTCTACAATACTCTTTGATGTCTCAAGATTGATTTATCTTCAGATAGCAGTTTCCTGTTTTCATGTAGCTGCTGTCAAGAAATTTCTGAACTTGAATCTCTGAACAGACTTGAGCTGTAGATCAAGAAGAATGGATACGCTCATAATTTACAGAAAGTAGATATCATAATGTATATAGCCCCTTCGAAACTTTCAGAGTGATAAGTTAATGACCCCTGTAGCTCTATTTCACTTAAAAGGGATATATCATTTCAGAATAAAACTGAACAACCGTCTGGATGAAGTTGCAATGAACAACGGGCAAGTACTAAACTACAAGATCCCGCACAGCCCCTCCAGTCCTCCTGGCCAATCTCTACTTACCCCGGCTGTACCGGTAATGTTCTGTCAACAACATATGACCACTACAGCCAATTGCTGGTCTCACCAAGATACCCAAAGAGGACAAAGATTGGCTGTATGAGGCAAGTGTTATCCATATGACGTCATCACTGCAGCCAAGTAAATAGAGCCCGGCCAGGAGAACTGGGATGACAGTGTTGATCTAGGAGATAAGTACTTACCTGTTTTTCAATACAGCAGAAGCTGGAGGGTTGTCCCAGGAAACCCCCTTAATGGGATTTTCCAAGAATAAAGAAAAAATTCCAGGGGGCTGGACATAATGTAAAAAAAACAAAGCACTCATCTTGTCAGAGTGTCCTGGTTCCAGCTCACTTTCCTGCCTCTTCTAGTGCGACTGGTGTGACTCAGAAATAACATTGCATTCATGTACACGTCACCTCTGCAGTCATTGATTGGCTAGCAGTAGTCACATGTGTGTATACAGCATTTCACACTTCTGGTCTGATGGGGACCAAAAAGCGCAGGAACGGAACAAGGTCACCCTGACAAGATGAGTTGTTTTTTTTGTATTACACCATGTACAGCCATCTGCAAAGGTCGTGTCTCAGACAACCCCTTTAATATACTTCAATACACAGTAATAAATATAGTGAATTCATGGAAATAATAACCCAGGTTTCTAGTTCTAGTGAACTTACGGAAGGAGGGGCGGGGGGGGGGGGGGGTTGAGGATATAATTAACTGGCTTAGTAGACTCTGTGCTGTATTAATAGAGAAAAGTAAATATGTTTCAGGAATAAACTTAGTTTTGGAGTTTGCAGAGTTGATCTATTGCAGATTTTTTAAGATTTTATGACTTTCAATATTATGGTCAGTTTAAAGTGCAGGTTTTATAGAAAAAAAATAAAAATTTAAGGGGGAGTGAATTCAATAGTACCAGCAAATATTTTCCTACTGAAGTTCTGCACTATGAATATATTTCTGAGACTTTCCTGGACTGGTATCAGTGATCTAAAGGATATGTCAAGAAGTTTTAGGTGGTGGTATGACCTCTTTGACCCCCATCTATCAGGAGAACAGTGGTTCCTGGATGTGTGTATCTCTCTCCTTTCAGGTAGGAGGTACAGCTAAGCGTATGTCTATTTAGATATGACATGACCAGGGCCGGCGCAACCATATAGGCGAAATAGGGGTAGGTGTATGTCTGTCAGTGAGTGTCTGTCAGTGAGTGAGTGTGTGTCTGTCTATCAGTGAGTGTATGTATGTCTGTCAGTGAGTATGTTTGTCAGTGAGTTTCTGTGTATGTCATTCAGTGAGTGTCTGAGTGTGTGTCTATCTGTCAGTGAGTGAGTGACATGAGGGGGCAGCAAAATGGATCTTTGCCTAGGGCGGCAAAAATCCTTGCACCGGCCCTGGACATGATCACGGCAGTCAATTGCCACAGTGGAATGTGGCTCTCCCTGTTCTTGTCTTTGCAGCAAGCCCAGCTGTATCTGTAGCTCACACAGGCCTCAATGTAAAGTAATCATTTGCAGGATATGCAGCAACCCAGTGGGGAGACAAAGATGGGAGGAGTGGTAGTGGTTATGATGTTGGTTTTAGTACTAACAGTTCACAGTGGCAACGTCCCCCTCTGGCGCTCCCCAGGCCACGCACAGTGGCGCTCCCCAGGCCATGCACAGTGATTGGAGGGTGCATTTTTCTTCCCTCGGGATACATCCTGGACCTTTCTGGGGCTCCTGCCTGGTGGTAGTTGGAGTGCCCTTGATGGTTAATGGTTGGCAGGATGCAAGGCAGGAGTTCAGGAGCAGGGGCTTGGGGATGATGGAGGCTTTAACCAGGCCCAGTTTAATTAGAATAAATAGTATCTCTTTACTGAGTGGATGATAAGAATTGAAGTACAGGTAGCAGCAACTGGTACAGTCCTGAGGTATTGTGCGGTTGGTAAATCCACAATACAGTCACTTTTAGCACAATAACATTTTTCAATAGGATACAGAGGTATGATCCTGTTCTTGACTCAGAGGGTAGATGAGATGGAGGAGTGATAGTGGTTATGATGGTGTCACGCTTCGGTGTGGGAGGGAAACACCACACCGAGCATAGGAGAGGGGGAACAGGGAATCAGGCCTGAGAACTAGGAAAGGAAAATGGACACCTCCTAGTGAAAACCCTAACCTAAAATCCTGACTGACTACCAGTATGAACAGACCCCAAAGATAGGTGAGTTCATACGCAGGAATACCTAGTATCCTATCAAGCCCTATAGGACCCTGGTACTAATGGCAGGGGTGAGACTACCTGTTCCTCCAAAAGGAAGGACGAACAGGAGTCTCCTTCAGGCCTAATACAAACAATAGGGAAATGCAACACACAGAACCCAAACAAAATACAAAAGGGAAAGGAAATACTTAACTTCAAAGGAGCAATGGAAGCACCAGGAACTCAGCCGAGATCCAACCACAATCTATCCAAAAGGTCTAAACAGAAGCTATAAAACCCACAGCATTGTGGGAGAAGCAACTATAAATAGAGAAGGTTAAATTACCCTAATAGTCACACCTGGGGAAAGAAGGTGTGGCAAGCAACAGAAACAACACAGCTGTCATTTAATCCAAACAGAAAACATGTCAGATCAAACCACGTGGTGCCAGTCTCACCGATCTCCTGCCACCTGTCGCTGGAACGTCCGTGACAGATGGTGGCAGTACTCAACGCTCATGGTGGCAATCTAACCTTCTGACACTCCACGGGCTGTGCACAGTGATTGGACGGTGCATCCTTTGTTCCCTCGGAGCACACCCTGGACCTTTCTGGGGCTCCTGCCTGGTGGTAGTTGGGGGGTGGTCTTGATGGTGAATTGCTATCAGGGTACAAGGCAAATTACAGCAGCAGGGGTAATTGGTACAGTTCTGAGGTATATCACAGAGCTTACTTTGCCCCAATGGCTCTGTATGGGCAGCGGCAATAATAGTAGTAATAGTCCTTGAGCCATAGCATAGAAATACCCATAGCAACCAATCAGATTCCTTCTTTCATTTTCCAAAGAAGGTGTCCAAAATGAAAGGTGGTTGCTATGGGCAACTTAGCCAGTTCTACTTTACGCCAGTTTGATAAATGACCCCCTATGTCTCTTCAACTAACCAGGGGGCAGGTGTAGTCCATCACCCTGGTAACCTAACTAAATCTGCCTATTTCTTATCCATTTGTGTCCATACATTACCATTAGGTTTACACAGTGCACAAAGAAATAAATGCTTTAACAACAAATCACATTTGACTCTATATCATTAAATTAACCCTTTGCAGTGATCCAATGGGGCACTGCAGATACACATTGTGATATCCCTGAATGGTTACGCTCACACAGATTTGCTGTAGTGACACCTGAATAGAATGACCTGACACCGATTTAACTGTGGGTTTCACTTTCTCTTCTGTCACAAGTGAAAGTGTGGTGAAGTGCATTATTTACAGCAGAAAAGACCATGAAGAGATATAAAAATCCACTTCATTCACCTAAATCTATGCACATAGATTTCACAATGCATGAGTGAGGTTTGCTGGTGTGGAAACAGCACAGAAAATTGGATACAAATCTGACCCAGGGAACATGACCTAAAGGGCCTATTAGAAGAAGTGTTTTTCGCCCCATAAGACGCACTTTGTTCCCCCCTGAAGTGGTGGGGGGGGTGTTAATGCGTCTTATGGGGCGAATTTCAGTAGGGAGAAGGGAAAAAAACGGCCGCTGCATTGCATGTTGTCGGTACATCGCAGGCTGTGCTGCATAGGGATAGCAGCCTGCGATGTATTGGACATCAATCTTTTCATTGACTTACTCTGCAGAGTGAGTGTGGGGGGGCTGGAGGAATGTGCTGCTGGAGAGCCCGGCTGGGGAAGGCTGAGGGAATGTGCTGCTGGAGAGCCCGGCTGGGGAAGGCTGGGGGAATGTGCTGCTGGAGAGCCTGGCTGGGGAAGGCTGAGGGAATGTTCTGCTGGAGACCCCGGCTTGGGAAGGCTGGGGGAATGTGCTGCTGGAGAGCCTGGCTGGGGAAGGCTGGGGGAATGTTCTGCTGGAGAGTCCGCTGGGGAAGGCTGAGGGAATGTGCTGCTGGAGAGCCCAGCTGGAGAAGGCTGGGGGAATGTGCTGCTGGAGAGCCTGGCTGGGGAAGGCTGGGGGAATGTGCTGCTGGAGAGCCTGGCTGGGGAAGGCTGAGGGAATGTTCTGCTGGAGAGCCTGGCTGGGGAAGGCTGAGGGAATGTTCTGCTGGAGAGCCCGGCTGGGGAAGGCTGAGGGAATGTGCTGCTGGAGAGCCCGGCTGGGGAAGGCTGGGGGAATGTTCTGCTGGAGAGCCCGGCTGGGGAAGGCTGAGGGAATGAGCTGCTGGAGAAGGCTGGGGGAATGTGCTGCTGGAGAAGGCTGGGGGAATGTGCTGCTGAAGAGCCTGATGGGGGAAGCTGGAGGAAGGAGAGTGCGTGTCTGAGCTGGCAGATGCACAGTAGCAGGGAGACCAGACGCTGGTGCGTTGGAGCAGGCAGGCAATAGCTATAGCTATACTAAATTTCTCTGAAGTGCAGCTCAACTACTGATAAAAGATCAGAAAGAAGGAAGACCCCAGGGGTGCCAAAAGAAAAAGGGGGGCGATGCCCACCCAATGTATTCACAGAAAACACCCCTGAGAAATAACTCAGTACAAGCTCCCGAGTACAATGGCAGAACAACAAAGAAATGGAGCTCAGAGTACTAAATAATAAATATTGTAAATATTAAATTTTATTGTAGTATAACACTGTTATACTAAAATAAAATTTAATATTTACAATATTTATTATTTGGTACTCTGAGCTCCATTTCTTTGTTGTTCTGCTACTGATAAAAGATGCCTACGGTGTCCCCCTAATAAACGTCCCCGTCCCCCCCAAAAGTGTATCACTGGACATTCTGCTCCCATAAATGTGTCAGCAGCAGATTTCCCCATAACAGTGTGTCAGAGCAGGTCCCCTCATAACAAGCAAACACTGACAAATATTTAGTCATTATTGATATACCTGCTTCAGGTAAATGAATATTTTTTAATGCAAATGACTTGCTAATTCAATGCTTGCCACTTGTTAAAAGGGTTATCCCATGATTAATATAAAAATGAAAATCTGATATATACAGTAGTACATGACAGTCCATTTCTGACAGTCTTAGAACCAGCCCTTTACATGACATGGATCCTAAGATCTCCCCATTCATTGTTCCAATTACTCTGCTAGATTTATTTTAAGCTGGCAGCTCAGGGGGCATTTGTTTTCAGGAGGCATGTCCTTTCTGCTGCAGCTAATGGCAGTTAAAGGATGGAACAAGAACAGAGTATTTGCCTCCATCACATTGAGCTGGACAAAGAATATAGAAAAAGAGCAATCAGCAGGTGGCGCTAAACAGATAGATTTCAGTGAAAGACTCAGTAGCTATACAAAAAAATTTAATACATGCAACTACATAAGTATTTTGATCCAGGTGCTTGTTTGAAAAATTTAAAACATTTTTAATGGGACCCTTACCCCTTTAATGAAATAAAATCTGCCTGTCTTAAATGACTCTAAAGCTCTCAGTCTTTAGCATTCTGTAATGTCAGCAGTCTATGCCTGTCAGTATCTTCCCGGTCCCAGCAGGCATGGCGATGGGAATACTCACACCTCACGGAGCTGTTTTGCCACTGGCCCATGCCTGCAGCATCTTTCTTCTTCCCCCGAGAAGGCACAACCCCCCATAATGTGTGTTGTCTGATCCTACTCTGTAGGTCTCTTTTTGTCATCTCCACCTCCTGCTTTCTAGTTATTGCTATGCTAGTGCACACACTCACTATCCCAGGGTATTAAAGGGACTTTTAAGACACTTTTGAGAGGTTCCTGGGAAACAAGATGAGAAGGTTCCTGAGCAACAAGATTCCTAGATTGTCTAGTTCCTATTTGTTGTTTGCATCTTCTGAACTGCTGTGTAAAGATGTTCTTGCGGTTCACCCAGCGGTCGTTTGTGCGTTCGCGAATCGCCAAACATGCGATCATATGGCAATGTCCTCCGGTCCCATATTCTTTTGCATTGCGCCGAACTTTGACCCACTGGAGGGGCACTGTGAATTGTCCATGCAGTGGAGGCTGAGGACACGGTGGGGGATAAGGAGGCAGAGGCGGACATTGTCGCAGGACCAACAGCGTGACACCGTGGAGGCGGAAGCGGAACCACATTCACCCAGTTGGTCGTAAAGGACATGTATTGTCCCTGACCGTAGTTACAGCTCCACACGTCGGCACTGCCGTGCACTTTGGCAGACACCGACAGGCTCAAGATCTGGCCCACCTTCTGTTCTACATGTGTGTGCAGCGCTGGTACTGCCTTTTTGGCAAATAAATGACGGCTTGGGACTCTCCACCTCGGCTCGTCCCAAGCCATCAGTTCTCTGAAAGGTGCAGAGTCTACCACTTGGAAAGGGAGGGACTGCAGCATCAGCAACTTGGACAGGACCACATTCAGCTCCTGCGCCGTTGAATGAGTGCTCCCATACTGTTGTCTCTTGGCAATCGCTTCGGAATGATGGGCTGATGGAATGACTGATGAGTAGGAGGAGGAGCAGGAGCTTCAGGACCAGCAGATGATGGGAAGGACAGAAAGCTCCCTTCGGCTGAGGTGGTCGAGTCTTGAAACCGGGGACGTGCCACTGGGAGATTGTCATGCCCTGCTCAGACGATGTGCGGAGGTCTGCCAGATTAGCAGCACGTGTCTAGTCATTTGTTTTGTTTTGGAGTCATGCTAGATCCGCCTCCCTTCAGGTGCTCTGGGTGGGGTCATTGGTTTAAATTACTCTCACTCCCAGGGTTCCGTGCAGGTTATAGCTTCTGTTAGGCTGTGGAAGCAAGGAAGGAAGGATTGGCTGTTCCTGCTCTGATAAGATAAGTTGGTTTCTTATTTCTTTAGTTTGCTGTCTAGGCTGTTTGAGTGTCGTCTGTCCCCTCCTGGTACTGAGGGAGCAGGCTGCCCCTTTTCCCCTTTCACCATCTCAGGGATTCTAGGGTATTTTCAGCCCAGGCACGAGGACACATTATTCCCACCATAAGGGTCTGAATGTGGGCTTAGCAGTATAGGGAGAGCTGTTAGGGATTTGCTAGGAGGTGACCTTATCCCCAGCTTCTCGCCTAGAAACTTGTTTATTTAGTTATCTGTGTATCTTAGATCCTGTCCGCCATGACATTATAACCCGCCATAACTGTGACTGCCATTGCTTAGCGGTTTTGTAATGGCGTCAATTGATGCGCTAGTTGACCGCATGCAGGGATTATCTCTAGAGGTTGCGGATCTGCGTAGTTTGGTCACACGGTGTCAGAATGCTCTGGCATCAGGTGCAGGTCAAATTTGTGGGGAGCCTAAAGTCGCTCTTTCTGAGAGATTTGCAGGGGGTGCGGATGACTTTATCCGCTTTAAAGAGTCATGCAAGTTGTATTTTCAGCTGCGTCCATCTTCGTCAGGTGATGAAAGTCAGAGGGTTGGTATAATTGTTTCTCTCCTTAAAGGGGACGCACAATCCTGGGCCTTTTCTCTGCCGCCCGGTTCTCTGGCCCTCCAGTCGGTGGAAGAATTTTTCAAAGCCCTGGGATTAATTTACGATGACCCGGATCGGGTCTCGATGGCAGAATCTAAATTGCCTAATTTATTACAGGGTGAACATACTGCAGAGGTTTACTGCGTTGAGTTTAGGAGATGGGCAACCGAGTCAGAGTGGAATGACCCCGCGTTACGTAGTCAGTTTTGTCAGGGGTTATCTGAGAGATTGAAAGATGCCCTTGCTTTTCATGAGTACCCAGATTCTTTGGAGAATGCTATGTCTTTGGCAGTACGGTTAGATAGACGTATTAGAGAGAGGTGTAAGGCTCCCTCCGCGCACGGGATCCCTTCTGTGAATGGTTTCGCCTCTACTGCTTCCCAGGGTGATGTTACGGGTAACTCTGGGGTAGGGGAGGAACCTATGCAGCTGGGTCAGGTATCTTTCCGTTCTGGTAAATAGAGACTTTAGGAAATTGCATAAACTATGTTACTACTGTGGGAAAAGTGGTCATTTTATTTTTGCTTGTCCTTTTGTTAAACCGCATGTTGATAAGAAAGAGAAAAAAAAAACGTCCTGACTCTTGGTAGCGTGAATGGAGTGGTGGAGCAAGCAGGTATGCAAGCTCCCTGTAATACTCGTTTTCTCCTTCCAGCTATGGTGGCGCTAGACTCAAGAATTTTTTTTGTTGAAGTATTCATTGACTGTGGTGCTGGGGTAAACCTTATTGACTTTCTTTTTCTTCAAAATCTGGGTCTAAGTACTTGCACTTTAGAAAGAGAGATTCTGGTTTTTGCTATTGATTCTTCCCCTCTTTCTCAAAGGAGTCTCACTCATATTGCTCATGGTATTCAGTTAAGGGTGGGTGATTCACATGTGGAGATTATGTCTTGTTTTGTCATGAAGGATTTGCCCGCTCCTATAGTCTTAGGGTTACCATGGTTGACAAAACATAACCCAATTATAGATTGGCAAGCAAGACAAATCATTGGTTGGAGTGAATTTTGTTCGGATAATTGTCTTGGCACATCTATCTCTGGTGTGTCCACTACGGTTGTACCTCAGTACCTCTCAGATTTTGTGGATGTCTTTTCGGAGGGGGGGGCTCAGGAATTGCCCCCTCATCGTGACTATGATTGTCCAGTTAATCTCATCCCAGGGGCTAAATTGCCAAAGTCTCGGCTTTATAATCTTTCTCAACCCAAAAGAGAGGTCATGCGGAAGTATATCGCAGGAGTTTGGCAAAAGGTCATATTAGGTCATCTAAGTCTCCGGTGGCAGTAGGTTTATTCTTTGTAAAGAAAAACGATGGATCACTGAGACCTTGTTTGGATTTCCGTGAATTGAACCGTATTACGGTCCGGGATCCGTATCCCCTTCCTTTGATCTCCGACCTTTTTGATCAGATTGTTGGAGCCAAGGTGTTCTCCAAGTTGAATTTGAGAGGGGCCTACAATCGGATCAGAATCAAGGAAGGGGATGAGTGGAAAACGGCCTTCAATACACACGAGGGTCATTTTCAGAATCTGGTTATGTCTTTTGGGTTGACGAACGCGCCAGAGGTACTTCAGCGATTCGTCAATGACATTTTCCATCATTTGGTGGGGAGGTTCGTGGTAGTTTACTCTCCTGATATTTTAATTTACTCTCCTGATCTGAAGACCCATCAGGATCATGTGAGACAGGTTTTGACGATTCTTCGGGAGAATAAATTATATGCCAAATTGGAGAAATGTGTGTTTTCTGTGCAGGAGCTTCCGTTTTTGGGATATCTGCTTTCTGACTCTGGTTTTCGTATGGACCCCGAAAAGGTCCGGGCGGTTCTGGAATGGGACAGACCAGAGAATCAGAAAGCTTTGATGCGGTTTTTGGGGTTTACTAATTATTATAGAAAATTTATTTTGAACTATTCTACCATTGTAAGACCTCTGACTGATATGACTAAAAAGGGCTCCGACGTCTCTGTCTGGTCGGATGAGGCATTGCAGGCCTTTTCGACTCTCAAGGAGTGTTTTGCGTCTGCTCCCATTCTGGTGCAGCCCGATATGTCTCAGCCATTCGTGGTGGAGGTTGATGCATCAGAAGTGGGGGTTGGAGCGGTGCTGTCGCAGGGTTCATCTCCTGGCAAGTGGGTCCTGTGTGCTTTTTTTTCCAAGAAGCTCTCGGTCGCCGAGAAGAATTATGATGTGGGAGATAGAGAGCTGCTAGCCATCAAGTTGGCCTTTGAGGAATGGCGTTACTGGTTGGAGGGGGCGTCTCACACCGTTACAGTATATACGGATCATAAAAATTTGGCTTACCTGCAATCTGCCAAGCGTCTGAACCCTAGACAGGCCAGATGGTCAATGTTTTTTACCAGGTTCAATTTTGTGGTGACTTTTCGCCCGGGGGTTAAAAACGTCAAGGCGGATGCGTTGTCTCGCAGTTTTCCTGGGGGATGTGATTCAGAGGATCCTGCTTTGATTTTGGCTGATGGGGTGGTGGTCTCCGCTCTGTACCCTGAATTGGAGATGGAGGTGTTGGGAGCCCAGGAGGGGGCTCCTGGTTCTTGTCCCCCAGGGAGGTTGCTTGTTCCTGAAGGACTGTGATACAAGGTATTCAAGGAACGTCACGATACTGTCCTTGCTGGACATCCTGGTGGTAAGTCCACCTGTGACCTTGTGTCCCGGAGGTTCTGGTGGCCCGGGTTACGTAAGAGCATTGAGGATTACGTGGCAGCTTGTGAAACCTGTGCGCAGTCAAAGGTTGCTCATACTCGACCGGCTGGTTCACTCCTTCCTTTGTCTATTCCGTCTCGTCCTTGGATGCACTTGTCTATAGACTTTATTACGGATCTGCCGAGTTCCTCCGGGAAAACAGTAATTTTGGTGGTAGTTGACCGTTTTAGTAAAATGGCTCACTTTATATCGTTAACTAGTCTGCCTAATGCCAAGACTCTTTGCGCAGATTTTTGTTGATAATATCGTGAAATTGCATGGTATTCCTTCGGATGTGGTTTCTGATAGGGGCACGCAGTTTGTCTCCAGGTTTTGGAGGGCGTTCTGCTCTCGACTTGGGATTCAACTTTCATTTTCTTCGGCTTTTCATCCGCAGTCGAATGGACAGACAGAGCGTACTAATCAAAACCTGGAGACCTACTTGAGGTGCTTTGTGGCTGAGAATCAGGAGGACTGGTCTTGTCCCTAGCAGAGATTGCTTTGAATAACCGTAGGCAGGAGTCCACGGGTAAGTCGCCATTTTTTGGCGCATACGGTTTACATCCTCAGTTTGGTACCTTTTCTGGGACTAGTTCCTCTGGGATGCCAGAGGAGGAGAGATTTTCTTCTGCCTTGTCTTCTATCTGGCGGAGGATCCAAGTGAATTTGGAGAAGATGGGTGAGAGGTATAAGCGAATGGCTGACAAGAGATGTGTGACTGGTCCGGACCTGTGTGTGGGTGATCTGGTGTGGTTGTCCACTAAAAATATTAAACTGAGAGTGCCATCTTGGAAACTGGGTCCAAGATTTATTGGTCCGTACAAAATATCTGCGGTGATCAATCCAGTAGCGTTTCGGCTGGATGTTCCGCAGACTTGGAGGATCCATGATGTATTCCACAGGTCTATATTGAAATAATATGTGAAACCGGTGGAACCATCGCCATTGCCCCCTCCTCCTGTTCTGGTCGATGGAAATTTAGAGTTCGAGATCTCCAGGGTTCTTGACTCTAGCGTTCTTCGGGGTTCCCTTCAGTACCTGGTACACTGGATGGGATACGGCCCTTAGGAAAGGATGTGGGTTCCGGCGCTGGATGTCAGTGCCAGCCGACTGGTTAGGGCTTTTCACAGATCTCACCCGGATAAGGTTGGTCCGGGGTGTCCGGAGGTCACCCGTAGAAGGGGGGGTACTGTCATACCCTGCTCAGACGATGTGCGGAGGTCTGCCAGATTAGCAGCACGTGTCTAGTCATTTGTTTTGTTTTGGAGTCGTGCTAGATCCGCCTTCCTTCAGGTGCTCTGGGTGGGGTCATTGGTTTAAATTACTCTCACTCCCAGGGTTTCGTGCGGGTTATAGCTTCTGTCAGGCTGTGGAAGCAAGGAAGGAAGGATTGGCTGTTCCTGCTCTGATAAGATAAGTTGGTTTCTTATTTCTTTAGTTTGCTGTCTAGGCTGTTTGAGTGTCGTCTGTCCCCTCCTGGTTCTGAGGGAGCAGGCTGCCCCTTTTCCCCTTTCACCGTCTCAGGGATTCTAGGGTATTTTCAGCCCAGGCACGAGGACACATTATTCCCACCATAAGGGTCTGAATGTGGGCTTAGCAGTATAGGGAGAGCTGTTAGGGATTTGCTAGGAGGTGACCTTATCCCCAGCTTCTCGCCTAGAAACTTGTTTATTTAGTTATCTGTGTATCTTAGATCCTGTCCGCCGTGACAGAGAGGCAGCGGTTGCTGTGGCAGGCTGGAACACTAGAGATGGCCTTGCGGTTCGTCCGGGGGTCATTTCGCGGTGAACTTTGCTCGTTTGAAATTCGCCGAACATGCGAACATATGGCGATGTTCGCATGCGCCATATTCTTTTGCATTTTGGCAAACTTTGACCCATGGCACATCCATCAGGTGGGACAGGACAGCCAATTGAGACGTTTCAGCACATGGACACACTCACACCCCATCACAGAACCCAATCTGGCAGCCATTTTACATTCTGTGTTTTGCCAGTGTAGGGAGAGGTTGCTTTGTGGAGCAGGGACAGGCTGTTAGGGACACCAAACGATAGCTAATAGGGCCACAAAAGTCCTTTTAAGGACTGGTTTAGGTGTGCTATCGATAGGTGTGATATCCTGAGGGGTGTAAAATACTTATAATATACTTTCTAACATAGAATGTATATTATAGTGCATTTGTATTGTGCAGCAGTTGTGTGCAGTTCTGCTGGCATACCACAGCTATACAGATGGACAAACGTTATTAAAAAAAACTAATTGCAACGGGTGTGATATACCTGTTGCCACAAAAAAAACTGATTGAGGGGTGTGATATATACCTTTTTCCACAAAATACTGATTGAGGGCTGTGATATACCTGTTGCCCCAAATAAACAGGGTGGTGTGATATTACTGTTGTGGAAAAAAAAATTGAGGGGTGTGATATACCTGCTTCCACAAAATATTGATTGAGGGGTGTGATATACCTGCTTCCACAAAATACTGATTAAGGGGTTCGATATACCTGCTTCCACCAAATATTCATTGAGGGGTGCGATATACCTGCTTCCACCAAATACTGATTAAGGGGTTTTATATACCTGCTTCCACCAAATATTGATTGAGGTCTGCGACATACCTGCTTCTACAAAATACTGATTAGGGGATTGATATACCTGCTTCCACAAAATACTGATTGAGGTCTGCGATATACCTGCTTCCACAAAATACAGATTAAGGGGATTGATATACCTGCTTCCACAAAATACTGATTAAGGGGATTGATATACCTGCTTCCGCCAAATACTGATTAAGGGGATTGATATACCTGCTTCCGCCAAATATTGATTATGGGGTTTGATATACCTGCTTCCACAAAATATTGATTGAGGCCTGCGATATACCTGCTTCCACAAAATACTGATTGAGGTCTGCGATATACCTGCTTCCATAAAATACTGATTTAAGGGGATTGATATACCTGCTTCCACAAAATACTGATTGAGGGCTGCGATATACCTGCTTCCATAAAATACTGATTAAGGGGATTGATATGCCTGCTTCCACCAAACATTGATTCAGGCCTGCGAGATACCTGCTTCCACAAATACTGCTCTTTTCTAAGGACTTAGGCACAGGATAATTTTGAAAATAACAGGCAGAGGAAGAGGCAGGCCGTTCCGCATGGGTGGTAGGGGTCGGGCAGGTGCACCAGGCCAGAGCCTAAGTGGGAAGTTGGAGAAGGCAGTGCAATTACTTCAAAGGACGCACCAGAGTTGGTTGAGTGGCTCATTCAGCCTTCCGCTTCTGCACCCTCCTCATCCTCTGTATCTGCACCCTCCTCACTCTCTGCTGTATGCACCTCCAATAACACCACCACCCCTACCACCATAGCCCCTCCACTCCCAGTCTCAGTAGCCAAGAGTCTGGTCTACACAATACTCACCCTAATCCTCCTTCCTCCCACCATGGAGAGTCTTACCAAACAAGTGATCCCACACTTGGATATTCTGAGTAGCTCTATTCAGCGCCATTCCTTCATTTGGGCCTCTCGACAAGCATGCTTGAAAAGGAAATGAGATCTTGTGCCCTGATTCCCAAACTCTTGAGCATCCACAGTGACAAGAAGATGATGGTGGGGAATGGCAATTAGTGTTTAACAAGGTGGATAATGATGATTCGACAAAGTTGCCAATAAGTCAACCACAATTAGTGTCTTAAGAGGTTGATGATGAGGATGATACACAGTTGTCAATAACTGAGTTTGTTGTTAGGTCAACAAGTCAGGAGGATGAGCAGAGTGAGGAAGTGGAAGAGGAGGTGGTGGACGATGAAGTCACTGACCCAACCCTGGTACCCTGGGATTGCCCAGGTGCGACTGACGCCAAGGATTGCAGGCTTTAATTCCATCAGGGTTTCCGCCACCACCTAATTTAGTGGCTCCAACCCCCGCTTCTCCTCCTCCGCCTCCTCCTCCTCCTCCACTTCCACCTCACAATTATCCTCTTGCAGCACCAGTCAGCCATCAGTCGGGAGCTGGAAGCAGTGTAGCACTGCAGTGGGGAAGCGTCAACAGGCCGTGCTTAAGCTGATCTGCTTAAGTGACAAACAGCACACCGCCGCAGAGCTGTGGCAGGGGTTAAGAGACCAGACTGAGCTGTGGCTCTCGCTACTCAACCTGGAACCAGGCATGGTTGTGTCTGATAATGGCTGTAACTTGGTGGTGGGCTTTGGAGCTCGGCAAGCTCACACACATCCCATGCCTAGCCCACGTCTTCAACTTAGTGGTTCAGCGGTTTCTTAAAACCTACCCTAATTTTCCTGAGCTATTGGAGAAGGGGCGCCGCGTGTGTGCCTATTTCCGCAAGTCATCGACTGCTTCCGCCGGTCTTTCAATGCTGCTGCAGCAGCACTTACAATTGCCAGCTCACCGACTGCTGTGCGACGTGAGGACGTGCTGGAACTCGACGTTTCACATGTTGGCCAGGCTTTGTGAGCAGCAGAGAGCAGTAGTGGAATAGCAGCTGCAACATGGTCGTCGCCTTTCCAGTCAGCTTCCGCTCTTCACAAGCGAGGAGTGGGTATGGATGTCTGACCTCTGTGAGATTTTAAGAAACTTTGAGGAATTAACACAGATGGTGAGCCGCGATAACGCTTTTATCAGCGTCATTATCCCACTTCTGTGTCCACTCAAACGCTCGCTGCTCACAATTAGGGCCGACGCTTTGCATGTGGAAGAGGTGGAAATGGGGGGAAGACATTACACAGGGTGATAGCCAGATCACCCTCAGTTCGTCTTCTCACCGCAAATTGAATGATGAGGAGGAAGAGGACGAACAGGAGACAGTTGCCTACGCTACAGAGGGTAGTACCCATGGGAGTTTAATTTCATCTGTTCAGGGTGAATGGGACAAAAAGGAGTAAGAGGATGAGGAGATTGAGAGTCATCCTACTGATGACAACAGCAAAATCTTGCCTGTTGGGACTCTGGCACACATGGCTGACTTTATGTTAGGCTGCCTTTCCCGTGACCCACGCGTTTTACTCATTTTGGACAACACAGATTACTGGCTGTTCACCCTTCTTAACCCCCGCTACAAGGAGAACTTATCATCTCTCATTCCTGTGGTGGAGAGGACGAGCAAAATGGTGAAATACAGAAGGTCCTTGTGGAAAAATTGCTCCAAAAATTTCCATCTGACAACGCTGGCAGCAGAATACGTAGTTCCTTGGACAACCGAGGAGGGGAGATGAGGGGAAAACACAGCAGTTCCAGCAGAGGCAGGGCAAGACTCTCCAAAGCCTGGCACAGTTTCATGACACCCTGCCAGCACCCTCACCCTGATGCGCGCCCTGGTGTCTCAAGGAGGGAAAAATTTTGGAAGATGGTGAAGGAGTACATAGCAGACCATGTCAGCGTCCTCAGTGATCCCTCTGTGCCTTACAACTACTGGGTGTCCAAGCTGGACACGTGGCACGAATTACACTTTGGAGGTGCTGGCTTGCCCTGTCACCAGCGTTTTGTCAGAGAGGGTATTTAGTGCTGCTGGGGCATAATAACTGATAATCACATCCGCCTGTCAACTGAAAATGCTGACAGGTTGACTGTTATAAAAATGAACAAGGCCTGGATTGCCCCTGACTTCTCTACTCCAACAGAGGAAAGCGGCTGAACATAAAGGCACTTTAAATGTGTTTTTCATAATATACTGAATACATTGTATTCTCATGCACCCCTTCCACCACAAAAAAGGGTATATGATTCAATCTTACTTTTCTCGTCCTCCTCTTCCATCACATCAGCATGCTTATTGGTCTGCCCTAGCTCCTAATGTTGTAGAAAGTCAGCTTACCTGCAGGCCCTCGCATATAATGTTTTAGAGGGTCAGCTCACCAGCAGGCCCTCACCTACAATCTTTTAGAGGGTCAGCTCACCTGCAGGCTCTCGCATATAATGTTTTAGAGGGTCAGCTCACGAGCAGGCCCTCACCTACAATCTTTTAGAGGGTCAGCTCACCAGCAGGCTCTCAACCATAATGTTTTACAGGGTCAGTTCACCAACAGGCCCTCGCCCATAATTTTTTCAATGGTTAGCTAAGCACAGGCACTCGCCCATAATTTTTTCAATGGTCAGCTCAGCAGCAGGCACTCGCCCACAATTTTTTTTTGATGTTCAGATCAGCAGCAGGCATTCGCCCCTAATGTTTTAGAGAGTCAGCTCTGCAGCAGACCCTCACCCCTAATGTTTTATATGGTCAGCTCAGCAGCAGGCCCTCGCCTGTAATGTTTTAGAGGGTCACCAGCAGGCCCTTGCTCCTAATGTTTTTGAGGGTCACCAGCAGGCCATCAGTCATAATTTTTCAAGGGTGTATGATGAAATCCTTTATGTGTAATAAAGGGTGTATTGGAGTCATGGGCGTCCGCAGGGGGGGGGGTAAGGGGGGGCAAGTGCCCCCCCCTGGCGCCGCAACTAACCCAGTACTATTAAGAAAGTTACTACTAATTATTTGCAGGGCGCGAGCGGCCGCCGGCCGGCTAACAACAGCTGACACTGGCACAGGATTATTCATTCAAAATGCATGATCCGATCCCCGATCGCATATTTAAGCTCAGCTGCTGTCACTCACTGCTGCGCCGGCAGCCGGGTGATCAGCTGAGCGCAGCGCTCCAGTCCCGAGCCTCCCCGAGCCGAGTCCCTCCTCTCCCTGCTCCCTCCCTCCTCTATCTACACTACAGTGATGTGTGCCGTGCCCCCAGCCAGGCAGCGCAGCGGCTGCAGCTCACTCCCTGTTCAATCAGTCAGTCTCCCTCCTCCTCGCTCCTCCCCTGCCTGCGGCTGCCTCCTTCTCTCTGATAAGGAAGTCAGGTGACCGTCCACAGTCAGGAAGTGACATCAGAGAGAGAGGCAGGGAGCTCCTTCACCGTGGGAGAATTAAAATCATTCCTCTTCACTTCTCTCCAGTCCAGCTCCTCCAGCAGCAGCCAGGCAGCCTGCCCAAGTAGTGCCCTGTGCCCAGCCCAGTGCCCACTATTGTGCCCTGCCTGCAGGCTGCAGTGCAACAGCAGTGGTTTTTCAACCTGACCAACTAAGACAGTCCTGAGTCCTGAACTGAACTCTGAGAGTCCTGACACCTGTTGTCCTAGATAGTCACTCACTTACTTCTAAAAAGGTATAAATATAAAACATTTGAAGTGTAATGTAACAGTGTTTAAACAGGATTCTAAAATCATCAGAAAAAACGTTACGTTATGTAGCTGACTGACATTAGCGATGGGCTGATGTCAGCAGTACATAACAGTGTGTTTTATAACTCCCTGCCCGCCGCCGTTCTCTTAAAATAAAGACTTATAATATGCTAATGAGCCTCTAGGTGCTATGAGGGCGTTGCTGCAGCATCTAGAGGCTCCGTCTATTCACCCTTTGGCAGTGGCACGCCCATGTCCAGTTGATTGACGTCCGATTTCTCCTCTTCGTCCCATAAATCCTGCGCCTGCGCCGAATACTAAACGGGACGGGATTTACGGGACGAAGAGGAGAACTCGGACGTCAATCAACTGGACATGGGCGTGCCACTGCCAAAGGGTGAATAGACGGAGCCTCTAGGTGCTGCAGCAACGCCCTCATAGCACCTAGAGGCTCATTAGCATATTATAAGTCTTTATTTTAAGAGAACAGCGGCGGCGGCAGGCAGGGAGTTATAAAACACACCGTTATGTACTGCTGACATCAGCCCATCGCTAATGTCAGTCAGCTACATAACATAACGTTTTTTCTGATGACAGAAACCCTTTAATAAAAAATATTAATTGATTGGACGACAACTATCAATAAAATGGATTTTGCACTAACATGAAATTTGGATGTCTGTATTGGACGATATGTATTATTGCACATATAAGATGCCCCCATAAAGAAATGCCACAGGTAACCAGTGACATCTTTTGTGGGGGGCATCTTATATGTGCAATAATACATATCGTCCAATACAGACATCCAAATTTCATGTTAGTGCAAAATCCATTTTATTGATAGTTGTCATCCAGGTGCTAAAGTGTTCGGGTTTGGCTTGAAGAAAAGGTGGCAACCCTACCTGAAAGAGTGAGCCGCTCTGAGCTCCGCTGCCTGGCCTGCCTATCTAGACTCTAGACTCAGACAGTGGCTGCTGGAGCAGCTGCTGCACAGCACAGGCACTGAAGGTGATGTTGCCAGTGAGCTCCGCCCCCAGAAGAGAGCCGCCTGCCTGTCACTGACCCTGAGCCAAGTTCAGTAACGGCTCCAACAAGTTCCAAGACAAGTGAAGAAGTTTCCTATTCCAACTGTCCAACAGTCACAGAAGTAGTAAGTTAACATTATTACAGCCTTTATATTGTACAAAGAAAAAGAAAGATAAATCAGATTCACAACATAAGTACATCATATCAACAAGTGGATGGATGATGGATCATGATGACATGGTGGATGATGGCAGTGTCAGCAGCACATCTCTCCCCCCCCCCCGGCACATTTCTCCCACTCCATCTCATGGGCCAGACCAGTGGCAGACATGGGATCCCATGTCTGCCACTGGTCTGGCCCATGTGATGGAGTGTGGGAGAAATGTGCCTGGGGGGGGGAGAGATGTGCTGCTGACACTGGCCCATGGAGGGGCCCGAGCCTGAGGGGGAGAAATGTGCCATGGAGGGGGGGGTGGGGGGGGGTTTGTGGAGGGTCACGGGTGGGAAGTGTGCTGCCATGATGGAGAGGGGGAGAAATAATGTGACGTGACATGGAGGGGGAGAAATGTGACATTAAGGCCGGGGCCCGGGGGGGGGGGCATCATTGGGGGCACTTTTTACTGGCACATTATTAGGTTGCACTATGGGGTCACTTCTTACTGGCACATTATTGGGGGGCACTATGGGGGCACTTCTTGCCAACACATTATTGGTGGGCACTATAGGGGCATCTACTGAGGGCGAAGCTACAAAGAAGTGGTATGTTATATGGAGGGCTCTGTACAGTAGTATTTTATACTGGGACACATTATGGTGGGTACTATGGGGAAGGGGGGAGGAATACTATGGGGTCATCTACGTGGGGCACTAAGAAGGGGTATTTTATGCTTGCAAATTATGGGGGACACTGAGGGGCATCTACTGGGGCACTATATATGAGGCATTTTATACTGGTACATTATGGGGGCACTAGGAGGAAGGGGGAGAGGAGCACTATGCAGCATTTACTGGGGGCACTATATAGGGGTATTTTATACTGGTACATTATGGGGGCACTATGGGGACATTAGCTCAACTGGGGGCATTACAAGGGGGTATTTTTGCACTGTCTAATATAAGGAGAATTATTTCTACTGGGGGGGGGGCATTATGGTGGACTTTATTACTCCCCCATGGTATGACCCCCTAGTAGCAGCAGCAGCCTCTCTCTGCTCTGCTATCCCTCTGCCCCTTCTCCAAATCCTTATTATGAAATCTTTCTCATTAGGATAAAACCCATCAGCTCCGCCGAGCCCCCGACCAAAGTGTGGAAGTGGCGTCCGAGATCCCCAAGGGCCAAGTAACTGTAAGTGTTCATGTAAAATATATTTATGTTATACACATATAGCATCCACTGTGCTACACAATATACGGTATACCGCTACACTGTGCCACACAATATACAGTTTCTTCTGTATGAACGTCCACAAATTAAATCTCCAGACTGATTGATGAACCAGATGTGTGGGCCAGCCACGATTAAACCTATTATTGTTTTTATTGATGACAGTACTCCTTGAGTGTTAGGTGTGGGGTGACCAGGCGGTATATGAAGGGGCAATACTGGTATTATATGGACAGCAGATATGGCATCCTCTGGGCAGTACTGTCTATGGTCAATTCATCCTTCAGAAGCTCCCTGACTGACACCTGTCAGTGATTGACAGTCAGTCAGTGTCACAGTGTGACTACGGAGTCACTCCCTGACCCTGAGTGTTAGGTGTGGGGTGAGTCACTGATAGCCAAGCAGCAGGCAGTGAAGTGCCATGAGAGCCAGGCCAAGCAGGTGGCAGTCAGGGTGCTGGAGAAGGATGACCATAGACAGTACTGCCCAGAGGATGCCATCTCTGCTGTCCATATACCAGGCAGTATTGCCCCTTCAATCATATACCGCCTGCCCGCCTGGTCAGGGTGACCAGGCAGGCAGGCGGTAATACTGGTGGTAGGCCTGGTATTCTGCAGACCATCTCCTCTAAGTTACATATGACAAAAGCCTGGAAGCGTTCAGGTACAGAACACAACATTTCATTTGTTGGCGACAAAATGCAAATTAACATATTGCTGAGACTATAACAAAGGGTGCAAAAATAATATAGAATTAATAGACATTCAAGTGAAATAAGAAGAATTGGTCTTTCCTTTTGTGGTGGCTTCCTATTTTAAAGTTTAGTCCCTGTACACAAACGGGGTTCCATTCCACCCTCTTATATCTGCAGTTAGGCTTCATACACAAGCCCGTTTCAATGTCAATAAAATTATGCCCCCCCTGGAAAAATTTCTGCGGACGCCCATGATTGGAGTGCTGGTTCATTGTAATTTTTGGCAGCACTTGCACTTTATATACAAGTAAATATACAGGAAAGAATGCTTCCTAACAATTTTTCCTCTAAAATCGATTTTATCTTCGGTTTTGTGCCTATTATTGTCAGTCTGTAAAAGTGGCCTACTACTCGGACAACATCGTTCCCAGCAGCGACCTGGGAGTCCCAGATGCATCCAGACATCCTCCCCATGCTGTTCCCGAGCCATTTTGGTGGTGTTTCCATCAATTTCTGACCTTTTCCTATTACCAGACACCCTCCCCTCTTCAGAGCAGGGGGTACCTGGTGTAATGCTCAGGTTCTCCCATTGACTTCCATTGTGCTCGGGTGCTCAGCAACCGAGCATCCCAAGGGGTTCGACCCGAGCACCTGAACACCCGAGCACTTTGGTGCTCGATCAACACTACTGCTAACAATATTGTTGCCATCTGCAGCCTCTGCTATCAACACATAAGTCTCGGTAAGTCCAACACTCACCTAGGGACGACCGCCTTAAGAAGAAACCTGGCCTCCCATCACTGAGCCCAGTGGAAGCAACGCCGTCAGAATCCACAAAGCCACACTCCCGGCGCTCCACGTCCTGCATCTTCTCTTTCTCTCCTCCCATTTGTCCTCCACTCCACCTTCCACCATGCCATCGTCGCGTTCATCTGGCAGAAGGCAGGCTTCCGTGGCCCAAATGTTTGAGCGTAAAAAGTTGATGACGCCGGATAACCCTCTTGCCCAACGGCTAACCTCTGGCTTGTCGGAACTGCTAGCCCGCCAACTGCTGCCATATAAACTGGTGGACTCGGAGGCCTTTAGAAAATTTGTGGCCATTGGCACACCGCAATGAAAGTTCCCCGGAAGGAAATATTTCTCCCAGAAGGGCATCCCAGAGCTATATGGCCACATTCAGCGGCAAGTGAATATATCTCTGGCACACAGTGTTGGTGTCAAGATACATCTGACCACAGACACGTGGTCTAGTAAACACGGGCAGAGAAGGTACATTACTTTTACTGCCAACTGGGTGAACCTTCTGATGGCCGTCAAGCATGTAACCCGTGGCTCCCGTGTGGATTTGGTGTTACCGCCATGGATTGCATGCAGGCCTGCTTCTTCTTCTCCTCCTCCTACTCCATCCTCCGTATACTCCTTGGCTGACAACTCCTTTTCCACTGCTACCGCCTCTTCTGCTGCACCCCCCAAGCTCCCCAGAACCTATTCGACGTGCCAGGTGAGACATTGCCATGCTGTGCTGCGGCTGTTGTGCCTGGAAGCCAAGAGTCACACCGGTCCTGCACTGCTTTCAGCTCTGCGGTCACAGGCCGATCAGTGGCTAACCCCGCTCAATTTGACAGTTGGTAAAGTAGTGTGCGATAACAGTGCCAATCTGCTGAGCGTGCTAAAACAGGGCATGGCATACGTGCTGTGCATGGCACACTTCCTGAACTTAGTTGTGCAGCAATTCGTTGCAATATACCCAAGGGTCCAGGACGTCTTGCGGCTGGCCATTTTAGAAGATCTTACATGGCCATGGCTCGCCTTGCTGACGTTCAGCGGCAACACCTCTTGCCTGTCAGATGTCTGATTTGTGACAGCCCAAAGCACTGGAACTTCACCTTGTATATGCCTAATAGGCTGCTCCTGCAGCAACATGCCGTTAATGACTACCTGTATGAACTCTGCAGCAGGACAGGTTCTGGGGATCTTTCTTTCTTTTCACCGGGCCAGTGGCTGCTCATACGCGACGCATGCAGACTTCTGCCGCCATTTGATTAAATCACCAAACTGGCCAGTCGCAGCCAGGGCGCCATCAGTGACATTGTACCTTATGCCTTCTTTCTGGAGCGTGCATTGCGTTGTGTCATTGATCAAGCCGTCAAGGAGCAGGAAGATGTGGAAGTCGCAATGCTGAATGAATTCCCAGGGGGGGGCTTTTTCATTTTAATTCATTTTTTTCAGTAACAAAGCAAGGGTTAACGGCCAAACAAAATTCAATATTTATTACCCTGATTCTGTAGTTTACAGAAACTCCCCATATGTCGTCGTAAACTGCTGTAAGGGCACACGGCAGGGCGCAGAAGGAAAGGAACGCCATATGGTTTTTGGAGGGCAGATTTCACTGGGATAAATTTAAGTTGCCATGTCACATTTAAAGACCCCCTGATGCACCCCTAGAGTACAAACTCCAAAAAAGTGACCCCATTTTGGAAACTACGGGATACGGTGGCAGTTTTGTTGCTACTATTTTAGGGTACATATGATTTTTGGTTGCTCTATATTACACTTTTTGTGAGGCACGGTAACAAAAAATAGCTGTTTTGGCACTGTTTTTATTTTTTGTTTTTTACAATGTTCATCTTACAGGTTAGATCATGTGGTATTTGTATAGATCAGGTTGTTGCAGACGTGACAATACCAAATATGACCTTTTTTGGTTGGTTGTTTCAGTTTTACATAATTAGTTTCACAATTTTTTAGTATCTCCATATTCTAAAAGCCATAGTTTTTTGTTTTTTTTGGGTCTTATGTAGGGGCTCAGTTTTTTTTCGTATGAGATGATGGTTTGATTGGTTATATTTTAGGGTGCATATGACTTTTTGATCGCTTGGTATTACACTTTTTGTGATGTAAGGTGACAAAAAATGGCTTTTTGGACACCGTTTTTATTTAATTTTTTACGGTGTTCACCTGAGGGGTTGGGTCATGTGATATTTTAATAGACCTGGTTGTCCTGGACACAGCTATACCTAATATGTTAACTTTTTTTTTTTTTTTTTTTACTTTTAACACAATAAAAGCATTTTTGAAACAAAAAAAATCATGTTTTAATGTCTCCATATTCTGAGAGCCCTAGTTTATTTTTATTTTTGGCGATTGTCTTAGGTAGGGTCTCATGTTTTGCTGGATGAGATGACGGTTTAATGGGTACTATTTTGGGGTGCGTATGACTTTTTGATCGCTTGGTATTACACTTTTTGTGACAAAAAATGGTTGTTTTAGCACAGTTTTTATTTTATTTTTCTACGGTGTTCAGGTGAGGGAGTGGATCATATTTTTATAGAGCAAGTCGTTACGGATGCGGAAATATCATATATATCTGGGGGGTTTTTTATAAAAAAAAAATTTACAATTTTAGGTGTTTAATTTTGGGAAAAGGGCTTTTTGTTTCTTGAAACTTTATTTTTTTTATTATGAAAAACACTTTTTTTCACATTTCTTTTTTACTTTTTATTTTTGTCCCATTCTGGGACTTCAACTTCTAGGGGTCTGATCCCCTTTGCAATGCATTACAATACAACCTGTATTATAATGCATTGGCTGTCAGCTTTTATGCTGACAGCCTGCCTGTGAGACCCAGCCTAAGGATTGAATCTCACAGGCTTCCGTAGAAGGCAAGCCACGATGTCTATGAAAGGCATCGGGCTGCATTCTCTGCCATCGGGTTCCCGTCACTGTAGTGCGGGGACCCAATGGAGATGCGGAGGGCACAAGTACCCTCTGCAACCCCTCTGCATGCCGCGGTCAGCTTTGACTGCAGCACACAATGGATTAATACGCCGGCAACGGGGAAAACACTGCAGTACGGGCCCGGATGTCAGTGACTGCCGGGTCCGTGCCTCTGATCGGGCAGGTGCAGCTCCTGTCAGCCTGTCGTACATGTAGGGTGCGGGTCCTTAAGGGGTTAAACATAATACTAATAAGTAATTTTATCATTATTATTATTATTATTATTTACTATAATTATTATTTGTTTATCTACATTCATGTAGGGAATGGTAGAATGCAAATACTACAAGTAAATATACTGTAATAATTGTTCAGTAGGCCATCCAACCTCTTAGTGTCATTGCAGTCCTGTAAACATCATGCATATGATTTGGCCCGGTAGGATCCAGTCTAGTCACCTGTGTTTCAAATAAATTATGATCTAATTGGTTCACTGAGACTTGGCTGCATAAAGCAGCAGACAAGGATATTAAAACTACAATATACTGCATAGTACATGGAAAGGAAAACCTCAATAGGACACATGGGGTATAGATATATGCGTTAGACATGACGGTAAGCCAAAAGAAAGAAATTATATTTAATTTGCCACTGATGTGGAAACAGCTGGAACTCAGGTCGAGTTATGATCATAGGAAACGGTTATAGATCTCGGAGGGACGGTGACAAAACAGATCACACTATTTGATGCAGGAGAAGCTTGTATTAAAAACTCTGAAACATATTGATGACTGGGGGATATTATTTACCATTTAACAAGGGGAACATGTGCTAAATCAATACCAGGTAGTGTCTCAACTGACAGCTCACAAGTTGTAAGAAGAGACATTACGATTAAAGCTCCAGTTATAGTGGTTACCTAATAGTAGTTAATGTATGGGACTTACTACTGTTACAGGCAAAGCAGGAGTGAAGGGTGGTTAGTTTCAGCAAAGGTAAAAAGATTAGATAGATAGATAGATAGATAGATAGATAGATAGATAGATAGATAGATAGATAGATAGATAGTCATGTTAGGTAGGGAATGATGCAATCCTGTACTTCCATCCACACCACTATCCCTCCCTACTTGGTTGAGCCGTAATAAATGATGGCCCCCAACTGGTCTGCGGTACCTAACTTAACTAAGTGCAGGAGCTGAAAGTAAAACAAATACTGGCTGACAGAAGGATGGAACCACAAAGTAAAACTTCAGAGCCAAAACAGATATTATCACAGAGTCAAAGAACAGGCAGAGTCAATACTTGGAATTAACGCCAGAAATATAATCGGCAATCAGAGACAAGGTCAAAGTCAAAGCAGAAGTCAAGATCCAGGAATTCCAAAATGTACAAACATTATTGTGCCAATGAAGATCAATCACAGGCACCTGTTGCCAGCCGCTGCCTGTTTAAATCTTTCACTGACAGGAAGCATGTGACTCCAGCACCAAACCTGATGTGATATGACATAGGTGGAGAGACAGATTAGAGACGAGCAAACATTTTTTTTTTCCAAAAAGTTTAGTTTTGACCCAAATCTATTCTACCTGAACCAAAGTTGCTCTAATTGCCCTGAAAATTGGTATAAAACTCACTCTAGTCTCCTACGACTCAGAATTTTTTACAAAAGATGTCATGTCTTCATTATTGTTTTATGATTTTTTTTCTTTTTCCCTCCCCCTCCCTAAGCTCTTGAATGCAATGACAGCAATACTAAATGATGTCTGAGTGACACTGATATACATAGCTTTGGGTAAACATAAGTTTGATGGCATTAACCCCTTCAGGACCCTGCCATTTTTCACTTTAAGGGCCAGGCCATTTTTTGCGAATTTGACATGTGTCACTTTATGTGGTGATAACTTTAAAACGCTTTTACTTATCCAAGCTATTCTGAGGCTATTTTCTCGTCACTTATTGTACTTCATGACAGTGGTAAATTTGAGTCAAAATATTTAATTTTTATTTGCTTTTAAAACAGATAGTGATACCTCCTAAAATAGCTATTACTTTACATTTCCCATATGTCTACTTCATGTTTGAATCATTTTGTAAATTACATTTTTTATTTTTGGGACATTAGAAGGCTTAGAAGTTTAGAAGCAAATCTTTAAATTTTTCAGGAAATTTCCAAAACCCACTTTTTAAGGACCAGTTCAGGTTTGAAGTCACTTTGTGAAACTTACATAATAGAAACCAATAGTGTTAATAGAGCACCAAAATGCTTGGGTGCTCGGGACAAACACTTAAGGATGCAGTATAATGGAAGTCAATGGGAGAACACGAGCATTAAACCAGGCAACCTGCTCTGAAGAGTGGAGGGTGTCTGGTTCATAGGAAAAGGTCAGAAATTGATAGAAACACCACCGAAATGGTTCGGGAACAGCATGGGTAGGATGTCTGGATGCATCTTGGACTCCCAGGTCGCTGCTGGGAACGATGTTGTCCGAGTAGTACGCAACTTTTACAGACTGACACTAATACGCACAAAACCAAAGAAAAAATAAATTTTTGAGGAAAAATTGTTAGGAAACATTCTTTCCTGTATATTTACTTGTATATAAATTGCAAGTGCTGCCAAAAACCCTTGAAAATTATGATTGATGGCCTGCTAGTGAGCTGACCCTCTAAAAAATTAGATTTTAGCTGCTGGTAATCTGACCCAGTAAAACATTATATGCAAGGGCCTGCTGGTGAGCTAACCCTCTAAAACATTATATGCGAGTGCCTGCAGGTGAGCTGACCCTCTAAAAAATTATATGCAAGGGCCTTCAGGTGAGCTGACCCTTTAAAACATTATATGTGAGGGCCTGCAGGTGAGCTGACCCTGTAAAACATTATATGCGAGGGCCTGCAGGTGAGCTGACCCTCTAAAAAATTATATACAAAGGCTTGCAGGTGAGCTGACCCTATAAAATATTGTAGTTGAGGACCTGCTGGTGAGCTGACCCTGTAAAATATTTTAGGTGAGGGCCTGCAGGTGAGCTGACCCTCTAAAAAATTATATGCGAGGGCCTACAGGTGAGCAGACCCTGTAAAAGATTTTAAGTGCGGGCCTGCTGGTGAGCTAACCCTGTAAAACATTATATGTGAGGGCCTGCAGGCGAGCTGACCCTGTAAAAGATTTTAGGTGTGGGCCTGCTGGTGAGCTGACCCTGTAAAACATTATATGTAAGGGCCTGCAGATGAGCTGGCCCTATAAAACATTATATGCGAGGACCTGCAGGTGAGCTGACCCTCTGAAAAATTATATTCGAGGGCCTGCAGGTGAGCTGACCCTGTAAATGATTGTAGGTATGGGCCTGCTCGTAAGCCGACCCTCTAAAACATTATATGCGAGGGCCTGCAGGTGAGCAGACCCTGTAAAAAATTATATGCGAGGGCCTGCAGATAAGCTGACCCTGTAAAACATTATATGCGAGGGCCTGCAGGTGAGCTGACCCTCTGAAAAATTATATGCTAGGTCCTGTAGGTGAGCTGACCCTGTAAAAGATTGTAGGTGAGGGCCTGCAGGTGAGCTGACTCTCTAGAAAATTATATACGAGGTACTGCAGGTGAGCTGACCCTGTAAAAGATTTTAGGTGCAGGTTTGCTGGTTAGTTGACCCTGTAAAACATTATATGCGAGGGCCTACAGGTGAGCTGACCCTGTAAAACATTATATGCGAGGGCCTGCAGGTGAGAAGACTCTGTAAAACATTATATGTGAGGGCCTGCAGGTGAGCTGACCCTATAAAATATTGTAGGTGAGGTCCTGCAGGTGAGCTGACCCTGTAAAATATTGTAGGTGAGGTCCTGCAGGTGAGGTGACTCTCTAAAAAATTATATGCGAGGGCCTGCAGGTGAGCTGACCCTCTAAAAAATTGTAGGTGAGAGCCTGCAGGTGAGCTGACTCTCTAAACAATTATATGTGAGAGCCTGCAGGTGAGCTGACCATCTAAAAAATTATATGCGAGGGCCTGCAGGTGAGCTGACCCTATAAAAGATTTTAGGTGCGGGCCTGCTGGTGAGCTGACCCTCTGAAAAATTATATGCTAGGTCCTGTAGGTGAGTTGACCCTGTAAAAGATTGTAGGTGAGGGCCTGCAGGTGAGCTGACTCTCTAGAAAATTATATACGAGGGACTGCAGGTGAGCTGACCCTGTAAAAGATTTTAGGTGCAGGTTTGCTGGTTAGTTGACCCTGTAAAACATTATATGCGAGGGCCTACAGGTGAGCTGACCCTGTAAAACATTATATGCGAGGGCCTGCAGGTGAGAAGACTCTGTAAAACATTATATGTGAGGGCCTGCAGGTGAGCTGACCCTGTAAAATATTGTAGGTGAGGTCCTGCAGGTGAGCTGACCCTGTAAAATATTGTAGGTGAGGTCCTGCAGGTGAGGTGACTCTCTAAAAAATTATATGCGAGGGCCTGCAGGTGAGCTGACCCTGTAAAAGATTTTAGGTGCGGGCCTGCTGGTGAGCTAACCCTGTAAAACATTATATGTGAGGGCCTGCAGGCGAGCTGACCCTGTAAAAGATTTTAGGTGTGGGCCTGCTGGTGAGCTGACCCTGTAAAACATTATATGTGAGGGCCTGCAGATGAGCTGGCCCTATAAAACATTATATGCGAGGACCTGCAGGTGAGCTGACCCTCTGAAAAATTATATTCGAGGGCTTGCAGGGGAGCTGACCCTGTAAAAGATTGTAGGTAAGGGCCTGCTCGTAAGACGACCCTCTAAAACATTATATGCAAGGGCCTGCAGGTGAGCTGACCCTCTAAAAAATTATATGCTAGGTCCTGCAGGTGAGCTGACCCTGTAAAAGATTGTAGGTGAGGGCCTGCAGGTGAGCTGACTCTCTAGAAAATTATATACGAGGGACTGTAGGTGAGCTGACCCTGTAAAACATTATATGCGAGGGCCTACAGGTGAGCTGACCCTTCAAAACATTATATGCGAGGGCCTGCAGTTGAGAAGACTCTGTAAAACATTATATGTGAGGTCCTGCAGGTGAGCTGACCCTGTAAAATATTGTAGGTGAGGTCCTGCAGGTGAGCTGACCCTCTAAAAAATTATATGCGAGGGCCTGCAGGTGAGCTGACCCTCTAAAAAATTGTAGGTGAGGGCCTGCAGGTGAGCTGACTCTCTAAAACATTATATGCGAGAGCCTGCAAGTGAGTTGACCTTCTAAAAGATTGTAGGTGAGTGCCTACAGGTGAGCTGACCATTTAAAAAATTATATGCAAGTGACTGCAGGTGAGCTGACCCTCTGAAAAACATTTTAGGTGAGAGCCTGCTGGTGAGCTGACCCTGTAAAACATTATATGTGAGGGCCTGCAGGCGAGCTGACCCTGTAAAAGATTTTAGGTGTGAGTCTGCTGTTGAGCTGACCCTGTAAAACATTATATGTGAGGGCCTGCAGATGAGCTGACCCTATAAAACATTATATGCGAGTGCCTGCAGGTGAGCTGACCCTCTAAAAAATTGTATGCAAGGGCCTGCAGGTGAGCTGACCCTGTAAAACATTATATGCCAGGGGCCTGCAGGTGAGCTGACCCTGTAAAACATTATATGCGAGGGAATATATGCGAAGGCATTATATGCGTCGAATAAGCATGTTGATATGACCAAATAGGAGGAGGAGGATGAGAACATGAAGATTCAACCATATATCCTTGCTTGTGGTAGAAGGGGTGCATGGGAATACAGTGTATTCAGTACATTATAAACAACACTTTTAAAGTGCCTTTGTGTTCATCAGCTTTCCTCTGGTGAATTCGAGAAGTCATGGTTAGAGTTGAGCGGACACCTGGATGTTCGGGTTCGACAGGTTCAGCCGAACTTCACAAAATAGTTTGAATTCGGGACCCGAACTTGACCCGAACTTGACCCCGAACCCGAACCCCATTGAAGTCAATGGGGACCCGAACTTTTGAGCACTAAAATGGCTGTAAAAATGTCATGGAAAGGGCTAGAAGGCTGCAAATGGCATCAAAATGTGGTTAAGAGCATGGCAAGTGTGGATAGGGAAATGACTTTAAATAACATAAAATACATAAAAATAAAAAATAATAATCTTGATCTAGGAGGACCAGGTCCATACGGAGTAGGAGGTTGAGGAGGCGGTGGATGTGGCAGTGTAGGTGGAAGTGGCGTTGGAGGAGGAGGAGGTAGCCTACACTGCTTTTTGTTTTAAAATTTATTTTTATTTTTTTAAATTAGGGTACACCCCAAAACATTGGGAAATATAACCCTCCAGTCGTGCTAAACACACATTCAGATAATACACTGGATGCAGGGCAGGCCAGCACCTCCAAGGCGTAAAGGGCAAGCTCAGGCCATGTGCCCAATTTGGAGACCCAGAAGTTGCAGGGGCTGACCCCTGTCAGTTAGTTTGTGTAGGCGTGTGCATACTTACTGCCCCACCATGTCGCACGTCCCCGTGATGTTCACGATCCAATTTGATATCTGCTCTATCAACTTTTGATGTTCTTTTATGCGCCTACCATGGTGATCACAAATGGCAGGGAATTTCAGCTGAAAATGTAACTGACAATTTTTTCATTTTTTTTAACCGGCCTACTAGGTATAGCAGTGGTATATTACACCCAAAAATTGGTGAATTTGACCCTAAAATGTAACTGACAAATGTTTTCTTTTTTTTTACCGGTCTAATAGGTATAGCAGTGGTACATCACACCAAAAAATTGTTGAATTTCACCAGAAAATGTAACTGACAATTATTTATTTATTTTTTAACCGGTCTACTAGGTATAGCAGTGGTACTTCACACCCAAAAATTGTTGAATTTCACCAGTAAATGTAACTGACAATGATTATTTTTTTTTTAACCGGTCTACTAGGTATAGCAGTGGTACTTCACACCCAAAAATTGTTGAATTTCAACTGAAAATGTAACTGACAAATTTAATTTTTTTTTTAACCGGCCTACTAGGTATAGCAGTGGTACTTCACACCCAAAAATTGGTGAATTTCACCAGAAAATGTAACTGACTATTTTTTTTATTGTTTAACCTGTCTACTAGGTATAGCAGTGGTACTTCACAGCCAAAAATTGGTGAATTTCACCAGAAAATGTAACAGACATTTTTTTTTATTGTTTAACCTGTCTACTAGGTATAGCAGTGGTACTTCACACCCAAAAATTGTTGAATTTCAACTGAAAATGTAACAGACAATTTTTTGTATTGTTTAACCTGTCTACTAGGTATAGCAGTGGTACTTCACACCCAAAAATTGTTGAATTTCACCAGTAAATGTAACTGACAATTTTTTTAATTTTTTTTTAACTGGTCTACTAGGTATAGCAGTGGTACTTCACACCCAAAAATTGTTGAATTTCAACTGAAAATGTAACTGACAAATTAAAAAAAAATTTTAACCGGCCTACTAGGTATAGCAGTGGTACTTCACACCCAAAAATTGGTGAATTTCACCAGAAAATGTAACAGACTATTTTTTTTATTGTTTAACCTGTCTACTAGGTATAGCAGTGGTACTTCACAGCCAAAAATTGGTGAATTTCACCAGAAAATGTAACAGACTATTTTTTTTATTGTTTAACCTGTCTACTAGGTATAGCAGTGGTACTTCACACCCAAAAATTGTTGAATTTCAACTGAAAATGTAACTGACAAATTAAAAAAAATTTTTAACCGGCCTACTAGGTATAGCAGTGGTACTTCACACCCAAAAATTGGTGAATTTCACCAGAAAATGTAACAGACTATTTTTTTTATTGTTTAACCTGTCTACTAGGTATAGCAGTGGTACTTCACAGCCAAAAATTGGTGAATTTCACCAGAAAATGTAACAGACTATTTTTTTTATTGTTTAACCTGTCTACTAGGTATAGCAGTGGTACTTCACACCCAAAAATTGTTGAATTTCAACTGAAAATGTAACAGACAATTTTTTGTATTGTTTAACCTGTCTACTAGGTATAGCAGTGGTACTTCACACCCAAAAATTGTTGAATTTCACCAGTAAATGTAACTGACAATTTTTTAAATTTTTTTTTAACTGGTCTACTAGGTATAGCAGTGGTACTTCACACCCAAAAATTGTTGAATTTCAACTAAAAATGTAACTGACAAATTCAATTTTTTTTTTAACCGGCCTACTAGGTATAGCAGTGGTACTTCACACCCAAAAATTGTTGAATTTCAACTGAAAATGTAACAGACAATTATTTTATTTATTTTTTACCGGTCTACTAGGTATAGCAGTGGTTCTACACACCCAAAATTTTTAGAATTTCAACAGAAAATGTAACTGACAATTTTTTTTTTTTTTTAACCGCCCTACTAGGTATAGCAGTGGTACATCACACCCAAAAATTGGTGAATTTCACTAGAAAATGTACCAGACAATTTTTTTTATTGTTTAACCTGTCTACTAGGTATAGCAGTGGTACTTCACACCCAAAAATTGTTGAATTTCAACTGAAAAGGTAGCTGACAATTTTTATTTTTAACGCTCTACTAGGTATAACAGTGGTACTATACACCCGAACATTGGTGAATTTCACCCGAAAATGTAACTGACAAAGTAGTGAAATAATCTAAAATAAAATACGTACAAATAAAAAAATTAATTGATTTATGAGGTGGAGTTCCATATGGAGTAGGAGTTTGAGGAGGCGGTGGACGTAGCAGTATAGGTGGAAGCGGCAGTGGAGGAGGACAAGGTAGCCAACACAGGTTTTTGGTTTTAATTTAATTTTTTCAAATTAGGGTACACTCTAAAAGAGTGTGAAATATCCAAAATACAAGACTGAGCAATTGTGGTGCAGTATAACAATGGCTGGTTAGTGCCGGTATACATGTCTATTCTGCACAAGGTACGGACAAGTCCTGTGGGATCCATGCCTGGTTCATTTTAATGAATGTGAGCTTGTCCACATTGGCTGTGGACAGGCGACTGCGCTTGTCTGTGATGACGCCCCCTGCCGTGCTAAACGTACGTTCAGATAATACACTGGCTGAGGGCAGGCCAGCACCTCCAAGGCGTAAAGGGCAAGCTCAGGCTATGTGCCCAATTTGGAGACCTAGAAGTTGAAGGGGGCAGACCCGTCATTCAGTACGTGTAGGCGTGTGCACACATACTGCTTCACCATGTTGGTGAAATGCTGCCTCCTGCTAAGACGTTCAATATCAGCTTGTAGTGCTGGTTGTTGTGGCGTGCTGACAAAGCTTTTCCACATTTCGGCCATGCTAACCCTGCCTTCTGAGGTGCTGGCGGTGCCCCAGCTGCGTTGGCGACCTCTTCCTCGTCCTCTGCCTTCGCCTTGTGCTTCCACTGTGCCCCCGCTGTCAGGTGGGAATGCCACCAGCAGCGCGTCTACCAGCGTGCGCTTGTACTCGCGCATCTTACGATCACGCTCCAGTGACGGAATTAAGGATGGTACGTTGTCCTTGTAACGGGGATCCAGCAGCGTGGCCATCCAGTAATCAGCACAAGTTAGAATTTGGGCAACTCGCGGTCGTTGCGGAGACACTGCAGCATGTAATCGCTCATGTGTGCCAGGCTGCCCAGAGGCAACGAAAAGCTGTCCTCTGTGGGAGGTGTATCGTCTTTGTCCTCTGTATCCTTCCACCCACGCACCAGTGATGGCCATGAGCTGGTCTGGGTGCCACCCTGCTGTGAACATGGTTCCTCCTCCTCCATCTCTTCATCGTCCACCTCGTCATCCTCCAGAACTGTGCCCTGGCTGGACAATTGTGTACCGGGCGTTTGTGGGTGTGGGAACCCACCCTCTGAGCCACTTGGGAATGACTGGCCGGAAACCCTACGAAATGATCCCTCTTCCTCCTCCTCCTGTGCCATATCCTCTTCCATCATCTACAGGAGCGTTTTTGCAAGGAGGCATAGAAGTGGAATAGTAACACTGAGAATGGCGTTATCGGCACTGGCCATGTTGGTGGAGTACTCGAAACAGCGCAACAAGGAACACAGGTCTCGCATGGAGGCCCAGTCATTGGTGGTGAAGTGGTGCTGTTCCGCCGAGCGACTCACCCGTGCGTGCTGCAGCTGAAACTCCACTATCGCCTGCTGCTGCTCGCACAGTCTGGCCAGTATGTGCAAGGTGGAGTTCCACCTTGTGGGCACGTCGCATATGAGGCGGTGAGCGGGAAGGCCGAAGTTACTCTGCAGCGCTGACAGGCGAGCAGCAGCAGGGTGTCCTTGTAACAGGATTTATGTGGACCAGACCATGCAGGAGCTCAGGAAGAGAGTACAGCAACATACTTCAAATATCCGTCTGGCAGACCGGGACCGAACTAAAGGGGAAAGACCCCTAACATCAGTGGCAACTCATTTCCTGGATAGCCATAATGGCAGGTACGACGACTTACGGGTGGTTGGGTTGGATATTATTCGAGGTAATATTAGGGGGACACACATAGCCAGGAGTCTGCTCCGCTCAGAATCAAGGTGGATCTTCAACCTTGGTTCACAGGCCCCGGGTGGCCTCAATGAGGAGCTCACTTTCACTGGATATTACACATAAGTTCTGTTCCTTTTTGAACAGATCTATGCTTTACTCAGTTGATTGGGTATAATATCACGCCCACTTTATTCACTTTCATTTCTTCCCCTTTTAGGTCCAAGTAGGTTGGACGAGACTGCAACACGGGAACAGAGGACTTATGGATCATGTTTATCTTCTCTCACCTTTTGTGGACTTTCTCTGTGGCTGTCCGGCTATGGGGGACGGTCCCCGTCTCTCCTTGTTCCTGACACCTACTGGGTCATACCCATAAAAGCACCATGCACATTCCTTTGGTGTCCAGTTGGACACACACATACTTACGTTTGTTGTGTGTTCCACCTGGATGCCCATTGCACTTTTATCTATGCACTCACTATTACCCTAAACTCATAACACCGATTCATCATTATTCTTCTCTTTTTTCTTTTTGCTTTTCACACTTTGCGTATTACCTGGCATGGCCTGGTATTATTAATAATAATTTTCATTATATGATGTGCGCTGTCTGCCTGTTTATTATTTTATATATGAGTAATTTATATGCTCTTTGTACAACTTTGCGCTTGCTTTGCTGGTCCCACCCTCCCCGGTGCATGGTCTGCAGCCACTGGGTTCGTTATTACCCTGATGGCATTGATATTATCAATTGGAGTATCATATCTATAGTATATATATACTTAGGGAGACAGGGGTTGTGGTCATGTGATGGTTTTTGTATACATAACCTTTTTGGATATTTTTTGATATTTAATGAATTTGTTGTTTTTTATCTATTTATTCATGTATCTATTGCTTTATTTTTTGTGGTACTTAATTATGGCTTGAGGGACTGGTCCACATTATGTTAAAATGATTGTGTTGTGATTCCGGAATCTATAACATTGATATTGCATAATATTATTATCTGTATGTAATCACCGATTTTTTATTTATATCTTTTGTGGGATCATATTTATACTGGATGCACAATTTTGTTATTATACTTTTCTTAAAGTATGTATTTACTTTATTACCTTTGTGGCATTAATCATGACTTGAGAGATTTGCTTATATTATGTTCAAACAATTGTGGCGCGTTTTTGGAGTATTTATGTTGCATGTACACTATCCCCATGTATTCACTGATCTATTATTTATTTTTTTGGGCATATAGCTATACTAGTTGCATAATTGTGTTAATGCATATTATAATGATAATGATTCCTAAACACACTGTGTAAGATCTCTTGACTCGTCCCTCTTATATATACTTTATTTATTTATTTATTTATTTATATTCTCTGAATATCGCACTGATCCAACTATATAAGGTATATATTTAAGTCATAAATCGTCGCAGGTACCGCATTGCGCTTGTTTGCGCTGCCTGTCTATTTGCGATCCTGTGGCTGCCTTGACGCGGATGGGAGGCCGGCTGTGACGTTGATGCCGGGCTGCGTTTCCAGTCTTTGGAACGCATCACGGCATCGAGTTCCGGTTCGGTCGACATCTTGCGCATGCGCAGTGATCTTTCCAACACGCCGACTTGTTCCGGCATTCGAGCTGCGCGCGACCATGCACCGGGGAGGACCCAGGTAACCCATATACCTTGCTACCGTCCTCCTCCTTCCCCCCTCTATAGACCACCGCTACTTCATTAGTCTCTACCACAGGTTTATACGATTATGTCTTAATTACTAGAACTATAAAGGTTTTATCAGTTATTTGTATTAACATGGATCTCTGAGGAAGCCAGCATTTGTACTGGCGATACGCGTTAGGATTGCTGGGCTCCCCTCCCTGATGGGTTTGTGCTATTCTATGTGTTACTACTGTGCTTCATGATAAGTATATTTCCTAGGAAAAATTTTTTGGACATTTTTTTGTCATTTGATATGATCATTTATGCACTATGGCACTTTAATTATTCTCCCATGTTTGGGGTTTGCCTTGTCCATCCATGTTTTTAAATTTGTTTAATTGTCTGTTTGAATAAAATTATGCTCTATTTTTGGATGTGCGACTGCAGTGTGGTATTTCTTTCTTTGTCGCTTTTCATGGTTGTTTCTTGACACCAGGTCTGCACTCCTTATATCATATATATATTTTCTCGGTGTGCCCCTCATTGTGTAGTTTTGTATCAGCAGCAGGGTGAGAACGCCGAAAGCGCACACAGACGGCCTGCACTTTCTGCAGCAGCTCTGACATATCGGGGTAATTTTTTATGAATCTCTGCACCACCAAATTCAGCACATGCGCCAGGCAAGGGATGTGCGTCAAACCGGCTAGTCCCAGAGCTGCTATTTCGCCCATTATCGCACACCACAAGGCCGGGCTTGAGGCTGACTGGCACAAACCACTCATCGGCCTGTTGTTCAAGCCCCATCCACAGCTCCTGCGCGGTGTGGGGTTTGTCCCCCAAACAGATATGTTTTAAAACTGCCTGCTGTCATTTTCCCCTGGCTGTGCTGAAGTTGGTGGTGAAGGTGTTGCGCTGACCGGATGAGGAGCTGGTAGAGGATGAGGAAGCAGAGTAGGAGGAGGAAGCAACAGGAGGCAAACTGAAGCGCCCTGCAATCCTCGGTGGTGGAAGGACATGCGCCAAACTGCTATCTGCCTCAGGCCCAGCCGCCACTGCATTTACCCAGTGTGCTGGTATGGAGATATAACAGCCCTGACCGTGCTTACTGGTCCACGTATCCATAGTCAGGTGCACCTTGCCACAGATGGCGTTGCGCAGTTCACACCTGATTTTGTCCCCTACTTGGTTGTGCAGGGAAGGAATGGCTGTCCTGGAAAAGTAGTGGCGGTTGGTCACGACGTACTATGGGACAGCCACCGCCATAAGGCCTTTAAAACTATCCGTCTCCACCAGACGGAATGACAGCATTTCAAAGGCCAGTCATTTAGAAATGCTGGCATTCAGGGCTAGGGATCGGGGGTGGGTAGGGGGGTACTTCCTCTTCCTCTCCAGTGTTTGAGAGATGGAGATCTGAACGCTTCCGTGGGACATTGTGGAGATGCTTGGTGACCCAGGTGTTGGTGTTGCTGGCAAGATCCTCTGTCTGTGGGGTGGCAGGTGGCAGTGTCACTCCAGAGGTGGATGAAGAGGCCGAGACTGCAGCACAAGAGGAAGCAGGAGGAGCCAGAGACCTTTCTTGTTTTTTGAGGTGTCTACTCCACTGCAGCTCGTGCTTTGCACTTAAATGCCTGGTCATGCAGGTTGTGCTCAGGATGAGAACGTTTATGCCACACTTCAGGCTCTAATTGCACAGCGTGCAAACCACTCGTGTCTTGTCGTCAGCACATTGTCTGAAGAACTGCTACGCCAGGGAACTCCTTGGAGCTGGCTTTGGTGTGCTCGGTCCCTTGCTGCGGTGGGCAGTAGCAGGCGTACTGTCTAGAGGACGGCCGCTCCACTTTTGCACCCTGCTCCCTTTTCTGCTGTGCTGGTGGCTCTGTGCGACCACCGCTTCTTCCTCCGAACTACATAGGTCACTCGCATGACCTTGATTCCATGTGGGGTCGAGGACCTCATCGTCCTCCACATCATCTTCCACCCAGTCTTCACCCCTGCCTTCCTTGTCGGTCTGCACACTTTCGAAAGCCCCAGCAGTTGGCACCTGTGTTTTGTCATCATCCGAGACGTGCAACGATGGTCCTCCCATGTACTCATCTTGAAAGTTAAGTGGTTGGGCATCTGTGCACTCAATCTCTTTCACTTCTGGGGCAGGGCTAGGTGGATGGCCCTTGGAAACCCTGCTAACAGAGTCATCAAAAAGCAGAAGAGACTGCTGCATGACTTGGGGCTCAGACTGCTTGGCTGATTTGCAAGGGGGTGAGGTGAAAGACTGATGAACATCAGCTGCAGGTGCCAACTGTGGCCTTTCAGCAGGAGACTGGGTGGGAGACAATGTGAAGGAACTGGATCCACTGTCAGCAACCCAATCTACTATCGCCTGTACTTGTTCTGGCCTCACCATTCAAAGAGCCGCATTAGGCCCAACAAAATACTGCTGCAGGTTCTGTCGCATACTCGCACCTGAGGAAGGGTTTTCACTTGTGCGTGTAGCTGGCACAGATCGACCACATCCTCTCCCTGCAACAGGAGCTCCACCAGCAGCACCACGACCTGGGCCACATCCCTTATTTGACCCTCTCCTCATATTTCTCGAATTTAGGATCTTGCCCTAAATGGGTATTTAATTAATAGTAGAATATAACGACAGTATGTAAAGGGTGTATCTCACACGGCCTGACCCACAGTAGGCTTCAATGAAAGATTTGTTTGCCCAAAATGGCTGTATTTCAAATATCGGAATCAAACCCTTGTATTTAAAGGGTGTATCTCACACGGCCTGACCCACAGTAGGCCTGAATTAAAGATTTGTGCACCAAATAGCGGTATTTCAAATATCTGAATATTGTCACGGGTGAAATTGCAGATAGCTGGAACTTATAAATAAACGACTGACTGGCTTGATCCCAAAGTAAGGAGCATATAGGTGAGCCCTATAAAACCCTAAGAGCTCTCCCTGACTGCTAAGCACATGCAAGGGTCTCAATGGTAGACGATTGCATGCCCACGTACCTAAGACTGTGTGACACCTGAAAACCCTATAATAGTGAGGGGACACGACCACCGGCTCCCTGCACTTAATACAGACAGAGTCAGGGTCACCTAGAATCAAGCCAGCAAGGAAACACAATAAAGGAAAAGACTTATCTGAGCAAACAGCAGCAGCAGCCTCCAGCAGTGAAAACTTCATCCAGGAAGTTGTATAAACCGCAAAGTGAGGCAGTATGGGAGGGAATATAAAGGAAGACAATTAGTCTAAATAAGTGACACCTGGCAGAAGGAAAGGAGATGACAAAGTGAAACCAAAACAAAGAACGTTATACAAGAGGTAGAGAAGAACGTCTGTCAGATCTTCTCACAGAACTGGCGGTGACAAATATAACCCAAATGTATAAAGGGTGTATCTCACACGGCCTGACCCACAGTAGGCCTGAATTAAAGATTTGTGCACTAATTGGCGGTATTTCAAATATCTGAATATAACCCAAATGTATAAAGGGTGTATCTCACAATGACATATGCAGCAAAGGCTGCCAAATAAACTTTTTTGGCCCAAACGGGTGTTTGTTTAATAACTGAATATGGCAGCAGTATATAACCCAGGAATTTCAAACGTCAAGATGCTACAAGGCTTGAAATATTGTGTATTTTGCCCCAAAAAGGGTGTTTTATTAATGAAAGAATATAAGCCCTGTATATACAGGGTGTATCTCACACGGCCTGACCCACAGTAGGCCTCAATTAAAGATATCTTTGCCCAAAATGGCTGTATTTCAAATACCTTAATCAAACCCCTGTATTTAAAGGGTGTATCTCACACGGCCTGACCCACAGTAGGCCTTAATTAAAGATTTGATTTGCCCAAAATGGCTGAATTTCAAATACCTGAATCAAACCCCTGTATGTAAAGGGTGTATCTCACACGGCCTGACCCACAATAGGCCTCAATTAAAGATTTCTTTGCCCAAAATGGCTGTATTTCAAATACCTGAATCAAGCCCCTGTATGTAAAGATCAGGAAAATAGTGGTTTTTGGCAAAAAAAGTGTGTTTTTAAAACCCCATAAAATTATGGTTGTATTTCTAGCTTAAATTGCACACTGACTAATCCAGATGTTGTATATTCACAAAAAAGTGTTTTTTTGGTAGCAGAATATGAAAGCTGTATATATTAAACTTAAATTTAACACTTGCAGATCAGGAAAATAGTGGTTTTTGGCAAAAAAAAGTGTGTTTTTAAAACCCGAGAAAATGATGGCTGTATTTCTAGCTTAAATTGCACACTGACTAAGCCTGCAAATGCACCAGATGTTGTAAATTGCCCAAAAAAAATTGATTTTTAATGTCCTAAAAGCTCAGATGCAGTGCTAGTGCACTGAGCTTGCATAAAATGGCTGTCGCCACTGCCCACCTAACTGACTTATTAAAGTTATTTTTTTTCGGTCACTGGGCTCAGGGTAGGATAAAAAAAATTGTGCCCTGCACCCACAAAACACAATGGAAGTAGATCGCTGAGTTAGATTCAGATTTTGAGCAAAGACTCTCTCCTATTCTCTCCCTACACTAATCAGAGCAGAGTGACGTGCAGCGCTATGTGACTCAAGCTTATATAGAGCCTGGGTCACATGCTACACTGGCCAATCACAGCCATGCCATTAGTAAGCATGGCTGTGATGGCTTCTAAGGTCAGACAGTAAACCGCTTGTTGATTGGCTGCTCTGCAGTCTTTCAAAAAGCGCCAAGAAAGCGCCGAACACCGAACCAGAACCCGAAATTTTACTGAAATGTTCGGGTTCGGGGTCCAAAAATCCTAAAGTTCGGTACGAATCCGAACCTTACAGTTCGGGTTTGCTCAACCCTAGTCATGGTCAATCCAGGCCTTGTTCATTTTTTATAAGAGTCAATCTGTCTTCATTTTCAGTTGACAGGCGGATACGCTTATCTGTTATAATGCCACCAGCAGCACTAAATACCCGCTCAGACAAAACGCTGGCGGCAGGGCAGGCCAGCACCTCCAAGGCGTAGAGCGCCAGTTCGTGACACGTGTCCAGCTTTTTGTAATGGCCCTCATTCCTTTTAAAATTCAGTAAAGTTCATTTCTCTCAGAGGCTGGCACTGGTTTTCGGCTTCTCTATCTTCTTTAGCTCCTCACACATCAGATGCTGGCTAAACAGTCTCTAGCTCCAGCTTCTGGACCGACGGGTTGGGACCAGCCCACAACCAGCAACTGTCTCTAAGAGGCTAGGGCAGTGATGGCAAACCTTTTACAGACCGAGTGCCCAAACTGCAACCCAAAACCCACTTATTTACAGCAAAGTGCCAACACAGCAATTTAACCTGAATACTACAGTCCAATATAGTATATCTTCCACGTACTTTATCATTTAGCTATAATAGCCTGCCTGCATTCAGTGCGCTGCCTGTGCTGTACATAGTGCGCCCTGTGCTGATGAATGGCAGGAAAAGATTAAGCATATTGGTACACCATAGACTTTTTCCAGGGTGTGGGTGCCCACAGAGAGGGCTCTGAGTGCCACCCGTGCCATAGGTTCGCCACCACTGGGCTAGGGCATTAATTGACCAAACATACCATAATAAGCCTATTTGATCCAAGAATTATATACAGCACATGTTATCAAACAATTTCTGTTATAATCCAGAACTACTGAACAACACTTCATTTGGTAATGTGGGGTAAAGTTTGTGGATATAATCCAGGGCATGCTTTGACATGATGAGAATTTAAAATCCACATCATGCATCAGATGCTGCTGTGGATTTCTTATGCACCATTATGACATTTGTTTAAATCTCTTTGCTACTACTGTAAAATGTTGTGGATTTTAGGCTAGCAGGAGATGTGAATGCGGGTATGGAAGGGTTGTATTATCCACAAGGCACTTGAGGTCCAGTACCTAGGATGGTGCATCAAGTGACAGTTAAAAAAAAAATATATTATAATAATAATAATATATTTTTTGCATCCCTACTTCCCACCAGGTTTAGTGAAAGTGGTGTTTGTCTGGGGAGGAAGGTTGCAATCAAATCCATCACAGACACTATGAAGAAGCCCAGAGGGTTGACAAAATATTTGTGATTCTTTGTTACGATGTACAGTATAAGGCCTCTTGCACACGAACGTTGTGCATCCGTTCTGTGCATTGGGGACCGCAATTTGCGGTCTCCAATGCACGGGCAACGTCCCTGCGGTGGCCGGGATGGATCGAGACCTGAATGGGTCCGTGATCCGTCTGCACCGCAAAAAAATAGAACATTAGAAAAATAGCACTCCGTAGTGCTTCTGTGGGATTCAGATCCTTGCTTCCGTTCCGCATCTCCGTGATTGCGGACCCATTCAAGTGAATTGCGGCGGATCGCAGCGCACAGTCATAGAGGCCGGGGGCCGGGTATGGGATTTGGCCGGCACACGCAGGCTACGTTTGTATTCAAGCATTAACTATATTCATTGTTGGCACAGTGGCCACAGTCCCTCCCTTCTACACCTCTCTATTCTCATTGGTGGCCGGTGGCAGCCGCACACAGTGAGGAGGGAGGGACTCCCTCCTTCTCCACTGACTGTGCCGGCGAAGGTCCACCAAAACACGCGTCGGGGCTGGCGCCATTCCAGAGGAGACACATAATGGGTAAATAGACTCTGTTCATTGTATGTATGAGATATTTATATGCACTTGCACTTTAATATTATGTATTATGGGGATTGAGTCACCAGTTGTGTCTCCTGATGTGGATGTCGCCTTTTCCTGCACTTGGTTTCATGTATGAATTGTTACTTATAAATTGTGTCAATAAATTATATTTATATTTCATGCGGTCTGGTCATTTTTATTGGCATACGGCTCATAACATGCTGCGCATCCTGGAAGGGGGGGGGGGGGGGGCTGCGACGCTCCGCTATCTTGAAAGGGGAGGGGGCGGGGGGCTGCAGGGGGGGCATTAACCCTTCAACCATCGGGCCGCTGCCGGGGCAGAGCACCGGATCGATGGTTAGCCCCTTCCAGACAGTGGTCCCTAAGGACCGCGGCATGGAAGGGCTTAAACAGTTATGGAGCGCTCAGTGTGTGTGTGTAGCACTGTGTCCTGATTGGACGACCCGCCGTGCATGCCAAGTGAAAAACTGGTGACACACACACGGACACAGCACACTCACACAGGGATTTTATTAGTATAGATTGTCCAGCAGTGTCAATAAAAACAGGCAGATGATATTTGGTGGAGTGAACAGAACTCCAGTATAGCCTACTGCCTGCCCTCCAGCACCATATCCTGAGGAGGCTGATAAGGAGCCTGTGACTTGTTAACTGACTAAGGCCTGTTTCACACTTGCATTGTTATTTTCCGGTATTAAGATCCAGCAGATGATCTCAATACCGGAAAAAAAAAACATTTCAGTTTAGTCCTCATGCATTCTGAATGGAAAGAGATCCGTTCAGGATGCATCAGGATGTCTTCCATTCCGTCAGCATTCCGTTTTGTGACCGGACACAAAACCATTGCAAGCTGCGGTTTTGTGTCCAGCCATAAAAACAGAAAAAACTGATCCGTCACTAAAAACAATGTAAGGGTACTTTCACACTTGCGGCAGAGGATTCCGGCCGGCAGTTCCGTAGCTGGAACTGCCTGCCGGATCCGTCAAAACTCATGCAAACTGATGGCATTTGTCAGACGGATCAGGATCCTGATACGTATGACAAATGCATTGAAATGCCGGATCCGTCTCTCCGGTGTCATCCGAAAAAACGGATCCGGCATTTTTTTTCCCCCGCCTCTCCCATAGAAGTGAATGGGAGCACACCGCGCATGTGCGGCTCATGCTCCCATTCATTTCTATGTAGATATTAAAGGCAGGTGTCATACTGTATATCGCCATGTGTATCAGTGCCGCTGCTACTCTCCCAACTCTATCATTGGCGCCACTACTGTCACTGTTACTGCCACATTCCCTCAGCCACCATGATGTACGGGTATATCTGAATCATAGCGATTCGTGGCAAATGAATTCATAACTAATCAAATTTCTTGGCAAACTTCGGTGAATCAGCAGAATAGATTTTTTGAAAACTTCGCTCATCTCTACTTATAACAAAACTGTATACGGTATATGGGATATAACTGAGGACTATAACTGTAGAGATATGACAGGTTCTATAGCTGTATATATGAGATAATCAACAGTATAATTAATTGTATATATGGGGTATGCTGGGTACTATCACTGTATACAGTATATAAGCTATGTCAGGCACTAATATACTGTATATATACTGTCTCCTGCTAAACCCATCCCACCACTGTTTCATGGTATGCCTTGCAGGAGATCCTGGGCTGCCAATGCTTAGTGATACCCTCACTCCCTCTCCTTCTATTTCGCCTGGTGGTATAATGGGAGGTCTGACGGGCACATATTCCCCCAGCACTACAGGCGTCTCCTGCTCAAACACTTTTAGGTTTTGCTTCCGTCTTGCAAGCATCTGAATTAGCAGGCAGTTGAAATATGAAGCAGCTGACAGAGTGGATCTCTGGTTCTCCAGAAGTAAAAATAGGAAGGAAGAAGATGGTAGCACCTAAAGGACAGGCTAAAGTGCAGTGCTCCAGACCTGGGGGGTATCTGCAATTGTTAGCTAGCTATGTTATATATGTTATGTAATGTACACCAGCATGACAAGGTGTGGTTGGTAGGGACGGGGTTAACCACTATTTTCCACCTCTTTTGGTAATAGTGGGCTAGTCCTGCTTCTGCCCAGGAGGTGGAGTCTTAAGACAGTGTGGAAAAAGAAAGCATACCCATTTGGGTAGAAGATTCTACTCTTCTGTGAGACCACTTCTCCAGAGATACTGCAAAAAGGCAGTAGAGTGACCAGCAAACCATAGCTATACAGACCCTGCTACAGTTTAGGAACTATGGCTCAAACACCCATCACCTAGATTACAACAAGGCCAGACCAATAAAGCCTACAATCCATGGCCATAAGTGACAGCACACAGCTGTTAGCCAGAAGTTCAGGAGAGAGACATCAGCAAGATAGCATACTAGAGGTGCCATTATCTGCCACTTTGCCAGCCACCGTAACTCATCATCTGCGAAGAGAAATTGAGTAAAGAAAGACTTTTATTCTTTTACATATGGCCTGAGTCTTGGAATCAACTTTCCACCGCACCAATGGCAGCAGCAGCCTGAGGTAATACATAGTGACATAACATCTCATCAGGGCCACTACCAATCCCATCCTCTTCACCGGCTCCTCAGAAACTTGTTGCAAGCGCAAGAGGAACGCATTGAGCAAACTCATATCACTAATAGTTCAATGGTTTTGTCCAATACTAGGGACATGGTAGTGCCAGCCACAAAGTAGCACCACCCTGTACATAGTGCCAGTCATTCAGCAGTGTCTACAATAGCGCATGCTACATAGTATTATTTATTAACGTTTTCTTGGCACACATGCAGAGAGAATAATGGGGTGTATGAAGTTGAATACACTCCATACAGGGCAGGTTTCAGCTAGGTTATAAATCTGACACAAATCTACCCTTCTATCCTCTCAGTTGTGACAACAGCACCTGGGTGGTTAGACAATATACTAAGGCTCCACATTTTCCCCCAGCAAAGGCAGAACTACAGAAGGTATAGAAATTGTTGTCACACCCGGACCCTTTAATCAGAGAGGGCCCAAAAGGTCCACATGTCCCATATGAGTAGACCAGTGCTGTACATTACACATGATAGTTGAGGACCATGTTAAGCTTAAAGCTACTCATGAGGATTTAGAGAGGTTTTCTAATAAAGAAATGTTTCTGCTCAGTCAAGCCATAAATTATATCGATTGAGATCTGGAAACTGGTGCTGGGATCAAGAATAACAAGAAGAGGCTCCGTCCTCCTGGTCAATCTCTGATATTGTCTCTGTAGGTCTTGCTTCATGTGAGGGAAACTAAAGAAACACTGCAGTCAGGATGTTTTTGTGTGTTTTTTATTTTTCTTTGGGGGGGGCGGGAGAAGGGGAGGGAAGACATGGGGAAGGGAAGATTATTTTAGATTTTTTGGGAAATATTTGTGTTTTTTTTATTATTTTTATGGACGGGGATTAGGGAGAGAAGAGGAAAGGAGAAATGGGGGAAGGTAAGATAATTTTTTTTTATGGAAGGGGATTTTTCATATATATTTTTTATTCTAACAAGTGGCAGTTCAGGATGGTGCTTGACTGTTGGCCTTTACACTGGCTCTATTTCCAGAGGCTCTCTAGATTTCATTTTCCTCCTCCAGAATATGCAGATGCTGAAAAAAGATAATCCAGCAGTTATTTGATATCCGCTATTTATATGTGAGCTCAGAATGAAATGTGTGCACAGATCCTCCGATGTTTTCTTGTTACATTATAACATGTCTTGTAATATGCGCCAAATTTACCATGAAGCGTTCAGCACTGTGATAAATCTGCCGCACCTGGTGACTGCCTGGACTAAGTTTACGCTGTGTAAATATTAAGCAGCAATAATACGCGAGCTCTATAGAGTATCTTATAAATGCTACCTACCATATGCCAGCGATCAGCATGATAGTGTCGGAGCCGGCCACAAATATTGCTATGAGGGAACCACTGCTGTTACGGAGCTCCTCTAGAAGTGGCGGCTCAGGCGCTGTGAGGTCAAGCACATCTGGAAGTGCAGGGCGAGGATGGTATTTTTCCGCCTCCAGGTCCGATCCACTGATAACTAAATGAGGAAAACAATGGCATTAATAGTTCATACCATGAAGACAATAATAATGACATTATAGTGTATCTTATATATGAAATAACATTAAATATATCAGAATCGTATGTATCATGGTGGCTCAGAAGCACTGTCAAAACCAAGAGTGGCTCCAAAATAAGGAAGCAGCTCAGAACTTTAAATTATAGGGTTTTCCTTACAAATACAGTACTAATATAAAATAACCCCACATTATAGGTGGCTAGTCATATTTTTTCACTAATTATCATCTATATTCTTCATTCTCTGGAACTTTTATATTTATCTCTAGAAAAGGGGGAAATGAAAGAAGAAGATATTATAGAAGTAATTGTGTAGATATTCTGTCCTCCATGTAAAGGGGTTGTCTCAATAACATCTCCTTCCATATACCCTAATAGGAAATATGGGCATCATAGAGGGGACTGATAATAACTGGTTATATTCTGCTGTCTCCTCACCTCCACAGTTTATAGTCTCTGCGAGATAAGGCTTGTGGTCTTTACATGGAGAGCAGGACCGTCCAGTTTTCAGATCTGAGAAAAGAGGAAATAAATGAAATATGAGCCGAGCATTAAAGACACTTTATAATATTAGAATAAATATGATAATCGTGTGTTGGTATCTATCACCCCTCTGTCACCAGCACATTGACAATACCTGCATACTGTACAGGCTGCCACAAATCACCCTGATAGTCTGCTTATGGACTGAATGATATTAATGTAAATGTCTTCCTGCTTCAGGAAGTCTGGTTCTCTGCCATGAACTACGGATTATTGAAAGTGACTGAAATATTTTGTGTACAGTGAGCCTTTGGGGTCCTATATTTTAACTGATGTACTATATGAATGTAGATAAAAGAATAGAAGCTTCTACTTGACCGAAACATCTGTTGGAGGTGCACAGGCAGCTGTATCTCTCCAAGTAGTCTGTGAAAATGTGTACAATGTATGTAGTGCTGCTCACCTATGTATAATAGGCACAGTAAACATAGCATACACATAGGGGAAGAATTATCAAACTGGTTTAAAGTAGAACTGGCTTAGTTGCCCATAACTAGGGTTGAGCGAACTTTAGGATTTTTGGACCCCAGACCCAAACCTGAACTTTTACTGAATGCGGCTCTACGAATGGTGAGGCCAGAACAAGTACAGGCGATAGTAGATAGGATGGCTGACAGTGCCTCCAGTTCCTTCACATTGTCTCCCACTCAGTCTCCTGCTAAAAGATCAGAGTTGGCACCTGCAGCCCATGGCCATCAGTCTTTCACCTCACCCCCTTGCAAATCAGCCAAGCAGTCTGAGCCCCAAGTTATTCAGCAGTCTCTTCTGCTTTTTGATGACTCTGCTAGAAGGGTTTCCCAGGGCCATCCACCTAGTCCTGCCCCAGAAGTGGAAGAGATTGAGTGCATCGTTGGCCAACCACTTATGTTTCAGGATTAGTACATGGGAGGAACATCGCAGCACGTCTCGGATGATGACGAAACACAGGTGCCAACTGCTGTGGCTTTCTGCAGTGCGCAGACCGACAAGGAGAGCAGGGAAGACTGGGTGGAAGATGATGTGGAGGACGATGAGGTCCTAGACCCCACATGGAATCAAGGTCATGCGAGTGACCTGTCTAGTTCGGAGGAAGAGGTGGTGGTTGCAGAGAGCCACCAGCACAGCAGAAGAGGGAGCAGGGTGCAATAGCGGAGCGGCCATCCCCTAGACAGTATGCCTGCTACTGCCCACCACAGCAAGGGACCGAGCACACCAAAGCCAGCTCCAAGGAGTTCCCTGGCGTGGCAGTTCTTCAGACAATGTGCTGATGACAAGACATGAGTGGTTTGCACGATGTGCAATCAGAGCCTGAAGCGAGGCATAAACGTTCTAAACCTGAGCACAACCTGCATGACCAGGCATCTAAGTGAAAAGCACGAGCTGCAGTGGAGTAGACACCTCAAAAAACAAAAAAGGTCTCTGGCTCCTCCTGCTTCCTCTTCTGCTGCAGTCTTGGCCTCTTCATCCCCCTCTGGAGTGACAGTGGCACCTGCCACCTCGCAAACAGAGAATGTGCCAGCAACAACACCACCTGGGTCACCAAGCATCTCTACAATGTCCCACAGAAGCGTTCAGCTCTCCATCTCCCAAACACTGGAGCGAAAGAGGAAGTACCCCCCTACCCACCCGCGATCACTAGCTCTGAATGCCAGCATTTAAAAGTTCCTGGCCTTTGAAATGCTGTCATTCCGTCTGATGGAGACGGAGAGTTTTAAAAGCCTTATGACGGTGGCTGTCCCACAGTATGTTATTCACAGCTGCCACTACTTTTCCAGGCAAGCCATCCCTTCCCTGCACAACCAAGTGGGTGACAAAATCAGGTGTGCACTGCGCAACGCCATCTGTGGCAAGGTCCATCTAACTACGGATACGTGGACCAGTAAGCAAGGTCAGGGATGTTATATCTCCCTAATTGCACACTGGGTAAATGCAGTGGCGGCTGGGCCTGAGGCGGATAGCAGTTTGGCGCATGTCCTTCCACCACCGAGGATTGCAGGGCCTTTCTCTTTGCCTCCTGTTGCTTCCTCCTCAAACTCTGCTTCCTCATCCTCTACCGCCTCCTCATCCGGTCAGCGTAACACCTTCATCACCAACTTCAGCACAGCCAGGGGTAAACGACAGCAGGCAGTTTTAAAACGTATCTGTTTGGGGGACAAACCCCACACCGCGCAGGAGCTGTGGACGGGCCTTGAACAACAGACCGATGAGTGGTTGGTGCCAGTGAGCCTCAAGCCCGGCCTGGTGGTGTGCGATAATGAGCGAAATTTCGTAGCAGCTCTGGGCCTAGCCGGTTTGACGCACATCCCTTGCCTGGCGCATGTGCTGAATTTGGTGGTGCACAAATTCCTTAAAAATTACCCCAATATGTCAGAGCTGCTGCAGAAAGTGAGGGCCGTCTGTGTGCTCTTTCAGAGTTCATCACAGACAAGCGCAGCCGCCTGTCCACAGCCAATGTGGACAAGCTCACGTTCATTAAAATGAACCAGGCATGGATCCCACAGGACTTGTCCGTACCTTGTGCAGAATAGACATGTATACTAGCCTTGCCCAGCCATTGTTATACTCCAGCCCACCTTCTCATTGTTGTATTTTTTATATTTCCCAATGTTTTGGGGTGTACCCTATTTTAAACAAAAAAAAATTAAATTTAAAACCAAAAACCAGTGTTGGCTACATCCTCCTCCTCCACCGTCGCTTCCACCTACACCGCTATGTCCACCGCCTCCTCAACCTCCTACTCCATATGGACCTCCACCTCCTAGATCAAGATTATAATTTTTTATTTTTAAGTATTTTATGTTATTTTAAGTCATTTCACAAATTTGTCTGATACATTGTTGGGTGACATATCCCACATTTTTGGATGTGATATACCCCTGCTCTACATAGTGGACAGGGAAATACATTTCACAAATTCGTCTGTTACGTCTGTTACATTGTTGGGTGACATTCCCAAATTTTTGGCTGTGATATACCCCTGCTCTACCTAGTGGACAGGGAAATACATTTCAGTAATTCGTCTGTTACATTGTCGGGTGAAATTCACCAATTTTTGGCTGTGATATACCCCTGCTCTACCTAGTGGACAGCAAAATACATTTTACTAATTTATCAGTTACATTGTTGGGTGACATTCCCAAATTTTTGGCTGTAATATACCTAGGGCCGGGGTCACCTAAGCAGCCGCCTAGGGTGCAATTTAGCAGGGGGCGCTGGAACCGTGCGGTTTAAAAAAAAAAAAACGTTGGTTAAGTGGCCGGCGGCGCCCCTCATGCTGCGTCGCCGCTCTAGTAAGCAGGGCCGGCCCGCAACTAACTATAAGCAGGAGTGGACACGTGTCACACGGAGATGAGCGCTTCCATTGTGGAAGCGCTCATCTCCAGTCATCTGTATCGCCGTCCTCAGGACAGCGATACAGAAGGCTGTTCAGCAGGGCAGGGGAGGGAGAGGTGTGTCACTTCCCCTTCCTCTGATAGGCTGCAGGCACTAGGCCGTTATCGCGCCGCCTGAGCCCTGAGCCATACAGTGCGGGACACAGGCCGGAAGAGGCCTGCATCACATCGCTGACATGGAGGTAAGTATAAGTGTTTTTTTTTTGTTGTTGTCAATCCTGGTGGCTACTGGGCTGGCACATGATGGGGGGCTCTGGCTACTGGCACATGATCGGGGGGCCGTATGGCTACTGGCACATGATAGGGGGGCCCTATGGCTACTGGCACATGATAGGGGGCCCTATGGCTACTGGCACATGATAGGGGGGACCTATGGCTACTGGCACATGATAGGCGGGCCCTATGGCTACTGGCACATGATGGGGGGGCCCTATGGCTACTGGCACATGATAGGGGGGGCCCTATGGCTACTGGCACATGATAAGGGGGCCCTATGGCTACTGGAACATGATAGGGAGGCCCTATGGCTACTGGCACATGATAGGGGGGCCTATGGCTACTGGCACATGTTGATGGGGGGGCTCAGGCGACTGGCACATGATAGGGGGGCTCTGGCTACTGGCACATGATATAGGGGGGCTCTGGCTACTGGCACATGATATAGAGGGGCTCTGGCTACTGGCACATGATATGGGGGGCTCTTATTACTGACACATGATGGTGGAGGGGCTCTGGCTACTGGCACATGATGGTGAGGGGGCTCTTATTACTGGCACATGATTGGGGGGCATCTATGAGGGCACATTTTACTGGCACATTATTGGGGGACATCTATGGGGGCACTTATTACTGGCACATTGGGGGCACTTATTACTGGCACATTATTGGTGGGCACTATATGGGCATCTACTGAGGTCAGAAAGAATGGCTATTTTATATGGGGGCTCTGTATAGGGGCATTTTATACTGGGACACATTATGGTGGGTACTATGAGGAAGGTGGGAGAGGAGTACTATGGGGTCATCTACGGGGGCACTAAGAAGGGGTATTTTATGCTTACAAATTATGGGGGACACTGAGGCCATCTACTGGGGCACTATATATGGGGCATTTTATACTGGTACATTATGGGGGGCACTAGGAGGGAGGGGGGAGAGGAGCACTATGGGGGCATTTACTGGGGGCACTATATAGGGGTATTTTATACTGGCACATTATGGGGGCACTATGGGGACATTAGCTCAACTGGGGGCATTACAAGGGGGTATTTTTTGCACTGTTACATTATAAGGAGAATTATTTCTACTGGGGGGCATTATGGTGGGCTTTATTACTCCCCATGGTATGACCCCCTAGTAGCAGCACCAGCCTCTCCCTGCTCTGATATCCCCCTGCCCATTCTCCAAATCCTTATTATGAAATCTTTCTCATTAGGATAAAACACATCAGCTCCACCGAGCCCCAGGCCAAAGTGTTGAAGTGGTGTCCGAGATCCCCATGGGTCAAGCCAAGTAACTGTAAGTTTTCATATGAAATATGTTTATGTTATTCACATATAGCCTACACTGTGCCCCACAATATACAGTTTCTTCTGTAATAGTCATCAAGTGTATTGTTTTTCGCCCCAGGCTTGTTTCTTTAGCTATGGCTTAAGTTATGGTAGTTATTCTCCACCATTCTTAATAGGGGGCTTTATTGCAACATATATTACTCTCTTTTAATTTAAATGCTGAGAAACGGGTGGAACATATGTGATGTCATGATATGGGCAGATCATCTGATAAGGGGGGCGGCAATTTTTCTCTTGCCTAGGGCGGCAAAAATCCTTGCACCGGCCCTGAATATACCCCTGCTCTACATTGTGGACAGGGAAATACATTTCACTAATTCGTCTGTTACATTGCTGTGTGACATTAAACTATTTTTGGCTGTAATATACCCCTGCTCTACCTAGTGGACAGGGAAATACATTTCAATAATTCGTCTGTTTCATTGTCGGATGAAATTTACAAATTTTTGGCTGCGATATACCCCTCCTCTACCTAGTGGACAGGGAAATACATTTCACTAGTTCATTTGTTACATTGTTGGGTGACATTCACCAATTTTTGGCTGTGATATACCCCTGCTCTACATTGTGGACAGGGAAATACATTTCACTAATTCGTCTGTTAAATTTTTGGGTGACATTCACCAATTTTTGGCTGTGATATACCCCTGCTCTACCTAGTGGACAAGGAAATACATTTCACTATTTCGTCTGTTACAATGTTGGGTGACAAATGATCTTTTGCGCTAGAAAGTACATTTGCGGCCTACACTGCATTTAGGACAGTACGAATGGTGAAGCCAGAACAAGTACAGACGATAGTAGATTGGGTGGCTGACAGTGCCTCCAGTTCCTTTACATTATCTCCCACCCAGTCCCCTGTTGAAAGATCAGAGTTGGCACCTACAGCCCATGGGATCTGTCTTTCAACTCACCCCCTTGCAAATCAGGCAAGCAGTCTGAGCCCCAAGTCATGCAGCAGTCTCTTATGCTTTTTGATGACTCTGCTGGCAGGGTTTCCGTGGGACATCCACATAGCCCTGCACCAGAAGTGGAAGAGATTGAGTGCACTGATGCCCAACCACTTATGTTTCAGGATGAGGACATAGAAAGACCACTGCAGCACGTCTCTGATGATGACGAAACAAAGGTGCCAACTGCTGCGGCTTTCTGCAGTCTGCAGACCGACAAGGAGGGCAGGGGTAAAGACCTTTCTCACGCTCCCTCTCCGGCATTAAACCCTAATTCCCCATTACCCGTGATCACCATGGTAGGCGCATAAAAGAACATCGAAAGTTGATAGAGAAGATATCCAATTGGATTGTGGACATCGCGAGGACGTGCGATCAGGCAGGAGTTATCTAGAGTCAACAAAGCGGCAGCAGAGCCTCTCCTGTCTAACGTTTAAAAATCCAAAATACCCTAGTTTCATTCCCTGTAATTTTTTATTAATCATTACAATAACTGGGCATCTTAAGAGTCCTGTATTGTAATTTATCGTCACTACCTCCCCGAGTCAGGAGTGGGTAATTGCTGCACGCCCCCTCCTTTACTTTGATGCTTCTGCTTCAATAATTTGTCCCACATTTCCGCTCAATCACATTTCATTTCATTCATTGACCTCCCTTGGATGTGGTATCCCTTTCTCAGGCTTCCTCTCCGGCATGGAACCCTGATTCCACATTACCCATGATCACCATGGTAGGCGTACAAAAGAACATCGAAAGTTGATAGAGAAGATGGATCAAGGCCGTCACGGGGACGTGCAACATGGTTGAGCAGTATGTGTGCACACGCCTACACGTATTGACTGATTGGTCTGCCCCCTTTAACTTCTGGGTCTCCAAACTGGGCACATGGTCTGAGCTTGCCCTTTACTCCTTGGAGGTGCTGGCCTGCTTTGCAGCCAGTGTATTGTCTGAACGTGTGTTTAGCACGGCAGGAGGGGGTTATCACAGACAAGCGCAGCCGCCTGACCACAGCCAATGTGGACAAGCTCACATTCATTAAAATTAACCAGGCACGGATCCCACAGGACTTGTCCGTACCTTGTGCAGAATAGATATGTATACCGGCCTCACCCAGCCATTGTTATACTCCAGCGCACTTTCTCTTTGTTTTATTTATTATATTTCCCAATGTTTTGGGGTCTACCATAATTTGAACAAAAAAATAAAAAAATAAAATAAAAACCAAAACCAAAAACCAATGTTGGCTACCTCCTCCTCCTCCATCGCCGCTTCCACCTACACCGCCACATCCACTGCCTCCTCAACCTCCTACTCCATATGGACCTCCTCCTCCTCCTAGATCAAGATTATTATTTATTATTTTTACGTATTTTATGTTATTTTAAGTCATTTCCCTATCCACATTTGTTTGCAGAGCTCTTGACATGCTCTTAACCACATTTTGCTGCCTTTTGCAGCCCTCTAGCCCTTTCCATGACTTTTTTAGAGGCATTTTAGTGCTCCAAAGTTCGGGTCCCCATTGACTTTAGTGGGGTTCGGGTTTGGGGTCAAGTTCAGGTCCCAAACGCGAACTTTTTTGTGAAGTTCTGTCGAACCCGAACATCTAGGTGTCCTCTCAACTCTACCCATTACAACTAATCAGATTCCACCTTTCATTTTCTAACGGAGCTGTGAAGGAGAGGTGGAAGCCAGTTCTAATTTACACACGTTTAATAAATCTCCCCCATAGTCTACACACACTGATGAGAAAATTCCATTGACATGTATTATACAGTATAATGTAATCCTAGATCCTCTGGCCTATGATAGAAATCTTATACTGTACCTCTTATACTTGTGTTATAACCTTCCCATCTAATAGAGAATAATAATGAGAAGAAGCTGAAATCTGGTATAAAATGTACTTACCACAGCTGTCTGCACCTGAGGAATGGAGAAGAAAGAAGACATTACTGACCGTTCTCATTGTCAGACTCAGAAACCTCTAATCTCTGGGTCTCCTTATTATTACATGATGTCAGTGTCTCTGTCTTGATCGCTGTGTTTTCTAGATTTCCATTGACAGAAATCTCTGAGCTGCCCCAGTACGGTCCGGACCCTCCATAGAGTGTAGCAGCTCCTAGTGCAAACATCCCTGGCAACCAATCATATCCTGGCTTTCATGTGTCTAGTACAGGGTAGGAGATAACAGCAGTGATCTGATTGGTGGCTGTGGGGATGTCTAGTTTGTGTCTCCAATACTGTTACTACATGAGGCCTGTGTGTGTAATACATTTATATGTTATATTATAGCACAAGTTATATCTAGAAGAACTCCCCTTGTTTATTTGGGCAGCTCCCTAAAAGTGAGAAGTGAAGAAATATAGAATTACTAATAGAGAACAATAGAGAACCGAAATCCCCTGTATATGATGGCTCCATCTATAACACTGCAATAATACAAGAGAAAACTGCACGAATAGCAATTCCCAGTATATGACATTTTATTACAATCACTCCCTCCGGTCACTAGGCTGTAGGGAAAGGAAAACGAGCAGAAAACACCATCTCTGACAACCTACCAGACACGTAGAACACAAGTACAATGGTAGACAGGTAGAAGATGTCACTTATGTTGGTTTGAGTCCTGGACGATAACCTTGAGCTTTTCTTTGAGTAGCTGGAAATGGAGTCCAATGATGTGAAGAACATGGATCTCAAAAATATATAAAGAGGAGAATAATGAGAGCCCAATCCCCTCATCTATTAGTCTGAGCCCCCAACACACTGACAATTCCTATTAATAAGAGAAGTAGAATTTCCACCTACATAGCAAATATTGTACTTATGTAACGCCCCAGAGTGCCATTACCACCTTTGCACCTCACTACTGTCTTTATTGGTTAACCTCATGTCATCATGTGTATTTATTCCAGGTCCAAACACTGTGCATTTCCTATTTTGCAACTGTTATGTTCATGTGAAATGTGCCTGAATCACCAGCAGGTGGCAGCAAACACAGCAGAGCTACAGGTACATAGAATGGAACTTACCATTCCATTCTAACCTCCCCTCTGTGGAGGAGTGGGCGAGTACCACTTCCTGCAGGAAGGTCCAAGTTTAGTTGCAGTCTAGCTTACCCCCTGCTAGGGGAAGGAAGCAGGTGCTGGGCACGTCTTTGATGGACGTGCCCAGGCCAAGCAAAGCCAAGCCATCCAGAGAACCTTCAGCTCAGCTGGATATGGAGGCCACAGTTTGGAGCCATGAGGAGCAGTTCCCTGGCCTAATATAGAGACAAACTAAAGAAAGAGAGAAGTTGCAGACTAAAGAGGAAAGCTGAGTTATACAGGCAACCTGTCGGTACAGCAGAGTCAGAGAGCAACAGATGTAGCAGAGTTGAGATTGCCTGACAGAGTTTTAATGCTATAACCTGCTGGGACCAAGACGAAGTTTGAAGACAGTTTTTTATAAACATTTATTCAAGTAAAGCTGCTATTGAACATCAAACAAGGTCTGGAATCAAGTTACTTCTTTTATCCCTCAATTACTACCCCCTATTTGTCTGCTTCGGAGCCAACGCCTGTGGTTCCAGCCGTATCCAGGTAGGAGTACCGTGACACACATACAAAACAGTAAGGGACATTGTAGGCCACCCTATACCACTTGGCCATTCCTACATCTGGGTACCACCACCAACACCATTTCTTAAAGGGACTCTGTCCAATTGTTGCTTCACTGCAACTGGAGTAACAAATATTTCTTAATAGGACCCTCTGCCGCTGTCAGATGTTGCACTTACCCTTAAAATCTATATCCTGGATGACGTCCACAGATTTTTTATATTCAGATGCAATTTCGGATATAGCTTATTTATCTGGAATGAAAATAATGGTACAATTATTATTTATCTATCTCATGTCTATCCATTCATACATCTATCCATCAATAGTGATAAACAAACATCGGCCGGGACGGTTCGCGAACGCGATTACGCGAACGCGATCAAATGTTCGCGAACCGCAAGTTCCTAGAAGGCCCCATTCACTTTAATGGCAGGTGAACCTAGAAGACCTTCAGGTCATATTTGCAGCCACCTAACACTTACTAGAAGTGCACAAATAGTCCCACAACATGGACAGTGACATACTAGAGGGGGATTACAAAAATTCCCACAAAAAAATAGTATTTTAATCAGGGGCCATTTTTATGCGTCTTAAAGAGAAATTCTCAAAAATGTGCCCTGCTGGAGCCGAGAAAATGTTTATTTTAAGTGATTATGTGGCTTGAGGTACATTATGCGGTCAATGGATAAATATTTATCTGTAGCCCACTGGAGTACAGGCCCCAAGCATTATGCATTCACCGTACTGAAAAAATCAAGTGATTATGTGGCTGGAGGTATATTAGATGGTCATTGGATATCAATTTTACTGCATGCCAGAGGAGTACAGGCCCCAAACATTAGGCATTCACCGTACAAAAAAGAACAAGTGATTATGTGGCTGGAGGTACATTAGGCTGTCAACGTATAACAATTTTACTGTTGGCCAGTTAGATTACAGGCCCCAAAAATTATGCATTCACGATACAGAAAAGATCAAGTGATTATGTGGCTTGAGGTATATTAGACGGTCATTGGATATCAATTTTACTGCATGCCAGTGGAGTACTGGCCCCAAACATTAGGCATTCACCGGACATAAAAGATCAAGTGATTATGTGGCTGGAGGTATATTAGACGGTCATTGAAAATCAATTTTACTGCAGGCCAGTGGAGTACAGACCCCAAATATTAGGCATTCACCAGACAGAAAAGATCAAGTGATTATGTATATTAGACAGTCATTAGATAACAATTTTACTGCAGGCCAGTGGAGTACAGGCCCCAAACATTAGGCATTCACCGTACAGAAAAGAACAAGTGATTATGTGGCTGTAGGTACATTAGGCAGTCACCGTATAACAATTTTACTGTTGGCCAGTTAGATTACAGGCCCCAAAAATTATGCATTCACCGTACAGAAAAGGTCAAGTGATTATGTGGCTTGAGGTATATTAGATGGTCATTGGATATCAATTTTACTGTAGGCCAGTGGAGTACAGGCCCCAAACATTAGGTATTCACTAGACAGAAAAGATCAAGTGATTATGTGGTTGGAGGTATATTAGACTGTCATTCGATAAGAATTTTACTGTTGGCCAGTATAAATACATGTCAAATACGTATGTTTAAAAGAACAAAAAATATAAAATTGGATTAAAAACATGGCTAACGAAATCCCCTCTCTTGAATAAACCCGAAATGATAATAGGTAAAATTCAATAACACGTAGTCGTCACAGGTGTTGAATTCCTCCGAGGCCCCAACAATTACACGTAGGCATTCAGCGTACAGAAAAGATCAAGTGATTAAGTGGCTGGAGGATTATTAGACGGTCATTGGATATAAATTTTACTGCAGGCCACTGGAATATAGGCCCCAAACATTAGGCATTCACCGTACAGAAATAAACAAGTGATTATGTGGCTGGAGGTACATTAGGCGTTCACCGTATAACAATTTTACTGTTGGCAAGTTAGATTACAGGCCCCAAAAATTATGCATTCACCGTACAGAAAAGGTCAAGTAATTATGTGGCTTGAGGTATATTAGACGGTCATTGGATATCAATTTTACTGCAGGCCAGTGGAGTACAGGTCCCAAACATTAGGCATTCACTGGACAGAAAAGGTCAAGTGATTATGTGGCTGGAGGTATTTTAGACGGTCATTGGATATCAATTTTATTGCAGGCCAGTGGAGTACAGGCCCCAAACATTAGGCATTCGCCAGACAGAAAAGATCAAGTGATTATGTGGCTGTAGGTATATTAGACGGTCATTGGATATCAATTTTACTGCAGGAGAGTGGAGTACAAGCCCCAAACATTAGGCATTTACCGGACAGAAAAGATCATGTGATTATGTATATTAGACGGTCATTGGATATCAATTTTACTGCAGGCCAGTGGAGTACAGGCCCCAAACATTAGGCATTCACCAGACAGAAAAGATCAAGTGATTATGTGGCTGGAGGTATATTAGACGGTCATTGGATATCAATTTTACTGCAGGCCAGTGGAGTACAAGCCCCAAGCATTAGGCATTTACCGGACAGAAAAGATCATGTGATTATGTATATTAGACGGTCATTGGATATCAATTTTACTGCAGGCCAGTGGAGTACAGACTCCAAACATTAGGCATTCACCGGACAGAAAAGATCAAGCGATTATGTGGCTGGAGGTACGGTATATTAGACGGTCACCGTAATGTATCACAGAGAAAAATGACCTTTCATATAAAACATAACTTTTACTATCATTGATTAAAATATTACCCCATCTATATATAATCTTAAGCTATGTCAGATGATTTGACAAGGCCTTACTTAGGACGTATCCAGGATAGTACAATCCAATATAGAAAATTGCGGCAACTTACAGTTTGATGACTGTGGACCTGGCCAGACGGTGGATGAGAGGTGAAGTCTGTTCCGGGGAGGAGGAGGGAAAAAAAAAATCCCTAATGTGTCCCTCAATGTACCCCTGCCTACAGGCGGAGCACCCGCCCCAAAAGGGGCGACCCCACCTCTCGGTGGCTAAGCCCTCACTGTCGCCTACTTTTACCCTGCCTGTAGAGATTGAAGATGTTCGTCCCTTCTTAGCAGCTTGTCCCGAAGCGTTTCCCCAGTATCCGTAAAAACTGGTTTATCAAGGGACCGAAGATAAATAATCAATTCTGATAGTTACTAGATAAAGAATCAATTGTTGCAGGCTTCACTCTGGGTAATTGCCCATCTGATATTCTAGGGCAAAAATGATGTGTTAATTATATCACAGACCTCCTGGGCGCCATTCTCCCCAACACTTCCTGCCTATGAAACGCATGCAGGAGTGTAGGAGGAGATCCAGGAAGCAACTGGCCCCATGATGGAAGGGGAGGGATTAGCTTATACATAAGTTTTAGATCTATAATTACTTGTAAAAAAATATAGTGCATCTTTGTAAATACAGAGTCCCACATTCTTATAGAGGGGTATTAGAGGGACTGGGTAAATAGACTGTATGGACAAATACTAATGTCCCAAAACAGGCCCCCCTTTCAAACGATATATCACAATGGACCAATTTTGGTCCGATATTGTGCAGATTATTCTTGAACTCACATATTTATTTATTTGAGAAGACCACCATAGAATACGGTTATTATATGAAAAAGAGGGAGACTAAATAAAACATCCGAAGAAAATCTGTTCATTTAGTCCCAAGGGATATACTGTTTTGAGATGGTATATCCACTGGGCTTCTTTGCTGAGAATTCTGTTATCCCAGTCGCCACCCCTTGGTGACTGCCGTATAACTTCGATAACCTGAAATTTGAGTGTACTCACATCGCCTTCATGTCCCTCAAGTACATGACGCGTGATCGGTTTGTCTCTGCGATTCCTTACATCACCTAGGTGTTCCCCAACCCGTCTCCTTAATTCACGTTTGGTTTTTCCAACATAACTTAAGGGACAGCTACAGGTACATAAATAGATAACCCCTTGTGTACGACAATTAGCAAAATTCCATATGGTATATGTTATCCCTGTGCTAATGCTAGTGAACACTTTTGATTTTAAAATAAAGGGGCAACAAACACAGTCTCCACCACATTTATAGGTTCCTGTCGGTTTGGGATTAAGCCATGTAGTGGTTCCTACTGGTTTTTGGTAATGACTGTGTACCAATCTGTCCTTTAACCTCTTCCCGTCACACTAACGCCAATCGGCGTCAGTGCTGCGGCTCCCTCAGGTCACACTAACGCCGATCGGCGTCATCTTCTGAGACTCGAGATTTGCTGTGAATGCGCGCGCGTTCACAGCGGCGCGCTGTTCGGAAGTTATACTACAGCCTGCCAGCGATGATCATTCGCTGACAGGCTGTAGATGTTAAAATAATCGCATCAGAAAGGTATATCAGACGCTGTTTTGTTAACAGCGTCTGATATACCTGCTACCTGGTCCTCTGGTGGTCCCTTTTGCTTGGATCGACCACCAGAGGACACAGGCAGCTCTGTAAGTAGCACCAATCACCACACTATACTACACCCCCCCCCCCGTCACTTATTAACCCCTTATTAACCCCTGATCACCCCATATAGACTCCCTGATCACCCCCCTGTCATTGATCACCCCCCTGTAAGGCTCCATTCAGACGTCCGTATGTGTTTTGAGGATCCGCGGATCCACGGATCCGTGAAGTCGCAAAACACGGACACCGGCAATGTGCTTTCCGCATTTTGCGGATCCGCACATTGCCAGAGCTATATAGAAAATGCCTTTTCTTGTCCGCAATTGCGGACAAGAATAGGACATGTTCTATATTTTTGCGGAACGGAAGTGTGGACCCGGAAGTGCAGATCCGCAATTCCGGATCCGAGCGGGACAAAGTCTGTCCCCATAGAAATGAATGGGTCCGCAATTCCGTTCCGCAAAAACACTGTAAAATCGCTGCGGCGCTATAAAGATCACTTTTGAGGGGCATGGCGAGTTCATAGAAGATTTTTTTTTTTTCCACAAGTTAGCGGAAATTTTTTTTATTTTTTTTTCTTACAAAGTCTCATATTCCAATAACTTGTGACAAAAAATAAAATCTTACATGAACTCACCATACCCCTCACGGAATCCAAATGCGTAAAAATGCCCTGTGAAATCCTAAAAGTACTCATTGGAATTTGGGCCCCTTTGCGCATCTTGGCTGCAAAAAAGTGTCACACATGTGGTATCGCCGTACTCAGGAGAAGTAGGGCAATGTGTTTTGGGGTGTATTTTTATATATACCCATGCTGGGTGAGATAAATATCTCTGTAAATTGACAACTTTGTATAAAAAAAATTTAAAAGTTGTCATTTACAGAGATATTTCTCACACACAGTATGGGTATATGTAAAAATACACCCCAAAACATATTGCCCTACTTCTCCTGAGTACGGCGATACCACATGTGTGACACTTTTTTGCAGCCTAGGTGTGCAAAGGGGCCCAAATTCCTTTTAGGAGGGCATTTTTAGACATTTGGATTCCAGACTTCTTGTCACGCTTTAGGGCCCCTAAAATGCCAGGGCAGTATAAATACCCCATAAGTGACCCATTTTGGAAATAAGACACCCCAAGGTATTCCGTGAGGGGCATGGCGAGTTCATAGAAGTTTTTTTTTTTGGCACAAGTTAGCGGAAAATGATTTATTTATTATTTTTTTTAATTATTTTCTTACAAAGTCTCATATTCCACTAACTTGTGACAAAAAATACAATTTTACATGAACTCGCCATGCCCCTCACGGAATACCCCAAACATTAGGCATTCACCGTACAAAAAAGAACAAGTGATTATGTGGCTGGAGGTACATTAGGCTGTCAACGTATAACAATTTTACTGTTGGCCAGTTAGATTACAGGCCCCAAAAATTATGCATTCACGATACAGAAAAGATCAAGTGATTATGTGGCTTGAGGTATATTAGACGGTCATTGGATATCAATTTTACTGCATGCCAGTGGAGTACTGGCCCCAAACATTAGGCATTCACCGGACATAAAAGATCAAGTGATTATGTGGCTGGAGGTATATTAGACGGTCATTGGATATCAATTTTACTGCAGGCCAGTGGAGTACAGACCCCAAATATTAGGCATTCACCAGACAGAAAAGATCAAGTGATTATGTATATTAGACAGTCATTAGATAACAATTTTACTGCAGGCCAGTGGAGTACAGGCCCCAAACATTAGGCATTCACCGTACAGAAAAGAACAAGTGATTATGTGGCTGTAGGTACATTAGGCAGTCACCGTATAACAATTTTACTGTTGGCCAGTTAGATTACAGGCCCCAAAAATTATGCATTCACCGTACAGAAAAGGTCAAGTGATTATGTGGCTTGAGGTATATTAGATGGTCATTGGATATCAATTTTACTGTAGGCCAGTGGAGTACAGGCCCCAAACATTAGGTATTCACTAGACAGAAAAGATCAAGTGATTATGTGGTTGGAGGTATATTAGACTGTCATTCGATAAGAATTTTACTGTTGGCCAGTATAAATACATGTCAAATACGTATGTTTAAAAGAACAAAAAATATGAAATTGGATTAAAAACATGGCTAACGAAATCCCCTCTCTTGAATAAACCCGAAATGATAATAGGTAAAATTCAATAACACGTAGTCGTCACAGGTGTTGAATTCCTCCGAGGCCCCAACAATTACACGTAGGCATTCAGCGTACAGAAAAGATCAAGTGATTAAGTGGCTGGAGGATTATTAGACGGTCATTGGATATAAATTTTACTGCAGGCCACTGGAATATAGGCCCCAAACATTAGGCATTCACCGTACAGAAATAAACAAGTGATTATGTGGCTGGAGGTACATTAGGCGTTCACCGTATAACAATTTTACTGTTGGCAAGTTAGATTACAGGCCCCAAAAATTATGCATTCACCGTACAGAAAAGGTCAAGTAATTATGTGGCTTGAGGTATATTAGACGGTCATTGGATATCAATTTTACTGCAGGCCAGTGGAGTACAGGCCCCAAACATTAGGCATTCACCAGACAGAAAAGATCAAGTGATTATGTGGCTGGAGGTATATTAGACGGTCATTGGATATCAATTTTACTGCAGGCCAGTGGAGTACAAGCCCCAAGCATTAGGCATTTACCGGACAGAAAAGATCATGTGATTATGTATATTAGACGGTCATTGGATATCAATTTTACTGCAGGCCAGTGGAGTACAGACTCCAAACATTAGGCATTCACCGGACAGAAAAGATCAAGCGATTATGTGGCTGGAGGTACGGTATATTAGACGGTCACCGTAATGTATCACAGAGAAAAATGACCTTTCATATAAAACATAACTTTTACTATCATTGATTAAAATATTACCCCATCTATATATAATCTTAAGCTATGTCAGATGATTTGACAAGGCCTTACTTAGGACGTATCCAGGATAGTACAATCCAATATAGAAAATTGCGGCAACTTACAGTTTGATGACTGTGGACCTGGCCAGACGGTGGATGAGAGGTGAAGTCTGTTCCGGGGAGGAGGAGGGAAAAAAAAAATCCCTAATGTGTCCCTCAATGTACCCCTGCCTACAGGCGGAGCACCCGCCCCAAAAGGGGCGACCCCACCTCTCGGTGGCTAAGCCCTCACTGTCGCCTACTTTTACCCTGCCTGTAGAGATTGAAGATGTTCGTCCCTTCTTAGCAGCTTGTCCCGAAGCGTTTCCCCAGTATCCGTAAAAACTGGTTTATCAAGGGACCGAAGATAAATAATCAATTCTGATAGTTACTAGATAAAGAATCAATTGTTGCAGGCTTCACTCTGGGTAATTGCCCATCTGATATTCTAGGGCAAAAATGATGTGTTAATTATATCACAGACCTCCTGGGCGCCATTCTCCCCAACACTTCCTGCCTATGAAACGCATGCAGGAGTGTAGGAGGAGATCCAGGAAGCGACTGGCCCCATGATGGAAGGGGAGGGATTAGCTTATACATAAGTTTTAGATCTATAATTACTTGTAAAAAAATATAGTGCATCTTTGTAAATACAGAGTCCCACATTCTTATAGAGGGGTATTAGAGGGACTGGGTAAATAGACTGTATGGACAAATACTAATGTCCCAAAACAGGCCCCCCTTTCAAACGATATATCACAATGGACCAATTTTGGTCCGATATTGTGCAGATTATTCTTGAACTCACATATTTATTTATTTGAGAAGACCACCATAGAATACGGTTATTATATGAAAAAGAGGGAGACTAAATAAAACATCCGAAGAAAATCTGTTCATTTAGTCCCAAGGGATATACTGTTTTGAGATGGTATATCCACTGGGCTTCTTTGCTGAGAATTCTGTTATCCCAGTCGCCACCCCTTGGTGACTGCCGTATAACTTCGATAACCTGAAATTTGAGTGTACTCACATCGCCTTCATGTCCCTCAAGTACATGACGCGTGATCGGTTTGTCTCTGCGATTCCTTACATCACCTAGGTGTTCCCCAACCCGTCTCCTTAATTCACGTTTGGTTTTTCCAACATAACTTAAGGGACAGCTACAGGTACATAAATAGATAACCCCTTGTGTACGACAATTAGCAAAATTCCATATGGTATATGTTATCCCTGTGCTAATGCTAGTGAACACTTTTGATTTTAAAATAAAGGGGCAACAAACACAGTCTCCACCACATTTATAGGTTCCTGTCGGTTTGGGATTAAGCCATGTAGTGGTTCCTACTGGTTTTTGGTAATGACTGTGTACCAATCTGTCCTTTAACCTCTTCCCGTCACACTAACGCCAATCGGCGTCAGTGCTGCGGCTCCCTCAGGTCACACTAACGCCGATCGGCGTCATCTTCTGAGACTCGAGATTTGCTGTGAATGCGCGCGCGTTCACAGCGGCGCGCTGTTCGGAAGTTATACTACAGCCTGCCAGCGATGATCATTCGCTGACAGGCTGTAGATGTTAAAATAATCGCATCAGAAAGGTATATCAGACGCTGTTTTGTTAACAGCGTCTGATATACCTGCTACCTGGTCCTCTGGTGGTCCCTTTTGCTTGGATCGACCACCAGAGGACACAGGCAGCTCTGTAAGTAGCACCAATCACCACACTATACTACACCCCCCCCCCGTCACTTATTAACCCCTTATTAACCCCCTGATCACCCCATATAGACTCCCTGATCACCCCCCTGTCATTGATCACCCCCCTGTAAGGCTCCATTCAGACGTCCGTATGTGTTTTGAGGATCCGCGGATCCACGGATCCGTGGAGTCGCAAAACACGGACACCGGCAATGTGCTTTCCGCATTTTGCGGATCCGCACATTGCCAGAGCTATATAGAAAATGCCTTTTCTTGTCCGCAATTGCGGACAAGAATAGGACATGTTCTATATTTTTGCGGAACGGAAGTGCGGACCCGGAAGTGCAGATCCGCAATTCCGGATCCGAGCGGGACAAAGTCTGTCCCCATAGAAATGAATGGGTCCGCAATTCCGTTCCGCAAAAACACTGTAAAATCGCTGCGGCGCTATAAAGATCACTTTTGAGGGGCATGGCGAGTTCATAGAAGATTTTTTTTTTTTCCACAAGTTAGCGGAAATTTTTTTTATTTTTTTTTCTTACAAAGTCTCATATTCCAATAACTTGTGACAAAAAATAAAATCTTACATGAACTCACCATACCCCTCACGGAATCCAAATGCGTAAAAATGCCCTGTGAAATCCTAAAAGTACTCATTGGAATTTGGGCCCCTTTGCGCATCTTGGCTGCAAAAAAGTGTCACACATGTGGTATCGCCGTACTCAGGAGAAGTAGGGCAATGTGTTTTGGGGTGTATTTTTATATATACCCATGCTGGGTGAGATAAATATCTCTGTAAATTGACAACTTTGTATAAAAAAAATTTAAAAGTTGTCATTTACAGAGATATTTCTCACACACAGTATGGGTATATGTAAAAATACACCCCAAAACATATTGCCCTACTTCTCCTGAGTACGGCGATACCACATGTGTGACACTTTTTTGCAGCCTAGGTGTGCAAAGGGGCCCAAATTCTTTTTAGGAGGGCATTTTTAGACATTTGGATTCCAGACTTCTTGTCACGCTTTAGGGCCCCTAAAATGCCAGGGCAGTATAAATACCCCATAAGTGACCCATTTTGGAAATAAGACACCCCAAGGTATTCCGTGAGGGGCATGGCGAGTTCATAGAAGTTTTTTTTTTTGGCACAAGTTAGCAGAAAATGATTTATTTATTATTTTTTTTAATTATTTTCTTACAAAGTCTCATATTCCACTAACTTGTGACAAAAAATACAATTTTACATGAACTCGCCATGCCCCTCACGGAATACCTTGGGGTGTCTTCTTTCCAAAATGGGGTCACTTGTGGGGTATTTATACTGCCCTGGCATTTTAGGGGCTCTAAAGCGTGAGAAGAAGTCTGGAATCCAAATGTCTAAAAATGCCCTCCTAAAAGGTACTCGTTGGACTTTCGGCCCCTTTGCGCATCTTGGCTGCAAAAAAGTGTCACTCATGTGGTATCGCCATACTCAGGAGAAGTAGGGCAATGTGTTTTGGGGTGTATTTTTACATATACCCATGCTGGGTACCTTTAGGCTTTACAGGGTTGCTCACAATTTAGCCCCACCCAAAATGCCAGAACAGTAAACACACCCCACAAATGACCCCATTTCGGAAAGTAGACACCCCAAGGTATTCACTGAGGGGCACAGTGAGTCCGTGGGAAATTTTTTATTTTTTTTGCCAGAAGTTAGCAGAAATGGAAACTTTATTATTATTTTTTTTCCTCAGAAAGTGTCATTTTCCGCTAACTTGTGAATAAAAATTAAATCATACATGAACTCACCATGCCCCTCCGTGAATACTTTGGGGTGTCTTCTTTCTCAAATGGGGTCATTTGGGGGGTATTTATACTATCCTGACATTCTAGCACCTCAAGAAACATGACAGGTGCTCAGAAAGTCAGAGCTGCTTCAAAATGCGGAAATTCACAATTTTGTACCATAGTTTGTAAACGCTATAACTTTTGCGAAAACCAATAAATATACACTGATTGGATTTTTTTTATCAAAGACATGTAGCACAATAAATTCTGACACAAACTTGTATAGAAATGTAATTATATTTGAACAATTTAACCAGAAAAAGTTAAAAATACACTTTTTTTGAGAAAATTGCGGCCTATTTTGATTAATATCGGAAAAACTAAAAATGTCAGCAGCAATCAAATACCACCAAAAGAAAGCTGTATTTGTAAGAAGAAAAGGAGGTAAAATTCCTTTGGGTGCCAAGTTGCATGACCGAGCAATAAACCGTTAAAGTTGTGAAGTGCCGATTTGTAAAAAAGGGCCTGGTCACTAGGGGGTATAAACCTGTGGTCCTTAAGTTGTTAAAGACCGTCCACATCTGTATGTGATTGCAGGCCTAAGGGGAAGAACATCTTTAATGTCCGGAACAGTCAGGAGGACATCTTAATATCTACTTGGTTTTCATAGTCATATGTGCCGATGATTCTGATAACATTATCCCCTTTTTGGCACTCTGTGTCTTGCTGACTAACAAAGCTTGGCGATCAATTTTGCTAGAGTGTTGAAAAGCACCCTCAGGACTTGATTGGAGTATCTCCGTTGTTGGAATCTCTTGCACATATCGGCTGCCTGATGATGGAATGATTCATATGAGGAACAGTTTCTTCTAACTCTAAGATATTGTCCCTTGGGGATACCACGTTTTAGACTTACATGGTGATAACTGTCCCACTGTAACAGGCTATTAGTGGTTGTTGGTTTTCTATATGTTTCGGTATGCAGCTCACCCTGACGATTAGTGATACGTATGTCCAAAATAGGTATGCTGTCTCTGTTACTCTCATTTGTGAATCTGAGACCTATGTTTTTGACATTACGATGAGTAACAAATTCAGAGAAGGAGTCGCAGGTGCCATCCCATATGATAAACACGTCGTCAATGTATCTACCCCAGAATAATATATTCGGGGTCCATTAACGACATGGCTCATTAAACACTATAGTATCCTCCCACCAGCCCAGGAATAGATTGGCATAACTGGGCGCACAGGGGCTACCCATTGCCGTACCCCTGAGCTGGTGGAGGAACCGCGTCCCAAAGACAAAAAAGTTGTGCATCAATATAAATGACTGGATGACAAAATCAGAATGAGACTTGTATTGAGTCCCTCTTGTACTGAGGAAATATTCTACAGCTGTAATCCCCCATTTGTGATGGATGCTGGTATGCAAAGCCTCTACATCAATGGACGCCAACAGGAAATTATCATCTACCTGGATATTATCGATCTTAAGTAGTAGATCCGTCGTATCTCTTTTAAAGGCGGTCACCGTATAACAATTTTACTGTTGGCCAGTTAGATTACAGGCCCCAAAAATTATGCATTCACCGTACAGAAAAGATCAAGTGATTATGTGGCTGGAGGAATATTAGAAGGTCATTGGATATCAATTTTATTGCAGGCCAGTGGAGTACAGGCCCCAAACATTAGGCATTTACTGGACAGAAAAGATCAAGTGATTATGTGGCTGGAGGTATATTAGGCGGTCAGTGGATAAGAATTTTACTGCAGGCCAGTGAAGTACAGGCCCAAACATTAGGCATTCACCATACAGAAAAGAACAAGTGATTATGTGGCTGAAGGAATATCATACGGTCACTGGATATCAATTTTACTGTAGGCCAGTGGAGTACAGGCCCCAAACATTAGGCATTCACCGGACAGAAAAGATCAAGTGATTATGTATATTAGACGGTCATTGGATATTAATTTTACTGCAGGCCAGTGGAATATAGGCCCCAAACATTAGGCATTCACCGTACAGAAAAGAACAAGTGATTATGTGGCTGGAGGTACATTAGGTGGTCATCGTATAACAATTTTACTGTTGGCAAGTTAGATTACAGGCCCCAAAAATTATGCATTCACTGTACAGAAAAGATCAAGTGATTTTGTGGCTAGAGGTATATTAGACGGTCATTGGATATCAATTTTACTGCAGGCCAGTGGAGTACAGGCCCCAAACATTAGGCATTCCATAGACAGAAAAGATCAAGTGATTATGTGGATGGCGGTATATTAGATGGTCATTGGATATCAATTTTACTGCAGGCCAGTGGAGTATAGACCCCAAATATTAGGCATTCACCAGAAAGAAAAGATTAAGTGATTATGTATATTAGACAGTTATTGGATAACAATTTTACTGCAGGCCAGTGGAGTACAGGCCCCAAACATTAGGCATTCACCGTACAGAAAAGAACAAGTGATTATGTGGCTGGAGGTACATTAGGTGGTCATCGTATAACAATTTTACTGTTGGCAAGTTAGATTAAAGGCCCCAAAAATTATGCATTCACTGTACAGAAAAGATCAAGTGATTTTGTGGCTGGAGGTATATTAGACAGTCATTGGATATCAATTTTACTGCAGGCCAGTGGAGTACAGGCCTTAAACATTAGGCATTCACTAGACAGAAAAGATCAAGTGATTATGTGGTTGGAGGTCATTTGATAACAATTTTACTGTTGGCCAGTACAAATACATGTCAAATACGTATGTTTAAAAGAACAAAAAATATAAAATTGGATTAAAAACATGGCTAACAAAATCCCCCCTCTTGAATAAACCCCAACTGATAATAGGTAAAATTTGATAACACGTGGTCATCACAGTTGTTGAATTCGTCCGAGGCACCAACAATTACACGTAGACATTCAGCGTACAGAAAAGATCAAGTGATAAAGTGGCTGGAGGTATATTAGATGGTCATTGGATAACAATTTTACCTCAAGCCAGTGGAGTACAGGCCACAAAAATTATGCATTCACCGTACAGAAAACATCAAGTGATTATGTGGCTGGAGGATTATTAGACGGTCATTGGATATCAATTTTACTGCAGGCCAGTGGAGTACAGGCCCCAAACATTAGGCATTCACCGTACAGAAAAGAACAAGTGATTATGTGGCTAGTGGTATATTAGATGGTCATTGGATAAAATTTTACTGCAGGCCAGTGGAATACAGGCCCCAAACATTAGGCATTCACCGTACAGAAAAAAACAAGTGATTATGTGGCTGGAGGTACATTAGGCGTTCACCGTATAACAATTTTACTGTTGGCAAGTTAGATTACAGGCCCCAAAAATTATGCATTCACCGTACAGAAAAGGTCCAGTGATTATGTGGCTTGAGGTATTTTAGATGGTTATTGGATATCAATTTTACTGCAGGCCAGTGGAGTACAGGTCCCAAACATTAGGCATTCACTGGACAGAAAAGGTCAAGTAATTATGTGGCTGGAGGTATTTTAGATGGTCATTGGATATCAATTTTATTGCAGGCCAGTGGAATACAGGCCCCAAACATTAGGCATTCACCGTACAGAAAAGAACAAGTGATTATGTGGCTGGAGGTACATTAGGTGGTCATCGTATAACAATTTTACTGTTGGCAAGTTAGATTACAGGCCCCAAAAATTATGCATTGACTGTACAGAAAAGATCAAGTGATTTTGTGGCTTGAGGTATATTAGACGGTCATTGGATATCAATTTTACTGCAGGCCAGTGGAGTACAGGCCCCAAACATTAGGCATTCCATAGACAGAAAAGATCAAGTGATTATGTGGATGGCGGTATATTAGATGGTCATTGGATATCAATTTTACTGCAGGCCAGTGGAGTACAGACCCCAAACATTAGGCATTCACCGTACAGAAAAGAACAAGTGATTATGTGGCTAGTGGTATATTAGATGGTCATTGGATAAAATTTTACTGCAGGCCAGTGGAATACAGGCCCCAAACATTAGGCATTCACCGTACAGAAAAAAACAAGTGATTATGTGGCTGGAGGTACATTAGGCGTTCACCGTATAACAATTTTACTGTTGGCAAGTTAGATTACAGGCCCCAAAAATTATGCATTCACCGTACAGAAAAGGTCCAGTGATTATGTGGCTTGAGGTATTTTAGATGGTTATTGGATATCAATTTTACTGCAGGCCAGTGGAGTACAGGTCCCAAACATTAGGCATTCACTGGACAGAAAAGGTCAAGTAATTATGTGGCTGGAGGTATTTTAGATGGTCATTGGATATCAATTTTATTGCAGGCCAGTGGAATACAGGCCCCAAACATTAGGCATTCACCGTACAGAAAAGAACAAGTGATTATGTGGCTGGAGGTACATTAGGTGGTCATCGTATAACAATTTTACTGTTGGCAAGTTAGATTACAGGCCCCAAAAATTATGCATTGACTGTACAGAAAAGATCAAGTGATTTTGTGGCTTGAGGTATATTAGACGGTCATTGGATATCAATTTTACTGCAGGCCAGTGGAGTACAGGCCCCAAACATTAGGCATTCCATAGACAGAAAAGATCAAGTGATTATGTGGATGGCGGTATATTAGATGGTCATTGGATATCAATTTTACTGCAGGCCAGTGGAGTACAGACCCCAAATATTAGGCATTCACCAGAAAGAAAAGATTAAGTGATTATGTATATTAGACAGTTATTGGATAACAATTTTACTGCAGGCCAGTGGAGTACAGGCCCCAAACATTAGGCATTCACCGTACAGAAAAGAACAAGTGATTATGTGGCTGGAGGTACATTAGGTGGTCATCGTATAACAATTTTACTGTTGGCAAGTTAGATTAAAGGCCCCAAAAATTATGCATTCACTGTACAGAAAAGATCAAGTGATTTTGTGGCTGGAGGTATATTAGACGGTCATTGGATATCAATTTTACTGCAGGCCAGTGGAGTACAGGCCTTAAACATTAGGCATTCACTAGACAGAAAAGATCAAGTGATTATGTGGTTGGAGGTCATTTGATAACAATTTTACTGTTGGCCAGTACAAATACATGTCAAATACGTATGTTTAAAAGAACAAAAAATATAAAATTGGATTAAAAACAAGGCTAACGAAATCCCCCCTCTTGAATAAACCCCAACTGATAATAGGTATAATTTGATAACACGTGGTCGTCACAGTTGTTGAATTCGTCCGAGGCACCAACAATTACACCTAGACATTCAGCGTACAGAAAAGATCAAGTGATTAAGTGGCTGGAGGTATATTAGATGGTTATTGGATACAATTTTACCTCAAGCCAGTGGAGTACAGGCCACAAAAATTATGCATTCACCGTACAGAAAACATCAAGTGATTATGTGGCTGGAGGATTATTAGACGGTCATTGGATATCAATTTTACTGCAGGCCAGTGGAGTACAGGCCCCAAACATTAGGCATTCACCATACAGAAAAGAACAAGTGATTATGTGGCTGGTGGTATATTAGATGGTCATTGGATAAAATTTTACTGCAGGCCAGTGGAATACAGGCCCCAAACATTAGGCATTCACCGTACAGAAAAAAACAAGTGATTATGTGGCTGGAGGTACATTAGGCGTTCACCGTATAACAATTTTACTGTTGGCAAGTTAGATTACAGGCCCCAAAAATTATGCATTCACCGTACAGAAAAGGTCAAGTGATTATGTGGCTTGAGGTATTTTAGATGGTCATTGGATATCAATTTTACTGCAGGCCAGTGGAGTACAGGTCCCAAACATTAGGCATTCACTGGACAGAAAAGGTCAAGTAATTATGTGGCTGGAGGTTTTTTAGATGGTCATTGGATATCAATTTTATTGCAGGCCAGTGGAATACAGGCCCCAAACATTAGGTATTCACCGTACAGAAAAAAAACAAGTGATTATGTGGCTGGAGGTAAATTAGGTGGTCACCGTATAACAATTTTACTGTTGGCAAGTTTGATTACAGGCCCCAAAAATTATGCATTCACCTTACAGAAAAGATCAAGTGATTATGTGGCTTGAGGTATATTAGACGGTCATTGGATATCAATTTTACTGCAGGCCAGTGGAGTACAAGCCCCAAACATTAGGCATTTACCGGACAGAAAAGATCGGTATATTAGACAGTCACCGTAATGTATCACCGTACAGAAAAGATCAAGTGATTATGTGACTGGAGGTAAATTAGGCGGTCAATGGATATCAATTTTACTGCAGGCCAGTGGAGTACACGCCCCAAACATTAGGCATTCACCAGACAGAAAAGGCCTTTTATGCCACTGTATTTACATAAGACAGGGACCATTCTTTGTTCTGGGTAGTGGCGGATATGTGTGGGCTGGCATGAGGAAATTGAATTAAACGTGGTCGTCACAGGTGTTGAATTCCTCTGAGAGCCATGCCTCATTCATTTTTAGAAATGTGAGGCAAACCACACTGTCGTGAGCTAGGCGAGTGCGCTTGTTGGTCACGATCCCCCCTGCTGCGCTGAACGTCCTTTCGGACAGGACACTCGACGAGAGGCAAGCCAAGAGTTCCATGGCAAATTGTGCCAGCTCTGGCCACTGGTCAAGCCTGCACACCCAGTAGTCCAAAGGTTCCTCGCTTCTCAGAGCGTCCACAACGGCCGTTAACCCGATATAGTCGGACACCTGTCAGTCTAGGCGTTCCCTGAGGCTGGATCCGGAGGGCGGCTGTCGATGGGTTGGCTGCAAGAATGATCTCATATGCGAAGTGACCAACACATCTTCAAACTGCCCTCTTCTTGCAGGCGCGGTAGGATTGGTACCTTCACCTGTTTCGCTGTGGGTGAAAATTCCCCTGCCAGCACCCGCAACAGCAGAATGCAGCATCTCTCGCAGCAAGGCCTGGAAATGCTGCATTCTGACAGCCCTCTGTGATGCTGGTACTGGTAACATGTCCGCCATTTTATGTTTGTATCGGGGGTCTAAGTACGGTGCCACCCAGTACTGGTACTTGCCCTTTATGCTTTTTATAGGGGGGTCCCTCTTCAAACACTGGAGCATGAAGCACTAAATTGGAAGCGGTGGAGCGCCCTGGCTCCTGCTCATCGCCCAGGACAATGTCGTCCTCTGTCTCCTCCCTTTAGCCACGGACAACACCAGGGATCCCTGAAAAGTTTAAAGCCTGCTCTTCTTGCTCCTCCTCCTCCCCCCTGCCACCATACTCCTCTGACTCCTCTTCAGACTATTGCTGACTTGTCTCAGATGGAGTAGCCCCCCCTCCTGGGAATTCAATTAGCATTGAGACTTCTTCATCTTCCTTGCTCCTCGACGGCTTGTCAATGACACGACGCAATGCACGCTCCAGAAGGAAGGCATAAGGTACAATGTCACTGATGGTGCCCTGGCTGTGACTGACCAGTTTGGTGATCTCATCAAATGGCTGAAGAAGTCTGAGGAGCCACTGGCGCGGTGAAAAAAACCAAGATCCCCAGAACCTGTCCTGCTGCAGAGTTCGTACAGGTAGTCATTAATGGCACGTTGCTGCTGGAGCAGCCTATCAAGCATATACAAGGTGGAGTTCCAGCGCATCAGGCAGTCACAAATCAGATGTCTGACGTGCAGGTAGTGTCGCCTCTGAATGTAAGCAAGGCGAGCCATGGCCAGGTAAGATCTTCTAAAATGGCCATAAATTTTCCCGGACTGCCGCAAGATGTCCTGGACCCCGGGGTATTTGGCAACAAATCGCTGCACAACTAAGTTCAGGATGTGTGCCATGCACCGCACGTGTGTCATTTTGCCCTGTTTCAGCGCACTCAGCAGATTGGCATCGGTGTTGCACACCACTTTATTAACTGTCAAATTGAGCGGGTTAGCCACTGATCGGCCTGTGACCGCAGAGCTGAAATCAGTGCAGGACCAGTGTGGCTCTTGGCTTCCAAGCACAACAGCCGCAGCACAGCATGACAACAGCTTACCTGGCACGTCGAATAGGTTCTGGGGAGCTTGGGGGGGTGCAGCGGAAGAGGCGGTAGCAGTGGAAAAGGCGGAGTCAGATGAGGAGGATACGGAGGATGGAGTAGGAGGAGGAGAAGAAGAGGCAAGCCTGCATGCAATCACCAAATCCACATGGGTGCCACGGGTTGCATGCTTGACAGCCTTCAGAAGGTTTACCCAGTGGGGAGTAAAAGTTATTTACCTTCCCTTCCCGTGTTTGCTAGATCACGTGTCTGTGGTCAGATGTATCTTGGCACCGACACTGTGTGCCAGAGATACATTCCCTTGGCGCTGAACATGGCCATATAGCTCTGGGATGCCCTTCTGGGAGAAATATTTCCTTCCAGGGACTTTCCATTGCAGTGTGCTAATGGCAACAAATTTTCTAAAGGCCTCCGAGTCCACCAGCTTATATGGCAGTAGTTGGCGGGCTAGCAGTTCCAACAAGCCAGCGGTCAGCCGTTGGGCAAGAAGGTTATGCGACGTCATCAACTTTTTGCGGTCGAACATTTGGGCCACGGAAGCCTGCCTTCTGCCAGATGAACCCGACGACAGCACGGTGGAAGGTGGAGTGGATAAAAAATGGGAGGAGAGAGGAGAATGAGAAGAGGCAGGACGTGGAGCGCCGGGAGTGTGGCTTTGTGGGTTCTGACGGTGTTGCTCCTACTGGGCTCGGTGATGGGAGGCCAGGTGCCTTCTCAAGGCGGTCATCCCTAGGTGACTGTTGGGCTTACCGCGACTTATGCATTGACAGCACAGGCTGCAGATGGCAACACTATTGTCAGCAGCTGTCACGTCAAAAAAAGGCCACACTGCCATGTGCCGGCGTCCTGGGAGCGCAAGATGTGACCGTGCATGGTGGATGGCTCGTTCCAGATACATTTGCAGTCTGCTTTGTGCCCCCTGTGCACTGCGAGTTCTGCCTGCTTCTCCTCCTTCTCCTCTCTATCTGCTGTTCTGTCTCTCCCTCTGAACTCCCCTTCTCTTCCTCTCTTGTTGGCACCCACGTGACATCCATCGACACGTCATCATCATCACCTTCACCACCACTGACATTAGAGATCTCAGAGTAGGCAGCAACAGTGGGGAGGAGGTCCTTGGGCTGATCTGGGTACTGTCGTCAGACCGCTGGGTGGAGGCCGTTGCTACCTCCTCTTCCTGATCCGATGCCAGGAATGGCTGCACATCGGTAAGATCTTGTAATTAATGGGAAAGTAATTCCTCTGACTCTAGTGGAGGGGCTATGGTGGTGGTGGTGTCTTTGGGGGTGCACACAGCAGACAGTGATGAGGGTGTAGATCCAGAGGATGAGGAGGGTGCAGAAGCGGAAGGCTGAGTGAGCCACTCAACCAACTCTGTTGCGTCCTTTGACGTAATCGCATGCACCTTCTCCAACTTCCCTGCCTGACCCCTACCACTCCTGCGGAATAGCCTGCCTCTTCCTCTGCCTGTCATTTTCAAAATGACGCTGTGACAAAGTCTCTATAGAAGAGCAGTATTTGTGGAAGCAGGTATATCGCAGGCCTCAATCAATATTTGGAGGAAGCTGGTATATCAAACCCCTTAATCAATATTTGGTGGAAGTCGGTGTATCACAGGCTTCAATCTATATTTGGTGGAAGCCGGTTTATCAACCCCCTCTATCAGTATTTTGTGGAAACAGGTATATAGAACCCCTTAATGAGTATTTGCTGGAAGCTGTTATATCAAACCCCTTAATCAATATTTGGTGGAAGCCGGTGTATAGCAGGCCTCAATCTATATTTGGTGGAAGCTGGTATACCAATCCCCTCTATCAGTATTTTGTGTGTATATACAGTTGCAAGAAAAAGTATGTGAACCCTTTGGAATGATATGGATTTCTGCACAAATTGGTCATGAAATGTGATCTGATCTTCATCTAAGTCACAACAATAGACAATCACAGTCTGCTTAAACTAATAACACACAAAGAATTAAATGTTACCATGTTTTTATTGAACACACCATGTAAACATTCACAGTGCAGGTTGAAAAAGTATGTGAACCCCTAGACTAATGACATCTCCAAGAGCTAATTGGAGTGAGGTGTCAGCCAACTGGAGTCCAATCAATGAGATGAGTTTGGAGGTGTTGGTTGCAGCTGCCCTGCCCTATAAAAAACACACACCAGTTCTGGGTTTGCTTTTCACAAGAAGCATTGCCTCATGTGAATGATGCCTCACACAAAAGAGCCTCTCAGAAGACCTACGATTAAGAATTGTTGACTTGCATAAAGTTGGAAAGGGTTATAACAGTATCTCCAAATGCCTTGCTGTTCATCAGTCCACGGTAAGACAAATTGTCTATAAATGGAGAAAGTTCAGCACTGCTGCTACTCTCCCTAGGAGTGGCCGTCCTGTAAAGATGACTGCAAGAGCACAGTGCAGACTGCTCAATGAGGTGAAGAAGAATCCTAGAGTGTCAGCTAAAGACTTACAAAAGTCTCTGGCATATGTTGACATCCCTGTTAGCGAATCTACGACACATAAAACACTAAACAAGAATGGATTTCATGGGAGGATACCACAAAGGAAGCCACTGCTGTCCAAAAAAAACATTGCTGCACGTTTACAGTTTTCACAAGAGCACCTGGATATTCCACAGCAGTACTGGCAAAATATTCTGTGGACAGATGAAACCAAAGTTGAGTTGTTTGGAAGAAACACACAACACTATGTGTGGAGACAAAGAGGCACAGCACACCACCATCAAAACCTCATCCCAACTGTGAAGTATGGTGGTGGGGGCATCATGGTTTGGGGCTGCTTTGCTGCGTCAGGGCCTGGACGGATTGCTATCATCGAAGGAAAAATGAATTCAGAAGTTTATCAAGACATTTTGCAGGAGAACTTAAGGCCATCTGTACACCAGCTGAAGCTTAACAGAAGATGGGTGTTGCAACAGGACAACGACCCAAAGCATAGAAGTAAATCAACAACAGAATGGCTTAAACAGAAGAAAATACCCTTCTGCAGTGGCCCAGAGTCCTGACCTCAACCCGATTGAGATGCTGTGGCATGACCTCAAGAAAGCGATTCACACCAGACATCCCAAGAATACTGCTGAACTGAAACAGTTCTGTAAAAAGGAATGGTCAAGAATTACTCCTGACCATTGTGCACGTCTGATCTGCAACTACGGGAAACGTTTGGTTGAAGTTATTGCTGCCAAAGGAGGTTCAACCAGTTATGGATGTCTGAGGCTAATATGGTTTTTTCAGAACATTTTTTTGTACAGAAAAAATACACTCCAACACTTAATGGTGCTTTTTCTGAACTAACCAGATTGTACAAGGAGCATATTAGTTCTTGGTGGGAGGTGCAGGGGCTGGAGCATTATATAAAGCAGGGGATTGTACCCAGGGGGCTTCGTATTACCCTTACCCCGACACACCGCATTAGGAATCCGGAGTTTCTTAAGAAATGGGAAAAGGAGGCTACATCTAGCTCTTTGAAGTTGATGCAGCTACTCCTGGATGAGGAGAGGGTGGTCTTGGAGCGGGCAGAACGTAGTCTAACTGAGCAGATTGAAATTACCAAGAAATTTCACTCAGAAACAGAATTCCCTACCAAAGAGGTGCAATTACAAAATACTGTGGAACGTTATCAGTACCAGCTGAAAGATCGTAAGCACAAACAGTTCAATAGGGATTTCCAGGACTTTAAAGATAATAAAGTATATCAGTTTTTGACTAACCCTCCCGTTACCCAGAACACTGACCTCTCATCCACAGACACAGAAGCTTCGGACACAGAGAAGGAAAGGTATCCCAAAAATAGGGGCCGCGGGCGTGGATCTTACAGATCCAGGGAACGGGGTAATCGCCCTAGACATAACTCACAAAATCCCCCCCAGTCTTTACCTGCACCTTCCTTGGGCTCCCCTTTTTTAGATCAGGGGGCGCACTACCCACTGAGAAGCCGGAACACCCAACAATAGATACCACAGGTCCGATTTCCACCAACAAACGGGTCATAAATTTATCTTCCCGCCCTTTGTCGGTAATTGAGCTAAGGCTACTCAGACGCGGACTATCTTTCGTTCCAACCAATAAGTTTGATATTTTTCATTGGACAAGAGACCTTCATCTTTTCGCCCGCAAACTTAAGTGGCACAAGTTCCATAAATTAAAAGATAAAAAGGAAAGTCGTGAATTGGGTATCCCTGTGGAAATTCTGAAGGACGTCCATCTACTTTTTAACCTAGACCACTTACCATCCAACGCTGAAGGGTTGGGCCCCTTTACGTCCCTTAAGAATAAGAGCATAAAAATGCCCCCTATGGGTGATGTTTCCTGTGTTGATGTCTTTTTACAACACACTATCTCTGACCTGTCCACCTTGCGTGCGGTCCCACCCAGATTTAACTGCAGCAAAGAGGAGAGGTGAGCCATCAAAACCCTTGAGACAGATAAGAGTATTGTAATAAAACCCTCGGATATGGGTGGCAATGTAGTTGTGATGGATACATCCTCGTATAGAGAAATGTGTCTTGCTGTCCTGACGGATGAAACCGGTTATGAGATACTCCCCACCAATCCCACCAGTGGGTTACAGCGGACACTAAGACACATTTTGCAGCAAGCTAAAACTGCCAATCTGATTAGTAGTGATGAATTTGATTTTCTCTACCCACGTCATCCAATAACCTTTTTATTGCCTACCGAAAGTCCACAAAGGGACCTCCCCCACTAAGGGACGACCGATCGTCTCAGGGGTTGGTAGCCTGTCACAAAATTGTGAGATTTATGTGGACAAGGTGTTGCGCCCCTTTGTTTTATCATTGCCCTCCTGTGTGAGGGACACAGATGATCTCTTGGGTAAACTCGAAGATATCTGTGTAGAACCACACTGGCTCTTGGCTTCCATTGATGTGGAGGCTCTCTATTCCTCTATCCCACATGATCGGGGTTTGGAGGCCACCAGCCATTTCCTTAAAACAAGGGGGCGTCAATTTACATTGCATAATGTCTTTACTCTTGAACTGTTGGATTTCATACTTTCAAGCAACTTCTTTCTCTTTGATAATCGGATCTACCACCAGCTCAGGGGCACTGCCATGGGCACTTCGTGCGCACCTTCATATGCAAACTTGCTCCTGGGCTGGTGGGAAGAATCTGTGGTTTTCGGGGAACCATCACCATGGTTTGTGGACTATATCGCTCTCTGGTCCCGCTACATTGACGATATCTTTCTGTTGTGGAGCGGGCCAGAGAGCGATTTTGATAGACCTATTTCTGAGCTGAATGTCAACAATTTCAATCTGAGATTCACCTCAGTCATTGTTAAAGACCGTCTTCCATTTTTGGACGTTGTCATTTTTAAGGACGAAAGGGGTGGTTTAAGTACATCCGGAAACCCACCTCTACTAACTCCCTCCTTAGGTAGGACAGCTGTCATCCTATCCCTCTTAAGAGAGGGATACCTACCGGGCAATATCTGAGACTAAAGCGTAATTGTTCAGAACCAACTGACTTTAAGTGCCAGGCCAGAGACTTAAGGAATAGGTTTCAGGAGAGGGGGTATCCGGATGGGACCCTCAGACTGGCCTATCAGAAAACAAAGGCACGTACACGTACGGAGTTGCTCCACCCCACAACTAAGAGGGCACACGAATCGCAAGATATTGTCCGGGTCATAGGCACCTTTGATGCGGCGGCATCTCAAGTTAGGGGGATTCTGGCACGTCATTGGGACACCCTGCTGATGGACCCAGACTTGGCGGAGGTTCTCAATCCCTCTGTCTCAGTGACCTTTAGGAGGGGCCACAATTTAAAGGATAGGTTGGTACACAGCCACTTTATCCCTCCTGGGAAGTCCCGCACGTGGTTGGACGTGCCTGTGACGGGTTGCTATAGATGCGGTCACTGTAGCTTCTGTAGCTGCCTGTCACAAGGAAAAACCTTTACAGGTGAACCCAATGACACTGTCTACCATGTGCGGGACTTCATAAACTGTCGCACCACTGGCGTGGTCTACCTAATAACCTGTGTTTGTGGAGTGCGCTATGTCGGCAAGACCTTTAGGGAATTGCGTAAGCGCATGGGTGAGCACATTAGTGATATCCGAAACAACAGGGACACTCCAGTAGCACGCCATGTGCAGGCTTCCCATAATGGACGTATTTCTTTCATCAGTTTTATGGCCATCGAACATGTTAAGAAACCCGTGCGAGGTGGCGATTGGAACAGACACATTCTTCAAAAAGAATGTTGGTGGACATTTACCTTGAATACAGTTACCCCTTATGGCCTTAACGAGCAATTAAATTTTGGTTGCTTTCTGTGACCGCTATCTGTTCCTTGCCGGTCCCGTGGTTTTTTCTCCCTGACAAATAATGCTTCCTTTTAATTTTGGTCTACATAGAGGGATATCTTACACATACTGTTATATCGCTCAGCATGTTTGGAGAGGGGTAATTGGGGGTTATGGTCTTCCAGGACCAGTGAAAAGTTTTCTCCTCCTTGTTTCCTCCTCCTACATTTATTTAAACTTATACCGGGCTTGAGTTCTCCCTGTGGTCATATCTCCACCAGTGCGACCAATAGGGGGCATCCCCATATGATGCCCTGCGATCTTGAGGAGGTGATATGCATGGCGTCATGTGCGCTACAGTTAGACGGGCTAAACAGATATAGCCCCAACAGGGCTGCTAGTACATTACCTGTCTGCAAGCCCCATAATGCGCGAGCGCAGCCGGCCTAGTTCCGATCACGTGACTGGTAGTATGACGCCGCGGTCTGTGACATCGGCGCCGTCCGTCCGATCACGTGATGCGGAAGTTCTTTGCCGCCTTGCGTTCCACCTAGGCCCCAGTATATATATGGGGCTGGATGTATTTGCGCATGCGCGATCACGTGATCTTTGGTGTTTTGATCACGTGACCGCTAGGTAGAGGCGCATCTGACGTCATCAGCAGGTGCCTGTCAATCGACGGAGATTGCTGGAGATGCGTCTCAACTGGCCCCTCTGCCTTTATAATGGGGCAGTTCAGCCCCATATGCTGCCGGTTCATCTACCCCTGCAGACACCATCATCTTGGGTCTTTTCTGCACTTGGGTCTACAGCCATACGCTGACCACAGCCACCAAACAGTAAGTTACTATTTCCCCATCGTCCTATGTTGGATGTTTGGTGGTGACCGATTGGTTATTATACTTATGTGGCTTTTCTTGTCTTTTGCTGTTGTGTTTCAGGCTCAGCCACACACTGACTGTAGCCACTATACAGTTATTCCCTAGCTGTTGGGCCTTACACCAGCTGGGGCAACCATCACTACGCCCCGTGTCCCCTGAAGAATCTTGGGGCTTATGTTGAGGAAACACGTCGGACACTTGAGTATTTGGGTCTGGTTGGGGTACCCCCTTTTTTTTTTTTTTTTTCACAGCCCTAATCAATGTGTGGTTACATATTTTTATTATCTATTGGATACACGGTCTTTTTATCGCTGTTCAGGGCCTTATTAGGGCTTTCAGCGAAGGATCAGAGTTCAGGCTGGGCCACCCCTTGCAGGGCTTTTTTTGGACCCCCGTCCTTTGGATACACCAATAGGGTGGACTAGGACAAGTAGGGATTTACTAGGGTCAGTGCACTCACTATGATAAAACCCTTCTCCATCCCTCACGATTTTATTCTTGCCTAGCCCACCACTAGCATCAACGTTGACTAGCCCACCACTAGCACCAACGTTGATATCCCAGCCTCACATGGTATCGGTCCTGATACCAGGCTGAGGGTGTGTATGTCTTACATGTTTGTCTGTCTGTAGGGGCTTTTTTTATCTCCTGTTGAATTAAAAGTGATATTTTATTGTAGTTTACTGCTCCCTTACAATTAGTTTTTTTTTCAACCAGTTATGAAATCCAAGGGTTCACATACTTTTTCCACCTGCACTGTGAATGTTTACATGGTGTGTTCAATAAAAACATGGTAACATTTAATTATTTGTGTGTTATTAGTTTAAGCAGACTGTGATTGTCTATTGTTGCGAATTAGATGAAGATCAGATCACATTTCATGACCAATTTGTGCAGAAATCCATATCATTCCAAAGGGTTCACACACTTTTTCTTGCAAATATAGAACCCCTTAATGAGTATTGACTTGGCTTTTGATAAAGGTGTTGAATTTATCCAAAGCTATTTTCCCTCTGGAGTCGCATGGTATGCAGCAGACAGATTGTCCAATGAAGACAGATGTTACCAGCAGTAGAAGCCACATGGTCTGGATAGAACCAGACATTTTCAATAAAATCCCTTCCAGTAGAAAATAATCGCTAAGGACGCAAGAGAGCAGAACTATGTCCCACTGAGAAGACAACAGCACTGCACAAGTTACAGCATCAGGCACTGGTTAAGGGACAAGGTCTTTATGACATCACTGCATGATGTCATCGGAATATGCAAATTAGGAATATAAAAGCCATTTGATTGGTGGGAAATGTAATTGTGACATCATCATATGCAAATGAGGCTCTGGAACATGAGATGTTAGATGGAGTAAATAAGTATGTTTACTGAATTATTATTTTTTTTAATTGAAATTTAAGTCACAGATAATACATATAATCACATTCTTCACAGAATACATGGACAGCCACCCAGTAATCGGTGTTCCCAGGGGCGGTTCCATGTCTGTCCACAACTATGTCATCAGGACATAGTTATAGTTGAAAGCTGGGGTCTGGCCGATTCTACCTCTTCTACTGCCTGAGGTGAAAACTGAAATGGCACTCCCACCCCCATGCCAAATTCTAAGTCAACCCCTCCCCCCAGGCCTACTGCTAAATGCATATTTAAATTGGACATTACAGACAGCACTACATACCACCTCCTCTGATGTTGATGGTCTCCTTCTTCATCTTCTCCATTCGGACCAGATCGTCATGATTAATTATTTCAGCCTTGTCTCGTCTCTGTAGAGTTTGCCACACAGACATGTTAGGTTTTTCACTTTTCCATCATCCCCACTCCTGGTGACCCAACAGTATTATCCTGCTGTGCCCCCCGTGCTCCCAAATGTCCCTAAATAAAATACAAAATAACAGTGCCATACAGACAGTCTGCAAATTGTTCCCAAAGGTCCCACCAATAGTATGTATTCTCTCCCAGAGTGTCCTCATTAATGATTAAAGAGTGCCCTCTACAGTACCTCCAATAGTGATAATGCTCTCTAAGAGTACAATGCCTTCCATATTGTGCCTAATAATAATGCCCCCACAATATCCCCAGTAGTACTAATGCAGTTATCATGCCCCCCAGTAGTGCCTCCGTTATTTATAATACCCCAGTAGTACCTCCAGTATTTAATGCCCCTCATATTTAGAATTGCACTCCTGTAGTGGTCCCAGTATGTTTAATGTCCCCAAGCAGTGCACCCTGTATTCATAATTCCCCGCCCCTGTAATGCCTCCTAGGAGTGCCCCATGTATTAATATAATGTCCCCCAGAAGTGCCCCCATTATTTATAATGCTCTCCGCTCTGTACTATCCCAGTAGTATTACTATAATGCCCCTCAGCAGTGCCCCCTATATTACTATAATGCCCCCAGAATTTAATGCAACCAGTATTTATAATTGTCCCACTGTAGAGCCCGCTGCATGTGTTATGTCCCCAAACAACCAGCAGTGCCTCATGTATTTTTATGTCAACCAGCAGTGTCCCATGTATTTTTATGTCAACCAGCAGTATCCCCTGTATTTTTATGTCAACCAGCAATGCCCCCTGTATTTCCATGTCAACCAGCAGTGCCCCCAGTATTTGTATGTCCCCCAGTAGTGCTCCCTGCAGTTTTATGTCCCCTAGAAGTGCCCCCTGTATTTTTACATCCCCAGCAACTACTGTAATGTCCCCCAGCAGTGACCGCTTTAATACCCCCCTCTAAAAAAAAGTGCTCATCTTCTCACCTTACTCCATCAGCATGTCACCATCTGCAAAGGTTTGCCTGTGTCCCGGCACTGGGGGTTTGATGACATCATCATGTCGTCCTGAGCCATGACAGAGGCGAACGTGACGACATCATCACGCTGCCTAAGACCCGACGCAGGAGGCTGTGGTAATCGTGGCAGCCTGAGCCATTGTACTGCTTCATAGGCTTCAGGCCTAGAGGCCAGAGGCCTATAAGAACGAACGGCACTGCCTGGGTAAAATGTATACTGTCTGACTCGCCTGGAGGGGCCACCTGACAGTATACGTTGTTTGCATGGGTAACAGAACATGTACCACCCATATATTCCACCAAGCAATAGCTTGACCATTACAATATACCTTACTTCTATTAATTCAATCTCATTTTTATTTCTTAAACAATATCACCCCCAAAAAAAACATCATTTTATGATGTCTGACAAATCCTAATCTCCCCAATCTACCCCAGGTGCCCCTTAGCTTTTCTGAGTTATACCAGGATATAAATCAGAATGATGTCATCAGGTCATTGATATCAGACCGCCCTAGGGTGTGCTTCCATTTTTTTAAAGAATTTTCCTGTAGATAGGTCTTACCTTGTTTCATTCTATGTCCAACCTATCCAAAAACACCAGGCAGCCGAGGCCACCCTGAAGTCATACAAGGCGTGGTGTGAAAAATATAGAAGAGGACTGCGACTGCCACACAGCGTCAGGACCGTGTGATCCACATGTCCTGACACTGGTAGCAGCAGGTCCTTATGTATGCGGCCAAGAAGGTCTTTTATAGCATTAATGACAGGAGGGAACTGGTGGCCCGCTATGCATCAGCCCACAGGGGATTTTTGTGGGATCTGTTGACAGTCAGACCCTCAACTTCATTAGAGTTCATGGAGAACATGGGGAGCGGATGATGAGCCATGGAAATCAGAGTACAGAGAGGCACTGGAACCAGAGTATATAAAGGAGGATGGGATTTTGGACACATTTAGTATTAAATGGGATGTAGAGAACAAGAAAACGCATAAGAACCAGTGGAGTAGACTTTTTTATTGAACAGTGCAAGAATGGAGGTGAGGCGGCACATTGCTGTTGGGTATTGTATTCTGCACCCAAGCTTTTTTTTCTACTATATGTTCTAGTCTTCAGCGTGAGACGATGGGATAAGTTGGACAGAGATGTTCTAAACATTAATGGACTTTACCTGTTGAATGAGATCAGGATAATCAGTAGGATGATTAAGTCCTCTCCTTTATGTGGTATAACCAGCCCTCTTGGCTTGCAGAATGGCGGTCAAGGGGCGGTCAATAGGAGGGATCCAAAAGGTGGAACCTCAGCCTATGAGAACACTCATTCATATTGTATCCTATAAATGGGCCATAGATGTCTAAACCATGAAAACTTGTATAATTATCAAAAACTGCACAGAAACTCAGCCCTAAGTGTCAGTGGCTTTTTCATTTTCAGAGTTTAATATTTCTCCAGTAAATGTCTTGAATCAGTAAGACAAATATTAGAAGTACAATACATACAATCTGCATAAAATTATGCTTGGACAGCAATTGTAGGCCCTTTATTAGTTCTGGTTTTACAAAATCTTTCCACATGCCATCTTTGTATTTTTCTTATCCCAATTGCACATTACATTTGCCATATGCAAGTCAGGTCAAGCTAACTATTATTATATGACCGCAGACAAAAAAAGAAAAATATTCACTGAAAAAAAATGAATTTCACCTCATTTCATTTGAAATATATATTAAACACGAGAAGATGGAAAAGCAGAGGAAAAATACTGAGATATTAAAAACGTATTAGCGGAATGTGTCTAGTTCTATACTGGATAAACTGAATACACCAGGCCACTGGAAAAATCTTATCTGGTATATTATTGAGTACGCATGGTGTAATTACTGGAGCTGCTATGGGCCCATTAGCTGAGGGAACTGGGAACTGGAGGTACCGCACCAGTAAGACTAAAAAGCAGGACATCGGGATTTTTTAACTATGCATTTATTTTACCCTTTTTATTGTGAACCAGAGGGTTATTTCAATTTAGCATATAAATAATTGACACCTAGTACCGCTGATCCCCAATTTCCTAACAACAGACACTATCTAAAAGTTTATGGTGTCTATTAGTGTTGAGCAAATCGAAGTATCCGAAGTGGACTTCGATCTGAATTTCAGGAAAATTTCGATTTGTCACGAGTCTGAATTTCCTGAATTTCGCACTTCGTGGTACCGAATCAATTTTTTCTAAAATGTTGGCTAAAAATAAAAAAAAATACACTCACCTCATCCACTTGCTCGTGGAGAGGCCTCCCGCTACTGTCTTGATTGAAGAAAACCTACCAAAGGACCTGTGGCTATTGCCAAAGGTCCTTTGGTGGGTTTTCCTTCAATCAAGATGGGAGCGGGCGGCCTCTCCACGAGCAAGCAGATTTTTTTTTTTTTTTTTTTAACTCCTTATTAACCGCTGAAACAATTATTGTGAGTCACAGATGCTGTGATCAGCGTTGAACGTGGCATATAAGTGGTTAAATGAAGGGGAGTGGCAAGATTGCTGTTCCCCGTCATTGCGCCCGCTCCATACAATGGAAAGTGATTCATGAAGAAGGAATTCATAACAAATCAAATTTCTTGTCGAAGTTCAGCGAAGCATCTGAATTTAATTTTTCATCTCTAGTGTCTATCTATCTAAAAATGCAAAAATGCTAAATGGGGAAGCGACGCGTAACGTCACGTCCACATGGTTGAATAAATTTTCTTTACTTTTCCAATCATCCCAGAGTGCTGCCTGTTTGCATTTTTAACTTTTGGGCTATAGTCTAGTCCCTTTAGGTGTGCACCTACATTCATTTTTTGTTTTATTCTGGTGCTGCTATTTTTCTGCTTTTGTATCTATTTATCTATCTATCGGTCTATATCTATCTGATATCTATGTATCTATCATCTCTCTATCTATCTCATCTCTATCTATCTATCTCATATATATCTATCTCATATCTATGTATCTATATCTATCTATCTATCTATTTCATATCAATTTATCTCCTATTATCTATCTATCTATCTATCTATCTATCTATCTATCTATCTATCTATCTATCTATCTATCTATCTCATATCTATGTATATCTATCTATCTATCTATTTCATATCTATTTATCTCCTAGTATCTATCTATCTATTTATCTAACTTCAAAGCTGAAGTCTTCCTAGCTCAATGTGTGTTCACAACTTGCTCTGGTGATTTGCATTCTTTACACTAACAATATACAGCGGTCCCTCATGTTACAATATTAATTGGTTTAGGTACGACAATTGTAACTTGAAACTATTGTAACTTGAGATCATAACGCTACTGAAAACTAGTAATTGGCGGTGAAGACCACAAAACGTGAACTCAGAGTAAGAAAAATGTATTGAATGTAAAGATAAAGAAGCACAAAACTAATATCGGTACATCCAGTTCCTACATTAAAAAGTCAGAAGCAGCTGGAAAATCAATGTGTATGGTGAGGATAGGAACTTCTTCCAGGTCCTAGATATTACACAGTGTACCAGAAAAATAAAGGATCCGACCTCACCTCTCAGCTCCTCCTGGCACAGGTAAAGAACACGCGGTTAAGCCTCATGCAGACGTCCGTGGAAAACGGTCCGTGAGATACCGGACTGGCATTGCAGGAGCGCACGTGCGTCATTGGTTGCTATGACGCACGTGCGCTCCTGCAATGCCAGTCCGGTATCTCACGAACCGTGTTCCACGGACATCTGCATGCGGCTTAATACCGTGTACTGTCGAGAGGCGCTACTATGCAGGCAATCAGTGCAGATTTTCCAGTGAAATACATACGCTGATCGTCTCGCTCTTCCAGCCAATCACATGTGTTACACATCCAGCAGTTTTTGGCAGTGTATGTTGTGTACGGTTTCACGTTCCAATGGACCAGGAAAAACCATTGTAATTAAAGGAATCGCTTGTATTTACAAACTTACTCCAGTTTTATTTGCATTATATCTATAAATCAAAAGAATATTCCAGTTTTAGTAAATAAATGTTATTCTTCATGTAATAAAAAGTTATACATTTATTCATTTAACTATCTGCCTTAATTTATCATGCTTTTCAAGACCTTTCATTGTTTGCTCCCATTAGACAATAATCCGTCCATGGCGATGTGGTGGTCGCACAGGTTACAATTACAGGACAGTTTTCAGAGCTGTCACATGACCAGGCTAGATTTCTATTCACTGGAAGTAAACTATGAAAGTTCCAATGTATTGACAGGAAGCAAAGATCTTGAAAGCCATAAGGATTTTATAAGGAAAGTATATTGGTAAATGATATAGCTTTAATTATACAAGCAATAACATTTTATAACATATGGTATATATGGACGTACAATGGTTAGACTGAGGCTACATAGTTGTTTGTTCTCCCTCCTTCCTCACTGTTGGGAGGCAAATATCCGTGTAGGCAAAGCCTTTAGCTCCATGTACCTGGACATAATATGGCTTAGTGCAGAAACTATATATTTAGAGCCAATAATACAGTAAAATCGTATCATGGCTTGTGAGAACAGTAAAGCCTTTCCTAAAGCTTAGAGCAAATGTCATGAGGTGGAGGTTTTGAATTAAAGGGCTGTCTACATATTTGTACATATGACACTGGCTGACCTGTTATATGGGCACTTGGCAGCTGAAGACATCTGTGTTAAGCCCATGTTCATATGTGTCCGCATTGCTGAGAACAATGATGTTTTAATATATGCGAATGAGCCTCTAGGAGCAACAGGGGTGTTGCCATTACACCTAGAGGCTCTGCTCTCTCTGCAACTGCTGCACCCTATGCACTTTAATTGACAAGGCCAGGCAGTGGAAACATCATAACAGATGGTGCAAAGTGCAGATGGCCTCTCGGGGCATGATCAACCCTATTAAACCAGGCATACTGCCTGTTAGGATTGATCATACTGATTAAAATGATACTTTAGTTAGGTTTCTAAGTAGCAGCATTCCCAAGATATGAGCATTTTTATTATTAAGAAAATTAGCTCTTTCGAGCACCAAGGAGCAGACCAGAGGTCTTGGAGCACAGCTATTCTAATATCCATCTAATATAGGCACTCCTCCTTCTCCTTTGATTGACAGGGCTAGTTATCTCATCTAGCCCTGTATTCTCGTGCCTGCGCCACCCACATAATAGTGTATCACCCCCAATATCATCAATATGGAAATACTTCATGAGCCCCTCCAAAGAGAACATTGGTGACATAGTGGTCTTATAATTATAATGTAACAAGAAGTCATTGGTGGTCCAGCGGCATCGCAGAGAGAGCAGGAACGCAGGTGCTTGGAGGACAGAGAGTTACAGTAAGTATGCACTCCTCCCCAACCGCTGTCTACTCCGCTGGCACCAATGAGTTCAGGGACCTGCATGTAATCAGAGGGAATGCATCATTCACTAATGTGCTTCTCATAACATGTGGATCTCTGCACTCATTGGTGGCCACGGAGCGAGCGCTGGTAATGGGGGGGAAAGCATACTTATCTCACGAAACCTTCAGCAGGTGCACTACTGCGAAGCCAATGGACCACCAATGACCATCAATGACATCTTGTTACATTAGAATTATAAATCCACTGTGTCACCAATAGTTTCTTTGTAGGGGCTCATGAAGTATTTACATATTGACGATATTGGGGGTGTATGCTCACATAAAAGGGTGGAAATAAGTGGGCCGGGTGTTATGTCATTTAGGTAATACACTATTGGGATGAGTGGCTCAGGATCGAGAATAGGGGTCTAGCCAAGAAGTCTAGCCTTGTCAATCAAAGGGGAGGAGGGAGTGCCCAGCTAAACTTGACTCTGATAACACAATGTTATCTTGGTTATCTTCTGACAAAAGCCATTGAAATCCATTGAAAAGTTAGTTATCTTTTCTTGCAATTCTTTACTTAACTCATTAATCATCAGGTTTAGCTTGGCAGCATCTGTAGACATTAGAATAACAGTGCTCCAAGACTTCTGGCCTGCCCCTTGGTGCTCGAAAGAACTATTTTGCATAATAATAAAAATGCTCATAACTCACGAACGTTGCTACTGAGAAACATAACAAAGGTATTGTTTTAATCAGCATGATCAACCCTACCAGGCAGTACGAGTGGTTTAATAGGGTTGATTATGCTAACAGAAGCTTTTTAAAATCCAGAACTATATGGAAACTCATGAGCATGGGTCCTAAAATCATATAACTTATATAATTATACAAACAATAGCATGTTATATCATATGATGTATATGGATGTACAGTTGTTAGACTGAAGTAAAGGTTACTTGTGTTATAGAACAGTATGTGGCTTACATTATCTTACAAGTGACCGCAATATGATTAGTTGCTATAACAGTTCTCTCTCCTTCACTGTTGGGAGGCAAATCTCTGTGTAGGCAGAGCCTTAATAGGGTATTCCGACTGAAGACAACGGCGGCATATCACTAGGATATGTCGCCATTGTCTGATAGGTGCAGGTCCCACCTCTGGGACCCACACCTACACCAAGAACGGAACCCTGAAAGTGGTGGAGAGTGCATTGCGCACGTGCAGCCGCCCTCCATTCATCTATATCAAGAACAGAGCGGGGAAGGTGGTGGCTGGAGCACCCTGGGTTTCCCTGGGTTTGGCCACCACCAAGCGCTCTCCACATAGAAGTGAATGGGAGCGAACCACACTTGCGGGGCCACCGCTCCCGTTCGACTATTTTCGGCGGCCCCAAAGAAATAAATGGAGGGCGGCTGCACGAGCGCAGAGCACTCTCCACCACTTTCAGGGTTCCGTTCTGGGTGTAGGTGCGGGTCCCAGAGGTGGGACACGCATCCATCAGGCAACGGGGGCATATTCTAACAATATGCCCCCATTGTCTGAGATGGGAATACCCCTTTAAACTCTATGTACAGGGACACAATATGGCTTAGGGCAGGAACCATATATTTAGCACCAAGGATAAGATCATCTCATGACCTTAGAACAGGAAAGCCTTTCCCAAAGCTTAGCACAAAAGTCATGGGGTGGAGATTTGGAATAAAAATCTAGAACTATATGGAAACTTATGAGCAGAGCTAAGTCCTTGTACTAAAATAGGAACTGACTCAGAAATGTTGTCAAATCCTTACAAGGCGATCACTCATGTGTTAAGTAGTGAAATCTCCAGTTTATATTAAATTGAGAACTTGTAATTGCAAATGTTGGTTTAGCTCACACAACGGATGCCCACTGGGTATTCTTAAATATGGCATATTTCAGGATCCATGTGCTTGCCCACCTATTCCGCTTTCTATATTAAGGAACTTTATAGGAAGGTCGTCTGAAATATGGCGTTCCATATAAAACGTTACTATTTTATAATTCATGTCCACACTTATGTTTTCTATTTCATTAAACTTCTAATTGTATTTAATTAGGATTATTGCTATATGAGAGCTTTATTTGCCATACAGGCCTCGCTGTTGGTCAAGAACCTTACAAGCTTCCCTTGATACTCGTACTAGAGAGTGTGAGTCAATCCGGTTAAGTTCCATTATTATTGCCAGTAGAAAATATAATTTATGTTATTCTTTGTCTAGGCTCTTTGCCACACAATTTTGATGCAATAAAATTACATTTCATATTTTTTTGAATGATTTACAGTTGTACAGGACTTATAAATCAGAAGAGCGAAATAGGCTATGAATCGGTATGTATGTTTTTCCAAAAATGTCTAAATGAAATACTTTGAAACGCTCTAAAAGACCTTCACAGTTCTCCATCTGGAAGCCATAATTGAAGTTAATAACGCTTGTTTAGACATAAGGAAACTCTTTGACACCTCTACAATTTAAAGTGAAATGATCAAACAGACATCATCTACTTGTAAGAAAATGAAAGTAGTTGGCTCTGGCACTGTCTCATATACTTTCCATCTCCATTTAATAATCTTCAAATGATGTTCCATTCAGTATTTCAGGCCCAGGGCCTTAAGTCCAGGCAATTAGTAGATCACGGAGAAAAACAGCCATTCGGTTCATGCAATTGTTGATTATAAGGCCTCATGCACACGACCGTTGTTGTGTTCCGTTCCGCAAAATGGGGTTCCGTTGTTCCGTGATCCGTTTCCGTATGTCTTCCTTTATTTTTGGAGGATCACCAGACATGAAGGAAAGTAAAAAAAAGAAAAAAGTCTAAGTCAAGTTTGCCATGCAAATGATAGGAAAAAAACGGACGCGCGGACGCGGATGACAATCTTGTGTGCCTCCGCGTTTTTTCACGGTCCCATTGACTTGAATGGGTCCGCAAACCGTTTTCCGTAAAAAAAAAAAGAACAGGTTATATCTTTTTGACGGACTGAACCATGGATCACGGACGCGGATGACAAACGGTGCATTAGCCGAGTTTTCAACTGACCCATTGAAAGTCAATGGGTCCGCAGAAAATCATGAGAAACGGAACAACGGACACGGAATAAAACAACGGTCGTGTGCATGAGGCCTAAGGCAAATATTTTCAGCAAAATCTACTGTATATATTTTTATGACGGTAAGCCAATGCCCATCCTTCTTTTTTTTTAAAGAGAGATAAGCCGCAGGCGGACAAACTTGCTCCACTTAAAGGGGTTGTTCAAAAAGTTCATACGCTCAACCACTTTTGAGTAACATACAAATCAGAAATTTTGGAGAAATATATATATATATATATATATTGTATCTTCATAAAATGTGTGCTGAATTTTAGATTTCTTTAAAGTGTAACTGTCATTTCAGTTTATTTTTAATATCATGTAGGGACGGGGTGTTAAGCATTTTTGTTATATACTTTATTAGCACAGCTAAGAGTTGTATTACACTGGCTGATGGTCGGCCAGATCATCACTAACGAGCGTTTGTAGGAATGCTCATTGGCGATGATCTGGCTATGTAATAGGGCCACCAATTACCCGATGAACGAGCATTGGGGAATTAAGATTTTTAAGCATGCTTAAAAATTGTTGTTTGCTGGTGACAGATCGTGCAGGTATTAGCGATCGCTTCTCCCTATACTGTGGAGGAGAACGCTGCATGTAATAGCATCGGTCTACCCCTCTGACGAGCAGGAAAGTGCAGGGAAAGAACGCTTCCGTCTCAACAATCGATTGGCTGATCACGTAATGTAATGTAACATTAGGAGAGTCTGTCTTCAGCATTTTACTGAGCGCTGAAGACACCTGTGGCTTCCAGCCGCCTCCTGTCACTATGTACATGTGCCCTAACTATCACTTCCCATCACTCTGCCTATCTGACTTGTTACACACAGGTGCCTTTAGGGCTCAGTAGAACACTGAAGATTAAAGACAGACTAAGGCTCCATTCACACGTCCGTATAATAGGTCCACATCCGTTCCGCAAATTGCGGAACGGGTGTGTACCCTTTAATTCTCTATGGGGACGGAATGGATGCTCTCCGCATCCGCATTTCCGGAGAGTGCCCCCTTGCGGACAAGAATAGGCAATTCTATGGGGGTCCCGGCTGGGTGTATGCACTACGGACGTCTGAATGAACTCTAAGGCTAGTTTTACACTTGCACCCTACTCTCCAGCAGGCTGTTACGGCAGAGAACAGCCTGCCAGAGCTCTCTGGATGTGGCGTTGCTGTTTTTTTTTAAATACAGATATAGACAATTTTACAAAAATCATCAAAAATTCTGTTAAACTCTAAATCTGAAAGGGGCAGTCAGCAGATTTGTACCTGTGAAACTTGCTTAGCTTTTGGCAGCTGAAGGCGTCTGTGTTGGTGCCATGTAAATATGTCCTCGCATTGCTGAAAAAATGAAAATGAAGTATATATGCAAATCAGCCTTTAGGAGCAACGGGGGTGTTGCCGTTACACCTAGAGTCTCTGCTCTCTCTGCTACTGCTGTGCCCTCTCCACTTTAATTGGCAGGACCAGGGAGTGATGACATTTACGCTGCCTGGCCCTGTCAATCAAAGTGAAGAGGACGCAGCAGTTGCAGAGAGAGCCACGGTACTGAAGCTGCAATTCTTATTTTGGCCAGCAGGTGGAAGGCCAACTTAAGAAATTAGCAATTCTCCTCAAATCATGGGTCTAAAACACCCATGAGGGTTCAGAATAAAAAAAAAATGGGGGGTTTTGTAGGCTCAAATATGAACTTTAAAACCATAAAAAGTGTAAAAAAATTTGCTAATAAATATATAAAAAATAAAAAAAATATAAAAAGTTTAAATCATCCCCCTATCCGTAGAATAAAAAAATTTACTAAATAACAAAAAATATAAACATCATGGACATCACCGCATACGAAAACGTTTATACTATTAAAATATAAAACCATTTTTCCAATAAGGCAAATGGCGTAATGGAAAAAAGGGTCAAAATGGTCAATTTGCCACTTTTTCATCGCTTCTCTTACCCCCCCAAAAAAAAAAAAATGTGATCAGAAAGTCATACACACTCCAAAATGCAACAGCTCTCTGCAAACCAAATAAAGTACAAAAATGCATAATAATTTCTAATGCTATGCTTATAAATTAGAGATGCTTGGCAAATACATTTTGTACAAAATTATTTTAGCCCGTCTGCCGCATGTCAAGGCGATCTCTGTAAGACGGGTCCTAACCCTAAATACTACCCTTTATGTGGGCAGAAATACAGTACATCCAGGCAACTCTTGAACTCTTTTAGTGAACTCACCATTACCACCTCCTCAGGCAGAGAGTTCCATAGTCTCACTGCTCTTACCGTAAAGAATCCTTTTCTACACTGCTCAAAAAAATAAAGGGAACACAAAAATAACACATCCTAGATCTGAATTAATTAAATATTCTTCTGAAATACTTTGTTCTTTACATAGTTGAATGTGCTGACAACAAAATCACACAAAAATAAAAAAATGGATTTGGAGTCACCCTCAAAATTAAAGTGGAAAAACACACTACAGGCTGATCCAACTTTGATATAATGTCCTTAAAACAAGTCAAAATGAGGCTCAGTAGTGTGTGTGTGGCCTCCACGTGCCTGTATGACCTCCCTACAACGCCTGTGCATGCTCCTGATGAGGTGGCAGACGGTCTCCTGAGGGATCTCCTCCCAGACCTGGACTAAAGCATCTGCCAACTCCTGGACAGTCTGTGGTGCAACGTGACGTTGGTGGATAGAGCGAGACATGATGTCCCAGATGTGCTCAATTGGATTCAGGTCTGGGGAACGGGCGGGCCAGTCCATAGCATCAATGCCTTCGTCTTGCAGGAACTGCTGACACACTCCAGCCACATGAGGTCTAGCATTGTCTTGCATTAGGAGGAACCCAGGGCCAACAGCACCAGCATATGGTCTCACAAGGGGTCTGAGGATCTCATCTCGGTACCTAATGGCAGTCAGGCTACCTCTGGCGAGCACATGGAGGGCTGTGCGGCCCTCCAAAGAAATGCCACCCCACACCATTACTGACCCAATGCCAAACCGGTCATGCTGGAGGATGTTGCAGGCAGCAGAACGTTCTCCACGGCGTCTCAAGGCTCTGTCACGTCTGTCACATGTGCTCAGTGTGAACCTGCTTTCATCTGTGAAGAGCACAGGGCGCCAGTGATGAATTTGCCAATCTTGGTGTTCTCTGGCAAATGCCAAACGTCCTGCACGGTGTTGGGCTGTAAGCACAACCCCCACCTGTGGACGTCGGGCCCTCATATCACCCTCATGGAGTCTGTTTCTGACCGTTTGAGCAGACACATGCACATTTGTGGCCTGCTGGAGGTCATTTTTCAGGGCTCTGGCAGTGCTCCTCCTGTTCCTCCTTGCACAAAGGCGGAGGTAGCGGTCCTGCTGCTGGGTTGTTGCCCTCCTACGGCCTCCTCCATGTCTCCCGATGTACTGGCCTGTCTCCTGGTAGCGCCTCCATGCTCTGGACACTACGCTGACAGACACAGCAAACCTTCTTGCCACAGCTCGCATTGATGTGCCATCCTGGATAAGCTGCACTACCTGAGCCACTTGTGTGGGTTGTAGACTACGTCTCATGCTACCACTAGAGTGAAAGCACCGCCAGCATTCAAAAGTGACCAAAACATCAGCCAGGAAGCATAGGAACTGAGAAGTGGTCTGTGATCACCACCTGCAGAACCACTCCTTCTTCGGGGGTGTCTTGCTAATTGCCTATAATTTCCACCTGTTGTCTATCCCATTTGCACAATAGCATGTGAAATTGATTGTCACTCAGTGTTGCTTCCTAAGTGGACAGTTTGATTTCACAGAATTGTGATTGACTTGGAGTTACATTGTGTTGTTTAAGTGTTCCCTTTATTTTTTTGAGCAGTGTATGTTTGTGTACTGATGACTTGAATTATTCCTTCTGCAGTACGCAGCCCTGCAGGGTATTGCGATAGTGAGGTCACGGTTAATAGGCAAACGAGGGTTGCTCTTAGTTACTCACAGTTTATAGGAAAACCCTGGGCAGGCGTACAGCAGTGATGGAGAGGCTGGCACTCTCAATGTATAGGGACCAGGCCGGTGGTAGGGGAGGTGCCCTGGATGTTGCAGGTTTAATGTGCCGGTGGCAAGATCCCTTAAAGTTCGTGACGCCAGTGCCGGTAACGGTGGCACACCGATTGATAATTGGAATAATTGAGGAACACGATGTTGTGGTGAACCAGAACTTCCTTTTACTGGAAACAATTAACTATTTACAGTCTTTTGTTCAGCTCCACATGTCAGCAGCAGTCACAAGCAGGCTTATGCAAATGGCAGGCACAATGTTCTTGCAAGATACTCAGAGGGCTAACACACTTACAGATCAGGCCGTACTTTTCCTCAGAAATCCTGTCTGTCTTTATCCCAAGGCCCGTATGCCCTATTGTTGGCTTTATCCTTGGTTAGGGAAACTTCCTCAGGTATATGTCCATGCTTTCCTATAAATCCTTCTGCCCTTCAGCTCTCTTGTCTGGCTGGAATACTGGCTCTGCTTTGCTCTGTTATGGGAACTTGTTTCTCAGGAGGTAAACCCTTCTCCTGGTGGCAACTAAAAGCCTGGACTGTCTAGCTGCATATCAGAGGCTGGATCCCAGCTACCCTCTGCCTAGGGTGCCCAAAGACTTCAGGAATCCACAACTCTGACTACTCTACACTCTCTGGTCTGGACCTGGCTATTTATACTAGGGGCCCCCTAGCTCCCTCTAGTGTCTAGGAGGATGAATTACACCCCTAATAGGCCTGGCACTCAGGAGATACACATAAATAACAGGAATAAAATGACATTATACATTAAAATGACATACAAAATACAATCACCCTGTTCCACATGAGGTGGAGAACAACGTGGCCCAATTGACCCTCGTGTAGTGCCCACATTTACCTAGTGGGACACTACACTTCCCATGTGCATAACCTTACATTTGTCAGTGTTAAAATCATCTGCCACTTCTCTGCCCAAGCCTCAAATCTATCCAGATCCATCTGCAGCCGTATACTGTCCTCTCCTGTGTTAATTCATTTACACAGTTTAGTGTCATCTGCAAAAATGTATATTTTACTGTGCAAGCCTTCTACAAGATCATTAATAAATATATTGAAGAGAATAGGGCCCAATACTGACCACTGTGGTACCCCACTAGTGACAGTGACCCAATCTGAGTGTGTACCACTAATAACCACCCTCTGTTTTCTATCAATGAGCCAGTTACTTACCCACATACAGACGTTTTCTCCCAGTCCGAGCATTCTCATTTTATATATATATAGGAAGGAAAAATGAGACGCAAAATAGACCCTGTCTACTGTATGTAGCAGCTGTAAGGCCTGTATTGTCCCATTAGAATTGGCTTATGATTCGGTAGCCAAAAGTAGGAGTGGGTACAAAACACAGAAGACATGAAAATATTCCATTCACATGTCATTTCTGTTTTGGACCCACTCCTCTTTTTTTTTTTGGCTTTAGCAATACTGATGGATTACTGACCAAATGCTGACCGAGTGAAGGAGGATGCTCAACAGACAGGATCCTTTTTTTGGGCGTTATTGTTCTAACGGATCAGAGGAAGGGCAAAATAATCTGTGACGTCAACACAAACTTACTGCTGACACCCTCTCCACTCTGTTGGGGGGCTCTACTTGTATAAGCATTTAATAGAACATGTTCTGTAGACATCTATGTGGAATCAGCTGCCGACGGTGTAAAAGGAGTGTGCTCTTTCACACTATAGTAGGATCTTGGGCCTCTGCACAGTTCTTTATACCTGGCGCTAACATTGACCTGTAAGGCTGAGTTCACACTTGAGTTATTTGGTCAGTTTTGGCCCCATAACTGCCCAAATAAGTGAAGTGTATAGTGATTCTAAGAGCGACGCCTGTCATCTGCATGTCATACTGACTCACAGTATTGTTTCACTACCACAGCAGACTCCCTATGCATGTTACTGCAAGGGATAGTGTTCTACACCACTATACAGTCTCTCTGCTGCTAGGAAATAGCTGTTTTTTAACGCGATTCGACATGAATAAATTCGGATCAAATCAAATCTTTTTGGAAAATTCGGCGAATCAGACAAATCTAATTTTTAAGAAATTCGCTCATCTCTAATGATGTAAAAAAAGTTTATTTTTTCAAAGTTAAAATTAATTTTTACACTATTTAAACATAAAAACCTTTACATATGTGTTATCTTTGCAATCGTACTGACCCAGAGAAAGAATTTTTTTTCCTGCTTCCCACTACATTGTATGCCATATTAAGTGGTGGCATTAGAAAGTACATCTTGTCCCTCAATAAATAAGCCGTCATACAGCTATGTGAACGGAAGAATAAAAAAGTTATGGCTCAAGGAAGATAAGGAAGAAAAATGAAAAAGCAAAAGTGAAATAACCTCCAGTATCCTAAAAGTTAAACTCTTTCAATGTTTATTGCTTACATTTTTTTATGTATTATGTAAAAGGGTAACATGGGAGTGGGCCTTCATCAAACTTTTTGTCCAGTCTTGATCCAACTCTCGACCTCAAGAGCAATTTCTTGGGGACAACCACAATGGCCATGGTCTTGGTGGTAATTGGTCATGTGGGAATGTGTATATCTATTCTGCCATGGTTAAATAAATGGGTAACGATTCACATCATCTCATTTTGTATTTGCAATATATAAAAATAAAACATGAAAATTGAGAAAATATCTTTTAAATATTCACATTTCTATGTATTCAAAAATGTAAAAAAAAAAATGAAAATCTTAAAAAATACATATTAATACATTCTAGTTTATTTAGAGTCTAAACAAATTTTAAGGCTCCATATTTTTACCAGAAGTAACTAGAAAGTTAACAGTTCCTTGAAGAAGTCTTAAAAACACCATAGACATTAGACAGAAATACAATCTATATTTCAAACCTTGCCTCTGCTCCCTTTTGACTTATTTAAAAAATATAGCAAACTACTGCATGCAACAGATAATGGGAATATGATGTCATTAGGGAAACATATGTTTATTTTTAAAGGGCCCGCTGGGATTTTTCCATGTGTTGAACAGCTCTGTCTAAGCCTTGATTCATTCACTGGAGTTCTTGTGAATCATAAAACAGGTTTCACTTGTCTCAAGTGTTACTTCAAGCATTATGTATCATTTAGAGGAGAAAACGGCTACACATCCTCTCTTCTGAACGCAGACCAATAAGCAGTCTCTTATATTTCATTTGCTATGGCATATTAAATTACGCTGTAAGCTTTCGTCTTTTGGGAACCCTTTCATTCATCTGGCAGGTCCGTGATTTAGCTGAAGGCTATCTAAGCAGAAAGTATGTTGTTACAAGGCTAATTTGGATTTTGTGCATGTTTAAACCCTATAGTTAGCCATGCTCAGGTTATTTGTGAAATACTTTCTGACACCTATCCTCAGTGACATTCTTAGATCTTTAAACTATTTTTAGGAATGACATCTATTAAGCTTGTGCACTCCCCTATTATTTCATTTAGGTTGCACATTTCTTGCTTTAAAACACATTTTGACCAACCGTTTTATTGAGCGTTAAAGGGGTTGTCCCATGAAAAAAATATTCTACATTTTGCAAACCATCACCTGGATCTGAATACTTTAGTAATTTCAAGTAATTACAAATTTAGTATAGCCGCTGAGTTATTCACTGAAATCTTTCTGTATAGCGCCACCTGCTGTTTGCCCTTTTTCTAAATTCTCTGTCCAGCTCACTAAGGTTGACATACATGCTCAGTTCCATTCTTCAACTGCCCCCAGCTGCAGTGAACACCCCCTGTAATTTAATTCTAGCAATGCATGGGCAGATCTTTGGATCAATGTGATGTACATAGCTGGTTCTAAGTTTGTTAGAAAGAGATTGTCATGTACTACTACAGGCATCCTCAAATTGCAGCCCTCCAGCTGTTGTAAAACTACAACTCCCACAATGCCCTGCTGTAGGCTGATACCTGTAGGCTGTTCTGGCATGCTGGGAGTTGTAGTTTTACAACAGCTGGAGGGCCGCAGTTTGAGAATGCCTGTACTACTATATAATATCTGGTTTTAATTTTTTACATTACACGTGAGATAACCCCTTTAAGAAATAATTCAAAAAGTTGTTTCAATATGATGAAATTACATTGACTAATATATAAGTTGAAATGTACTACAATAAAATAAAATAAAAATTATAAAACTAATAGATTGCAGACAAATAGCTAAATGTGATGGTTTCTAGCAACAAAAATCAATAAATTAAATATTTCATATTTAGACTTTATGGAAACTTCTGTATAAGGGCCCTGGCTCAGTTTTATAAAGCCATAGTATGGCGCCCATATTAGTCTATAATTAGCGAGGAGCAAAGTTACCAAAAATTCCATTCGGCTACTTTGCCAAATTTCACAAAGAAATTCAATTTGTGATGAATTACGTACTTCATAACGAGGTGCATTTCTTTGTATGTAGAAGGCGAATTGACAGAGAACGGAGTTTGCTCTTCCCCCTGTCGCTAAACCCCTCAGATGCCGCGTTCATCACTGATTGTGGCATCTGAGATTAAAATTATGGCCTTTCAGGTGCTAATCCAGTTTTAAAATAATGCATACTCACCTTATTCATTTGATCGTGGAGAGGCCATCACGGCCATCTTGATTGAAGACGTGATGACGCACACGTCAACCCGTGCAAGATTTCGAGCGTTTTCTGCAATCAAGATGGGCGCGACGGTCTCTTTGCATGAAAATCGATAAGGTGAGTAGGTTCATTTCAGGAAAAATTGATTTGTTACCATGAAGCGCGAGGAAATTCGGCTTTGCGACCTTCATATGCCTTCAAATTGGCATTTATTTTTTATTTTACAGTCATGTATGAAAAGAGTTTAAGTATATAACATAACACGTAAAAGAAGAACTGAGTGATAGACTGGCACAAAAAGAGCAAGGACTCTGCCCGCAAGGGCTTAAAAACTAGAAGGGAAGGGGAAGGAGACAGTAGGTGAGAGCAGAATTTGCCAATGTACTGGCAGCATGGTTACTGTAGGTTGTAGGCTTTCCTGAAGCTGTGGATTTTCTGGTTGATTTAGAAGATTTGGAAGGTGGAGGAGAGTCTGATAAGTTGGGGTAGTGAGCTCCACAGTTTGTTGAGATTTAGGCCCCTGTTACCCAGGCACAGCAGGGGTTCATTCACGGCAAAAGGGGGTTCATGTCACCCAGCAATAGAACAGAGGATTTTAAAAGATTTAGGCCCCTGTCACCCAGGCACAGCAGGGGTTCATTCACGGCAAAAGGGGGTTCTTGTCACCCAGCAATAGAACAGAGGATTTTGAGAGATTTAGGCCCCTGTCACCCAGGCACAGCAGGGGTTTGTATACGCCAAAAATGGTAAAATGTCACCCGACGATTGAAAATAAGAATTTTTTCAATTTAGGGCACTAAAACTGGCACTTTTTTAAATTAAAATGGCTCTAAAATAGTCCTTGAAAAGGCTAGAGGGATGTAAAAGGCAGTAAAATGTGCTTAAGAGCATGGCAACTGCTCTGCAAACAAATGTGGATAGGGAAATAACTTAAAATGAAATAAAATAACTAAAAATTACAAATTATTAACCTGCAACTCAGAGAAGGAGGTGGATATGGAGTCGGAGGTTGAGGAGGCAGTGAATGTGGTGTTGTAGGTGGAGGAAGCAATGGAGGAGGAACAGGTAGCCAACAATGTATTTTTTTATTTTTTTTATTGGGGTAGATAGCCCCTAAAATATAGGGACAAATAAAAAAAAAGAAAACAAAGAATCATTGCACTTGACTTGAGTACAAGAATGTATGTTTGATGGTGGTATAAATGTCTATTCTGCACAAGGTACAGACAAGTCTTTAATGAACGTGAGCTTGTCCACGTTGGCTGTGGACAGGCCACTGCGTCTGTCAGTAATGACGCCTCCTGCCGTGCTAAATATACGTTCAGAGAGTACACTGGCTGCAGGGCAGGCCAGCACCTCCAAGGCATACAGGGCAAGCTCTGGCCATGTGGACAATTTGGAGACCCAGAAGTTGAATGGGGCAGAACCATCAGTCAGTACGTGTAGTCGCGTGCACAGGTACTGTTCCACCATGTTGTTCAAATGCTGCCTCCTGCCAACACGCTCTATATCAGCAGTTGGGGCCGGTTGTTGCGGTGAGGTGACAAAGCTTTTCCACATGTCGGCCATGCTAACCCTGCCTTCTGAGGTGCTGGCGCTGACACAGCTGTGTTGGCGACCTCTTCCTCCTCCCCTGCCTTCGCCTTGTGCTTCCACTTGTCCCCCGGCGTCAGTCGGGAATGCTCTCAGGAGCGCGTCTACCAGCGTGCGCCTGTAGTTGCACATCTTCCGATCATGCTCCAGTGAGGGAATTAAGGACGGCACATTGTCTTTGTAACGGGGATCCAGCAGGGTGGCCACCCAGTAGTCAGCACACGTCAAAATGTGGGCAACTCTGCAGTCGTTGGGCAGGCACTGCAGCATGTAGTCGCTCATGTGTGCCAGGCTGCCCAGAGGTAAGGACAAGCTGTCCTCTGTGGGAGGCGTATCGTCTGCGTCCTCGGTATCCCCCCCCAGCCACGCACCAGTGATGGGCCCGAGCTGCGTTGGATACCACCCCGCTGTGAACATGCTTCATCCCCATCCTCCTCCTCATCCTCCAGTAGTGGGCCCTGGCTGGCCAAATTTGTACCTGGCCTCTGCTGTTGCAAAAATCCTCTTTCTGAGCCACTTCTAAAAGACTGGCCTGAAAGTGTAAGTGATGACCCCTCTTCCTCCTCTTCATCCTGGGCCACATCCTCTTCCATCATCGCCCTAAGTGTTTTCTCAAGGAGACAGTGAACAGTGGTATTGTAACGCTGATAACGGCGTCATCGCCACTGGCCATGTTGGTGGAGTACTCGAAACAGCGCAACAGGGCACACAGGTCTCGCATGGAGGCCCAGTCATTGGTGGTGAAGTGGTGCTGTTCCTCAGTGCGTGCTGCAGCTGAAACTCCACTATGCTGCTGCTCGCACAGTCTTTCCAGCATGTGCAAGGTGGAGTTCCACCTGGTGGGCACGTTGCATATGAGGCGGTGAGCGGGAAGGCCGAAGTTACACTGTAGAGCAGACAGCCGAGCGGCGGCAGGATGAGAACGCCGGAAGCGCCCACAGACGGCTCGCACTTTATGCAGCAGCTCTGACATGTCGCGGCAGTTGTGAATGAATTTCTGCACCACCAAATTCAGCACATGCGCCAGGCAAGAGATGTGCGTCAAACCGGCTAGTCCCAGAGCTGCAACAAGATTTCGCCCATTATCGCACACCACTAGGCCGGGATTGAGGCTCACTGGCAGCAACCACTCGTCGGTCTGTTGTTCTATACCCCGCCACAACTCCTGCACGGTGTGGGGCCTGTCCCCCAAACACATCAGTTTCAGAACGGCCTGCTGACGTTTACCCCTGGCTGTGCTGAAGTTGGTGGTGAAGGTCTGTCGCTGACCGGATGAGGAGGTGGTAGAAGAGGAGGAGGAAGCCGAGTAGGAAGAGGAGGCAACAGGAGGCAAAGAATGATGCCCTGCGATCCTTGGCGGCGGAAGGACGTGCGCCAAACAGCTCTCCGCCTGGGGCCCAGCCGCCACTACATTTACCCAGTGTGCAGTTAGGGAGATATAGCGTCCCTGGCCGTGCTTACTGGTCCACGTATCTGTGGTTAGGTGGACCTTGCCACAGATGGCGTTGTGCAGTGCACACTTGATTTTATCCGATACTTGGTTGTGCAGGGAGGGCACGGCTCTCCTGGAGAAGTAGTGGCGGCTGGGAACGACGTACTGTGGGACAGCAAGTGACATGAGCTGTTTGAAGCTGTCTGTGTCCACCAGCCTGAATGACAGCATTTCAAAGGCCAGAAGTTTAGAAATGCTGGCATTCAGGGCCAGGGATCGAGGGTGGCTAGGTGGGAATTTACGCTTTCTCTCAAAGGTTTGTGAGATGCAGGGGCGTTGCTAGGGTCTCAAAAGATCCGGGGCACAAGCCCCAATAAATATGTTGCCCCCCCCCCTGCACTTTGCTGTACTTGCTATACAGCAGCACTTACCTGTCACATCCAGGGCCTCCAGGTGACGTCTCCTCTCTGTCATCATCTTCTCTGTAGATCTTCTCTCTCATCATCTTCTCCACTCGGTCTGGACAACTTCTCTCAGCCGCCTCGTCTCTGCAGAGTGTGACACACAGACATCTTAGCTTCCTCACATTCTATCATTATCCCCCAACTGGAGTCCCCACAGTGTTATCCTGCTGCTTGCTGTCGTCCCCGTCCCCCCCCCCAGGGGTGTAGCTATAGGGGGTGCAGAGGTAGCAGTCGCTATCGGGCCCAGGAGCCTGAAGGAGCTCAAAGACACTTGTGCCGCCTAAGAAGACACACAAAGCAGTGAGTGAAGGGGGGCCCAAGCTGAACTCTTGCATCGGGGCCCATAAGCCTTTAGGTACGCCCGTGCCCCCCCAATACCCCCAAATACTATCCTGAAGAAACATTACTACCCCCCATAGTAATAGTGCTCCTCATAGTCCCACCAATAGTAATTCCCTTCTAGAATGCCCTCATTAGTAACACTGCCCCAACCGTAATAATGCTCCCCATGAGTGCCCCCATTATTAGAAGAGCCCTCCCATATTAATAATACCCTCACAGAGTCCCCAGTAGAAATAAGGCCCCCTATTGTTCCCCCAGTGGCAATAAAGCTCCCTACAGACTCCTCAGTAGTAATAAGGCCCTCATAGTGCGCTTAGTAGAAATAAGGCGGATCTATAAGACCCTCCTATAGAGCCCCCAGTAGTATTAAGACCGTCTATAATGTCCCCTGGATCTGCAGTGCCCCCTGCAGTTATAATCCTCCCTCCACCATACAGTCCCATGTAAATAACATCACCTCCTCCCCAGCCGCCTCCAATGCACAATCCCATGTAAACATCACCCCCTAAGGCTACTTTCACACTTGCGTTCGTGCGGATCTGTCCTGTACTTGTAAAGGACGGATCCACACCGATAATACAAACAAATGCATCCGTTCAGGACCGATTCGTTTGTATTAGATTTGAATTTCTAAGTCCCAATACGGATCCGTCCTGACTTACATTGAAAGTCAATGGGGGACAGATCAGTTTACAATTGCACCATTTTGTGTCAATGCAATTACATTGTAAGTCAGGACAGATCCGTTTGGCTCCGCAAGGGCATGCGGACACAAAAACGCTGCTTGCAGCATTTTGGGGTCCGCCTCCAAAACGGAATGGGGGGCCGTACGGAGCCGAACGAATGCATTCTGAATGGATCCGCATCCATTCAGAATGCATTGGGGTTAAACTGATGCATTTGGGGCTGCTTGTGAGAGCCTTGAAACGGATCTCACAAGCGGATCCCCAAACGCAAGTGTGAACGTAGCCTAAACATTAAGTTCCATGTACATAAACATCATTCCCCCCCACCATCCACTTTCAACATACAGTCCCATGTAAATAACATCACTCCCTCCCCAAGCCACCTCAAGCACACAGTTCCATGTCAATAACATCCCTCCCTTCAGCCCTAACATGCATCCCAGTTAAATAACTACAACTCCCAGCATTGCTCTGCCTCTCCCTTCACTTACCTCTACTCATGTACAGACATCACCATTAGGCTCCTTCTCCTCTTCACTCCGGTCCAATCCTGCACTGGTCACATGATGGTGACATCATCCAGGTAATCCTATCACAGCCTGTTTTGCTGGTCACATGACCTGTGATGTCACCACAGGTCCTTCAGCTCTTCCCAGTGTGTTAGATTCAATTGTATTGCCGTTCTGTGTACGGCAATACAGTAGTATCTAGCAGGTACTAGATACAACTTTTGGTTTTGAAGGTGCTTACTCCACTGCAGCCCGTGTCTCGCATGTAGATGCATGGTCATGCAGGTTGTGCTAAGGTTCAGAACGTTAATGCCTCGCTTCAGGCTCTGATGGCACAGCGTGCAAACCACTCGGGTCTTGTCGTCAGCACATTGTGTGAAGAAGTGCCATGCCAGGGAACTCCTTGAAGCTGCCTTTGGTGTGCTCGGTCCCTGGTGACGGTGGCCAGTAGCAGGCGAACTGTTTTGGCGACGGCTGCTCTGCTTTTGCACCCTGCTCCCGTTTTTGCTACGCTGTTGGCTCAGTCTCACCACTGCCTCTTCCTCCGAACTCTGAAAGTCAGTGGCACGACCTTCATTCCATGTGGGGTCTAGGACCTCATCGTCCCCTGCATCGTCTTCCAAGCAGTCTCCCTCCCTGGCCTCCTTTTCGGTCTGCACACTTCAGAAAGACGCAGCAGTTGGCACCTGTGTTTCGTCATCATCAGAGACGTGCTGAGGTGGTATTCCCATGTCCTCATCAGGAAACATAAGTGGTTGTGCATCAGTGCATTCTATGTCTTCCACCCCTGAGGAAGGGCTAGGTGGATGCCCTTGGGAAACCCTGCCAGTAGAGTCTTCAAACAGCATAAGAGACTGCTGCATGACTTGAGGCTCAGACAGGTTCCCCGATATGCACGGGGGTGATGTGACAGACTGATGGGCATGGGTTTCAGGCGCCACCTGTGCGCTTCTCTGCAGAAGACTGGGTGGGAGATAATGTGAACGTGCTGGATCCACTGTCGGCCACCCAATTGACTAGCGCCTGTACTTGCTCAGGCCTTACCATCCTTAGAACGGCATTAGGCCCGACCAAATATCGCTGTAGATTCTGGCGGCTACTGGGACCTGAGGTAGTAGGTTCAGTAGGAAGTGTAGCTGTGGCAGAACGGCCACGTCCTCTCCCTGCACCAGAGGCTCCACCAACACCACCACGACAATGACCACGTCCCTTATTAGATGTTTTCCTCATAGTTAGCGTTCACCAAGCAAAGTAAAAAGTGGTTAAGTATGTAAAAAATTATTAACAGCCAATAATAATCCCTGATGTAGGGTATTGCAATCTATTTTTTTTTTTAAACTCTATATGACAGCAGTATTTGTGGCCTAAATGTGACAGTCACCTATGCAAGTGTAATGTCAGATGTGCAGTATATCAGAGGGATTTTTCACCACAGTATCCTAAAAGCCTTATTTGTGGCCTAAATGTGACAGTCACTTATGCACGTCTAATCCCAAATGTGCAGTATATTAGAGGGTTTTTTCACCCCAGTAACCAAAAAGCCGTATTTCTGTTCTAAATCTGACAGTCACTTATGCACGTGTAATCCCAGATGTGCAGTATATTAGAGGGTTTTTTCACCCTAACCAAAAAGCTGTATTTCTGTCCTAAATGCGACAGTCACTTATGCACGTGTAATCCCAGATGTGCAGTATATCAGAGTCTTTTTTCACCCCAGTATGCCAAAGCCGTATTTATGGCCTAAATGTGACAGTCACTTATGCACGTCTAATCCCAGATGTGCAGTATATTAGAGGGTTTTTTCACCCCAGTAACCAAAAAGCCGTATTTATGGCCTAAATGTGACAGTCACTTATGCACGTCTAATCCCAGATGTGCAGTATATTAGAGGGTTTTTTCACCCCAGTAACCAAAAAGCCATATTTCTGTCCTAAATCTGACAGTCACTTATGCACGTGTAATCCCAGATGTGCAGTATATTAGAGGGTTTTTTCACCCTAACCAAAAAGCTGTATTTCTGTCCAAAATGTGACAGTCACTTATGCACGTGTAATCCCAGATGTGCAGTATATCAGAGGCTTTTTTTACCCCAGTATGCCAAAGCCGTATTTATGGCCTAAATGTGACAGTCACTTATGCACGTCTAATCCCAGATGTGCAGTATATTAGAGGCTTTTTTCACCCCAGTAACCAAAAAGCCGTATTTATGGCCTAAATGTGACAGTCACTTATGCTTGTCTAATCCTAGATGTGTAGTATATTAGAGGGTTTTTTCACCCTAACCAAAAAGCTGTATTTCTGTCCTAAATGTGACAGTCACTTATGCTTGTCTAATCCCAGATGTGCAGTATATTAGAGGGTTTTTTCACCCTAACCAAAAAGCTGTATTTCTGTCCTAAATGTGACAGTCACTTATGCTTGTCTAATCCCAGATGTGCAGTATATCAGAGGCTTTTTTCACCCCAGTATGCCAAAGCTGTATTTCTGGACTTGCAGATAGCCTGTGCTGGTGCACTATCGTTGCATAAAATGGCTGCCGATCATGTATTGATATTGACTAACTGAAGAAAAAAAAGTTCGTCTTCAGCAGTAGTTCGCTCAGGGCAGGCTTAAAAAAATTGTGCACTGCGCCCACAAAACACTTTTGCTGTAGATCGCTGAGTACATAAACCAGTTCTTAATAAGATTTCTCCCTAATCTCTCCCTCACAGCAGCTGCAGCCTCTCCCTTCACTAATCCGAGCAGAGTGACGGGCGGCACTACGTGACTCCAGCTTAAATAGAGGCTGGGTCACATGCTGCAGTTGGCCAATCACAGCCATGCCAATAGTAGGCATGGCTGTGATGGCCTTTTGGGGCAAGTAGTATGACGCTTGTTGATTGGCTGCTGTGCAGCCTTTCAAAAAGCGACATAAAAATCGCCGAACACCGAACCCGAACTTTTACGTAAATGTTCGGGTCCGGGTCCTGAAAACCCTAAAGTTCGGTACGAACCCGAACTTTACAGTTCAGGTTCGCTCAACTCTAGTGATGAGTATTTGATCAGTGGGGATCCAAAGTCTATGGGACTGCAAAGATAGTCAGGTACAGTGCTAGTTCTGAAGATTGGCGGGTGTCCCAGAGCTTCCTCTAATATGACACTTATGACCTGTGGATAGATGATACTTCCCTATGTCATGCCACCAGTCACTATATATAAGAATCATTTCGTACCTCACTGATCTGCTGTTTTTCTATTCACTTGTCCCTCAAGTCCCCTGTCACATGCTGCTCAATTCCTTCTGCCACTACCAGTTTCTGGCCATGTTTCAGCTTCAGAGAAGTACCCACAAAGTGTCCACTTGATCTGCTCTGCCTTCTGGCAGCATCAGTTACAGCCCACTATACATCTCCTGCTTTCCTCAGCCTGCCTAGTACTCCACATTACCCAACCCACTAGACCTACATGTGCACTGGAAACCCATCCACTACACCTAGGAGCGTCCACAGTACATATTATCTCTGCATGCCAAGAAGGATGGGATCAACGTCACAGAAGGCCCCTGAACAGAAGCAGGGGGTTTCAATTGTGTATAAATGGTAATAATTTTATAAATATGCACAGTACAAAGACGGTGGGATGCGGCCAGGGGTGGACTGGGAGCTTAAATACAGTTGAATCCAGGAGGGCACCTGGCCACCGGCCATCTGCCTTAGTGCCTAGTTCTCCTTGCATTAATTAATGCTGAGAGTATCAGATCCTCATGTACTTGACTGGTGGCCATGAGGATTGCTCAGGCAGCCTCCTGGGCATCCGCCTAATGAGAAATTTCCCTGTAGACTCTATGGCTAGTCCACCCCTGGACCCGGCCAATGTAATGTTCTCATTAATGACAACACATACATTCTTGATGGTACCAGAAGCAGGTTGAAACACATGTACTATGTACCTGATGCTTATGCAAGCAAGGGGACGTACAGAGGTAGAGATGAACGAAGCTCTAAAAAATTCGATTCGGCACCTTCGCCAAACTTCATCAAGAAATTTGATTCATTACTAATTACTTTCATTGGCAATCACACCTCCCCTGTTATTTAACCACTCAGATGCCCCCCATATCACTGATAAAGTCACTGCGTGCGGCCAGCACGATCACATGTTGATGTCTTCACACTCGCTGCAGGTTCTTTAGTAGGTGAGAGAATTTTTTATTTTATTTTTTTCAGCCACTATTTTAGGAAAAATTGACTCGTTACCATGAAACACAAGGAAGTTCAGCTTCACGGTGAATCAAATTTTTCCTAAACTTCGGATCCAATTTTGCTTCGGATGCTTCAATTCGTTCAACACTATACAGAGGGGTTACGTGAGGTCAATCAAGAGGTTGGAAATTGTAAGAAAATTTTAATAACAAGCTATTTATTAATACTGTAATGAATAATGAACTAATAATGAAATAATAAAGCAAATTTTCAGATTACCCCTTTAATGCAATATCTAATCACAAAAATGCATTTCTATTAATAGTCCTTATTTTTTCTTACTTAAAAAAAACACAAAATGTACTGATAAATAGGTTTTTTTCAAGGGTTTTCCAGTGGGATTTAAAAAAGGGGGTGTGCAGAAAGGCATTACTCACCAATCACCTTCTGCTGTTTCTCCAACGCTGCTTTGGTCCCAACTGCTCTACACATCCTGGTCCAAGCTCAACATACAGAACATGGGTGGATATCCCTGCTCAGCCAATCATTGGCCGCAGTAGTGATGCTCCTTACCTGTTGACTGGTTGATTGAGCAGTCATTTCTTGTGTTTCAGGCTGGTACCAGGCAATGGAGAGCAGTGGGGAACGGTCTGGCATCAGAGGGTATCGATGAAGTGAGGTAATACTTTTTTTTTTGTTTTTGTTTTTATGGCTCCCACTTGAAATAAAAAAGAAAAATCTCAATGCTCACTTTATTGTTTTGCTTTTATCTAACACAGTACATTATTTCAATTTGGAAGATCAGACGCTTCATTAATTTAATTGCTGAGAAAACAGTCACCAAAGCTGTGTGACCTTCTGCTTTCGCCACGTGTGGGAATTTGACCTAATTTGATTGTGTTAAAATTAGAGACGGTGCAAGGAATATTACTTAAGAAAATACTCCTTTTCTGCTGCCAGCCTGTATTTCCCGGTGTAATTGTCTTCTTGATACACATGGCAGCTTGGACGCACGGCTCAGGTTTACTTAGTTGCTCTGAGAGCAGGATCCAGATGTTGCAAAACACACTGTGCCACTCAGTCATAATTAAGTCAAGTCTAATATGCATCTGTCAGGAGCTATTGACCTTCACCGGTGATGTTGAAATAAAGGCTTTGATACTCTAGCAGACGTTTAAGGATTTTTGACGGAATAATGTCAAAGGTTCGCCTGTTTTGGCAGGATATTAGCCCTTGAGATTGAAATGACAAATGTTTTATGCCTAATCTAAAACAACAATGAAACAGTGATATTTCAATTGGGATGTCTAATGTATAGTATCGCTTTACTCTTGTGGGTCACAGTAAGACCCTAGAACCTATGAACACTTAAAGTCTTCAAGGTGACGTTAATGATACTAAAATATTCCATTACTGACATGCAACCAAAATGAGGAGATTTTAACCCGTTTAAGATAATTTAAGGTAACTATTACATTACTGGAGTATTATCTCTTAATGAATCGGTAATGGGAGAAGACAAACGGATCAAAACCTATTGCATCTGTCATCTGCCAATAGCTTTGTGTTACTTTCAATGGCAAATCATGATATTTATTAGTGAAAAAAACATACAAAAATCAAATGCCTAAAAATAAGTTAAAACAAAGCACACAGTATCTCCCCTCACATTTTTTAAACATTTTACTGTATCTTTTCATGGGACACACTGAAGATATGACACTTTGATACAATGTAGAGTAGTCGGTGTACAGCTTGTATAACAGTGTAAATTTGGTGTGCCCTCAAAATAACTCAACATACTGCTGTCTAAACTGCTGGCAACAAAAGTGAGTACATCCCTAGGTGAAAATGGCCAAATTGTGCCCAAAGTGTCAATATTTTGTGTGGCCACCATTATTTTCCAGTCTTAACTCTCTTGAGCATGGAGTTCACTAGAGCTTCACAGGTTGCCACTGGAATCCTCTTCCACTCCTCCGTGATGTCACAGACGTTCCCGCGACAGGTGGCGAGAGATCGGTGAGGCTGGCAACACGTGTTTTTCCCTGTGGATCAATAGGCTTTGTGTTGTTTCTGGTATGGCCACACCTCTTGCCTCAGGTGTTGCTAATGTTGTCATTTAAGCTTCCTTATTTATAGTTGCTTCTCCCACAATGCTGTGAGGTTTATAGCTTCAGTTTCAGTTGTGGATAGCTGGTGTGTGGATCTCGGCGGAGTTCCTGGTGCTTCTATGGCTCCTTTGAAGTTAAGTCTTTCCTTTCCCTTTTAGTATTTTGTTTGGGTTCTGTGTGTTGCATTTTGTATTAGGCCTGTAGAAGACTCCTGTTCGTCCTTCCTTTTGGAGGAACAGGTAGTCTCGTCCCTGCCATTAGTTCCAGGGTCCTATAGGGCTAGATAGGTATTCCTGCGTATGAACTCACCTACCTCTGGGGTCTGTTCATACTGGTAGTCAGTCAGGATTTTGGCTAGGGTTTTACCTAGTTCTCAGGCCTGATTCCCTGTTCCCCCCTTCCCTCTTCCTCGGTGAGGTGTTTCCCTCCCACATCAAAGCGTGACACATGAGGACATTTGACAAGGTTAGAGACCTTGTGGTCCTCCACCTTCCATTTGACGATGCCCCACATATGCTTAATAGGGTTTAGGTTAGCTAACCATCCCACCATGTTTCTTTTGTAGAATCCACCATTTCCTGCAGCTCCTCCCCTAAACATCATCCCTCTAGATACAGGTGAAACTCGAAAAATTAGAATATCGTGCAAAAGTTAATTTATTTTAGTACTGCAACTTAAAAGGAGATGCATTAATGCAACCTAAAATTAGAAAATTAGGGAAAGGTTCAATATTCTAGGCTCAAAGTGTCACACTCTAGTCAGCTAATTAATCCATACCCCCTGAGCAAAGGGTACCTGAGATTGTGACTTTGGGGTTTTCATAAGCTGTAAGCCATAAGAATCCAAATTAAGGCTTGAAATATCTCGCTTTGCATGTAATGAGTCCATCTCATATATTAGTTTCACCTTTTAAGTTGCATTACTGAAATAAATGAACTTTGCACAATATTCTAGTTTTTCGAGTTTCTCCTGTATATATAAAACTCCCATAACATTGAATGGGAGCTACTCAAACAGCTTAAGATAGCGATTTACACTGCCACCATAACTTTTCAGTTACCGGAAATAGTATACCTAGCTGTGTTACACTATATCATTATTTTAGCTTACCCAACCAGCACCTTCTAAGGATATTCTGACCTCAGCCATGAATAACCATTTAAGGATATTTTTATTGTATACATTGCATGCCCTTACTCAATGGAGCCCTAGGTTGCTACCTTCTTCCCCTACCCTTTATCCTGGGCCATGCATGCCAGAATATCATAAACATTAAATTATATATAATATATATTGGGGGAAAATTAATACATTATTTTTTCTACATTTATTTACATATTTTGCTTTTTATAAATTACTGGGATTTGTATACAAAAAGCATGATATGAGAATTTATTTTGACAAACCTATTGAATAGCCGAAACCCTTCTTTTAGAAGCTGCCTTGCTGCTTTGTCTGCAAGTTATCATTTGTTAGTGCAAATCCATTACAGCTAATTGTACTTCCCTTTCAAAGACAGACTTTCCATCCACATCTGGTTCAAATTTGTCCTTGAATCGTCCAACAAATGTTACAACAGGACTGTACAATGTGTACTATATTAAATTGTTGAATGACCCAAGCCTAAAGGTGAGAAACAAATTTGCACCCTGTTAAAATATCCAATTACAACACTTGGTCATATACAGTAAGTTATTAATATAGGATTAGGCTCTGGGTTCTAGAATATCATTTTCAACGTCCATTTCAAGGGGAGGGAGGTTGTGGACAATTACAGCAGGTAACATTTGGAAAGGACCTTATGAGCTTATAGAGTGATTTATTCCTACGAGGAACTAACAAGAATAGCATGAAATAAGTCTACAATGTGTGAGTACGGATGTTGCATTGGCAAACCTTTCTCTTGGCAATTATCAATACCACCATGGTTAAACAATATATTCTGTAATAGGTTCTCATGTTTTCCCAGTGAAACATGTTATATAAAAATGTTCTTCACGTCTCAGAAATGTGTAAAGTTGCCTTAGGAGGTTTATTAGGATAATACAGGCAATAACGGTTGAGGATGCTTTTGTGCATTTTCAGTAATGCACATGATAGACTTTGCCGGGTTTTCAATCAGATATGTGTCATCTTGTAATTTAGGTCTTTTTGGGCTTTTTTGTTCTGAAACCAATGAAGACCACATTGTTCTGTGATACAAAATGGTAAGCGGAGAGCAGTCATGGTACCCTTATGATAAAATTGTGAAGAGCAGTCATGTGAGGGTACGGCCACATGGTTAGGTTTCTGCATGTGCAGCAAGCCCCTGAGGAGCCGGTGCAGAGGATGTGAGTGTTAGTGGTCCTGAGAAGAAGTTATGTCACAATGCACTCCCTCAGGCCTTCGCCCCCTGGGGTTCAGTGCAGTAAAAACATGGTTTGAAAGGATCAGGCAAAGGATGAGTTACATTACATCCAGCTATCATCTGCACAAGGTGCAATGTTTCTATCCCCAGCTGATGAGATATGGAAGGTGGAAGGCAAGATGGCAGACAATAGCACCCTAGAGTAGTCTTTTTCTCTCTCCTGACTTCCCTTCGCTAACAGAAATAAGCTGGCACTTGTGGCTATAGGTGTCAACTTCTAATAGGCAGGCTTTTGAATATGCCTGTCCTGAACTGTGGCGATGGGTGTCTTAACTTGTTATCCCCTCACCTGCAGTGGAGTCTGTATAGCTGTAGTGCTAATCACTCTGCTGACTGTAAACACTGTAGATTGCAGATCTTCGATCGCCTGGGACTCCACAGCCTCCCTGGAGTAGTGATCCTTACAATAGAGCAATGTCTTTAGTTCTTAGTCCCTTGGAACTGGAGCAGACCATGACCCCAGATGATCTTCAATTGGAATGCTTTTATTTGACGAGTACATTAGGTAGACATGTGGCAGTTCGTGTTAACGTTTTCGGCGCGTAGGCCTTCGTCAGACACTATGCCGCAGTCGGTAGCCAGGATAGAGAGGGTGTTCACACCTAGTAAATTGGTGCATATAGCACCTTGATGGAAGAGGTGTCTTCCTTCATAAGAATAAACTTACCCCGCTCCCTGCGCCGTTCCTAGTCTCCCAGTGCGCCGATGAAAACATCCGGTGTCGGGGCGAAGCAGCCAATGGAAGGCGGGGACGGAGACGAGCCTCCCTAGCATTTCGGGTGTCCCCGCCTGCAATTGGCTGCTCCTTCCCCCCCAGACAGTGAATGTTTTCATCTGGGCACGGGGCGAAGCAGCGTCGGCGGTGTGGGTACTAGGAACAGCGCAGGGAGCGGGGTAAGTATATTCCCTGTGAGGGGCCCAGCATATGGAGTGGCAGTTTATAGTATTGGATAACCCCTTTAAGGATTGGGAAGTGAGTTACATTGAATCAATTGATAGAAAGACAGGTTTTAGCACTAGGGACAGGATAGAGTCAGTTAGTGTACTGGGTTTGACCTCTTCATATACATAAAGACTCTGCTGCACTGCTCATTATTTTTTAAAGAGGCAGTATTCGTGCAGTGGCCAGCAGCATATATTTTGGCTGCAGACATGCACTTGAGCATTTAAAAAAAAAAAAAACTGTTGCAAACTTTCTACAATTTATAAGTGCACAATAAGCATATTTTTCATCGTCACCGTCAGCATATTTTTTCTGAAGACTCTGTCCGATTATGCATTGTTTAGCCCAAGTCCTGCTTCTTCTGATACTACTGTGTGTGTGTGTGTGTGTTTGTGTATATATATATATATATATATATATATACACTGCTCAAAAAAATAAAGGGAACACTTAAACAACACAATGTAACTCCAAGTCAATCACACTTCTGTGAAATCAAACTGTCCACTTAGGAAGCAACACTGAGTGACAATCAATTTCACATGCTGTTGTGCAAATTGGATAGACAACAGGTGGAAATTATAGGCAATTAGCAAGACACCCCCAATAAAGGAGTGGTTCTGCAGGTGGTGACCACAGACCACTTCTCAGTTCCTATGCTTCCTGGCTGATGTTTTGGTCACTTTTGAATGCTGGCGGTGCTTTCACTCTAGTGGTAGCATGAGACGTAGTCTACAACCCACACAAGTGGCTCAGGTAGTGCAGCTTATCCAGGATAGCACATCAATGCGAGCTGTGGCAACAAGGTTTGCTGTGTCTGTCAGCGTAGTGTCCAGAGCATGGAGGCGCTACCAGGAGACAGGCCAGTACATCTGGAGACGTGGAGGAGGACGCGGAGCACATGTGACAGACGTGACAGAGTCTGGAGACGCCATGGAGAACGTTCTGCTGCCTGCAACATCCTCCAGCATGACCGGTTTGGCATTAGGTCAGTAATGGTGTGGGGTGGCATTTCTTTGGAGGGCCGCACAGCCCTCCATGTGCTCGCCAGAGGTAGCCTGACTGCCATTAGGTACCGAGATGAGATCCTCAGACCCCTTGTGAGACCATATGCTGGTGCGGTTGGCCCTGGGTTCCTCCTAATGCAAGACAATGCGAGACCTCATGTGGCTGGAGTGTGTCAGCAGTTCCTGCAAGATGAAGGCATTGATGCTATGGACTGGCCCGCCCGTTTTCCAGACCTGAATCCAATTGAGCACATCTGAGACATCATGTCTCGCTCTATCCACCAACGTCACGTTGCACCACAAACTGTCCAGGAGTTGGCAGATGCTTTAGTCCAGGTCTGGGAGGAGATCCCTCAGGACACCGTCCGCCACCTCATCAGGAGCATGCACAGGCGTTGTAGGGAGGTCATACAGGCACGTGGAGGCCACACACACTACTGAGCCTCATTTTGACTTGTTTTAAGGACATTACATCAAAGTTGGATCAGCCTGTAGTGTGTTTTTCCACTTTAATTTTGAGTCCAAATCCAGACCTCCATGGGTTGAAAAATTTGATTTCCATTTTTTTATTTTTGTGTGATTTTGTTGTCAGCACATTCAACTATGTAAAGAACAAAGTATTTCAGAAGAATATTTAATTAACTCAGATCTAGGATGTGTTATTTTTGTGTTCCCTTTATTTTTTTGAGCAGTGTATATATATACCAGCAGACATTATTCCCCAAAAGCGATATTTTTAAAATTTCTAACATAACAAATCCTCCAGTGCAGTTTGGTATTAACCAGAATGTTTGTTACCACTAAGGCTACTTTCACACTTGCGTTCAGAGAGGATCCGTCTGGTGTCTGCACAGATGGATCCTCTCCTATAATGCAGACGTTTGGATCTGTTCAGAACGGATCCGTCTGCATTATAGTTTAGAAAAAATTCTAAGTGTGAAAGTACAAACCGGATTCCAAAAAAGTTGGGACACTATACAAATCGTGAATAAAAATTGAATGCAATGATGTGGAGGTGCCAACTTCTAATATTTTATTCAGAATAGAACATAAATCACGGAACAAAAGTTTAAACTGAGAAAATGTACCATTTTAAGGGAAAAATATGTTGAATCAGAATTTCATGGTGTCAACAAATCCCCAAAAAGTTGGGACAAGGCCATTTTCACCACTGTGTGGCATCTCCCCTTCTTCTTACAACACTCAACAGACGTCTGGGGACCGAGGAGACCAGCTTCTCAAGTTTAGAAATAGGAATGCTCTCCCATTCTTGTTTAATACAGGCCTCTAACTGTTCAATCGTCTTGGGCCTTCTTTGTTGCACCTTCCTCTTTATGATGCGCCAAATGTTCTCTATAGGTGAAAGATCTGGACTGCAGACTGGCCATTTCAGTACCCGGATCCTTCTCCTGCGCAGCCATGATGTTGTGATTGATGCAGAATGTGGTCTGGCATTATCTTGTTGAAAAATGCAGGGTCTTCCCTGAAAGCGATGACGTCTGGATGGGAGCATATGTTGTTCTAGAACCTGAATATATTTTTCTGCATTGATGGTGCCTTTTCAGACATGGGCAAGCTGCCCATGCCACACGCACTCATGCAACCCCATACCATCAGAGATGCAGGCTTCTGAACTGAGCGTTGATAACAACTTGGGTTGTCCTTGTCCTCTTTGGTCCGGATGACATGGCGTCCCAGATTTCCAAAAAGAACTTCGCATCGTGACTCATCTGACCACAGAACAGTCTTCCATTTTGCCACACTCCATTTTAAATGATCCCTGGCCCAGTGAAAACGCCTGAGCTTGTGGATCTTGCTTAGAAATTGCTTCTTCTTTGCACTGTAGAGTTTCAGCTGGCAACGGCGGATGGCACGGTGGATTGTGTTCACTGACAATAGTTTCTGGAAGTATTCCTGAGCCCATTCTGTGATTTCCTTTACAGTAGCATTCCTGTTTGTGGTGCAGTGTCGTTTAAGGGCCCAGAGATCACGGGCATCCAGTATGGTTTTACGGCCTTGACCCTTACGCACAGAGATTGTTCCAGATTCTCTGAATCTTCAGATGATGTTATGCACAGTTGATGATGATAGATACAAAGTCTTTGCAATTTTTCGCTGGGTAACACCTTTCTGATATTGCTCCACTATCTTTCTGCGCAACATTGTGGGAATTGGTGATCCTCTACCCATCTTGGCTTCTGAGAGACACTGCCACTCTGAGAGGCTCTTTTTATACCCAATCATGTTGCCAATTGACCTAATTAGTGTTAATTGGTCTTCCAGCTCTTCGTTATGCGCAAATTTACTTTTTCCAGCCTCTTATTGCTACTTGTCCCAACTTTTTGGGGATTTGTTGACACCGTGAAAATTGGAATCAACGTATTTTTCCTTTAAAATGATACATTTACTCGGATTAAACGTTTGATCTGTCATCTACGTTCTATTACAAATAAAATATTGACATTTGCCATCTCCACATCATTGCATTCAGTTTTTATTCACAATTTGTTTAGTGTCCCAACTTTTTTGGAATCCGGTTTGTAGTTCAGACGGATCTGTCCAGACTTTACATTGAAAGTCAATGGGGACGGATCCGTTTGAAAATTGAGCCATATTGTGTCATCTTCAAACGGATCCGTCCCCATTGACTTACATTGTAAGTCTGGACGGATCCGTTTGCCTCCGCACGGCCAGGCGGACACCCGAACGCTGCAAGCAGCGTTCGGGTGTCCGCTTGCTGAGCGGAGCGGAGGCTGAACGCTGCCAGACTGATGCATTCTGAGCGGATCCGCGTCCACTCAGAATGCATTAGGGCAGTACGGATGCGTTCGGGGCCGCTTGTGAGCCCCTTCAAACGGAGCTCACAAGCGGAGCCCCGAACGCTAGTGTGAAAGTAGCCTAATCATCCATTTACCCATACCCATATATGTGACTGTCACATTGATGTTACTAATAATGTATTGGCGGTAAAGAGTTTGGAAATAGTTGCACACAGTCCTAGGAGACCCCAGAATGTTAATTAGTTTTCAGGATAATTAGAGCACTTTTGGTTCAAGTCAAATTTATTCCTACCCAAATCTAATCTTCTGAACGATTTGTTAGGTTAGAATCAGACCCGAAATGAATTTCAAGAAATTCGCTCACCTCTAGAAATGAAAGACTGAAGACATGAAGGCGTCCTTAGTATTGTCATAGGACCTGCACAGACTAGGACTATCATATGTACCAACATTGAGTTATAGGATAATTAATTTACATCTGGTGGCAATAGAGGCAGAGCTTGCCAAGAGCTCATTTGTATACCTTCTTCCCACAATTCCAGAGGAGCGCTGCCTGGCCTATAAGACTCTTCATGCTGATTAGGTGCTCTCTATGAGAAGATATGGTATCCCCTGAATCTAAATAGAGAAACCATGGAAAATAATGCACTGAAACAATAGATGCAAACATAATATATGGACTAAGCCCAATAATAAAATCGGAGACTCTTAGCCAATATATTTGCCAAGACTGAGACCACCTTGGTGTGGGTAGGTGGGCACAGATGTGTTTTGATCAAAATATATTGGCTAAGTGTCTCAGATTTTATCAGGACTTAGTCCATATGTTATGTTTCCATCTATAGTTTCAGTGCATTATTTTCCGTGATTTTATAAATGTAGCCTTGCACACCCACATATTTACTACCATATCGTGCAGGAAGTTTTGTATCTTTTTTCCGTAATTTTTTTTATTTGTCTTGAAGGAGTGGCACCTTCATGTGTGAATGCTCTTCTATCCTGGGAGTAGCATTCATGTGCACTTTTGCCCCAGCTATCTAATAGGTGGCCTTGATTAGGTGGTACATACAGCTGTGCGCACTCCTCCTCTCATTGGTTGCTGGATGCACATAGAGGTGACTAGGAGCAGCACACCATATGTGCAGGGTCTGCGCTCCTGAATGAAGATGCCCAATGGCATAGGTAGGTTTAGAGTAGGACCTGCCTGACTGAGACCACAGTGGTGCTGTGTAGGCGGGCACAGACGCGTTTTGATCAAAATATATTGGCTGAGAGTCTCAGATTTTATTATTAGAGTGAGGGTCCATTCATACGTCCACAAATTTGTCCGCATCTGTTCCGCAATATCGGGAACAGGTGAGGACCCAATCATTCTCAATGTTGCAGAACGGGATGCGGAGAGCACACTATGTGCTCTCCGCATCTGCATTTCAGGAGCACGGCCCCGAACTTCCGGGCCGTGGCTCCGCAAAAAAATAGAACATGTCCTATTCTTGTCCACAATTGCGGACAAGAATAGGCAGTTGTATGGGTTGTGCCGGCCGGGTGTATTGCAGATCCGCAATACAACACGGACGTGTGAATAGACCCTGAGGGCTTAGTCCATATATTATGTTTCCATCTATTGTTTTAGTGCATTATTTTCCGTGATTTTATAAATGTAGCCATGCACATCCGCATATTTACTATCATATCGTGCAGGATATTTTGTAGCTTTTTTCTAGAGAAAACAGTGGGCCTACCCACTTGTCTTCCAAAAATTGTAGACACTTTGCTGGTCGTGCTGAGAGGTCATCTATATAAAAGAGTTCTGTTCATGTACTTGTTACTTTTTAATCACTTGCAGAATGGGAAAGGAATGGTAATGCGTTCTTGGCCACTTTCCTTCTTGTTCATCTCCAGCTGCTTTACTGATGTCATGTAACACATACCTATGGGTGCCTGTGGTGTCTCTACTTCATAGCTGAAGCATTTTGTTTTCTAATTGGTTGGTGCTTTTGGCTGGAATAATGACAGTGGCGACCAAGATATTTACAGCAGAAAATTGAATTCTTTCCTGTATATGCTACTGCAGAAAAGTTCAACTAATTAAATTGGTGGTTTCAGATTTTTTTTATGTACTACTCACAAAATAAAGTCTCTACTGATTTTCTATATAACGCATCTTAGTGTTTATAAGTTGTGGAACGAGCGTTCGGCTTTGCCAAGGTCAGGCCGAGCAGAACTTGACTTTATTAGAACCTGGAAGGCTTCCAGCTTCAATGTTAATTTACAAAGGTATAAATCTAAGTTGGTCAAATACACTATGACTTTAGAACAACTTCTCAGCGAAAAAAAGTCCCACTCCTCCAACACGACCGTAAATCAATTGTATATCACCCTGTTCATTTCCACAGCTTCCCATAGATGACTATATCAGATAAGAGGCACACTAGACAAAGGAAACTGTTTAAGGAGATGGTATAAAAGTCAAGAGGAATCCTCTAGGATGGTGCACTTAATTTTGTTATAATTTTTAACCAGTTAAGGTTCTGGGCTTTAAAACTGTACAATTATAAATGCACGGCCAGGGCTGGCCCATGCGACTCAACGTTTGTCGTTTGCCTTATTAAATGACCCTGCGGACTCCTCTACTTGGGAGAAACCACGCAAACCATACGTGATCGCATCACAAGTCCACCATTAGATGCAAGAAGAACTGGCTCCCGATTCCTGAACATTTTAATAAACCCCCCCACACCATTGCCCAACTCAAGTTTCCTCCTTTGTCTATACTTCTGCTTACCATTCTTTTCACTCCCCCCTTTTTTTCTCACTCAGTCCTCCACTCACACATTTTTTCACACACTTACTTTCTTTCTACACAATTTCTCCCCCCCCCTTTCATTTTCCTCCTCCTTCTCCCTTCTTCTTCTCCCTGCTTTCCCTTTCTCTTTTCTTTCTCTCCCCTGTTTTTCCTTCGCCTTTTTTTCTCTTTACTCCTTTTTTCTCCTTTTTTCCTTTTTCCTCGCCTTTCCCTGCCTCCCACACATACACCATCACACACATTAGCCAACATGTACCCTTCTTCATTCCTCCTCACCTTTCTTTCCCCTTCCCCATCTTTTCTTCAACTCACATACCGCCCACCAGTTTCACACTATCATTACACTCACTACAGTAATATTCACCCTTCTCCTTTCCCACACTCAACATGGCCGCACCAGTCTCAGTGAGTCTCTGCCTAGCCTCACGCCCCCAATCTATTCCAGTACACGCCCAAAGTCCCGCGAGACCTCTTTGCCTACTTAGATGCGATCTCCGGCGCTCTCTTTTACACTGGCCCGCAGCTCCCCCCACAGTGCGTTCACGCTGTACCACGGGGCCCTACTGAAATCCCGATTACCCTACTCCTGGTAAGCTCCTCTGCCGGCATTGGAGTTGCCCCCAGCAACATACTACTATTGGTAACTAACTATTTATTGGTACTTCTCTGTGCTATTATTTATTTATCTGTGCTACAAGACACTACTGTTCTATCTGTGCCATATGACAACTTTTCTTTTTGTGCTACATGACAATATACTGCAATGCTATACGACAACTGTGTTATCCGTGCTATATGACAACATACTACTGTACTATCTGTGCTACATAATAAGATGACTCCAATTCTCTATTACTTCATTATTCTTGGCTAGTCCATACCCTTTGGGGACACATACTATACACCACACATACATTTTCTTTTGGCATCCAATTTGATATATTTTGATATATACTTTGTGATATATTTTATACCATTATCACATACCTCAGCAACTTCTACTCACCCAACTTTGGTTACACTTTGTAGCCCTTATTCCAACAGCCACTTATTTACACATTTACATAGGCTTTGACCTATACCTTCCATTCTCTCTCTTTTACACACTGGTCTCAGCTATAATCAGCCATATAACATAACCCTTTACGTCTGACTAATGATCTTATGTTCCTTTTTTCATTAGTGACTTATGTGACCAAGGTCCGAAGTGACCGAAACGTCAAGACTCGGAGTCACAAAATAGGCATTCTTCTGCAATTACTAATGTACTCATTGGAGGATATGTCACAATAAAAGTATTTTATTTGCATCATAAGCCTGAGTGTACGGTGGTATCTCTCTTACGACGGCCAGGGCTGGAGCACCTGGCAAGATTTGGCAATGGGGCCCACTGCCCTGTGTGTAGTTGCACAGAACATTAGGAAAAACTACAGAGGACAAAGTAGTGTTCATTTGCAAACACAGCAGTTAAGGACTGGCACCTCAGTGGGGCTGAGGAAGCCTCAATTTATTTAAAGGGGTTGTCCCATGATTTATGTTATTGAAAATCAGACATCATATAGTACATAATCTCTTTCTAACAAAGCTTAAACCAGCCCTGTATCTCACATGGACCAAGAGATCCCCCCTTTCATAGATCCAATTGCTTTGCTAGAGTTGTTAGAACCTGGCAGCTCAGTGGGTGTGTCCTTTATTAGGGGGGCATATCCTTTCTGATAAAGCTCTCTCCCTATAACCACTCAGGGGGTGTGTCCTTTCTTCTGAAAGTTCTCTCCCTGTAACTGTCACAGCTTCTAACAGTAAATCCAGGTGGGGCATTTGAAGGATGGAACTGAGCATGTGCGTCCTTCTCAGTGAGGTCGACAGAGAAATAAGGAAAAGAACAAACAATAGGTGGTGCAGTACTCAAAAAGAACTACAGCAAAGTGTTGCATTGCAAGTTAAAGCAATGTTTTTTTCTGTTAAATGGCATTGTATGAACAACATATGATTAACAAATTGGCAAATTGTGTTAGGTTGCCAGAGGATGGACTGGGTCTGCCTCCTGACTAGTTAGTGTTGAGGGAGTCTAGTCTGAGCAGTGCAAGGGAGAAGACAGTTTGTGTTACAGCTCCTGCGCAGCTAGGCCTAAGTTCAGAGAACCCTAATCTCTGAGCCTTTGAAATGCCATGGAGTAACCCTACTAAAGTACTACAGAGAATAGAGAGAGACTAGACATCTAAGAAGGTCTAAAAGTCCATGCAAGCTTCAGACAACAATTGTACTAGTTTAAGACAGAAAGGCTTTGCTGCTGTGGGTGGATTATTGCTGAAGTAACCATGATCTGTGAGTACTACCACCAACTCTCAACTACCAATCCCATCCTCCATGCACTTTTCCTGGGCTGCTGCATACAGATACATGTTATTGAATAGCTTAGTGGCTATACAAAAATTTGAATTACATGCAATTGCAAAAGTATTCAGATCCCTTTGCTAGTTTGAAAAGTGTATAATATTTTTCAGCCCATGTCTGCTAGGACTTAAACCCAAGACGTGCTGTTTGGTAGGCCAAAGCACTATTAATGAGCCATAGGCAGCACTGTTGTTTATTAGAGGATTTTCTTTGTTGCTCATTAGTATTCTTCTTGACAAGAAAAAGATGCTGTCATTATAGAGATATATCTCTATATGCCAGTAAGTTATACAGGAAATAGGAAACAAATTAAAAAGTAATGTTACTCAACAAGATCTGTCAAATTTCTATTAGAAAACTGACTATTTTATAAAATAAAAAAAAAGCTAAGCAGCTCAGTTTTTACTTTCTATACTGAATGTCATGGGCGGTTCTAGTCACCGATTGACAACCTTACCTGTATGACAGGGCAAGGAGAGATAGCTGTCAATCACTGATAGGACTGATCATGTGGGCACATGTTTGCTTTAAGGCTAAGTAGGTATATAGTTTGGCTGTTTGGTTTAGGCAGCATATGGAATAGAAAACATAAAGGTGTATTAATAGAACTAAAGATGTAGTTATTTTGAAGCTAAATTGGTTTTGGACCCAAAATCTATTTAGGAGAAATCCACTCACCTTTAATTGTTAGATACATATATGTTATACAGTACTTGCTAACTCAGCCAGACTGTCAGGAAGACTTATGCAATGAGCCGGACCGTGGGTGCAGTTACACGGACACCAATTATGCAGTGGGTCAGGATATGGGTATAATAGTCTATGGTTTTTGTTTGTGACGCCAATTGCAGCGTGCGCAGGGTACTAACACAGGGCCCTTTAAGGTGTTGCAACTCACGTACCAGGTGAGGAATGCCAGAGTGGTGTAATGTCTCTGTGTGGTAGCAGTAATAGTGTCAACGGTGTCTCCTACCTTGGTACGGCTGGACTCCTGGATCCTGGCTCACTTGCAATAAAATGAGTGTTGCTACTAGGAGTAATTGAGGAACTTGGTAGCAATAAATGAGATCCAGACTTGGAATATAATTCAAACTTGTCTTTACTTGATGCAGCAGTAATCCATGTGAGATACAGCAATAGTCTTGGGTCCCAGCAGGTATTGGCAATATGTGGCAGGAATTACTATCTTCTGCTCTATCTATCTTCTTGCTGTGTTGGGGACTGACTAGCTGAGGAGGCTTCTCCTGGTCTCTGGACGGTACTCACAGTTGTGCTCACAGGGTATGGTTCTTCCTGGAGTTCTGGAGGTGGCTGCTTGCTTGTCACCAGCTGAGGCTGAAAGGCTCAGACTGGGAATGGTGAGACAAGATTCTGGCCTGGATCCCTAGAACCGGGAGCTCCTACACACGCAGCCTTCCCCATGCAGGGAGAGCTGGAACACACACACTAACTTCCTTTCCTCCCCATGAGGCAGGATGTGGGAACATTCCACACCTCCTCAAAGAGGGGGGAGCTAAACTGGAATGTACTATTCCAGTCTAGAAATGCTAAACTGAACTAAGTTCCTGGTAACACATTGCTGCCACCTGCTGGTGAACATGGAAATACATTTAACAAGGGTTTCAATGCACATTAGTGAGGATGTGATGTTAAATTACACAGGATGACAATATAAATACACTTAACAGATTGTAGCGGGGTAAAAGAGTTTCGTAACATAACTCTGGGATGCTACATTCCCCCTTACTTCGAGTTAAGCCGCCCTCGGCTTATGCTTAGGAGGGAGAGGAACCAGCTCTGGGGTACCCAATAAGTACAAAGTGCTGCATGAATTACATATATGACATACAAAGACAAACATGAAACGGCTATTCCCAGGTTCCTGCCCGCATGAGTAGGGTGTCCAATACACAGTTTCCCTCTCTCGGTAAAACCAGTGAACCAAATACTGCACTAAGCAAACATTACTGACTGACTTTGAAGTGTTCTGGCCACAAACACCAAAGAAAGTATGGGGGTGTCCTTACTCTGTAATCCCACCATGGTGTAATGGAATGCCCGCCAATGAACGGGTGGCTTTATCCTGTATTCCCTTTCCTGCACCAAACTCTGAAAAATATGGCTTATAGCACGATCACTATGGTGACTAAGGGGAAGCTAAATTGTGGCTCTAAGGTTTGAGGCGCCATACCTTAGGCAAAGGCTCAGAAGGGGAGGTATTAGCGTCTCCATGCTCTTCTGGCAATGTCACAGGAGGAGGACATAGTAATACCATGTAACTCCTGGAAGACACACCAGGATGGGGGTTTAGAAGCCCCATTACCATTCCTGGTACATATAACAAGCGAGAAGGAGGGGTACCTTATTCCCCTAGCCATTCTCGATGCAGCGGGGTTACCCTTGCTGGACCTGCCTGGGACTTACCACTTGGTCCTACCCTGGGTACCTAGGATATACAACACCGGGTCTAGGCCATTAGTATCAAGCGTCCGCATAAAGGCAGTCCATATAAAGGAATGAGAGAAGAAGAGCTGTAAAATAAGGCATACTTAGTAAGTTGCTACATTTTTGGTTAAGTGCAATGTTAAGTGCAATTATCACAAATAGTGCAGGAAGGTCACATTGCGGCACCTAAAAGAATACACACAATGGGCATGTTATACTTGAACGTTACATAACTTGCAAACTTGAAATGAAATTAGTGCAAAAACATTATGCAAATATCAGTGCAATCAATATTATCATTTTACGCTCAAATATGACTTGAGTCCTTTTTCTTTGAAGTGCTGAAACAGGTACAAGTCAATTGTAATCCACAGGAACAATAAAGTTAATTGTATTCTACATAAGGTAGTGGGTAATTGCTACAGTGGGTAGTTTTCCTTACAGGAAAGTCTGGAAAACATCCTCCTGGGTCCCATATTTGAGGACGCAAAAGTTCTTCTTTAAGCTGTCTGGTGCTCTCGGCAGCTGTAACTCTAGCAGAAACTTCATCTGCAATCTCCTGGTGGCTTTCTGTGGCAAAACTTGAAATTGCAGGATCACCTTTCTCTGGAAAATACTCTGTAAGCCTTGACTTTTTCCTTGTAGGTGACAGGTTTTCGGGACAGCAATAAAGGACGGACCCTTAGTCTTGGATAGCAAAGATCTCCGGATTCGGTACTGGTTCTGATAGAGTCATATCAGGTGTGCTGTCTTCAGCAGGCGGCTGAGAACAAAACTTGGAGGCTTCATCACTAAACATCCTCTGTATCTTTTTCCGTTCTTCTGCTCTTTTTAGAAAGTCCTGTAATTTACTCCACCTGCAGGCTTTCCATTGGGCAAGGTTATCCTGCCAGGTGACCTCGTCATCACTGCAGGAACTGTTGATGAACACAAGAGGGCGCTCCTGCATCTTGTAACTCAGGCTGGCTGCTGTGATAGAGCTCCACTGACCTCTTGTGGCGGTTTCTGGTATTGTCTGGGTAGTGAGGCTGGTCAAAGCTGTGGTGAGCTGCTGTACATCGGGAACTCCTGGCTGTAATGGCTTTGGCAAAGGTATCGCCAGTGGTGGTGATGGCAGGGAAGGAGCGCTCTCTCTGGGCAGCAGAATGGCAACCGGCGTGATGAGGGACACCTTACAGACCTCTCTGGGTAAGACGTGCCCCTGTACTCTGAGATTAAAAGTCATTACTAAGTTATTTATTTGCCCCACCTGTAGATTTGAGGCAGCAGGGAGTTCAGGGATCACTATGGGGACCTCCGGATTCAAGCGTCCCGCTCTGGCGGTGTTGGCTCTGGGTGGTGGAGTGGAAGTTCCGGACGCCTCGGCCGCACCAGTAGGTGTCCTTGGCGGAGCAGGCCTAGGCCTGTTTGGGGTAACGGGACCCACAGGGAGCGGTGCAGGGGCAGGTACGGACCGGGCCTGGGCCTCAGGGAGCGCGTCTGCTCCTACCTGTTGTCGACAGTTCCGGTGCCTCCTGGTAGTCATCGCGGGCTTCAGGTGCCGTCTGCGGTGAAGGCTGGTCCAAAGCCTGGGCGACTGTATCAGCGGCTCCTCCGCGGGAGCAAGATTAGCATTGGCGGCCATCTTGGGGGACGTCTCGCCTTCGACGCTGTCAGCAGTAGTGGCGGAGGGATCCACTGCCTTCGAGGACTGGACTGGAGTCGCGTCTTCTTCTCTGCTGGCAGCATGCGCCGGTGCTGGGGATGCTCCAAATGTGCAGGGGCCAGCTCTCTTGACAAGCTGAGAGACCCGGATCTCAGGTATGGTGGTCTCATAGACAAGCTCTCCCTGGATCGCCATCTGGTCCCATTTTGGAGGAGGGAGCGCCATCTTCCTTGGCTCCACTGTCGGGGTGCTTTCAGGAAGTGAGGGTGGAGCCCAGAGGGAGGAGTCTTCACTCCCTTGGCTCGCAATGCAAAGTTCTTGGTGGGCAGGATTTAGATTTCCAGCTTCTAGGGGGGCGCATTCGGCATCTTCGCGCTCTTGAGAGGGCGTTCCTGAGTTTTCCCGCTTCTGGGCATGAAGAAGCAGCGCCATTTTGCGAATATGGCAAATGAACCCTTTGAGTGCTGGTGCGCACGTTTTAGCACTTTCTGGCACAGCAACAAAGCAATAAAATCTATTTTCAGGGTTTTTACACAATCCGTAGATCTTGCAGTACTGTGAAACATGCAATTTGATCCGGTTAAGCACACAATTGGATCCGGTTCTGTTGGCACACAATTCTGTTCTGTTGGCACACAGCTCGATCCTGTTCCAGTGACGCCAATTATGCAATGAGCCGGACCGTGAGTGCAGTTACCCGGACACCAATTATGCAGTGGGTCAGGATATGTGTATAATAGTCTATGGTTCCTGTTCGTGATGCCACTTATGCAATGAGCCGGACCGTGGGTGCAGTTACCCAGACACCAATTATGCAGTGGGTCAGGATATGTGTATAATAGTCTATGGTTCCTGTTCGTGATGCCACTTATGCAATGAGCCGGACCGTGGGTGCAGTTACACGGACACCAATTATGCAGTGGGTCAGGATATGGGTATAATAGTCTATGGTTTTTGTTTGTGACGCCAATTGCAGCGTGCACAGGGTACTAACACAGGGCCCTTTAAGGTGTTGCAACTCACGTACCAGGTGAGGAATGCCAGAGTTGTGTAATGTCTCTGTGTGGTAGCAGTAATAGTGTCAACGGTGTCTCCTACCTTGGTACGGCTGGACTCCTGGATCCTGGCTCACTTGCAATAAAATGAGTGTTGCTAGTAGGAGTAATTGAGGAACTTGGTAGAGTTGAATGAGATCCAGACTTGGAATATAATTCAAACTTGTCTTTACTTGATGCAGCAGTAATCCATGTGAGATACAGCAATAGTCTTGGGTCCCAGCAGGTATTGGCAATATGTGGCAGGAATTACTATCTTCTGCTCTATCTATCTTCTTGCTGTGTTGGGGACTGACTAGCTGAGGAGGAATTTAGCTTCTCCTGGTCTCTGGACGGTACTCACAGTTAGGCTCACAGGGTATGGTTCTTCCTGGAGTTCTGGAGGTGGCTGCTTGCTTGTCACCAGCTGAGGCTGAAAGGCTCAGACTGGGAATGGTGATCTTTTGTCTCAGCCGAGACAAGATTCTGGCCTGGATCCCTAGAACCGGGAGCTCCTACACACGCAGCCTTCCCCATGCAGGGAGAGCTGGAACACACACACACTAACTTCCTTTCCTCCCCATGAGGCAGGATATGGGAACATTCCACACCTCCTCAAAGAGGGGTAGCTAAACTGGAATGTACTATTCCAGTCTAGAAATGCTAAACTGAACTAAGTTCCTGGTAACACATTGCTGCCACCTGCTGGTGTACATGGAAATTACAGCAAATACATTTAACAAGGGTTTCAATGCACATTAGTGAGGATGTGATGTTAAATTACACAGGATGACAATATAAATACACTTAACAGATTGTAGCGGGGTAAAAGAGTTTCGTAATATAACTCTGGGATGTTACACTTCTGGAAAAAGAGGAGATCTCTTATACTTCCAGAAGAGCTAGGGGCAGTGTCGGACTGGGGTGCCTAGTAAAATTTATTTTGGGGGCCCACTGTATGGAAACATTCAAATATTACCTACTCACACAGCAGCAAGATGCTATCAGATGTTTGAATGTGGGGGTCCCTGCAGCACCTTGTACTGGTAGCTTTCCTCTATACCTAGAAGTCATCTCAGCTCTGACCGTGTCAATAATAAACTGGGAGTTTCTTTAATAATCTATCACATTTTTATATATGAACATAGGCTGGTTGAGGTGATGTACATTGAATATATGTATGTAGTGCAGTAAGTCTACTGTGTTATGTGCCACTTGTGCAGGAGGTGGGAGACTAGGGGCCCACCTTGCTCAGGGGCCCACCGGGGGTTCACCTGTTCCCCTGTGGGCCAGTCCGAGCCTGGTTAGATGACTACTCTTCGTGCACTTCTGTCAATTTCCTGAAGCCATGCTGCTTCAGTAGGATAAGGAAGAAAAACTAGGTGCATGGAGCACTAAGCAGTCCATTTGCTTCTACCTCCCAGGAGAGAGCAGCTTTGGTGCATTATTAGTTACAGGATAGCTTCTCTTACAATACTCGTTAAGCAGCCTTATAACTTTCACTCTATGTTTTTATTGTTGGTTTTACCCTACGAAGCACGGCTTCTGTGCTTTTATTTCATGCCATGCTGCTTCAGGATATTGTCTGTGGCAGGACCCAGGCTCAGACCGGGCCACCGGGGAGCCGTAGAAATCCTAGGTGGGCCCCTGCCTAGTGCCGCTGCCTGCTGCTTCAATAGGAAGAGCAGAGCTACACAGGCATACAGAAGGTGATGAGATGATCTTGTTCATCTCGCCACTTAACTTGCCCTGCAGTGATGCTGGCGACTGGCGCTGCCATCTTTCAGTGGGCAGCAGGACCCGCCTCTTGATACATGTGGTGCGGTGCCTGCCCTTCCTTCTCACTGTCTGCGCTGCACGCACGCTGCGTCCTCACAGAGCCCTGCTGCCCTCCCATATTCTAGAGTCTGCAGAGCGCGGCGGCAGGCTTTTACTATGCTCCTGAGTTTGCAGGCATGCTGGTGGTGCTGTGTCCCCCATGAAACAGAAGCTGCTTGTGACTCAGTGGTGGACATCACAGGCTGCCGCTAGTCCCCCAAGACAGTATAAAATATAGGTAAATTTATAGTTTAATAAAAATATAATTTCACATTTTACTGCATTCCCCTCTGGAAATTACAACTCCTTCAGGACCTGCTGGGAGTTGTAGTTTTCCAGCAATATGCTGTAATTTTATATCACAATTATGATGGCATGCTACAAAAATTTGAATAAACATTACTTAAAAAGTCATAAACACTCCAACATACGGTATCAATATAGTACAGATCGGCCCCTCCAAAAATGAGTCCTCACACAGCTCCGTCGATGTAAATGTAAAAAATACTGTATTTTTGTTTCATTTTGTGCTTTATTTTTTTTGTGTTTTTGTTTGTATTAACCTGTAGGATACCTAGGTTTCAAGAAAAAAAATAAATGAAGCTAATAAAGTTATATAAAATTATCTAATAACAGAAAAAAATGAAAAACAAACATATATTAGGTATCGCTGCATCTGTAACGACCTGCTCTATTAAAATATAACACGATCTATCCCCTCATGTGAATGTCATAAAAAAAAAAAATATAAAAACAGTGCCAAAACAAAGTCTAATGCAAAGTCTAAAAATCGTATGTACTCTGAAATGGTACCAATCAAACTGTCACCTCATCCTGCAAAAATCAAGTTTGGAGTGGAAGGACGCACAGTAACATCGAAAGGTGAGTATTTGAATTGGTGCAAGTGGAGTAAGTGGTGGGACAGTTTAGGCACCTGCCTAAGGCACCACCTTACTACAAAGATTGGGGGGCACAGAAAAAAAGTGTAATGCTCATTGCATTTTTATCACTCTTTGAAACTACAATGTGATCCAAAATGTGTGAAGCATCTGGTTTGATCTGGGGACTGTATTTGTTCTAAGGGTCTGTATGTATTTACAAGGTCTGGTCTGGGGTCTGCCTTTATTCTGGGATCAATTTTTATAATGAGGCCTGTGGTTATTCAGGGGTCTGTATTCTTGGCTCTGACCTGAGGTATGTATTTATTCAGGGTTCAGTATTTATTCAAGGGGGCTGGTCTCGGGTCTATTAATACATTTTGGGGTCTGGTCTAAGTGTTTTAATGTAGAAAAAATGGATCAGATGCCAGTAAAGGAAAGTCCCAGAGTTTTTCTGGCTGACCAGTGAATCTAGAATCTTCCAGTTGATGATTTTAAGAAAACTAAAAGGAAGATTCTAGGGACTTCTATTTGTTGAATGACCAGCAAGATAATGATGTGTGTGAGAGTCGTAAACCACAGTTGTTGTCCATGCAGACTGTGGGGGTGGTAGTAGTGTTATGTAACACATTTGTGTATATATACTTTGACTTTCACTGACACTATTGGTAACAGTACTGACCACCATGCTGCACCCTGTGCTTGTACTGGGCCCAGTAATAAAGATCTACTTCATACATTATAAAACTAATAACGAGCATTCAGAATAGTATTCTATTCTTGATACAGCGAGTGAGGTAGTGTGTTCAGGATCCCGATGAACGTCCATATAAGACCCCTGTCTCCCTCCCCTGCACCATCTTTTCACTATTCCAGCACATGAGTGTGTCAAAACAGCAATGGTGGCAGTGTTAGGGGAGTGTCTATGTAACTAGCTGGTGGGAGGAGCTATAAACTAGCGGGGCGTTGTTAGGGGCAGTGTTAGGGGAGTGTCTATGTAACTAGCTGGTGGGAGGAGCTATAAACTAGCAGGGCATTGTTAGGGGCAGTGTTAGGGAAGTGTCTATGTAACTATCTGGGTGGGAGGAGCTATAAACTAGCTGGGCATTGTTAGGGGCAGTGTTAGGGAAGTGTCTATGTAACTATCTGGGTGGGAGGAGCTATAAACTAGCTGGGCGTTGTTAGGGGCATTGTTAGGGGAGTGTCTATGTAACTAGATGGTGGGAGGAGCTATAAACTAGCTGGGCGTTGTAAGGAGCAGTGATGGGGGAGTGTCTATGTAACTAGCTGGTGGGAGGAGCTATAACTAGCTGTTGTTAGGGGTGGGGCTGGAGCTGTGGTAGAGAAAGTAGAAGTGCATCATGGGTTTGGTTGGATACAGCAACAGGAAGTGCTGCATACAGGATGGAAACAAACCAGGGTGATTGGTTTACATAGTGAAAATGGGTGAGGAGAGTCCAAATTGGAAAAGATAAGCATGGGGAAGATGTACATGAGGTAAGCAACTACATGAGCATGTCTGTTAAAAAGCATTGTAATCCCAGAAAACTCACTGAAAGTGACTATACTTTCACACAATTTCACTTCATTTATTAGTGAATGGTGTAAATAGCAAATTTCTAAATCCCTTCATTTAACCCCTTAGTGACTAATGACGTGTTAGTTACCGCATCATGATGTGCACAGTACGTCATGAGATCAAAGTGTCTCCTCAAGTATACTTGCGGTGACACCTACATCTAAACGGGTGCTTTGGATAGCTGAGCTGTCCGGGCACCCGGCAGGGGAGCAATCACAGCGGTTCCTGCCTTTGGATCGCTGCGATTGGTCAGGAATGGCAGCGTTCAGCAGCGCAGCTCCAATCTCCTCAGTGAGTGTTGAGGAGATTGAGGCTGTGCTGCTGTGTTCACTGTGCCCCGATCTCCTCCCCTTCAGGATGGCCGAGCGGGACCAGGTATTAATGAGGGGGCCGACCCCCCCACCCCTCCCCGCCCCCACATTTATTCAGGATGGCCGAGCGGTAGTAGATTGTCAGCTGTAACATACAGCTGACAATCTACTGTAACGGCTGACATAGGTGCTGGCACTGATGTTGTCCGTTTAACCCCTTCCATGCCGCGATCCCCCCCATCGGGCACTGCGCTGCTGTGGCATCGTCCCGATTGATCATAACAGAGGGAGGGAGCTCCCTCCTTCCCACCTCCTATCGGGACCATGGCAACTGGACACCTTACACAGGCATCCAGGCTTGCAAAGGTATGTATGTAAGCCTGACAGGGTCCTGCCAGAGGCAGTAGCCTGATCAGGCTTACCGTAAATAAAAATACACTGCAGTACACTATACAGTGTACTGCAGTGTATTGTAGATCAATCAGACCCACTGGATCTTCAAGAACCAAGTGGGTCTGAGTCAAAAAAGTTTAAAGATAAAAGATAAAAGTAAAAAAAAAATATCTAACATTTTCCAATATACACACATTTATAAATTAAAAATTAAAATAAATGGTATCGCCACATCCGTAACAAACAGCTCTATAAAAATATCACATGACCTAAGTTCCAAAAAATACATTTTTTGTCACCTATCATCAAAAAGTGCAAAACCAAGCGATCAAAATGGCGTATGGCCTCCAAAATAGTACCAATCAAGCCATCACCTCATCCCGCAAAATATTAGACCCTAACTAAGACAATCAGTCAATAAATAAAAAAGATATGGCTCTCAGACTATGGAGACGCTAAAAGATTATTTTTTTTGTTTAAAAAATGCTATTATTGTGTGAAACTTAAATAAGAAAAACTATACATATTATGTATTGCCACATCCGTAATGACCTGCTCTATAAAAATATCACATGACCTAACCCCTCAGGTGAATACCGTAAAAAAATATAAATAAAAACAGTGCCAAAATTACCAATTTTTTGGTCACCTTGCTCCAAAAAATTTCATAATGAATGATCAAAAAATCATATGTACCCAAAAATGGTACCAATAAAATATCAACTCTTCCTGTAAAAAAACGAGCCCCTGCACAAGAAGATCGGCAGAAAAAAAAAATGGCGTATTCTGAAATACCCACATAAATATCGCGAAAAAGCAATCAAAATCCTTCAGACATTATTGGCAAGCGATCAAAGCTTTCGAACATTTTTGGCAAAAAGCGATTATATGTCGAATTTTCGCTATCAACGAACATATGGCAGCTCTTGGAATCTCGCGGGACTTCAAAACAGGAACCACTCATCACGTGAGACGCCGAGGTACGGCAGAAACGAGCACAGACGCACAGGAGGAAGCTAAACAGAAGCGAAAACTTAGGCACCGTGATCAAGGGGGGTGAGTACATGTACACTGAGTGGGACGCCACTCCAACAAGTACAACTTTACAAAACAAGGAAAACAGTGAGTATTAAACACACAAATACTCCTCACCAATGTACCCGACGCGGATGCTTTTTTTTTTAAACAAATTCCTGGCAAATATCAGGAGTTGAACTAAACAGACTGAACTCTATGCTATTGAACTGTGCCAAAGTAGATGCTGCTATAAAATCATTGTGACCATCACATACTACAGCTACTATAACCACCAGCATCCATACCTTCAAATTGTGGGTGGCAGGGATAACTGTATCCTGAGACTGGTGGAGACCATTTTTAACCATTTATGGATTATTATTGATGACTGTTTCTGTTGACAACTACTGTCGCTGATAATTATTGACATTAACAAAGTCTGCCGCAATTAACAACTGTTACTTCTACTATTGACACTGATGATTACAGCTATTAATGACATTTGTTGCTATTAACAACTGCTGCTTTAATCGCTGTCGCTAAAGATTGCTGCTGTCAACGACATCTGTTGCTATCAGCAACCACTGCTTCAATACTGCTGCTATTTATAATTGCCACTTTCAATATTTTATTCTATTATCTTAAATTCTGTATTATCTTAATTTTTATTTTTATTGTCTAAATTGCTGTTTTTAAACCATTGTTGTCGAAAATTATTGTCAAATTATTTTATATTATTTTATAACATTGTGATAATAAATTATATAATATCTATATCAACCCTTGATTACCCAATATAACCAGATGAGGAATGCCTGCTATATATTTGAAAATGTCCCAATTACGGACAAGATTAGGCTTTTTCTATTATAGTGCCGGCGATGTGTGCGGTCCGCAAATTGCAGAATGCACATTGCCGGTGTCCGTTCTTCGCGGATCCGCAAAACACTTACGGACGTGTGAATGGACCCTAACAGGAAGTGCTGCATACAGGATGGAAAGAAACCCAAGTGCTTGGTTTACATGGTAAAAACAGATCAGGAGAGTCCAAACTAAAGAAAAAAAAGCATGGGGAAAATGTACATTAAGTAATCAACTACATGAGCATGTCTGCTAAAAACCATAGTAATCCTAGAAAACCCCTTTAAGGCTTCACTGTTACCAGGTGAATTTGATTGTCGATACAGCCTAATAGGTATCATCCGTTTTCCAAATACGAATAATTGGGATAACCTCAGCTCTCGTCATTGTCTTAGAGATATCATTATATAAAGCAGCAGCCGCCATTTGCTAACAATTTACAAATGTGTTCTCAGGCAGAATGAGAATATGAGACAAATAACCGAAGCATAAGGAAATGCTCAGACAGGAATATACATATAAGCTCCCGGGATCGCTCAGTGGTTATTAAGGAGGGCTATCCAAAGTATCTTGTCTTCTTCACTGGGCACCGGGATTACCAGTAATGAACTGAAATCATGTTCCAACTTAAGAAGATTAAACGTGGTGAACACAGAAGACATTCTCAGACAGTTATTACTCGGCAGTGATTGGCAGCAGAGCTTTGCTCTTTTCTAACCAATAGGCCCAGGGCTACAAGCAGAAGAGCTTGGTCCCATAGAAACTAAGGCCCCTTTCAAACAAGCAAATTTTCCGCGCGGGTCCAATGCGTGACGTGAACGCATATAGCACCCGCACTGAATCCGGATGCGATGTGTTTTTCACTGATGGTTGCTAGCAGATGTTCTTTGGAAACCTTCAGTTTTTTATCACGCGCGTGAAAAACACATCAAAGCGCATTGCACCCGCGCGGAAACAACTGAACGCAATCGCAGACAAAACTGACTGAACTTGCTTACAAAATGGTGCGAGTTTCACTGAACGCATCCGGAGCCAATCCGTCACGCTCGTGTAAAAAAGAGGCCAAATGGTTAGGACTCCTTGGGCTTCTTTTGACATGCTGGACCCACTTTTTGTACGTTTGGTAGACACCTGGAAGAATAATATAAGGGGTTTGTACAGGATTACAAATACGTAACTGCTTTCTTGCAGAAGCAGCGCCGCACTTGGTTTGAATCTGTTATTGTAGCTCAGCAACTTTAACCCCTTAAGGTCAAGGTCTATTTTCCATTTTTGCATTTTGGATTTTTCCTCCCCACGTTCCAATAACCATAACCTTTTTATTTTTCCGTTCAGATAGCTATATTTTTTGCGGGACAAGATGCATTTTTATTGCATCCATTTAATTTACCATATCTCATATTGGAAAAAGGGAAAAAAAAATATTTGTGTGGCAAAATTGAAAAAAAAAAAAAAAAACAGAATTCCACCAAGGCTTTTGGGGTTTTGACATCACAGCATTTACTTGTTTAGTTTTTTTTTGTTTCACTACTTTTAAAAAGATTAAAAAAAACTTTGAAAAAATATCAACATCTTCTTTGCATCACCATATTCTGACAGCCTTAACTTTTTTATATTTCGGTCTACAGAGCTGTATGAGGGCTTATTTTTGCGTAACGAACTGTATTTGTAGTGGTACCATTTTTGCGGTATCACATTAAAGCACACAGCAGCATTTTTGTGGTGTCATGAGGAAGGACCGCTATTTGTTTATGGTCTGAAACGCGTAACCGAACTTGTCCTGTATGTCGACGATTTTATACCGCAATAAAGCTACGATTTTTTCATCATCTTCATCATCTTTCAATTTTTCCTCATTTTTGTGGTATGTACATCTTTTTGATCACTGTTAATTTTTTGGGGGACAAGATGCCAAAAAAATGGGGAATCGCGTGCTATTCATTTTTTTCCGTTTCAGCGTTCACCGTACAGGAATTCTTTTTTATATTTTAATAGTTCAATTTTTTTCGGATGCAGTGATACCAAATGTGTTTTTTTTATTGTTTATATATTTTTATATAAAAAAGTGGGAAAGGGGGGTGATTTAAACTTTTAATGTATTGGTGTTTTTTTATTTTAATTTTTTTACTTATTTCACTTTTCTTTTTTAAACTATTAGCCCCCATAGGGGCCTAGCCAGCTTTTGATCCCCCTCCCATTAACCCTAATAGTGATCTATTAGGTTGAATAGGATTTTTACACTCTTCATTCTGAGCTATGCTTCAGCAGTGTCCAGGCTGCCATGGCAACCCATCAGAGCCCTGCGATTTCACTGCGGGGGCTCAGATCGGAAGGCAGAGAGAGCCGCATCCCTCTGCCTTCACTCACAGGTGCCACGATCAGCGTTGATCGCCGATTCCTGTAAGTATGGGCGGGTGCCGGCTGAATGACACAGCTGGCACCCGCCGTGTATGGAGCAGGCCCACTGCAGAGGCCCGCTCCATACATCCCTTCACACATTATGAGGTACAGGTACGTCATAACGCGTAATGGGGTTCAAGTGAGTGCAGATGAAATGTGGACGGTGGACACTGTTCTTAAAGAGGATCTGTCACTACAAAATACTATAAGAAATAAGTCAAGTCTTTCTAATACTGGACAACCTCATAAAAGATGACATCCATCTTCTGACTTGTGTGATTCATGGATGTTGTCTTTGCATCCGGCACAGTGGTTGGCATTGCTGCCTTGCAGTGTTGGGGTCCTGGATTCAAATTTGACAGTGAATTATCTACATTGATCTTATAAGTTCTACCTGGCTTGACAACGAAAGAGCTAGAAAGTCTGGCAGCTTTTATTGATTTAGGGGAGCTCATTAAATCTATCTTTGGCTCCATCCCCTAAAGTTATTTTAATCAGCCACATTGGAGGATTTTTGAGCATTAAATGGGTTGTGCCTACTTTTCAAACTAAATTGTACTTTCATCAGTTACTCTAGCACCAATTCCTCCTTGGATAGTTTTACTTTTTTAAATTGACCTCATTTCCCGTTTTCTCTTATCTCCCATGCTTGAATTCTACTTCCTGGTTTGTCATGTGTCCCATCATGCCTAAGAGCAGTTAGAAGTGTCCTGATGTCAGCAGATCATGTGACACCACCCACTTCTTTTGTTCTTACCAATGGCGTTTCCTGAGTCCAAAATTACAAGTCTTCAATGCAAAACGTAATCTACAGCAACTGAATATCAAAATGGATTTGCCACAGGTTACAATGGTAGTCTAATAACTTTAGAATTAGGCAGTTTGGTAAATGTTTTTTATTTTGGGAAAGTGATACAACAGTGATATCTTAGTCTGGATGCTTGTATACTAGTGGCACAACCCTTTTAACTTCTCATTGTAAAGGTGTTTTCCAAGATTTTAATATTGATGGCCTATCCTCAATATCCCAATCAATATCTGATTGATAGGGGGCTGAAACCAAGCACCCGTGCCATCCGGTGTTCTACAGTAGCTCTGGCACCAGAAATCGTTCAGAGCTAATAACTGCAGCACTGCTCCCATTAAAGTGAATGGGACCAGTTCTGTAGTTACCAGCTCCATCAACTACACAATGGACAGAGCTGTCTATTTTCACCAACGACTTCTGGCTACTTCTTCAGCTACTACAGACCAACTCCTTGGAGAGGGTGCATGGTGTTGGACCCCCAACAATCAGATATTGATGACCTATCCTGACAACAGGCCATCAATAATAAAATCTCAGAAAATCCCTTTTGTTTAGTGCCTAATTAGAGCAGTGGTATATGGATCTACCAGTGGAACAGACCACATTGACGGTCAGCATTCTTTCAGGGTTTGCTATTTTTGACAGCTAAAATATTGCCGCATACTGTGCTATTGTTGCCATCAAAAACATTGTAAACCTAGAAAAGCCTAGAGGGCCAATGTGAACAGAGGCATACTCATAGGCGCTCCGCATGGGATATTTATACTATTAAAACAACAGATAATATTTTAAGACCGCTTTTTTTGTACTTTGAGTTGAAATTTTATTTCTCAGAACTATTCACACAAAAATGAGGATTTATGAAGGAAGTTAATAAGAATACACAGAGATGCTTTAGTAATGACCATTTCCAGGTCTAGTATATTATAGCAGATGAAAAATGCAACATTGTGTTCCTCAAATTTATAGCCGGTTATGAAAACGATGAAATAAAGATCCTCTTTTCAGCTTCCTGTGGAAGGAAGAACTTTCAGGGTTGATTGTCTATAGTGAAATGATTTGTTCTCGTATGTATTCTAGCAGGCATGTTAATGGAGAGTCTATTTAGAGATGGGAAATAGTTATATACAGACCTCTATGCGTTCTCACAGGGTATACTGAGCATTTTCTGAGCTCAGGAAGAGGAAGTAACACAGAAATGGTTTATTTTGCATGGATTAAATCAGTAATTCCTATCTCTGGTCCTCAAGGACTCCTAACACTGCAGGTTCTAAGTGTATCCTCTCCAGGGGGAGATGACTCAATCACTAACTAAGTTATTCAGTTTCATTTCTCTGTACCCAAACCACAGAGAATTCATTAAAAAAAAAAAAAAAGAAGAAGAAGAAGAAGAAGAAGGAAAACTGGACTGTGAGTAGTTTCAGTTGGCATTGTGTAGAAATCGTATGTAGCAAAGGATATGGGAAATGTAGAGAATGGGTTATGGGTTAACTGGTATACGTTCCTATTGAAGACAAATTTTTTAATTAATGAATCTTGCGTCAAAATTATTTACAAATTAAACTACAGTACTGTGCAAAAAGCAGAGTGTGAAAAAAGGCTTTCAAAAATCAAAGGGTTAATAGTTTATTTTTATCAATTAACAAAATACAAAATGAATGAACAAAAGAGAAATCTAAATCCAATCAATATTTGGTGTGACCACCCTGTGCCTTCAAAACAGTATCCTTTCTCCTAGGTACACTTGCACAACATTTTTGAAAGAACTTGGTTCGAAAGAGGTTGTTGCAGACATCATGGAGAACTAACCACAGATCTTCTGTGGATATAGACTTGCTCAAATCCATCTTTATCTTCATGTAATCCAGACAGACTAGATGATGGTGAGATCAGGGCTCTGTGGGGGGCCATATCATCACTTCCAGGACTCCTCGTTCCTTCGTACACTGAAGATAGTTCTTAATGACATTGGCTGTAGGCTGTATCTTTGGGGTCGTTATCCTGCTGCAGAGTAAATTTGGAGCTAATCAAATGCCTCTTTAATGGTATTGCATGATGCATAAGTATCTACCTGTATTTCTCAGTATTGAGGACACCATGAATCCTGACCAAAAACCCCAACACTGTTTGCTTAAATGCAGCCCCAAACTCGCAAGACACATCATGCTTACTTCTCTTTAAAATCAGCTCAGAAGTGGCAGAAACCATTAGGACCCAGGTACACCCATATACTGTTTGGAGGAGTCTGGCCAGACGTGGTCTTCATGGACAAATTGCAGACAAAAAGCTACACCTTCAATTTGGAAACAACGCCAAGGGACTTAATTATGCACAAAAACATACACCAGGATGAAGAAAAATCCAGTCCATTTTGAAATATTTGGCTTCAACAGAAGGCAGTTTGTTTACCGAAGCATTGGAGAGCAGAACAATAATGAGTGTCTGCATGCAAGAATGAAGTATGGGGGAGCTTCCTTGCAAATTTGGGGATGCATTTTAAGTTGGGGATTTGGTCAGGATTAATGGTGTCCTCAATGTTGAGAAATACAACATGTGTGCCAGAAAACGGGTGCACAATACAAAAGAAATCTACTCCAGCTCTTCGACACCCAGACAAGTGGATCCTATTAACACCTTTCATAATGCACCATGTACATTAATGGGTGGTATGGTCCCTGTGCCTGTAGCCCATTATTTATGGTGAGTTTGATGGCACTGCATTCTCCTAACTAGGGTTGAGCGAACCCGAACTGTAAAGTTCGGGTTCGTACCGAACTTTAGGATTTTTGGACCCCGGACCCGAACCCAAACATTTCGGTAAAAGTTCGGGTTCGGGGTTCGGCGCTTTCTTGGCGCTTTTTGAAATCAACAAGCCAATCAGCAAGCGGTTAACTGTCTGACCTTAGAAGCCATCACAGTCATGCCTACTAATGGCATGGCTGTGATTGGCCAAAGCAGCATGTGACCCAGGCTCTATATAAGCTTGAGTCACGTAGCGCTGCACGTCACTCTGCTGTTACAAGTGTAGGGAGAGGATGTTGCTGGACTGCTGAATTCAGGGAGAGAATAGGAGAGAATCTAACTCAGCAATCTACATAGAGATCGTTGTGTGGGTGCAGGGCACAAAAGTTTTACCCTGCCCTGAGCCCATTGACAAAAAAAACGAACTTTTATCCGTCTGTTAGTTAGGTGGGCGGCGGCGGCGGCCATTTTATGAGCTTTTGGGACATTGAAAATCACAATTTTTGGGGGCAATATACAACATCTGGATTAGTCAGTGTGAAATTTAAGCTAGAAATACAGCCATCATTTTCTGGGGTTTTAAAAACACACTTTTTTTTGCCAAAAACCACTATTTTCCTGATCTACAAGTGTTAAATTCAAGTTTAATATATACAGCTTTCATATTCTGTTACCAAAAAAACACTTTTTTGGCAATCTACAACATCTGGATTAGTCACTGTGCAATTTAAGCTAGAAATACACCCATCAATTTCTGGGGTTTTAAAAACACACTTTTTTGCCAAAAAACACTATTTTCAGGCCTTGCAGCATCAGCATGTGAGAAATTACAGGCTTATATACTGCTTTCAAATTCATTGTTAAACACTAGTTGGCAGCCTTTGATGCAGATGTCATTGCAAGATACACCCTTAATACATTTGGGTTAGATTCAGAGATTTGAAATATCGCCATTTGGTGCACCAATATTGAATTCAGGCCTACAGTGGGTCAGGCCGTGTGAGATACACCCTGTATATACAGGGCTTATATTATTTCATTAATAAAATACCCTTTTTGGGGCAAAATACACAATATTTCAGGCCGCATAAGCACGTTTGAAATTCCTTGGTTATACTGCTGCCATATTGAGTTATTAAACAAACACCCGTTTGGGCAAAAAAAGTTTATGTGGCAGCCTTTGATGCATATGTCATTGTGAGATACACCCTTAATACATTTGGGTTAGATTCAGAGATTTGAAATACCGCCATTTGGTGCACCAATATTGAATTCAGGCCTACACTGGTTCAGGCCATGTTAGATACACCCTCTACATACAGGGGTTTGATTCAGGCATTTGAAATACAGCCATTTGAAATACAGCCATTTTGGGCAAAGAAATCTTTAATTCAGGCCTACACTGATTCAGGCCATGTGAGATACACCCTCTACATACAGGGGTTTGATTCAGGCATTTGAAATACAGCCATTTTGGGCAAAGAAATCTTTAATTCAGGCCTACACAGGTTCAGGCCGTGTGAGATACACCCTCTACATACAGGGGTTTGATTCAGCCATTTGAAATACAGCCATTTTGGGCAAATAAATCTTTAATTGAGGCCTAGTCTGGTTCAGGCCGTGTGAGATACACCCTCTACATACAGGGGTTTGATTCAGGCATTTGAAATACAGCCATTTGAAATACAGCCATTTTGGGCAAAGAAATCTTTAATTCAGGCCTACACTGATTCAGGCCGTGTGAGATACACCTTTACATGCAGGGGTTTAATTCAGGCATTTGAAATACAGCCATTTTGGGCAAAGAAATCTTTAATTCAGGCCTACACTGGTTCAGGCCGTGTGAGATACACCCTCTACATACAGGGGTTTGATTCAGGCATTTGAAATACAGCCATTTTGGGCAAAGAAATCTTTAATTCAGGCCTACACTGGTTCAAGCCGTGTGAGATACACCCTCTACATGCAGGGGTTTGATTCAGGCATTTGAAATACAGCCATTTGAAATACAGCCATTTTGGGCAAAGAAATCTTTAATTCAGGCCTAGTCTGGTTCAGGCCGTGTGAGATACACCCTTTACATACTGTCGTTCTATTAATTAAACACCCATTTAGGGCAAGATCCTAAATTCTAGAAATATGAGGAGAGCGTCAAATAAGGGACGTGGCCCAGGTTGTGGTGCTACTGGTGGAGCTCCTGTTGCAGGGAGAGGACGTGGTCGATCTGTGCCAGCTACACACACAAGTGAAACCTCTTCCTCAGGTGCAAGTAGGCGACAGAACCTGCAGCGGTATTTGGTCGGGCCTTATGTGGCTCTACGAATGGTGAGGCCTGAACAAGTACAGGCGATAGTAGATTGGGTTGCTGACAGTGGATCCAGTTCCTTCACATTGTCTCCCACCCAGTCTCCTGCTGAAAGACCACTGTTGGCACCTGCAGCTGATGTCCATCAGTCTTTCACCTCACCCCCTTGCAAATCAGCCAAGCAGTCTGAGCCCCAAGTCATGCAGAAGTCTCTTCTGCTTTTTGATGACTCTGTTAGCAGGGTTTCCCAGGGCCATCCACCTAGCCCTGACCCAGAAGTGGAAGAGATTGATTGCACCGATGCCCAACCACTTATTTTTCAAGATTAGTACATGGGAGGACCATCGCAGCACGTCTCGGATGATGACGAAATACCGGTGCCAACTGCTGGGGCTTTCGAAAGTGTGCAGACCGACAAGGAAGTCAGGGGTGAAGACTGGCTGGAAGATGATGTGGAGGACGATGAGGTCCTCGACCCCACATGGAATCAAGGTAATTCGAGTGACCTATGTAGTTCGGAGGAAGAGGCGGTGGTCGCACAGAGCCACCAGCACAGCAGAAGAGGGAGCAAGGTGCAAAAGCGGAGCGGCCATCCTCTAGACAGTACGCCTGCTACTGCCCACCGCAGCAAGGGACCGAGCACAACAAGGAGTTCCCTGGTTTGGCAATTCTTCAATGTGCTGACGACAAGACAAGTGCAATCAGAGCCTGAAGCGAGGCATAAACGTTCTCAACCTGAGCACAACCTGCATGACCAGGCATTTAAGTGCAAAGCACGAGCTGCAGTGGAGTAGACACCTCAAAAACCAAGAAAGGTCTCTGGCTCCTCCTGCTTCCTCTTCTGCTGCAGTCTCGGCTTCTTCATTCACCTCTGGAGTGACAGTGCCACCTGCCACCCACGCAAACAGAGGATCTGCCAGCAACACCAGCACCTGGATCACCAAGCATCTCCACAATGTCCCACGGAAGCGTTCAGCTCTCCATCTCCCAAATGCTGGAGAGGAAGAGGAAGTACCCCCCTACCCACTGACGATCCCTAGCCATGAATGCCAGCATTTCTAAATTACTGGCCTTTGAAATGCTGTCATTCCATCTGGTGGAGACGGATAGTTTTAAAGGCCTTATGGCGGTGGCTGTCCCACAGTACGTCGTGCCCAGCCGCCACTACTTTTCAAGGCGAGCCATCCCTTCCCTGCACAACCAAGTAGAGGATAAAATCAGGTGTGCATCTGTGGCAAGGTGCACCTGACTACGTATACGTGGACCAGTAATCACGGTCAGGGCCGTTATATCTCCATAACAGCACACTGGGTAAATGCAGTGGCGCTGGGCCTGAGGCGGATAGCAGTTTGGTGCATGTCCTTCCACCACCGAGGATTGCAGGGCACTTCAGTTTGCCTCCTGTTGCTTCCTCCTCCTACTCTGCTTCCTCATCCTCTACCAGCTCCTCATCCGGTCAGCGTAACACCTTCACCACCAACTTCAGCACAGCCAGCAGTAAACGACAGCAGGCAGTTTTAAAACTCATCTGTTTGGGGGACAAACCCCACACCGCGCAGGAGCTGTGGACGGGTCTTGAACAACAGACCGATGAGTGGTTTGTGCCAATCAGCCTCAAACCCGGCCTGGTAGTGTGCAATAATGAGCGAAATCTCATAGCAGCTCTGGGACTAGCCAGCTCTGGGACTATCCCTTGCCTGGCGCATGTGCTGAATTTGGTGGTGCAGAGATTCCTTAAAAATTACCCCGATATGTCAAAGTTGCTGCATAAAGTGGGGGCCGTCTGTGCGCGCTTTCGGCGTTCTCACCCTGCTGCTGCTCGCCTGTCAGCGCTGCAGCGTAACTTCGGCCTTCCCACTCACCGCCTCATATGCTACGTGCCCACAAGGTGGAACTCCACCTTGCACATGCTGGCCAGACTGTGCGAGCAGCAGCAGGCGATAGTGGAGTTTCAGCTGCAGCACGTACGGGTGAGTCGCTCTGCGAAACAGCACCACTTCACCACCAATGACTGGGCCTCCATGCGAGACCTGTGTTCCTTGTTGCGCTGTTTCGAGTACTCCACCAACATGGCCAGTGCCGATAACGCCAGTGTCACGGCCTATGGTGTGCGCTGTGACACTGTTGCTACACTTGCAGTTTGCCGCGGCAACGTGTTTCTGTGTGTGCATGCGGTGGCAGTGTCTCGGCCTTCTAGGTGATTGCTGTGTCATGGTTGCCACGCATGTTGTTGCCTGCGGCAACGTGTAGCTTTCCTATGTTTGTGTGTGCACTTCCCCTTTAAGTGGCTTCCTCCCCTTGTCTGGTGTTGGAAGGGTTAACTCCCTTCCTAGTGTTTTAACACTGGGTTTATGTGTTTGTGGGTGTGGCTGCTTGGGCTATTTAGCCTCTGCTGGATGCCTGAAGCTGAGGGGTACTCCAGCTATGGTGTATGCTGGAGTTATCCTCCTGGTCTTCATATGCCATCTGTCCAGTGAGGGCTACCCTTGTGGTCATAGAAGATGTTAAGATTATGTTCTTGTGGTGTCTCACGTTATTGCAGCTATGGTGTCCTGGGTTCCTGTGTGGTTTGTGGTGTGTGCTGTGTCCTTTTATGTTGGTGTGGACATCAGCACTTGTGCACGGGTTCCAGTCAGTGTGTCTGTGGCAGGTAGGTGTGGTACTGGTTTCACTTACCTGCCATTTACATATGCTGTATGTGTTCCCCTCTCCTTGCAGCTTGGCCAGTGGAGACTCCTGTTTGTCCGTGTTGTGGAGGAACAGGTCGTCTTACCCTGCTCCTAGTACAGGGATTTCCCGAGGGTTAGTAGGGCCCCGAGGTTCCGGAGTATGAGCTTTCCTACCATCTGGGTTGGCTCATACGGTTACAGACATCCCAACCTGCAAAAACTCATTTCAGGGAGGTGCACTTCTCATTTCAGGGAGGTTTTCTTTTTTTTTCTTTCACAAAATTTTTATTACATTTTCCAGACATATGCAGTATCTGCACACTTTGCTCTATGGTGTAGAGGACTGGGCTCATTACCCTGCCCCAAATTATCATATTTATGTATATGATTAAAGGGATTCTGTCACCACCTATAAGCCCTGTGAGCTAAACATCTGCTCATGTCAAGGTAGCATTCTGATTTCTAAGGTGGCCTTATAAAAGCTATTTGTGGCTTTATTCTGTGGGAAAACAGGTTTTACTAACCTGTCAATCATTGAATTAAGGTGCACAAGCAGGGGAGGTCTGTGGATGCATGGTGCCCGGCCGTACGCATCGCCGTTCGTGCCCAGCGCCGCCTTCTACTCCTTAGTGCCGCCTCTCCCTCCCCCTCCTCCCGCCTGATGCGCCGTTGCGGACTGCTGGCATCGGCTTCTTCTTCCACTGTGCGCACGCGCTGAGAAGGGGACACTGCTACAGGTTGCCGGAAAGGTTTACTGCGAGTAAACTAGAGATGGGAAGTTCGGATCTTTCACATGAATCGGTTCATTCGCTGAGCTGACAAGAAGCAAGGGAACCGAAGCTTAGGTTGCGCAATGCGCATGCGCTGATGACGGAAGCTTAGATTCACTTGCTGACTCGCTGAGTCGGCTCTTGGTCTGAGTCAGGAAGTTTATTCTTTAAAACCCTGTGTGTAATTATCTACCCCACTGTAGGAAAAAAAACAAGCATCCAGGGGGGGTGAATTTAACACTGGGGTAACACTGGGGTAAATAATATCATTAAAATCATGGAGGGTTAAATGTATAAAAAAAAATACATCTCTCTTAATAGTTATATAGCTACTGAATGAGACAGAAGAAGGGATGCCTTTAACATATATATCTCCTTGAGAAGCCAATTTGACCCTAAAGGGTTAATTCAACCTGTAAACTAAACTCGTCCTGTCACTTCTCTTATCTCTCTGCTCTGCTATCAGTGAACCTTTCCGGGATATATTGTCTCACATGAGGGTGTCAGGGAGCCGCTATCTAATAGCGGGAGACTTCCTGAACCTCCGGGATACTTGAGATCCCTGCAGTTAGGAGTCAGGGTCAGAATTAGGGACGCATTAGGAGGTGACCTGCTCCCTGATCCCGGCGTCCTGGCCTAGCAGCTACCCGTTATCCCTTTGATACCGCACAGTGGGGGGTTTCCCCCACTCCGTCATGACAGCCGTTCTCAGCATTACTATCCCAATTCTATGCCTCCTTGAAAAAACGCCCCTGGCGATGATGGAAGAGGATGTGGCACAGGAGGAGGAGGAAGAAGAGGGATCATTTCGTAGGGTTTCCGGACAGTCATTCCCAAGTGGCTCTGAGGGTGGGTTCCTGCACCCACAAACCCAAGGTACACAATTGTCCAGCCAGGGCACAGTTCTGGAGAATGAGGAGGAGGAGATGGAGGAGGAGGAACCATGTTCACAGCAGGGTGGCACCCAGATCAGCTCATGGCCATCACTAGTGCGTGGATGGGGGGATACAGAGGACACAGACGATACACCTCCCACAGAGGACAGCTTTTCGTTGCCTCTGGGCAGCCTGGCACACATGAGGGATTACATGCTGCAGTGTCTCCGCAATGACCGCCGAGTTGCCCACATTCTAACTTGTGCTGATTACTGGGTGGCAAGCGCGCGCTGGTAGACGCGCTGCTGGTGGCATTCCCACCTGACAGCGGGGGCACAGTGAAGCACAAGGTGAAGGCAGAGGACGAGGAAGAGGTTGTCAACGCAGCTGGGGCACTGCCAGCACCTCAGAAGGCAGGGTTAGCATGGGCGAAATGTGGAAAAGCTTTGTCAGCACGCCACAACAACCAGCACCACCAGCTGATATGGAACATCTTAGCAGGAGGCAGCATTTCACCAACATGGTGGAGCAGTATGTGTACACATGCCTACACGTACTGAATGACGGGTCTGCCCCCTTCAACTTCTGGGTCTCCAAATTGGGCACATGGCCTGAGCTTGCCCTTTACACCTTGGAGGTGCTGGCCTGCCCTGCAGCCAGTGTATTATCGGAACGTGTGTTTAGCACAGCAGGGGGGCGTCATCACAGACAAGCGCAGCCGCCTGTCCACAGCCAATGTGGATAAGCTCACGTTCATTAAAATGAACCAGGCATGGATCCCTCAGGACTTGTCCGTACCTTGTGCAGAATAGACATGTATACCGGCACTAACCAGCCATTGTTATACTGCAGCGCAATTGCTCATTCTTGTATTTTGGATATTTCACACTCTTTTAGAGTGTACCCTAATTTTTAAAAATTAGATTAAAACCAAAAACCTGTGTTGGCTACCTCATCCTCCTCCACCGCCGCTTCCACCTAAACCGCTACGTCCTCCGCCTCTTCAAACTTCTACTCCATATGGAACTCCACCTCATAAATAAAAAAAAACTTTTTATTTGTACGTATTTTATTTTATATCATTTCACTACTTTGTCATTTACATTTTCGGGTGAAATTCACAAATTTTTGGGTGTATAGTACTACTGCTATACCTAGTAGGCCGGTTAAAAAAGAAATAAATTGTCATTTAGATTTTCGGGTGAAATTCACCAATTTTTCGGGTGTATAGTACCGCTGCTATACCTAGTAGGCCGGTAAAAAAAAAAAAAAATTGTCAGTTACATTTTCAGTTGAAATTCAGCAATTTTTGGGTGTGATGTAAGACTGCTATACCTAGTAGACCGGTAAAAAAAAATAAAAAAATTGGCAGTTACATTTTCTGGTGAAATTCACCAATTTTTGGGTGTAATATACCCCTCCTCTACCTAGTTGACAGCTTAAGAAATTTAAATAATTTTTATTTTACATTTTCGGGTGACAATAAACAATTTTTTTCGGTCATAGACCCCTGCTCTACCAAGTAGACAGGTTAATAAATTTCTGTAATTTTTCTGTTACATTCTTGGGTTGACATTATACAATTTTAGATGTGAATAAACCCCTGCTCTGCATAGGTGACAGGGAATAACATTTCTGAAATGCTTCTTTAATTGATGCGCGCCACCTCCTTTGATTCAATGCTTAAACTTAAACAAGTTGTACCACATTTGCACTTCAATAATTTGTCCCAAATTTCTGCTATACTCTTTTGGCCAACATTTGCGCCTCAATAGCTTTTCCCACATTTCCGCTTGACTCTTTTGGCCCACATTTGGGCTTCTGTAATTTGTCCGACATTTGCGCCTCAATCCCAATTTTTTTAAATAAATTTATCTCCCTTAAATTTGGTCTCTTTTTCTCACTCTCCCTCTCCGGCCTGGAACCCTGATTCCCCGCCATCCGTGATCACCATGGTAGGCGCATAAAAGAACATTGAAAGTTGATAGAGCAGATATCAAATTGGATCGTGAACATCACGGGGACGTGAGACATGGTGGGGCAGTAAGTATGCACACGCCTACACGAACTAACTGACAGGGGTCAGCCCCTGCAACTTCTGGGTCTCTAAATTGGGCACATGGCCTGAACTTACCCTTTACGCCTTGGAGGTGCTGGCATGCCCTGCATCGAGTGTATTGTCTGAATGTGTGTTTAGCACGACTGGAGGGTTAGGCCTCATGCACACGACCGTTTTTTTTTTACGGTCCGCAAAAACGGGGTCCGTAGGTCCGTGATTCGTGACCGTTTTTTCATCCGTGGGTCTTCCTTGATTTTTGGAGGATCCACGGACATGAAAAAAAAAGTCGTTTTGGTGTCCGCCCAGGCCATGCGGAGCCAAACGGATCCGTCCTGAATTACAATGCAAGTCAATGGGGACGGATCCGTTTGACGTTGACACAATATGGTGCAATTGCAAACGAATCCGTCCCCCATTGACTTTCAATGTAAAGTCAGGAGTCCCTTTTATACCATCGGATCTGAGTTTTCTCCAATCCAATGGTATATTTTAACTTGAAGCGTCCCCATCACCATGGGAACGCCTCTATGTTAGAATATACTGTCGTATATGAGTTAGATCGTGAAACTCAAATCCGACAGTATATTCTAACACAGAGGCGTTCCCATGGTGATGGGGACGCTTCAGGTTAGAATACACTAAAAGAACTGTGTACCATGCCTAGAAAGTCCGGTAAAGGGCCGCGCTGTGACAGGCCAGAGGAGAGTCGGCATGGCGCCGAGGAAGAAGAGGGGCCGGCCTTACAGCCCAAGACGAGACAGACGGCTGCCGCAAAGCTGAGCAGGTTTGCTCGCACGGAGAGTGCTGGGGGAGACTGGGCTGAGGAGAAGGAGATGGACGCTCAGGTTTCCTCTGGACAAGAGGATGAATCCACCGACGGGGAGACCCTGGACGCGGTAAATTGGCCGCCATTAACCCCTGCACGGCCGGCAAAAGACGCGGTAGGCCCTAAAGTTGTGGATGGAGCAGAGCCTACTCTAAAAGATATTATGGCCGCTGTGGCCAGTTGTAACAGCACACTGAAGGTGCTTACAGTACAGGTTGGCAGTCTGAGGTCAGACGTGTCTTTAATTAGGCATGACTTACATAAAATCACAGAACGCACCTCTGAATTGGAGAAGAGGGTGTCCACTATTGAGGACGTTATCCAGCCTATGCAAATGGCGGCAAAATCATCTGCTAAAGATATAGCGGCGTTATACGCCAAAACAGATGACCTGGAGAACAGGTCCAGAAGGAATAACCTGCGGATTGTGGGTGTGCCAGAGAAGACGGAGGGGGATAATGCCACCGAATTTGTGGAAAAATGGCTGCACCAATTATTTCATGAAAAAGGTCTATCCTCATTATATGCGGTGGAGCGGGCGCACAGAGTCCCCATGCGGCCGCTTCCGCCTGGCAGACCTCCCCGTCCCATACTGGCGAAGATACTCCATTTTAAAGACCGGGACACTATCCTGCGACAATCTAGGGACAATGAGGAGATGGTCCTGAATGGGGTGAAAGTATCCATATTTCCGGATTATTCCAACGAAGTGCAGCGGAGGAGAAGCAGATTTATGGATATAAAGAAAAGGCTGAGAGCTCTACAAGTCCAGTACGCTATGCTGTTTCCTGCTAAACTGCGTGTGGTGGCATTGGGATCCACCAGATTTTTTGAAGATCCGGAGGAGGCGACGCAGTGGCTGGACGTCCACGAGCGACAATTGAGAAGTGGGGCCCTGGACACTTGAAGGAGGCAGATATACGTTTCTTATGTTCAAGTTATATATGCATTTACACTCTAGGATTGCTTTAAATGTTGCACCAGTTAGGGAGTGTATTATGTAATGCTACCAAATGGTAGTTCCTGAGGAGGGAGCAGGCGGTAATGATAGTAAAATGTATTTCTCAGTTGTGGGGAGGATTCTCTACCTGAGGAAAAGTGTTATAAATTGTTATGCTTATTGTAGGTTGAAGGGCATGTTGCTCTCGGATTGCCTTGTTTTAATGTGGGAAGTGGATAAGGAAGGGAAAGGTTTCCCCAGCTACAGTAACCTGAGTATGAGAGGGAGGGAGGGGGGTGGGGGGGTAGGGAAAAGGTTGGGGGGGAAGGTTAGGGTCTTGAACTATGAGCGAGTGTTATCTGAATGGGGTGTGAGATTCAAATATGGTCAAAAATTTTACCATGTCACAGGCGATTAGAATCTTAAGCTGGAATGTGAGAGGGATGGCTGAAGCACGGAAAAGACAGTGTATTTTTCAGTATCTGGGGCGGTTTCAGCCGGCTATATGTTGTCTTCAGGAAACGCATTTGACAGGAGAAAATTTACACTGGATGAATAAAAATTGGGTGATCCATGCGTTACATTCAACTCATTCCTCTCATTCTAGAGGTGTAAGTATGATTGTGCATAGGAGTATCAGGTATGAACATATGCAGGAGTGTGTGGACGCTGAGGGCAGGTATGTGTGTGTGGTGTGTAAGGTGGATGGAATACAGCTGGTGCTGGTGTCTGTGTATGTGCCCCCACCGTTTGCTTCCCCATTAATAAGAGAGATCATGGGCTTTGTGGCGGACTTCCCTGGGCTGCCGTGGCTGTTGGTTGGGGACTTTAATTGCACGATGAATGACTCCCTAGATAGATGCCGGGTGGAGGGAGCAGGTGGTTCACCGGGGAGTGCGGCTCTCAGGAATATTTTGGGTGAGGTAGGAGTGCAAGATGTATGGAGACGGCGTAACCCGGATAAGCGTGAATATTCATGTAGATCCGCCACGCACCATTCACTATCGCGTATAGATCTGGCCCTTGTTAACGACATAATGCTACCACTAGTTAGGGATGTTGTTTATCATCCTCGGTCGTTGTCTGACCATTCTCTGGTGCAGATTGACTTGTGCCTGGGGGTGCTCAGACAGGGACCGAGGCTGTGGAAGTGTAATCCTCATTGGTTGAATGTGTTGGGTGACCTATCTGGGATTTCTATGGAAATTAAGGAATTTTTTGATATCAATACAGGGTCGGCTTCGATACCAGGTGTATGGGACGCCATGAAAGCATTTCTGAGGGGAGTTCTGATGAAAGAAATCAACAAACATAAATCCAGGACCAGAGAGGCGGATGTCAAGGCGCATGTACTAGTGTCCGAGGCTGAGAGAGAGTTTAGTAGATCCCCCACCATGGTTAGTAGTGAGGCGCTGGAGGTTGCTCAGGAGCAGCTGAGATGTCATCTGGTACAGGCCGCAGATAGAAAGAGAAGCTTTTACCGTCAGAGATCTTTTGAGGAAGGAGAGAAGGTGGGTCATTTGTTGTCAGTGGTCTCGCAGGCTCAGAGAGGCTCCTCTTGTATTCAGGAGTTGAGAGATGACAGGGGGAACAGTTGTCAGGACACAAAAGGAATATTAGGAATTTTAAAAAGCTTCTATGTATCTCTATATACTTCCACTGGATCTAGTTCTGATGAGGCCCTGAAGGATTTCCTAGAGGAGGCGCAGTTATCGGTGCTGTCAGAAGAAGATAGAGAGAGGCTAGAGGAGCCGATTACACTAGAGGAACTGGAAGCTGCACTTGGGGACATGGCAAGTGGTAAGGCCCCTGGAGCTGATGGTCTCCCAGTAGAGATATACAAAAAACTACAGGGGATATTACTCCCTGAATTACTTAAGGTGTTTGAGCACTCATTGGAGGCAGGTTCGTTACCACATTCGATGCAGGAAGCTATAATTGTGGTTTTGCCTAAGCCTGGGAAGGATCCTAAAATACCGGATTCCTACAGGCCAATTTCACTTCTCACGGCTGATGTTAAGCTACTGGCGAAGGTGTTGGCGAACAGGCTGTCCAAGGTAATTCTGACCATAGTACATCCGGATCAGACGGGATTTATGCCAGGAAAATCAACGGCTATTAACCTTCGTAGGCTGTACACTAGCTTAAATATTCCGGCGGATAATGGTGGTGACAGGGCCTTGCTTGCGCTTGACGCCGCTAAGGCGTTTGATAGTGTGGAATGGAGGTATTTGTGGGGGGTCCTGAGAATTATGGGCTTTGGTGAACGGTTCATTCAGTGGGTACAGGTTCTGTATTCTAGCCCTAAGGCGAGAATTAGAGCTAATGGAGGATTATCAGACTGTTTTCCCCTCGCCAGGGGTTCCAGACAGGGATGCCCACTGTCGCCCTTATTGTTTGCTCTTGCAATAGAGCCGTTGGCGGCGCATATTCGCTTATCTACAAGTATAGAGGGGTTTAGATATGGTGAACTGCATAATAAAGTGGCTATGTACGCTGATGATACCCTACTTTTCTTGGGCGATACTGGTGCGTCCCTGGATGCGGCCATGGCATTGATTGACAGATTTGGTAGCTTTTCCGGACTACGGATAAACTGGCAGAAATCCTCTTTGATGCCAATTGACGGGCAGGCCCTGGTAGGCAGACAAGTAGATAGTGTGGTGCCCTGGGTGGATAAATTTAAATATCTGGGATTACATATAACACCGAGACTAGCGGATTTTGAAGAACTAAATCTATCCCCTTTGCTAGCTACTTTTAGGCTTAAAGTGAGGTCATGGTGTAGGCTCTTTCTTTCGGTGGTAGGCAGAGTTAACCTTTTAAAAATGGTTATGATGCCCCAACTGATATATATACTGAATAATGCTCCAGTTTGGATCCCTCTGGATAGATTTAAGAAAATTCACTCTATATTTAGAGATCTTACTTGGAAGTATGGACAGGCTAGGATCAAACTGGAGACATTGCAGTATTCTAAGTCGGAAGGGGGCCTAGCTGTCCCTAACGCATGGATTTATTTTTTGGCTTCCCAATGTCAGCATTTTAAGGGATGGATTGATCTACAAGCACCAGATATGACTGGGCAGATATTGCAGCATTGGCTGGGCAGTCGTGACCTCATGGGCATTCTGGAAGGTTTAGGAATGCATGCAGGGAGGGAAAAACTTCCTCTGATTGAACTCATGAAAAAAGTTTGGGCAAAAGTGAAGCTGCTAAGAGGAGTGGGAGGTATTAGTGAACTTTCACCTATTGGAAAGAACCACTTGTTGCCAGAACTATTGGCCATACCAGGACTTAGGAACTGGGAAACTTATGGAGTGACGAGAATTGGACAATTAATTAAGGACAAGACATGTAAGTCATTTCAAAGCCTGCAGCAGGAATTTAATATCCCCAAGGAGTGGTTTTATAAATATCTTCAAATAAGACATGCCCTTGGGGTCACGATGCGGAAGGGATGTGTGATAGCTCAAATGGAGGTGGTCCATAAGCTTGTTCTTCCGTCGGGAGGGGGAAAAAGAGGGTTAATATCACAGGTGTACGCTCTTCTAATGGAAAAATTCTTAGAGGGATATCCGCTTTCAAGAATGAAAAAGTGGGAGGCTGACGTGGGGGATATGTCTAAGGATATGTGGGAAGATATTTTAGAAGCAGTCCCCAAGGTGTCTCTAAGTGAACAGGGCAAACTGTCCCAACTATTTATTATACACAGAGTGTACAAAACACCGGTGTTCCTGAAAAAGATAGGAGTAAGAGGTGATGACAAGTGCCCAAAGTGTATGGAAGATGGTGCAGACTTGTTACATATGTTGTGGTCTTGTCCAGTAGTTGCTAATTATTGGGAGGAAGTTGTAGAGATGATTAATAGTAAATTGACATTAAGAATTCAAAAAGATCCTAAGGTGTGTATTCTGGGGTATGTGTCTGAAATTGGAGGAAATGAACCGGTTAGGGTAGCTGCGGGGAGATTGCTATATGTGGCCAGGAAACTGATCGCTATGAGGTGGATCCAGGGGAGTCCGCCCACACTGAGTGAGTTTGAACGGAAGGTGCATGACATGCTGGTACTCGAAAAAGGGGTGTTTGTGAAGAGAGGGTGCCCTCAGAAGTTTGAAAAAATGTGGACTGAATGGTTATCTCATACCCACGTGGTTATATAGTCATGTGATGGTCAAGACCAATGTTAGGGTTGGGGGGTTAGGGTAGGGTAAGGGGGGGAGGGAGTTTGGAAAGGCCAAGTTTCTGGTAATTTTTTTTTTTTTTTTTGCCCATAATATGTTTTAGCAAAGGTATATGTAGTGTATGGATTCATGTTAATACTGAGTGGTGATATACTTATGAGTATTGTTGTTCACTGAATCTGCATCGTGGATAATTTAAAGAAGAAAAAGTCAACATATTGTATTATGTTATAATATGTATTTATTGTTTAATAAAAACGATTTGATTATAAAAGAACTGTGTACATGACTGCCCCCTGCTGCCTGGCAGGTGCTGCCAGGCAGCAGGGGGCAGGCCCCCCCCCTGTAGTTAACACATTGGTGGCCAGTGCGGCCGGCCCCCCCTCCCCCCTGTAGTTAACTCTTTGTTGTCCAGTGCGGCTGGCCCCCTCCCTCCCCTGTAGTTAACTCATTGGTGGCCAGTGGGCCCCCCCTCCCTCCCCTGTAGTTAACTCTTTGTTGTCCAGTGCGGACGGCCCCCCCCCTCCCTCCCCTGTAGTTAACTCGTTGGTGGCCAGTGGGCCCCCCCTCCCTCCCCTGTAGTTAACTCTTTGTTGATGTCCCCTTATAATCATATATCCCCTTATAGGCCCCATTGATAGGAAAAATGTCACCTAAAAACAGAGGTATCAGTGTGAATGTGCCCCAAGCATTCACACTGATGCCATCTGGTTAATTGCATCAGAATGACCGGACAAGAGTCCGGTCATCCTGTATGCTTCAAAGAACTCCGATTCAATAGAATCGGAGACCTTTGTATTAATTATCTCTAGCGCCGCTGGAGATAATTATGCATAATAGGAAGAGGGGAGAAACCACCTCTCCTTCTATTATGTGTATTCCGGCAGTGCGATTACTATCGCGCTGTCCGGAATGCGAAGTGTTGCAGGCGGGAGATCAAAGGCTTCTCCCACCTGTCAGGAAGTGGTGCGGCCCCGAAGCGCTCGTGCAGGGGCGCGTGGGCGTCACAGTGTGGGCGATGCGGCAGTGCGGGCCGCCGTACATAAATATCCGGCGGCCCCTGCACTGGGAGAAGAAGAGCCCCCCCCGGAAGAGGATCTCCCCTGGACAATGAGCAATACCCGGAGGGCTGAGTACCACTACCCCACCAACGATTAACCCTTATTTTCCCCATACCACTATCCCACCAACGATCCTATTCCCCATACCACTATTTTCCCCATAATACTATCCCACCAACGATCCTATTCCCCATACCACTATCCCACCAACGATTAACCTTTATTTTCCCCATACCACTATCCCACCAACGATCCTTTTCCCCATACCACTATCCTATTAACCTCTACCTGCCAATATTCCCCCCTACCTCTACCCACTCTCCAGCCACTATCCCACATCCCCCCTGAACCACCAATCCCCTGTCCTATTGTAGAAGCATCCCTGCTCCCCTTTACCCCTTTTACCCCTGCTGTACCCCTGCAACCCTGTGTCTGTGGCCTGCATTTACCCTTGCAGCGCCACCGTAGAACCCTTCATTCCCTTAGGGATAGTTTTCGTCCAGGTTGGGTGGGTTGCTAGTGTGTGTGTGTGTGTGTGTGTGTGTAAGTGTATTATAGATAGTGTGTGGGGTGGAATTTGGGGATTGAATAGTGTATTTAGTGCTGTATTTATGGTGCTGTATTGTTTGTATTGTGTACTGTAGGTTGATAATAAATATTGTGTATTATTTGTACTTTACCTACTGTGTAACGTGTGTTTATTAGCGGTAGTTAGCTCAGTTAGGCGCTTGCAGCTATATTAGTGATTAGCGTAAAGCAAAGGAATAGTATATTATTATTATAAAGGCATAAATAAGCGGAGTCATCACCAGACGACTCCTCCTATTTATGAATATTAATTATTGATATTTGCATAAATATTGCTAATTAATATTCTCCCTTTACAGGACACAAAAAGACACAAACATTATTTAAATAGCCAAACTAAAAGCATTAAGGCTTTTGAACTTGCATTCAGTGTCGTACCAATGAAGGCAGACCACCCAACTGCTATGGGGCCTGGGGACGCCTGGCACTGAACTGCTTCTTCTCCATGTAAACACACTGTATTTTCAGCCACCACTAGAGGGAGCTCAGTGCAAATAGATTATTACAGATTCCATGGTAATTTTATAAATTCTTATGCCTTGAGCTCCCCCTAGTGGTGGCTGCAGGCAGTTAGCTTTATAATAGAAGGGAAGCAAGATATTTGTAAATGTATTTTTGGCAGTTGTCTGATGTAAATACATTAAGAAATATGGTGTTCAGAATGAGCCTATACTAAATTGGCTATGGGGCTCTTTGAAATCTGTGTACACCCCTGCCTGGATGTACTAAAAAAAAAATAATGTGTTGATTGTTGGGGGAGGAGGGGGTATGCACTGGAAAATTACAGCAGTAATGTTCTGGGTAAATACCAGACGTGGGGTTATATCACGATCTGCCACACGGCCCATTCCGCCGCAGATCGCTGTGACCGCACTGTCATCAGACAGCTGCAGTCAGAGGGAGAAGTGCCGTGACCTGCAGGAGTGGTCAGGCAGTAATCGACGCTTGCAGCTCTGTGCTACAAGCGTCTATCAAATTGTAAAATCTAAAACCTGGCAGGGATCGCTTTTTGTTATTTAAGAACGCCACCTGCTGGCTATAAAATGAACTGTCAGCCTGCACCCCGGGAATTAACCTCTTCCTGCCTTGACTCTTAATTCACTTCAAAAAATAAAAAAAATAAAGAATAAACGTAAAAAATTATAGCATTAGTTACTAGTATTAGTAAATAGTATATCAGACTACCTACACACCCATACAAACATCCCGCCCCTTTTTTGTTCATAATTTTTTTTTTGCAAAAAATATATTTATACATATTTTTTGCGTTTTAGCAATATTATAGCCGAATTTGAGTGTGTAAAATATACAAACTATGCACTTTTTTAATAAAAAAAATCTATTTGTTTTAGCTATATTTTGTATTTTGTATAGCAGGGTTTATTTCTGAGTAAAATATACAAACACACGCCTATTTTTCTCATTTATGAGAAAATGTAAAAAAAAAAATTAAAATGTCCAGATTTCCCCAAGATGAATACCTTAGGGCAGTGATGGTGAACCTTTTATAGACGAGTGCCCAAGCTGCAACTCAAAACCTAAAGTTCCAAGACGGCAATTTAACCTGAATACCAATATAGTATATCTTCCATGTACGTTATCATTTAGCTATAATAGCCTGCCTACATTCAGTGCGCTGCCTGTACCGTTCATAGTGCGCCCTGGGCTGATGAAGGACAGGAAGAGTCTAAGGTATATTGCTACACCATAGACTTCCAGGGCATGGGTGCCCGCAGAGAGAGCTCTGAGTGCCGCCTCTGGCACCCATGCCATAGGTTCGCCACCACTGCCTTAGGGGAATAACATTAAAAAAGTCACTTTGAAGGGGTTTGTAACGTTTTGGCGCTGTACAGAAAAATAGGGTGCCAAAATTCTAAGTACAATCGTACGGTAATAGTTTTAGAAATGTTTTGTCTTGAAACTTTTTGTAATAGTTAGAATTTTTTTTAATATGAAATGGGAAATACATTTTTTTTCATAATTTTCAGTTTCAGTTTTTCCTTAAACACTTAAAAATATCATATCCATTATCTAGTGGCACAAAAGAAAGGTCTAAGGTGTCCCGTGAAAATAATATCAAATACATGTAGGCTGGCTCAGAAATGAATCAGTTATTTGCAGTTAGATAGGCCCATTGCTACACCTGAAAAATTGGCCTGGTAAGGAATAGAGATGTCCCGAACTATTCGCCGGCGAATAGTTCCCGGCGAACATCGCTTGTTCGCGTTCGCCGCGGCGGGCGAACATATGCGATGTTCGGTCCGCCCCCTATTCGTCATCATTGTGTAAACTTTGACCCTGTAACTCACAGTCAGCAGACACATTCCAGCCAATCAGCAGCATACCCTCCCTCCCAGACCCTCCCACCTCCTGGACAGCATCCATTTTAGATTCATTCGGAAGCTGCAGTGTCACAAATTTGACTAAGTTGTAATCTCAATGCGATTAATACAGGTTATATTAATCGCATTGCGAATTCAACTTAGAGCTGGGTTCCTAATGGTTGGCTGGTGTCACCCGGTGCGGTAGAAAATGGTGTCACCCCTGCCCCCCCCCCCCCCCCCCCCCCCGAAGCCATAACAAAGAGATAAAGAGAAAAAAAAAGAAAGTCACTAAGTCAGCTCCAATCAGATATCTGCATTGACCCAGAGTCTTGGTCTATGTGCAGATATCTGATTGGAGCTGACTTCTTATTTTCTCTTTTGCACATAAACGTTTAAACTATATTCCTTAGTAAAAATGACCAGTCCACACCATGTGGGTCTATATTTATGAGGGCTACCCTGAGCAAAGATTAGTAAATGTGGCCAGGTGGCCCCAGCCCACAGTTCAACCCAACCCCTTATGTCTCCTGGCCTGGGGCCGTCTCTATAATAATCCACAGTAATTTATGAATTGGGTTAGGTTATTAACTTATTATTATTGGGGTATTATTAAAATAATTTGGTCTATAAAGTCAGAGCCGCTCTACCTACCTCCTCCTCCCGGCACCAGAGACTCCTGCAGGGCAGCTGCCGCGGCGCCCCACCACTCACCAGGCTGCAGTGAGTCACACCCCCGTCCCCCGTTACCACGTGACGGCGCGACGTGCTTGCTTGCGAAGTTTAGAAGTTGAACTTGTGAGTGAGAACTCCTGCGCCGGCGAGCCGCGGGTGACACCCCATCAGACTGGTGTCACCCGGTGCGGCCCGTACCCACCGCACCCCCCTCACAACGCCACTGGATCTAAGTTGTAATCGCAATGCGATTAATACAGGTTTTATTAATCGCATTGCGATTACAACTTACGGTAGATCTGAGTTCCTAATGGTTGTATTGCTAGAATATAACGAAGATTGAGAATATAGTGCTATATTCGTTATATTCGTCAATTCTAGCAATACAACCATTAGGAACTCAGATCTAAGTTGTAATCGCATTGCGAATTTAACTTACCACACTCTGCGTCAACTACGTAATTTTCCATGGGAGTTTTGCCATGGATCCCCCTCCAGCATGCCACAGTCCAGGTGTTAGTCTCCTTGATACAACTTTTCCATCACTATTGTGGCCAGAAAGAGTCCCTGTGGGTTTTAAAATTCGCCTGTCTATTGAAGTGTATGGCTTTTCCCCCTTCGGCGAACATTTGCGGAAATTCGCGTTCGCCAATGGAAAATTTTATGTTCGCGACATCTCTAGTAAGGAAGGGAGATAAACACTCTGGTAATGAAGTGGTTAAAGTAAAACATAGTATTAAAAATTTTGGACAAATTATATATTTTTTTTCCTGTTTCTGACCATTTGTCCCTTAATAAAAATCTATCAAATTAATTCATATCCACAAAAATTTTGCTCTGGTCACGGACGCCCAAGACACCACTGATCATGAAAGGGTTAAGAGTACAGCCCCACAGCTCCTCATTGCGGATTTTTCACTGCAGAACCTTGGATCCAGAATATGCAGCAGCAAAATTGTGTAGATTTTACTGCAGATTGCGGTGTAGAAATGCAGAAAATTTGATGTACGTTTCACCTGCTGCTTTGCAAAGGGTGAAATCGGTGATGGATTTCTGTAACATAATGTCAAGTTATGGTGCTTATTTTTTTAATCTCATCCTCTTTACTGCTACTGTAAACGCTGTAAATTTTCTGCCTGCAACTTTACATGTGGTTGTTTCCTAAGGCCCCTTTCACACGGGCGAGTATTCTGCGCGGATGCGATGCGTGAGGTGAACGCATTGCACCCGCACTGAATACCGACCCATTCATTTCTATGGGGCTGTGCACACGAGCGGTGATTTTCACGCATCACTTGTGCGTTGCGTGAAAATCGCAGCATGCTCCTCTTTGTGCATTTTTCACGTAACGCAGGCCCCATAGAAATGAATGGGGTTGCGTGAAAATCGCAAGCATCTGCAAGCAAGTGCGGATGCGGTGTGATTTTCACGCACGGTTGCTAGGAGACGATCGGGATGGGGACCCGATCATTATTATTTTCCCTTATAACATGGTTATAAGGGAAAATAATAGCATTCTGAATACAGAATGCATAGTACAATAGCGCTGGAGGGGTTAAAAAAAAAAAATAATAAATTTAACTCACCTTAGTCATTCCGGTCATCACATGATCTTTTACCATGGTGATTGATCATGTGATGACCGGAATGACGTCACCAAAGGTCCTGTTGCTGCACAGAGATCAGATGAAGACAGAAGGAGATGCCGGCTACGCGATCAAGTGGACTAAGGTGAGTTAAATTTTTATTATTTTTTTTTAACCCCTCCAGCGATGTTTTACTATGCATTCTGTATTCAGAATGCTATTATTTTCCCTTATAACCATGTTATAAGGGAAAATAATACAATCTACAAAACACTGATCCCAAGCCCGAACTTCTGTGAAGAAGTTCGGGTTTGGGTACCAAACACGGGCGATTTTTCTCACGCGAGTGCAAAACGTATTACAAGGTTTTGCACTCGTGCGGAAAAATCGCACATTTTCCCGCAACGCCCGTGTGAAAGAGGCCTGAGTCCTTGAGGATGTGCAGATAAATTTGTAAAACTTGAGCACAGATTGACAGATCTAGTGAGTTCCAACATTCCAAAGCATTTTATGTAACAATTATTGCATTTGCTCGTTGACTGGGTGATCACCAGCATCATTGGGGTACGGCCACCTGGTCAGATTTACTGATGCCGTTTTCAAAGCCAAAACCAGGATTCAATTTAATAAAAAAAAAGTCATATCAGTAATTTCTACTTTCTCTTCATTTATGATCCACTCCTGATTTTGGCTTTGAAAACTGCATCAGGAAACCTGAACATGTTCCCAATGATTGGAAACTGGAGTTTTTACAAATGATCATCCCTGAATTGATTGGTCCTTGTAAAAGGACTCTATGACTTATCTGAGACACAAAAACAGATGCAGTAGCCGTCAACTAGTCAGTGATTGATCTATGTTAGCCAACCATCACAGAGATAAGAGATCAAACACTCAGACAGTGGTCCTCACAGGACACAAACATCCCTGATGTCAACAGAACACAAACAAATGAACTCCATAAACAAAAGCCAAAGGATGAAACACCACATGGCAAGACCAACCACTGTCATAACTGATAGAGGTCTTCTGCTTTGACCTAAACTTCTGTCATTGCAACTACCTTACAAATACCTCACTTCGTCTTTATTACATTCCCAACAGCTTTACATTGTTAATGTCTTAGAACCGTAATTCATTTAAATTATTTTTTTCCTTTCTACCTTTCAAGAGTCATAAGTTTTTTAATTTTCCATTCACATAGCTGTCTGTATTTTCTAATATGGCACCATTTAATATTCCATAGAATGGGGGAACTTATCATGAGGAGAATATTTAAAGTAAGTTTTGCTTGAGTCTGCGTTGGAGTACTTTATGCCACATTTATCAAATATCACATTTTGTTTGATAAATTTGGCTTGTCCTTAAACCTAACACTTCTGTCTAGAGAAGCTACTCCAGTTTTCCTGCTCCACCCTCCTCCTGGATTGAGATTGCGACTTTAAAAAAAAAAGTCGCCAAGATAAATCTGGAGTGAAACTCATTAACATAGCTAACCACACCCCCTTTTCCACCCATATTACAAAACTGGAGTGAGTGGTGTAAAAATGCAAAAAGTCGCTAAATTTTGCGCAAGTGATTGTAAAAAGTCGCACATTTTTGCACAGGCGCTTAAATTTTGCGCAAGCAAGTGCAAAAAAGTTCCAAAAGCCCTATTTTGCAACTTTTCGACTTCAGAATTCTGGAGTGAAGGTATGATAAATCAGGGCCAATGTTTTGAGAAGCTGTAAAAAAAATTATTAATGGGATGGAATTGGAAAAAAAAATGCAGTTCTGACATTATTTTATAGGCTTTGGATTTACAGCGTTCAGGAGCACATTTACGCGTTTTACAACGATCTTAGTCTCTCCTTCTGCGCTGCCGCTAGATATGCCTCGTCATAAACTAGGCATATTTGTGGTAGTCCCTGAACTTGGAGCAAAAAGGCACCAGCCCCTGGCCGGCATAGTTTTGAGCTAACATTTGCACCTGTTTCCAGATTTTTTTTCATTAAGGCAATTACCATATTGAATACTTTTATATTTTTGTCACAATGCGGTTCACTGTGACACTCGCTGCTGTGTATGTCTGTAAACTGTGTCGTGTGAATATTCTGCTCCTTGTGGCTGTATCGCAGTGCGGTTCAGTGATGGCCAGTTCGCATTGTTCGCCTGCGAACACATGCGGGCTGCCATCTTTTCTCACAAGTCCAGAGAGAGGCACAGGTAAGCCCTTGAAGCCCGATGAAGGCCCCCGGCGGCTGTTCTCGGAAGTGCCTGCTCCCGGTGACCGCATTTGATTTCAGACCGGCTCGCGGTGCAGGCACAGGTAAGGGCTTACCTGTTCCTCACCGGACTTGTGAGAAAAGATGGCAGCCCGCATGTGTTCGCGGGCAAACAATGCGAACTGGCCATCACTGGTGCGGTTCACTGTGACACTTGTTGCCATGTAGGCTGGCTTTATGCGCTCTTACGTACTGGCTGTGTTTGACATTCCCATGGATGCTGGTTGCTTGTGTGGTGCGTGCCAGCTGTCGTCTTCTATAGTGTGTGAACTGTGCTCTGTGAATTGTGTGCTCCCTGTGTCTATTTAGGGTTAATGCTTCCCTCAGCTTGTTTGAATATCAGGTGGTCAGGTGCCTTAATCACTCTGCTATTTAGACCTGTGTGCGAGTTGCCTGGGAGTTCAGTCTGTCTCCAGGAATGCTGAGTGCAGGGTGCTTGCTCTCCTGACCAGTGTTTTTGTTACTCTACCCTGACGTCTGTGGTCAGCCTGGTTATTCATAAATGTCTTTATCTGTCTGTAAACTCCATGCTCTCTGTATCTCTGTTCCACATGGGTTCCAGTCATGTTTGCATGTCTGTCTGTGAACGCCATGCTTCCTGTTCCGCATGGATTCCAGCAATGTTTGCATCGCTGTGTGTAATAGCCATGCTCCCTGTACCCTAATCCGCATAGGTTCCAGACTATGTAACCATGTTTCTATGTTTGATAAAGACTTGTTAAGTCGAAACGTTGCAATGTTTGCTGTGGTTGAATAAATACCAGGCTTTCTACACTTGAAGAGTGCTGCAGGTTCCTTAATTATTTTGCTACGTACTTCAAGGGACGCCTAGTCTGCATCCCCATCTGCGGACACCACCTCAACCTGGACCTTATATCAGGTACCTGGATTACTGGCATGATTTTTACCCTAGTTTTGAGCTTGTAGTGCTGCTTATCTTCTATTGCATGTTTCTATGTTGCAATGTTTTCTTGTCCTGTCTGTGAATACCATGCTTCTGGTTACGCATGGGTTCCAGACATTCTCGCATTTCTCCGATTATGTTCTGATCAGTCTCTTTGCTCCATGTTTCCTTATTTAGATGGATTCCTGGCTATGTGTCTCTGTCTGTGATCTTGTATACTGGCCTTGCGTCTGAAGAGTGTGTTATATTGTATGCCTGGATTACTGGTCCCTTGCACCAGCATCTCAGTTTCCTTGCAGGTCACCTGCGAAGCGTACTGGGATTCTCCCAGGAGGTAGCAGTCCAGTCTACCCCTGCGGCGAAGACCAGATTCCGGTATAGAGTCAAACCGGTCACTTGGCACAGTGGTTAAACTTCTGCCACTGATATGCCTGATCCGTACAGCTTGCTCAGCTATGAAAGCTGCTGCCCTTCTTAGTTTCGGTTCCTTCCTGGCTTGGTTTATTGTGATAGTTTGTGTCTGGTACTTTTGTTTAATAAATCATTAGTTTTCTCTGGATCTTGTTGTCTGTTTGGTGAACGCTCGTGATATGTTCAGGGGTTTCCTGACCCCTGATCATGACAATTTGAAATAGTTCAGATATTTTAATTATACTGTATGTTTCTGTTATTTCTCTGTTTTTGTGTGGGGAATTAGAATTTTTAATACTTTTGTGGGTATTTAGAATTTTTTAAAACTTTTTTTTTTTTTTTTTTACTTTATTTTTAGTCCTCCTAGGATACTTGAACATCTGATCATTAACTCGCTTATTCAATAGACCTCAATGGTAAAATCCCTGTGTTCCTATTAAGCCCTGCCACAGGCAGATCTCAATAGGAGCTTTGCTAAGGCAGGTCTAGGATCCTTCACAATGAGCATCAGCTCCTGTGATTTCATCAAAAGAGGCTGTTTGGTCACCAGGAGCCACCAGTTCCTGGAAAATGACCACTTAGATGCCATGGTCACAATTTACCTTAGCATATGAGGGGTTAAATGTTCGTTCATGGAGTTTTTTTCTGATCATGGACAATGCTGGCTGGTGCCTGATGTATAACACAGCAATTATCGGCCAGCTATAGCACCCGCTCAGCTCCTTAGCAGACGCCATGTTTAAAGACCCGTCATCCGCTTTACTGTACAGGTATGGCGGTTGTCACTAGAGACGAGTGAATTTTTCAAAAATCTAATTCGCCGGTTCGACGAATTTTTGGGGAAAAATTTGCTTTGATCCAAATTTATTCGTGGCGAATTACATTAAAAACTTTCTGTTTCCTGGCTGCAGAGAGCCTTTATAGTGGTGTAGAACACTGTGCCTCGCAGTAACACGCATAGGGAGTCTGCTTTATTGTGAAATAATACTGTGGGTCCGTATGACATACAGATGACAGGCGTCGCAGAATCACTGCACACTTTACTTATTTGGGCAGTTATGGGACCAAAATTGACCAAATAACTTAAGTATGAACTCAGCCTTACAGGTTGATGTTAGCGCCAAGAAGAAGCGCACTCATTTTAAACCGTCGTCAGCTGATTCTACATACATGTCAACACAACGTGTTCTATTAAATGCTTATACAAGTAGAGCCCTCACCCCACCCCCACAAGTGGAGAGGGTGCCAGCAGTAAGTTTGTGTTGACTTTACTAATTATTTTGCCCTTCCTCTGGTCCGTCAGAACAATAACCCACAAAAAACGGATCCTGTCTGTGGAGCATCTGCCTTCACTCGGTCAGCATTTGGTCAGTAATCCATCAGTATTGCTAATGCCAAAAAAAACAGAGAAGACACGTGAACTGAAAATCCGTTGTGCGTCTCATTTTACCTACCTTCTGACAGATCAGAAGAAGGGTCAAATAAATGATGATGTCAGCCAAGCCAAAAAGGCTAAATAATGGCCCAGTCATGTAGTGGGGACGGTGGGAACAGCATGAAGAGACCACAGAGTGGCCCAATGACAGAGTCTGGAGGTGGCAGCAGCATCAGGAGGCCACAAAGTGGCACAATGACAGAAAGTAGAGGTGACAGCAGCATCAGGAGGCCACAGAGTAGCAAGGTGACATAGTGTGGAGGTGGAAGTAGCATCAGGAGGCCAGAGAGTAGCAAGGTGACATAGTGTAGAGGTGGCAGCAGCATGGGGAGACCACAGAGTGGCAAGGTGACATAGTGTGGAGGTGGCAGCAGCATCAGGAGGCCACAGAGTGGCAAGGTAACATAGTGTGGATGTGGCAGCAGCATGGGGAGACCACAGAGTGGCAAGGTGACATAATGTGGAGGTGACACCAGCATGAGGAGACGACAAAGTGGCAAGGTGACATAGTGTGGAGGTGGAAGCAGCATCAGGAGGTCACAGAGTGGCAAGGTGACATAGTGTGGAGGTTGCCCAGCATGCATGTGGGACCTGCATTTCCTGGATTTCATGGTCGCTGTTATGGCACCCAACAGGTGAGCTTTAGTGTTAGGACCCGTCTTATTAGAGATCGCCTTGGCGTGCGGCAGGCGGGCTCAAATGATTTTGTACAAAATGTATTTGCTAAGCATCTCTAAGTTATTAGCATAGCATTTACTATGTAATATACTTTTGTACTCTACCTTTGGTTTTTAGAGTGCTGTTGCCCTATGTGTTTGTCAAATGTATATTTGCAGCCACACTGTGACGTGCACCTACGCATTGGGATGTGCTGACACCCCTTTTTTGTGTTTGTAGTATTATATATGGAAGTAGTGGCTGACTCCCATATGCAGGGTCGTGCACTCCCTAGCCTCTTCTGCCTCACAGGCTGATTTTAATTAGCATGAGTATATAGTTTGCTCAGCATGCATGCTGGTATTTATAGTCCCTGGATTCCATGTAGGCCATTTTGGCTCCACACAGATATGGATCAACAGGGGCCCAGCATGCATGTGGGACCTGCATTTCCTGGATTTCATGGTCGCTGTTATGGCACCCAACAGGTGAGCTTTAGTGTTAGGACCCGTCTTATTAGAGATCGCCTTGGCGTGTGGCAGACGGGCTCAAATGATTTTGTACAAAAGTTATTTGCTAAGCATCTCTAAGTTATTAGCATAGCATTTACTATGTAATATACTTTTGTACTCTACCTTTGGTTTGTAGAGTGCTGTTGCCCTATGTGTTTGTCATAGTGTGGAGGTGGCGGCAGCAGCATGAGGAGACCACAGAGTGGCAAGGTGACATAGTGTGGAGGTAGAAGCAGCATCTGGAGGGCACAGAGTGACCCAGTGACAGAGTGTGGAGGTGGGTGGCAATACCAGTACCCGCTGAAGATAGTGGGTGAAAGAAGGAGCACTTGGCATCAAATGTGTGGCATCAGGCGGGTGGCAGGATCAGAATAGTAGCTGAGGCAGGTAGCCAGAAGAAACCGGTTTCTTTTTTCAAAGTGTTGGTGTGGCACCATGGATGATCTAGTCTGATGCATCAGGCATTGGTGGGTGGAAATCCTGGCTGATCCACGCCTGATTCATCTTGACAAAAGTTAGTCTCTCCACATTTTGGGTGGACAGGCGAGTTCTTCTTGGGTTAACTAGGGCCCCCACCACACTAAACACCCGCTCTGATGCCACACTACTGGCCGGGCAGGACAGCTTTTCCAGGGCAAACTCGGCCAGTTGCAGCCACAAATCCAGTTTGGCTGCCCAGTTTTCCAGCAGATCTTCAATGATGGCTGGCAGGGTGAACTCCAAGTATGCCACCACCTGCTGGTTCAGGTTCTGCTCTATGTCTAGCTGCTGGTGAGTAGTTTCTTCACTATGCGGGTGAAGAAAGCTGCTCATCAGAGACTCAAGACTCAGGCTGCTGCTGATGGAGCAGAGGGTCCCCCCGGTCAGAGGGTCCCCCCGGTCAGACCTGCGAGAGGATGGACGATTGCGCAGATAGGCGGCGGCCAACTGACTACATAGGATGTCTCTATAGTAGTTCAGATTGTCTTCCCTCTCAGCGGGTGTAAACAAGGCCCCCATTTTGGACCGGTAGCGAGAGTTCAACAAGGTGGAGAGCCAGAAGTTATCCCTCTGCCGAATGGTGACAATTTGACTGTCACTATGCAAGCAAGTGAGCATGCATCGGGCCATTTGTGCAAGTGACTCGGAGGGACTCCCTGTCGCGGTACCTTCTGTGACAGAGGTTAGAAGATCGGAGAGACTGACTGCACGTGAGGTTAACTGACAGTCTCTTGATTCTCAGTGTTGTGGTTTGGTAATGACCACACCTCTTGTCAGGTGCAGACCTTGGTCATTACTGCATTCCCTACTTAGTTTGGTCTCACACTTCATACCTTGCGGTTGATATTCTCTGCTTGGATTTGGAAGAGTTGGTGTGTGGATCTTACCTGTGTTCCTGCTCATCCAATTTTTATAAGATAAGTTGTACTGCTGTTTGTATTTGGTTGTTCACCTGTGTTTGTTGTTACTAGGCCTCTGGGAGACGCTGGTTCGTTCACCTGGGAAGGAACCAGTAGTCTCATTCCCTGCCACTACCTAGGGCATTTCAGGGCTCCTAGGGTCTAGGTTCCGGCGTATGTATTTTCCCACCTTCAGGGTCTATACATACTGACAGAAGTCATGGCCAGGTTTAGGGGCTTTCTAGGAGGTGACCTTTTCCCTCTCCCTAGCCTTGAGACCTAGTTCTGTGTCCCTCTCCTCCCCTGTATTCGTGACACTGCCTCCATCACTACTGCTACTGCCATGGTGTGTCTGGGTCCTCTGCCTCCTCTTCCTCATCGCCCTGTAGCTTCTCTGGCTGCTCCTGCTAATCCTCTCCTGTCACCTGTGTAGAAAAACCAGCAATTTTGCTACACATTACTTGTGCTCTAATGTCCTCCTCCTCTTCCAGTTCAGCCCCCACAGGGCTCATGTGGCCATGAGATCTAGGCGCCACGTCTCCAGTCCCCTGACCAGACAGATTACCAGCATCTGTTCCAGAACATGAAGCAGTGGAATGACATTTTTCATCCCGTAGTCCTGGCGACTGACAAATAACGTGGCCTCAAAGGGCCTGAGCAAACGGCAGGTGTCACACATCAGCTGCCACTGGCTGACATCGAAGTTACACAGGGGAGTACTCCTGTCCGCTCTGATCATCAGGAAATCCTTTATGGCCTTTCTCTGTTCATACAGTCGGTCCAACATATGAAGGGTGGAAACGTCGCATATCAGCCTGTTTGGGGATGACATTCTGCCGCTGCAGCTCAAGGAGGGTGTGCTTTGCGGTTTACGAGTGGCTGAAGTGGCCATTTTTAGGATGTCTTGCAGATGGATGAAAAACTTCAGGAACCGCTTGACAACCAGGTGGAACATGTGTGCCATGCAGGGCGCATGGCTCAGACCTCCTTGACGCAGCGCTGACACAATGTTCTTTCTGTTGTCGGTCACCATGGTTCCGATTTTCAGTTGTCACGGAGAAAGCCAGGATTCTATTTATTTCTGAAGGACACGGAGCAGTTCCTCCTCTGTGTGATTCCGTTCGCCCAGGCAAACGAGGTGCAGAACAGCGTGACACCGCCATGCCCTGCACATGTGGTATGCTGGAGGGGCACTGTGAATTGTCCCTGCAGTGGAGGCTGAGGACACTGGAGGATGAGAAGGCAGAGGCGGACATTGTCGCTGGACGAACGGCGTGGCAACGTGGAGGTGGAAGTGGCGTCACCTGGCCAAGTTGCTGGTGTGGCTGTGCAGGAACCACATTGACCCAGTGGGCCATAAAGAACATGTACTGTCCCTGACCATAGTTACAGCTCCACACGTTGGCGCTGCCGTGCACTTTGTCAGACACCAACAGGCTCAAATACTGGCCCACCTTCTGTTCTACATATTTGTGCAGGGCTGGTAGTGCCTTTTTGGCAAAGAAATGACGGCTTGGGACTCTCCACCTTGGCTCGGCACAAGCCATCAGTTCTCTGAAAGGTACAGAGTCCACCATTTGGAAAGGGAGGGACTGCAGCACCAGCAACTTGGACAGGAGCACATTCAGCTTCTGCGCCGTTGGATGAGTGCACGCATACTGTTGTCTCTTGGAAATCGCTTCGGTGATCGATTGCTAATAGAATGACTGACAAGGAGTAGGAGGAGGAGGAGCAAGAGCATCAGGACCAGCAGATGATAGGAAGGACAGACAGCTCCCTTCGGCTGAGGTGGTGGAGCCTTGACTGCCTGAAACCAGGTGCATGCCACTGGGTGATGCAGCGGTTGCTGTGGCAGGCTGGACCACCATATCGGAGCCACGGCTCTCCCAGTCCACTTTATGGCGACACTGCATATGTTGACGCAGGGCCGTAGTGCCAACATTTGAACCCTGGCCACGATTCACCTTCTGCCCACAGATTCTACATATGGCCACATTCACCTTCTTCGGCGGCTTAACAAAAAATGGCCACAACACCGAGTAGGTGATTTTTACCCCCAACACTACGCACTGACTAACTGCTACCACCGCTGCCTCCATGAACCCATGTACCGCTACTTCCCGGGCAGGTAGGCTCCTGCAAAGCTGGTGGTTTACCCCGGGCACGTTTGGCTCCCGACCTCCCACTGCTGCCACCCTGCTGACTCCCATCCATGCTAGAGACTTGCTTGCTCACGTGCAAGCTGCCACCCTCTTCTCCCAATGATGATCAAGCCCCTTCATCACCCGGCTCCCAAGTGCGATCAGCTACATCATCATCATTGAGTACTGTCTGTACGTCACTGATGTCCTCCTCAACCGTCTCTGGGTCAGGAGCCTTACCGTTTGCAGCACCAGCTCCCATGCCACTCTCCTCATCACTACTTGCCCGCCTAGTGGAGGAAGCGGCGGATGTCTCCTCCATATCTTGGCTGGGCAGTAGCTGCTGACTGTCCTCTAGTAGCTCTTTCTCGCTGAAAAGTGGAGCCGAGCCTACGGCATATAATACTTCTCACGGTGAGGGAACTGAAAATGACAGAGGAAGGTTCAGGACAGGTGGGGGCACAGGGACTGCTCCCGGGCCATGCCAACTAAGCGTTGTGTCAGAGGAATCCATTGACTCTTGGCTGGGGGTGTCTGATGTCACTTGGGACGAAGTGAATGACCAATTCAACCATTCAATAACCGCTGGGTTGCTGGTCAAGACACGACCGCTAGATGACACTGGGAGCCTCAGGCCTCTTGCTGCGACCTGTAGATAAGGGGAAAGCTATGTTTGGGTACTCTTTCTGTAGTTCATGGATTGGTTTCACCGATTTAATTTGCGCATCTATAAGTTTACCTATGTTAGTGATACCTTGCGCTTGCCAGCGGGTAAAGATTGGGTGCGAGGACCCATTCTGAAAAACAGGGATTCGATAACAATGTTAATTGCATCGAGTATGATGGAGGCATCTTGCACAGACTCCTTATGACGACGTGGCGAGCATGGTGTAAGTCAAGAAGTGGGTTGTCTTTCACCGATTGGGGAAGATTCCCATGTGGGGTGTGTAGTAGGTTTGGCAGTGCTATATTTGGTGTGAAGGATTGGTCTATAGACACTGAGGTGTAGCCAATCCTGCACCACTCTCATCAGGTCTGCGATATTGTATAGTTTAATATCAGGGAAGTTTAGGCCCCTGTTTAGTCTGGGCTGTTGTAATATGTGCCAGGCTATCCTGGGGCGTCTCCCATTCCATACAAAGGTCCTGTATAGGTTGTTAATTCGCTTTTCATCTTTAGGTCTAAGGTAAATAGGCAACATTTGAAGCTTGTATAATAACTTAGGGAATTCAGTCATTTTAAGAAGATTTATTCTTCCCACATATGATAGTGAGAAGTCTTTCCAGACTGTAAGAGTAGACTCTAGGGAGGAAATATAGGGTCTCACATTGTAGTTATATAATTGAGATGGTTTTTAGGGATGGAGATCCCCAAGTATGTTATGGCCATTTCCTTCCATGCAAATGGATAAGCCCTAGTCCAGGTCGATCGCCAGGGCCCACTTAAAAGTAACACCTCTGTTTTGTCCAGATTGATGGTGCATCCCGATAAGGAGCCAACATCCTGGAGTTCAGCTAGCAGCTTCCTGAGCGAGTCCTTAGGATCAGAAATCCTCAGCAGGACATCGTCCACAAACGCTGCTGCTCTTATTTCACTGTTACCCATTGCCACCCCACGAAAGTATGCGTGTTGTGTAGGCGTAACAAGAGCGGGTCCAGGGACAGGTTGAATAGTATCGCGGAGTGCCCCTAAAAATATCTAGAACCCGTGAGTTTTTCCCATTAATGGTTAACATGGTCGTTACTTCGGTATACATGTTGATTATATACTGTCTAAACCTCATTCCAAAACCACGGACAGCTAAGGTTGTGTGTATAAACGGCCAAGACACCATGTCGAATGCCTTTTCGGCATCCAAGCCCAGAAGGAGCACCTGGGTCCACCACTCGGCGGACGTTGTTAACCGCATGTTTTCCCTGTGTAAAACCCATTTGAGTGGGGTGGATCAAGGTTGGGAGGAATGTTTGCATTCTATTAGCAATAATTTTAGCTAGGAATTTATAGACCTGATTCATTAAAGTAATGGGCCTATAGGATTGCAGTAGGTCATGGTTTTTGTTTGTTTAGGGAGCACAATCACCCGTGATTCTGTGAATCTGTCTACTTCCGCTCCCTCCCTATATATCTGGGTATACAGGGTTGCCAAAGTAGGAATAATCTCTGGTAATAGTATTTTATAATATTCTGCCCTTAGGCCATCAGGACCTGGCGTTTTTCGGTTATGTGATTCAGAAAAAGCTTGTTTCACCTCTTCTTCTGTGACATCTGCGTCTAAGTACGCTCTCTGTTCCTCAGATAGGGAGGGCATGTGTAGAGAATCCAGAAAAGACCGCATCTCCTCCAGATTCGTAGGGGAGGCCCTGTAGAGGTTCTCATAATATTTGAAGAAAACCTCTGTTATTTTATCGGTCGTGTGGTGTAGGTGGCCTGTTTCTGGGCATTTAATACGGGTTATTGGCTTGATGCTTATGAAGGGTTTAGTAAGAGAGGCTAGCAATGTTCCCACCTTATTTCCCCAGCGAAAGTTTGTTCTGGGTATATCGATTGAACCAGTGTGCCTGTCCCTGAACAAATGTGTCTAGTAGTGATTTTGCATCTAAAAACGCTTGGTTGAGGGGTTGGGGTTTCTTAGTGGGCTTGCTGGGTAGACAAAAGATCAGAACAAAACCCACTTTTTAATGACCAGTTCAGGTCTGAAGTCACTTTGTGGGGCTTACATATTAGAAACCACCCATAAATGATCCCATTTTGGAAACTACACCCCTCAAGTTACTCAAGAAAGATTGATTTTATAAACTTTGTTAACCCTTTAGATGTTCCACAAGAATTAAAGGGAAATGGAAATTACATTTCTAAATATCACTTTTTTGACAGATTTTCCATTTTAATCCATTTTTTTCATTAACAATCGAGGGTTAACAGCCAAAGAAAACTCAATATTTATTACCCTGATTCTGTGGTTTACAGAAACACCCTACATGTGGTGGTAAATTGCTGTATGGGCGCATGGAAGGGCGCAGAAGAAAAGGAGCGCTGTATGGTTTTTGGAAGGCAGATTTTGCTAGACTGGTTTTTAGACACCATGTCCCATTTGAAGCCCCCCAGATGCACCCTACAGTAGAAACAATCAAAAAGTGAACCCATTTTGGAAACTACGGGATATGGTGACAGTTTTATTGGTACTATTTTGGGATACATATGATTTTTAATCGCTCTATATTATGTTTTTTGTGAGGCAAGGTAACCAAAGAATAGATGCTTTGGCATGGGTTTTTATTTTTTGTTTTTTACAACGTTCATCTGACAGGTTAGATAATGTGCTATTTTTATAGAGCAGGTTGTTACAGATGTGATGCTATCAAATACGTCTACTTTCTTTGTTTGTTTCAGTTTTACATAATAAAGCATTTTTGAAAAAGAATTATGTTTTTGTCTCTCCATAGTCTGAGAGCCATATATTTTTTATTTTTTGGCAGATTGTCTTAGGTAGGATCTCAGTTTTTGCGGGATGAGGTGGCGGTTTGATTAGTACTATTTTGGAGGGCATACGCCTTTTTGATCGCTTGGTGTTGCACTTTTTGTGATGGTAGGTGACAAAAAAAATCTTTTTTGGCACTGTTTTTAATTTTAATTTTTTTACGGTGTACACCTGAAAGGTTAGGTCATGTGATATTTTTATAGAGCTGGTTATTACAGATGTGACAATACCAAACATGTTTAGGGTATTTATTTTTCTTCATTTTTACCCAATTATAAATGTGAATATATTGGAAAATGTTAGATTTTTTTATTTTATTTTTTAAATACTTTTTTTTACTTTTTTGACTCAGACCCACTTGGTTTTTGAAGATCCAGTGGGTCTGATGGCTCTACAATACACAACAGTACACTGTATAGTGTACTGCAGTGTATTTTCATTCACAGTAAGCCTGATCAGTCTCCTGACTCTGGCAGGATCCTGTCAGACTTACATACCATGGCAAGCCTGGATGCCTGTGTAAGGCATCCAGTTGCCATGGTAACCATCGGGACGCTGCCACAGCAGAGCAGCGGCCCGATAGGAGGGGGAAGGTGGGAGCTCCCTCCCTCTGTTATGATCAATCGGGAATCTGCCACAGCACAGTGCCTGATTGGGGGGGTGGACTGCAGCATGGAAGGGCTTAAACGGCCGACATCAGTGCCAGCACCTATTGTCAGCCGTTACAGTAGATTGTCAGCTGTATGTTACAGCTGACAATCTACTACTGCTCGGCCATCCTAAATAGTTGTAGGGGCGGGGAGGGGTGGGGGGTCGGCCCCCTCATTATTACCTGGTCTCGCTCGGCCATCCTGAAGGGGGGGAGATCGGGGCACAGTGAACACAGCAGCACAGCCCCAATCTCCTTAACACTCACTGAGGAGATCGGAGCTGCGTTGCTGAACTCTGCGATTCCTGACCAATCGCAGCAATCAAAAGGCAGGGACCGCTGTGATTGGTCCCCTGCCGGGTGCCCGGACAGCTCAGCTATCCAAAGCACCCGTTTAGATGCCGGTGTCACCGCAAGTATACTTGCGGTGACACTTTGATCTCATGACGTACTGTGCACATCATGATGCGGTAACTAACACCACATCATGACGTACACAGTACGTCATCAGTCACTAAGGGGTTAAATGAAGGGATTTAGAAATTTGCTATTTACACCATTCACTATTAAATGAAGTGAAATTGTATGAAAGTATAGTCACTTTCAGTGAGTTTTCTGGGATTACAATGCTTTTTAACAGACATGCTCATGTAGTTGCTTACCTCATGTACATCTTCCCTATGCTTATCTTTTCCAATTTGGACTCTCCTCACCCATTTTCACCATGTAAACCAATCACCCTGGTTTGTTTCCATCCTGTATGCAGCACTTCCTGTTGCTGTATCCAACCAAACCCATGATGCACTTCTACTTTCTTTACCACAGCTCCAGCCCCACCCCTAACAACACCCAGCTAATGTATAGCTCCTCCCACCCAGTTAGTTACATAGACACTCCCCTATCACTGACACGTCCATGGACATGACATCACAGGAAATAAGAAAGAGCTGCATGGACATGGTCATGTGACCACAGTCCAGAGTTCGGAGCAATAAAGATAAAAGAAATACATTACAAAATTACAGCTACCTGTTATAAGGATTATTTTAAAGAATGTTAATTCAAACCAGAATGCTCTAAATTTTATTTTAGTTAATTTAATTTAGCAGAATAACTAGTTAGGGCTCATTCAGATGCCTGTATGAGTGGGTTCACATCAGTTATGCAATTTTGCGGATGGGATGTGGACCCATTCATTTCAATAAGGCTGCAAAAGATGCGGACAGCACACGGTCTGCATCCGTAGTTCCGTTTTGCGGCCCCGCAAGACAGATAGAGCATGTACAATTCTTGCCCGGAGACAAGAATAGTCATTTCTATCATAGTGCCGGCCATGTGTGCAAAATGCGACCCGTATCCGTGTTTTACGGATCCGCAATTTGCAGGCAGCAAAACATTTCAGCCGCCTGAATGAGCCCTACTTTTGTAATTTACTTTCTGTTGCAAAAACTAACAAATTCTTCAGACATTCTCTTTAGTTCATTATAATGGCTGCCCCTGTTGTTTCATCTGCAGTGATGGCCAGTTTGCCGTGTTCGCCCCGCGAACACATGCAAGCTGCCATCTTAACTCACAAGTCCGGCGATGCACAGGTAAGCCCTTACCTGTGCCTGTGCACGAGCCGGTCTGAAATGAAATGCGGTCACCGGGAGCAGGCAGTTCCGAAAAACAGCCGCCGGGGGCCTTCCTCGGGCTGTTCTCGGAACTGCCTGCACCCGGAGACCGCATTTCATTTCAGACCAGCTCGTGCACAGGCACAGGTAAGGGCTTACCTGTGCATCGCCGGACTTGTGAGTTAAGATGGCAGCTCGCATGTGGCCATCACTGTTCATCTGTATAGTAATGTGCACTTCCACCTACAGAGGTGAACATGCTCAGTTCAATCCTTCATCTACCACCAGCCATATTTGCTGTCAGAAGCTGTGACAGTTACAGGGAGAGAGCTGCAGCGGAAAGGACATTCCCCCTGAACTGTGATTGGGAGACAGCTGCAGCGGAAAGAACACATCCCCTTAGAAAGGACACGCCCCTGAGTTGCCAGTCAGAAGAAGATCTAGCAGACCAATTAGATCAATGAATGAGGAGATCTCTGGATCCATGGGAGGTACAGGGCTGGTTCTAGCTTTGTTCCAAAGCGATTGTCATGTACTATATGATGTGCGATTTTCATTTTTTACATTAATCATGACATGACCCCTGCAAGAAACAAAATTAAGAGGTTGTGCTCAATTAATTTTTGGGGCTTTTTGCAATATGTTTTTAAATAAAATTAGAGAAACCTTTTTCCAAACACCTTGCCCAAAATATTTCTAATAAAAAAAAAAAGCACAACCACTACTGCACCTCCCCAGCAACAGCGTAGCCTGGTTCGTCCAATAACTCAATTTGCTTCCGTCTTAATTCAAAACATAAGGCGGAAATGTGTTTTGTCAACCGAGAGAAATGTGGCCGAGCATAATCCCATTAAATTAAGGAAAAAAGAAAACTGGCGGCAGAGTTTGGAGAAGCTGGCCCTCGCAGTGTAAACAGATTATTTAGGCAAAATGCTAAACATGATAAATGGCAACAGGAGATCAAATGTTAATGACTTTTAAATTGCCATTTGTATCCGAATCCCTGTGCACTTAGACATGACATATCACTGCGCAGGAATAGGAACTCTCACCTAAATTATCCCAGCATTATGCTGCGACTGCTGAAGTGATCATCCCGGCTAGAATTTTTATTGCCCTGGTGTTTAGTTGTACATCTCCTTATATAGGGAATAAGAGAAACAGATGGGAAGAGTAATGTTCTCTGCCGGGACGTTTAGCGCAAATTCTTTCTCTGCTTTTTGTACGGCCGTTATAGGCTCCTGACAAGCCTGCATTCCCTTGTAGCATGCACTCTGTATTATCAGATAGTAGTGACATTCATAGCCGCTCTGTGTTGACAACATTTTTATGAAAAGTAGTAAAATCGCAAGACAGAGGACCTGCTCAGCGTTTCACACGGCGATGCTCCACAACTTATATTTAAAATGGTCTTCCCCATTAAAATAAAGTATTCTCTCCGCCATTCCTCCACTTCAGAGGAAATGGTGTCTGCAGGAGAAGGTGGTCTGGATTCTATTTAGGATGAGCAAATTGTTCATATCACACTTATAGCGGTGATGGGTTTATTAGGGAACTTAACCCTTATCTGTCCAGTATTATTTTGGCCATGAATGGCTAGCATGGATGGAGCTATCAAGGCCGAAGGGTTTCAGTTGCACCCAGGACTTGGTGCCTGGGGGGGGGGGGGGGGGAGGTTTAAACGGAATCTGGTTCCAGGAAAATCACTGATAAACCAGGAACAGTGCCTTGTAGGAATTGCTCAGCTGAACGTAATGTTACCTTACACTTCTGGAGAAAAACTATTTTTAATCCATATGCAAATGAGCTGTTAAGTGCACTGAAGGCGGGCCCAAGTCACTCTCTGCACCACTGCTCCTCCTCCTTCTTCTGCCAACATCTTCCTCCACCTCTAAGGCTCCATTCACACGTCTGCAAATGGGTCCGCATCCGCTCCGCAATTTTGCGCAATTCATTTTCTATGGGGACGGAATGGATGCGGACAGCACACAGTGCTCTGTCCGCATCCGCATTTGCGGAGCGCGGCCCCGATCTTCAGGTCCGCAGCTCCGCAAAAGATAGAACATGCCCTATTCTTGTCCGCAGCTTGCGGACAAGAATAGGCATTTCCATAGGGGTGCCGGGCGGGTGTGTTGCGGATCCGCAATTTGCGGGTCCACAACACACCACGGACGTGTGAATGGAGCCTAAGTTCCTGCATAGTAATCTCATGTGGTCCCATCAATCAAGAAGGAGAGAAGAGCTGGCAGAGGAGCAAGGTGCACAGATAGGCTTGGGCCCTCCCTCAGTGCACTTAACTGTTCATTTGCATGTGGATTAAAAGTATTTCTTCTCCAGAATAAATCAATGGATTACTTAAGTGAAAGATATCATTACACTCAGCTGAGCTAGCCCTACAAGGCTCTATGCCTGGTGTATCAGTGAATTTCCCGGTGATGGACTCTCCACCATATAAAAAGATACCAGTCGTATAAATGGCACATGACAGGGGAAGGGCGTGTTTCAGATTTTGCATTAGACCCCAGAAGTTTTAAATTATACATCGTTTTATAGATCTTAAAATTCATTAGGTCAACTTCCTACATTATGAGAATGTCTTCTGCAAAGGAGTAGTTAGGATAAACTGATTGCAACCCTGAACTGCACCTCCTTACAAACGCTGTGTCTGCACTGAACTCTATATATTGTACATTGGGCTGCTATTGCCCAGTGAGGTTAACTGGTTACCTGCTGTGTAGTGTGCCAACGTGCCTTATAACAGCTTGTCATTTGCAGGCACTGTGTTACATGTGATATTGCAGATGGGCACTGGGGGCAGCACTGGTTATGGTCACAGGATGCTATGGTGTTCCAAGGGCTCTGTAGAGTGCAGAACAATATATGGAAAGCCTTGCCAGCCTCATGGTGAGTACTGATTGTTAATCAGTAGTCCACAGTGTGGCAGGTGTAGCTGTGGAAGACTGCACAGTACTGACAGTGAGCTGCATTAGCAAACCAGCCCAGTGGAGTGGAAGGTGACCTGCAGCCCTGTTGTCCTGACCAGCACTAGCTATGGTCTTGCTTGGGTCTGCCATGCCTGAGGAGAACCCTCATCGAGAGATCGAGAGTGTCTGTGTCTCCTCATACAGCTGATCGGCGGGGGTAAGGGTGTCAGACCCCCCCGACGATCTGATATTGATGACCTATCCTGAGGATGGGTCATCAATATTAAAAGCCCAGACAACCCCTTTAACCCCTGAAGAACTTCTGCACCTACTGTTTTAACCCCTCAGCTGTGGTCAATTGTGGGAACGCTGTGGGAAGGCCTGAATGTCCCACGCCGAAATCAAGGGAGCCGTTTGGTTGCTATGGCAGCCTCTGGCCTTCTGAAGGTTCTGAGGCTTGCCATATTGAATACCCCATAGGCTGCAATGCTAAATTATTGCAGTCTATGGGAGAAGCGATCAGACGATCACATGTTGAAGTCCACTAGGGAGACCTAAAATAAGTGATTAAAATAGGTCTTTAAAAATATATGAAAACAATTAATAAAAATTTAAAACATCCCCCTTTTTCCATATTGAAAATAAAAATTAACAAAGCATCACTGCATCCCAAAATGCCCGTACCATTAAAATATAACCGTTTTTATCCCTCCCTTATCCCAATGCCGTCATGGGGGGGGGAATCTAAATCCAATTTTTATGGGGGTCAGAATATTGTGATGCAAACAAAAAAGTTTTTATTTTAACTATTAAAATGTGGTATTACTCTAACTATACTGACCCACAGAATGAATGGAACAGGTCAGTTTTACAACATAGGGAACACGGTAAAAACCAAAGCCATAAAACCATGGCAGAATTTTTTTTTATTTTTTTTTTACTTGACCCCATTTGGAATTTTTTTCCAGCTTCCCACTGCATCATATCCAATATTAAATGGTGCCATTAGAAAGTACAACTTGTCACGCAAAATGTAATTATGCATGAACTGCTATCCCATAAGGTTGAATGAGGAATGGGAGGTCCCAAGTCGCTAGTCAGAACTGGCTCCACCCTTCATCTCTAGGAGGAAGTTTCTGGAGTCTATGGCTGCCTGTCGTGGAGTGAACACCTCGCTCACAGTGGCGTCGCCAGGGGGGGGCAGAGGGGGCCACGGCCCCCCCTACATCACGCTGTGCCCCCCATGTGCCCCCCCAATTAAAATGCCCCCCCAACTGAGCGGCTGCAGCCGGGCACAGGGAGATGAGCTCTTCCATTGCGCTCATCTCCATAGTCATCTGCCTGTGCTGCGGCAGGGGAGGGAGAGGCGTGTGCCTTCCCCTTCCTCTGATAGGCTGCAGGCACTAGGCCGGCAGCCTATAAGAGGCCGGCGCAGGCGGCGCCTGAGCCATACAGCGCTGGACACAGGCCGGAAGAGGCCTGCATCGCATCGCTGATATGGAGGTAAGTATAAGTGTTTTTTTGTTTTTTTTTACAATAGTTTTACAGGCACATTGGGGGGGCTTATTACTGGCACATGATGGGGGGGCTTATTACTGGCACATGATGGGGGGGCTTATTACTGGCACATGATGGGGGGCTTATTACTGGCACATGATGGGGGGCTTATTACTGGCACATGATGGGGGGGCTTATTACTGGCACATGATGGGGGGCTTATTACTGGCACATGATGGGGGGCTTATTACTGGCACCTGATGGGGGGGCTTATTACTGGCACATGATGGGGGGGCTTATTACTGGCACATGATGGGGACTCATTACTGGCACATGATAGGGGGCTTATTACTGGCACATGATGGGCTTATTACTGGCACATGATGGGGGGCTTATTACAGGCACATGATGGGGGGCTTATTACTGGCACAGGATGGGGGGCTCTTGTTACTGGCACATGGTGGGGTGCTCTTGTTACTGGAACATTGGGGGGGCTCTTATTACTGGCACATGATGGGGGCTGGGCTCTTGTTACTGGCACTTGATTGGGGGCACTTATTACTGGCACGTTATTGGGGGCATTTATTACTGGCACGTTATTGGGGGCACTTATTACTGGCACATTATTGGTGGGCACTATAGGGGCATCTATTGAGGCCACAAAGAAGGGGTATTTTATATGGGGGCTCTGTACAGTAGCATTTTATCCTGGGACACATTATGGTGGGTACTATGGGGAAGGGGCAAGAGGAGTACTATGGAGTCATATACGGGGGGCACTAAGAAAAGGAATTTTATACTTGCAAATTATGGTGGACAGTGAGGGCATCTACTGGGGCAGGATATATGGGGCATTTTATACTGGTACATTATGGGGGGCACTAGGAGGAAGGGGGGAGAGGAGCACTATGGGGGCATTTACTGGGGGCACTATATAGGGGTATTTTATACTGGCACATTATGGGGACATTAGCTCAACTGGAGGCATTACAAGGGGGTATTTTTTGCATTGTCACATTATAAGGAGAATTATTTCTACTGGGGGGGAGGCATTATGGTGGGCTTTATTACTCCCCTATGGTATGACCCCCTAGTAGCAGCACCAGCCTCTCCCTGCTCTGCGACCCCACTGCCCCTTCTCCAAATCCTTATTATGAAATATTTCTCATTAGGATAAAACACAACATCAGCTCCACCGAGCCCCCAGCGAAGTGTTGAAGTGGTGTCCGAGATCCCCAAGGGTCAAGCCAAGTAATTGTAAGTTTTCATGTGAAATATGTTTGTTATACACATATAGCATACACTGTGCCACATAATATACAGTATACCGCTACACTGTGCCCCACAATATACAGTATACCTCTACACTGTGCCCCACAATATACAGTATACCTCTACACTGTGCCCCACAATATACAGTATACCTCTACACTGTGCCACACAATATACAGTATACCTCTACACTGTGGAGTCTGTTCTATAAGCACCCTTGTTCTGTGGTGGCGGACAGAAAATAATCTGGAAGTGCCCCTCCCGAGACCAGGCTCTGGATCCGCCACTGGACCGCTCACAGGAGTGTACATTTCTTCTAAACTGTAATCCGTATCCTCTGACCTGCAGAAATCAGCACTCGCTCGGTAACAACTAACAGGCAGTGCCTGTAGGCTATAGCCTGGCCCTGTTACCGAAGCTAGCCGAGTGGTGTAAGGTTAAGGTACTAGCAGAGATAAGCGGCCGCTGAATCCTGATTTAAAGTTAAAGTTACTGCAGGATATGGATTACAGTTTAGAAATGTCAAATGTACACTCCTGTGAGAAGCGGGGAGGGAGATCTGTGGATGACACTGTTATAGGGAGGGGGATCTGTGAATGACACTGTTATAGGGAGGGGATCTGTGAATGACACTGTTATAGGGAGGGGAATCTGTGGGTGACACTGTTATGGGAGGGGGATCTGTGGATGACACTTTTATAGGGAGGGGGATCTGTGGATGACACTGTTATAGGGAGGGGGATCTGTGGATGACACTGTTATAGGGAGGGGAATCTGTGGATGACACTGTTATGGAGGGGGAAATGGGGATGACACTGCTATGGGGTGGATCTGTGGATGACACATATAGCATAAGATGCTATATACGGTATGTGTCATACCACAGATCCCCCCCCCCCCATAGCAGTGTCATCCACAGATCCCCCTCCCTATAAAAGTGTCATACACAGGCAACTAGGACATGTTGAAATCTGAGTGATTTTATTTTATTTTTTAAACCACAAATTTAAACCACAGACAGCAGGACTTTTCTTCCCTGTTGCGGTTTTAGGTATTGGGTAAAGTATCGCAGCATTTCTAAGCATACTTGTGTAAATGTATCGTTGTTATAGCTGCCCCCCCCTACTTTTGTCCTGGCCCCCAGTGTGCCCCTCCCCCCCCCAAAATTTGAAAGCTAGAGACGCCACTGCTCGCTCAGAGCAATAAGGAGCAGATCCTGGAGGGAGATTCTATTCCCCTACAGCCTATAAGCAGTTTAAGTGCCAGCCCTTAGAATGGAAAAGATCTACAGAAGGTTTAGCTGCCGAAAAGGGATTACTGACTACTTTGGCAAATAAGGTAATTGCTGGCAATCTGTCTATAGCCTCCTCTGTATGTGGTGGGAACACTATAAGCTACAAGCTGCCCACCATAACCAAAGGACAGGGAGGCACCCCTTTTTTAGAGACTATATTCCTTTAAGGATACTGTGGGTATCATATACTTATATATATCTGATGATAGAGAAAGTGCATCCCGGAAAAATATGAGATTGAACAGTCTGATTGTAACAGAGAAAAGCTAGCCTCCATATACAACCTGTAGGAATTACTTGAGTCAACAGAAAAACTGCATTTCATGTGGATAGTGCTTGTGTGGATCACCTGCTGACCGACTTCAGTAAAGTACTGTGGATCTGTTATTTTAAAACTGGTATTGTCATTATACCGCACCACATTATAGTTTACTCCATAATTTTCGCTGCACGGCCTCAGGAAGCACTGTGACTCCACCTGCACTACTACTCCTATCCTCTCCACCTCCATAACAGGCTCACTGCAGTACTACCTCCATCATCGTAGCCACTACAACCACTCCCATCTTTCTCACAGCACTCTCCAGCGGTTCGTGGCACATTCAAACTCGTCATGTAGGCGTGGAGAAATGGGCGACTGGGGCCCTTATTCTATTGATTGAGATGATCCCAGCGATGACACAATTATTACTTATCCTGTGCATATGTGAGAAATGCATTTGGGAGGAAAATCCCCTTAATAGTTTGTAGCATTCAGTGATCAATTCCTTTAGGTACATTTGAATGAATATTCCAAGGGAATAGAGGCATTCTAGTAAATTCAGTATTTTAACTGAACCCCACCCATCTCCTGGTTGAACTTGATGGACTTATGTTTTTTTTCAACTGTATTAACAAATATTGCATCACGGAGACTAAAGCAAAGGAAGAGTCAGCCTTTGGCAGAATTATCCTTTTCATAACTACTGCAAAGTAGATGGTGTGAAGAAAATAGGAAATTGTGGATATATATTCACTCCTATATATGAAAATGCTTCTTGAGGATCTCGGAACTAGAGATATAAGAGACAGCGGTGATCATGAGGGAAAGTATTCCTTAACATCCCGTCACCCCACTGAAGAGTTTATCCTACATATAGTATTATTATGCGATGAATAGGGCATTTCAAATGAATAATTATTGTAATATACATGCAATAAAAAATATTCTTTTTTAATGTACATTACAGTTTCTTCTCTGGTAGCGCCCCCTGCTGTTTATCCTTCTCCTGCAGTCAGTGGTGGACCGACATGCTCAGTAGCTTCCCTGCTGCCTTCCTCCTCCCAGTGACAGCGTACTGATCTCATAGTGAAGCGTCCCAGACACCTTTAATCAATTCGTCCCCCTGAACTCTAAATTAATAGAAATATACAATATAGCTATAGCTCTCTCTAGAGAGTGGAGAAGGAAATTGAGGGGGTGTTTCGTACTAAATTGCTAGTTATTTGTGGGATCGCTGGGGTTATTATCTATGCATGGAAGGAAGATAGGAGAAGAGAAAGTTAGCAAGAGCTAATTGCATTGCATTCCTGGGAGGTGGAGCGTCTATGTCCATGTAATGAGCTGCTGCCTGCCCACAGAAAGTGAAGAGACCAAGGCTACTGAAAGGTGAGTATGGGTGTAAATTATGGTGGGGAGCAGTGTAGCTAGGAGGAGCTCTGACTCTGGACACCAGGTGAGGGTAGCTCCATATTATTTTTCTGGTACATGCATGTACTGTACATGACTCTGGAGAAGCTCCTGTCCCCTACATAGAAAGTGGTTTACAGCCTACAGCAGCTATATTCTCTACATTATAAAGGCTTATTTTGAGCATTTGAAAACAAAGCTAACAGGTGTTAAGTGGATAGTGCCACAAGTTACAACAAATTCAACCCGTCTGTACAGACTTGTAGGAATCACAATCGCACATACAGATGTAGCCAAACTAAACTTGATGGTTAACACGTTAGGTAAACAATGGCTTGAAAATGTTAATTGACTTTTTCAATGGATTCCAATGGCTTTTGTCACAAGATAACACTCTGACATGTGTTATCAGAGTCTGTATGGTCGACCCAAACTTCACTCAGACAGAAAAAAAAAAACGACAAATTTCCGTGGAAGTGATTACTGTACGTGTATGATTATTTTATTTTTTTTCATGTCGAAGCACTTTAACAAGAACAGCGGAGAAGGGCTTGAGCCTATATGAAGGAATGTATATTTGTTTCTTGAGTAACAGGAAAACGTGCTGGAGCCTAGTGGTGAAATTCTGCGCTGGTGACTTGAATAGTCTGGGTCTGCTGAAACAAAGGAACCATACACGACGTGTACATTTTAATTAAATATAAAACAGAGCACTTTTTTGAGTTCCTACTGATCTCCTTAAGTGTCCTACATTTAAAAGAAAAACAAATCGAGCTTATTATGTTCCAACCACTGGGGCTCACTTAAGTACTTTTCCATCTCTTAGCGTCTTTTTCAATAACTTCAGCAACTGGATTTCCAACTCTCAAGGGATTTCTTTGGAAATGCCTGCTGCAGTGCTTTGTATTTAGGACTGGCTATATTATAGCCATGATGTGAATGTATTATAAGAGATAATGTACCAGACCAGAACGTGTGTGATCTGGAAACATCTGGACAGCACTATGGTTTAGAGACCTATACATCTGTATAGACCTTTTTATGTTGTTTCAGACTTAAAGGGATTGTACTAGAAGAAAAGGATCTGCTTTTTTTTCTTTAGCATCAGCACCACTCCTGTCCATGGGTAGCATCTGGTATTAAAGCTCAGACCCATTCATTTAAATGGGGATGAGTTCCAATAACAGGAACAGCTTTAGACAAGAGAGGTGCCGTTTCTAGAAATTAATTGCTCTTTTCTAATTTTATGCAACCCCATTAAGATGAAAATAGAAATGAATAGCAAATTAGCCTGTTAGACGAGCCATGTGGCCAATAACTCACTTCTCTGATTGGCTGCTATGGTGTAATCACTTCAGCCAAACAGCAGCAGGTTGAAGCAGACATAGGTAGTGGTAACTAACTGCTAAGGCATGGCTTCCCAACCTGCCTCTCAACTCCCTGCATGGACTATTCTAATAAATGTGCTGTTTTACATGTAAACTGTATTTAGTAACAGAGATTTATCCAAACTATTTAACAGAAAAAAGTTTGGTGCCCATAGCAATAAATCACAGCTTTCATTTTACCAGAACAGTTTAAGAAATGAAAGCCGAGCTCTGATTGAGTTCTATGGACAGCAAAACACAAGCTGTTTTTTTTTTCTTCCCATTACTCACTATCCCTCTTGCCTCTCTACTTCTCCACTGAATAGTAGACTTCCTGACCATTTTCTTAAGTTAGTGATCATTTATTGATCTATTCCATCAGGGCAGATGGAAAGTTTTCTTGGACACCAATGGCATTTCAGTACTGTCTGACAAGACATTCGGTATTGGAGAGCCAGGAACCCCATGAATCGGTTGCTTGTGACTTCTGAACCACACTATGGCCACCCTAAAACTTCAAAATATCCACTTTTGACATCCTGTGTTTGCTACAAAGGTCTCCTGCCACAGGGATCCACTGCAGTCAGATATAGTCTGCAGGGCAACTCGACAAAGCAGTTTCACCATAGGAGAAATAAAGCATTGCACAGTCCTCACTTAAGGGAATCTTTCACCGGGAAAATGCTGTGCAGTCTGTAGACAGCATGTTATAGAGCAGGAGGAGCTGAGCAGGTATATAGTTATTTTTACAAATTATTTGGCAAAACTATTCTGCCTCAGTTCTTTCTGAGCTCTGTTGCAAAAGATGCAGACATCACACCATGTGCTGACCGTGTCCGTACTTCCGTTCCGCGGCCCCGCAAAAAAAGATAGAGCACGTCCTATTTTGTCTGCAATCGCGGACAAGAATAGGCATTTCTATCATAGGGCTGGCCGTGTGCGTTCCACAGAATGGGGAATGCACACAGCCACTACCCGTGTTTTGCGGATCCACAATTTGTGAACTGCAAAATACTTACGGTCATGTGAATTGACCCTTAAAGGGATCTTCAGGATAGGTCATTAATATCTGATCAGTGAGTGTCCAACACTCTTGTACCCCAACTGATCAGCTCTTCCCTTTCCTGTCACTAGCACTTTGAATGAAACAGGAAGTATAGCTCCATTCAAAGTGTAGTGGCCACGCTGGGTTACTGCAGCTCATCTCACATTCACTCGAGTGATGAGCCGCAATAACTTGGTACGGCCACTAAACTTTGAACAGGGCTGTGCTTCCTGTTCCAATCACAGTGCTAGTTCCAACACCAGAGGCTAAACTGTGGGGGTGCGGGGTGTCAGACCCTCGCTGATGGGATATTAATGACCTATCCCTAAGGTCATAAATATCAGGAGCCTGTAAAACTCCTTTAAGGTCTGGGACACACAGAGACTGGAGCCAATGGGAGTGATAAAATTAACTTATATCATTACTTAAAGGAATACAGAAGGATGTTGCAATGCATTGTTAGATCTGTAAAATTCTCCATGAAGCCAGCTCCTTAGAGACATGCATCAGTTCCACTTGGGCCCTGATTATTTTGCTTGATTGCTTAATTTGGGTTAAATATACAAATATTAAAATTCTTACATCTCATAGACCTGCCTTCTGCCCAGTGTCCTTTGTGATCATATATATCACTCTATTTTCTTACCTGTCTCTTAGTCATAGCAGTTATGTGTCATACAGTCTCACATGTACTTATACAGCGCCATGGAATGAATGGAGCTTTAATAATAATAATAACATGGCTATTATCGAATACCAGTGGACATTGCAGGGGAAATGAATGGCCAGACGCAAACTTTCTTAAGCCGGACACATTTCAATGAGCTGATCACCAGTCATGATGAGATATTCCATTTAAAAGGGTTGTATGGGATTAGAATACATTTTTATTGGCTGTAAATGGCTATTTTACTAGAAATCATTGAGTAGGGGAGGGGAGCTGTGCAGTTGTAATGTTTTCATGGCCACGGCCGCCTGTGGAATGTAAAAGGACGAGACGAGAAGGACAGAACATGGCAACGGTTATGGCCACCACAGAGGGGCAGTGTCTGGAGATGTATTATGTGCTGCTGGGGCAGTATATTGTCCTGCCCTGTGGTATATGGTTCTTCTAGAGCAGTATATTGTGTTACACTGTGGTATTTGGTTCAGCCGGGCAGTATTTTGTGCTGCACTGTGGCATATGGTTTTTCTAGGGCAGTATACTCCTGCTGTACTGTGTTATTTTGTTCTGCTGGTGCAGTATATTGTGCTGCACTGTGTGATATTTGGTTCTGCTGAGGTAGTATTTTGTGCTGCACTGTGGTATCTGGTTCTGCTGGTGCAGTATATTGTGCTGCACTGTGGTATTTGGTTCTGCTGGGTGGTATTTTGTGCTGCACTGTGTGGTATTTGGTTCTGCTGAGGTAGTACATTGTGCTGCACTGTGATATTTGGTTCTGCTGAGGTAGTATTTTGTGCTGTACTGTGGTATCTGGTTCTGCTGGGGCAGTATTTTGTACTGCACTGTGGTATTTGGTTCTGCTGGGGCAGTATTTTGTGCTGCACTGTGTGGTATTTGGTTCTGCTGAGGTAGTATATTTTGCTGCACTGTGATATTTGGTTCTGCCGAGGTAGTATTTTGTGCTGCACTGTGGAATTTGGTTCTGCTGGGGCAGTATATTGTGCTGCACTGTGGTATCTGGTTCTGCTGGGGCAGTATATTGTACTGCACTGTGGTATTATGTTCTGCTGGGGCAGTATATTGTACTGCACTGTGTGGTATTTGGTTCTGCTGGGGCAGTATATTGTGCTGCACTGTGGTATCTGGTTCTGCTGGGGCAGTATATTGTACTGCACTATGGTATTATGTTCTGCTGGGGCAGTATATTATTCTGCACTGTGGTATTTGGTTCTGCTGGGGCAGTATTTTGTAGTGCACTGTGGTATTTGGTTCTGCTGGGGCAGTATATTGTGCTGCACTGTGGTATCTGGTTCTGCTAGGGCAGTATATTGTACTGCACTGTGGTATTATGTTCTGCTGGGGAAGTATATTGTACTGCACTGTGTGGCATTTAGTTCTGCTGGGGCAGTATATTGTACTGCACTGTGGTATTTGGTTTTGCTGGGGCAGTATATTGTGCTGCACTGTGGTATTTGGTTCTGCTGGGGCAGTATTTTGTGCTGCACTGTGGTATTATGTTCTGCTGGGGCAGTATATTGTGCTGCACTGTGGTATTATGTTCTGCTGGGGCAGTATATTGTGCTGCACTGTGGTATTTGGTTCTGCTGGGGCAGTATATTGTACTGCACTGTGGCATTATGTTCTGCTGGGGCAGTATATTGTGCTGCACTGTGGTATTTGGTTCTGCTGGGACAGTATATTGTACTGCACTGTGGTGTTATGTTCTGCTGGGGCAGTATATTGTACTGCACTGTGTGGTATTTGGTTCTGCTAGGGCAGTATATTGTGCTGCACTGTGGTATTTGGTTCTGCTGGGGCAGTATTTTGTAGTGCACTGTGGTATTTGGTTCTGCTGGGGCAGTATATTGTGCTGCACTGTGGTATTTGGTTCTGCTGGGGCAGTATATTGTATTGCACTGTGGTATTTGGTTTTGCTGGGACAGTATATTGTGCTGCACTGTGGTATCTGGTTCTGCTGGGGCAGTATATTGTACTGCACTGTGGTATTATGTTCTGCTGGGGCAGTATATTTTACTGCACTGTGTGGTATTTGGTTCTGCTGGGGCAGTATATTGTGCTGCACTGTGGAATTTGGTTCTACTGAGGTAGTATATTGTGCTGCACTGTGGTATTTGGTTCTGCTGAGGTAGTATTTTGTGCTGCACTGTGGTATCTGGTTCTGCTGGGGCAGTTTATTGTGCTGCACTGTGGAATTTGGTTCTACTGAGGTAGTATATTGTGCTGCACTGTGGTATTTGGTTCTGCTGAGGTAGTATTTTGTGCTGCACTGTGGTATCTGGTTCTGCTGGGGCAGTTTATTGTGCTGCACTGTGGAATTTGGTTCTGCCGAGGTAGTATTTTGTGCTGCACTGTGGAATTTGGTTCTGCTGGGGCAGTATATTGTGCTGCACTGTGGTATCTGGTTCTGCTGGGGCAGTATATTGTACTGCACTGTGTGGTATTTGGTTCTGCTGGGGCAGTATATTGTGCTGCACTGTGGTATCTGGTTCTGCTGGGGCAGTATATTGTACTGCACTATGGTATTATGTTCTGCTGGGGCAGTATATTATTCTGCACTGTGGTATTTGGTTCTGCTGGGGCAGTATTTTGTAGTGCACTGTGGTATTTGGTTCTGCTAGGGCAGTATATTGTACTGCACTGTGGTATTATGTTCTGCTGGGGAAGTATATTGTACTGCACTGTGTGGCATTTAGTTCTGCTGGGGCAGTATATTGTACTGCACTGTGGTATTTGGTTTTGCTGGGGCAGTATATTGTGCTGCACTGTGGTATTTGGTTCTGCTGGGGCAGTATTTTGTGCTGCACTGTGGTATTATGTTCTGCTGGGGCAGTATATTGTGCTGCACTGTGGTATTATGTTCTGCTGGGGCAGTATATTGTGCTGCACTGTGGTATTTGGTTCTGCTGGGGCAGTATATTGTACTGCACTGTGGCATTATGTTCTGCTGGGGCAGTATATTGTACTGCACTGTGTGGTATTTGGTTCTGCTAGGGCAGTATATTGTGCTGCACTGTGGTATTTGGTTCTGCTGGGGCAGTATTTTGTAGTGCACTGTGGTATTTGGTTCTGCTGGGGCAGTATATTGTGCTGCACTGTGATATTTGGTTCTGCTGGGGCAGTATATTTTACTGCACTGTGGTATTTGGTTTTGCTGGGACAGTATATTGTGCTGCACTGTGGTATCTGGTTCTGCTGGGGCAGTATATTGTACTGCACTGTGGTATTATGTTCTGCTGGGGCAGTATATTGTGCTGCACTGTGGTATCTGGTTCTGCTGGGGCAGTATATTGTGCTGCACTGTGGTATCTGGTTCTGCTGGGGCAGTATATTGTGCTGCACTGTGGAATTTGGTTCTGCTGAGGTAGTATATTGTGCTGCACTGTGGTATTTGGTTCTGCTGGGGCAGTATATTGTGCTGCACTGTGGTATTATGTTCTGCTGGAGCAGTATATTGTGCTGCACTGTGGTATTATGTTCTGCTGGGGCAGTATATTGTGCTGCACTGTGGTATTATGTTCTGCTGGGGCAGTATATTGTGCTGCACTGTGGTATTATGTTCTGCTGGGGCAGTATATTGTGCTGCACTGTGGTATTATGTTCTGCTGGGGCAGTATATTGTGCTGCACTGTGGTATTATGTTCTGCTGGGGCAGTATATTGTACTGCACTGTGTGGTATTTGGTTCTGCTGGGGCAGTATATTGTATTGCACTGTGGTATTATGTTCTGCTGGGGCAGTATATTGTACTGCACTGTGGTATTATGTTCTGCTGGGGCAGTATATTGTACTGCACTGTTGTATTATGTTCTGCTGGGGCAGTATATTGTGCTGCACTGTGGTATTTCTGGCTCTGTCCAATCGTGGCCTTGGGGACAATTTTAGTTTTTCTTCAGGGCCGCTTTATGTTCCTAGTCTGCCCCTGTATACAGCTAATGCTCAGCTGCCATTCCTATGCTGACAAACAGCCATTAAGAGGTTAAATCTCCATAACCTTATTTTTGCTGTAATTTTCAGTTAGAAAACTGAACAGCTGTAACGTGGAACAGTCTGAACACAGTGTAATACTAGGACCTATATGACTAAATGAAGCTGTCTCTAAAGTCTCATTTCCCTGCCATAAACTGGAGCGGTTCCCTCATTCCTCCAGATCTGCATGTAAAGGACACCAGAGGGGAGAACTGCATCGTCTAATTTTAGATGCATATGGGAACCAGAGCAAAATGTAAATACATGTGTTTAAAGAAGAAATACAATTGCTCAATTTTATACTAAGTTATTAGTTGGAGGAAGGCCCAGATTTCCTTTACTGCAGTACAGTGTGTGAATCATGGATGATTCATGCTCTCATACTGGGAGTGATGTCACACACTGAAGACATACAGGGTCAAGCATCTCCAGGAGGGATGAGCGAACCGACTTCGGATGAAACATCTGAAGTCGATTCGCATAAAACTTTGTTTCAATACTGTACGGAGCGAGCGCTCTGTACAATATTACAATATATTGGCTCCAATGAGCCAAAGTTATTACTTTAGACTTCGTATAATAACTTCAGAAATTGATTTATACTGTAAATAAACATTTCCCGAACTCGGGTTCCGTTCCAAGGTACCACTGCCATTAAAATCTCCCTATTAATCCTTGAGCTTAATAGAAAGACATCACAAGCACTGTAGAATGAAATATCGAAGTATTACAGTCTTTAGTCTAAGCGGTCAAACAATTGCACATTCATTCCCTATAGGGGGACTAAAAATGTAAGTAAAAATTGTTTTTAAAAATATATTTAAAAGATCAAACATATTAAAAATTTAGATCACATTGTTTCGTAATGTTTCGTACAAAAATAAATAATAAAAAAATTATTGATATCGCAATGACTGAAAATGTTCATACTCTTAAAATACAGCAGCATGTATCCAGCAAGGGGAAAGCTCTAACAGGAAGATAATCAAAGTAACTGTTTTATTTGGTCACTTCATCCCCGGAAAAAAAAAAAATTAATAAAAAGCAACCAAAATGTCATGTGAATACCAAACTGGTACAAAAATAAAAATAAAACCACAACATCCTGCAAAAAAAAAACAAAAAAAAAACACACAGCTCTGCAGATGGGAATTAAAAAAATGTATGGGTGTCAGAATATATGGCGATGCAAAGCAACGTTTTAATTCAAAGGTGTTTTTTTATTAAAAGTAGTAAAACATAAGAAAAACGACTGGGATATAACTTTAATATTACTGTAATAGTACCAATTCAAATACAGACAAGATGTCAGTTTTAGTGCACAGTGAATGCTATAAAAACAAAACCCAAAAACCTATGGCGGAATTCCATTTTTCCCCCAATTTTATCCTATCCCATAATTACTCCAATACACGATTCAGTAAATTAAATGATGCCATTAAAAAATACAAACGGAAAATACAAATGTGATCGCACTCTGCATCCAGCATTCTGCCCTGCCTCCATGCTGGATGAGACATTGGTGTACATTTTGGCCAAAGCGTAATAAGCCACTCACCACGTCAAGGTCGCCTCTATTGAGTGGTCCCTAACACTAGTGATGTGCACCTACATACAGGTTGTGCTGACCCAATCCCCCACATTAAAAAATACAAGTTGTCCTGCAAAAACCAAACCCTCATACAACTATGTGAACGGCACATAGAGGGCTCTTGGAAGGCAGGGAGGTAAAAAAAACAAAAAATAAAAACGAAATGGCATAAAGGGGTTAAAAACATGTTACTGACAGAGAGAAGAATTTCTTCGCTGTGAGCACCACACCATACTGTCCCCGTACCTCAGCTTCTTTCAACCTCGAGAATGTGAGAAGGGATATGCAGTCACATCCAGAGAAATCCAATGCAGAATTATAACAAAAAAAACAAATACAACCTATATAAAACATCATGAATGATGGTGGATCACACACGTCTCACATCAACCGGCCAAAGAAAAATGTACCAAAAAAAAGTTCTATGGGAGAAATATTATGACTGCATCTGTAGATAAGTGTAAGAACAAACAAACAGGGGGCAGACAGCACCGGGCAGAGCTTCCCCCTATAAACCAAGGAATGTCCATTCACGTGAAAATAAACTGAAAGAACGGAACAATCTAAGCTGTGTTCTGGTGGAAGGCGGCCACATAGATCAATGCAAGCTTTATGTGCAGGACACCACTGTCATACGTAATAAAGGAAAGGAAAGGCAAGTACAGTATCAAGACATAAACAGAAATCACTTCTCGGAGTAGTCGGCATATGGTCTTTTTCAAGCGCTGCACATTTACTCTGCACATGTCATGTGTTTGGTGTTTTGGTTGGAGAGAACTTAAGTCACTTAAGGACCAGAACAATGTCCATGTATACTGGGTCTCCTTAATAATGTATAAACATGTGGTGATCCCAGCCCTGATAACCAAATATGATTGACTGGCTAGTGTTGGCAACACCCAAAACCACTTCAGACTGACAAGCGCGCCCAGGAGGAAAACAAACTTTTAGTGTTAAGTGCAAGAAAAAAAAAAATCTTGCTGCATCCGTACAATTTACAATGTCATAAACCATTAATCATGTTGTCAGCCAATTTCATTAAGTATTCCAACTCAGCGGAGCAACCAATTTATGCCCCACAGAAGGGAGTCTCTTGTTGGGTGGTAACTGGTACCCTTGACATTGTGCTTGCCGGGCAGAATGTGAAACAGAAATCAAAGAAGGGCAGTAGTGTTAATAAAACTTAACTTTTACTTTAAATCCAATAAAAGTGGGAGAACGCGTAATACATTCCCCTCTTGATACAGGCCCCAGAGTAAATAGACGCCTATGATTCTCAAACCCTGGAACAAACACGTGTAGTGCTAAATAAAAATAGCGTAGCACCAGCAAATAAATATAATCATTACCAGAAGGGGTATACGTGACTCCTGCTATAATGAAGCAGTCAATCGGGCCTTACTACGGTCTTGCTCCCGGTAGGTTTTCTCTCACCCCCCCCCCCCCCCTTCCCGGTATGAAGAGATAGGGTTCTGGAGTAGCTCACCGGTCGCAGTGATGCAGGTTGCCGATATCTTGGAGTCAGTGTGTGTTATATTGCAGAGGTACAGAACAAGAAAACCGAAGGCACACAAAAGCCCAACCACCAAATATACAGTCAGGTCCAAAAATATTGGGACATCGACACAATTCTAACATTTTTGGCTCTATACACCACCACAATGGATTTGAAATGAAACAAACAAGATGTGCTTTAACTGCAGACTGTCAGCTTTAATTTGAGGGTATTTACATCCAAATCAGGTGAACGGTGTAGGAATTACAACAGTTTGCTTATGTGCCTCCCACTTGATAAGGGACCAAAAGTAATGGGACAAGTGGCTTCTCAGCTGTTCCATGGCCAGGTGTGTATTATTCCCTCATTATCCCAATTAAAATGAGCAGATAAAAGGTCCAGAGTTCATTTCAAGTGTGCTATTTGCATTTGGAATCTGTTGCTGTCAACTCTCAAGATTTGATCCAAAGAGCTGTCACTATCAGTGAAGCAAGCCATCATTAGGCTGAAAAAACAAAACAAACCCATCAGAGAGATAGCAAAAACATTAGGCGTGGCCAAAACAACTGTTTAAAATCATTCTTAAAAAGAAGGAACGCACCAGTGAGCTCAGCAACACCAAAAAACCTGGAAGACCACGGAAAACAACTGTGGTGGATGATCGAATAATTATTTCCCTGTGAAGAAAACACCCTTCACAACAGTTGGCCAGATCAAGAACACTCTCCAGGAGGTAGGTGTATGTGTGTCAAAGTCAACAATCAAGACAAGACTTCACCAGAGTGAATGGTTCACCACAAGATGTAAACCATTGGTGAGCCTCAAAAACAGGAAGGCCAGATTAGAGTTTGCCAAAACGACATCTAAAAAAGCCTTCACAGTTCTGGAACAACATCCTATGGACAGATGAGACCAAGATCAACTTGTACCAGAGTGATGGGAAGAGAAGAGTATGGAGAAGTACTTTCTCATGATCCTAAGCATACCACCTCATCAGTGAAGCATGGTGGTGGTAGTGTCATGGCGTGGGCATGTATGGCTGCCAATGGAACTGGTTCTTTTGTATTTATTGATGATGTGACTGCTGACAAAAGCAGCAGGATGAATTCTGAAGTGTTTCGGGCAATATTATCTGCTCATATTCAGCCAAATGCTTCAGAACTCATTGGATGGCGCTTCACAGTGCAGATGGACAATGACCCAAAGCATACTGCAAAAGCAGCCAAAGAGTTTTTTAAGGGAAAGAAGTGGAATGTTATGAAATGGCCAAGTCAATCACCTGACCTGAATCTGATTGAGCATGCATTTCACTTGCTGAAGACAAAACTGAAGGGAAAATGCCCAAGGAACAAGCAGGAACTGAAGACAGTTGCAGTAGAGGCCTGGCAGAGCATCACCAGGGATGAAACCCAGCGTCTGGTGATGTCTATGCGTTCCAGACTTCAGGCTGTAATTGACTGTAAAGGATTTTCAACCAAGTATTAAAAAGTGAAAGTTTGATTTATGATTATTATTCTGTCCCATTACTTTTGGTTCCTTAACAAGTGGGAGGCACATATGCAAACTGTTGTAATTCCTACACCGTTCACGTGATTTGGGTGTTAATACTCTCAAATTAAAGCTGAGAGTCTGCAGTTAAAGCACATCTTGTTCATTTCATTTCAAATCCATCGTGGTGGTGTATGGAGCCAAAAATGTTAGAATTGTGTCGATGTCCCAATATTTATGGACCTGAATGTAGTAAAGGGTGCTGAGAAACCTATAAAGATGTGCTGAAAATTAACAGATATATGCAGGGCTTTTTTTCTCAGAGAAAAGGTGGTGGAACTCACCCCCCCCCTCCCCTGGCCACGCCCCTACCCACCCCTAGGACCGCCCCCTAAAACCGCCCCTTTAGAGAACAGGGATGCAAGTAAAACTGCCAGTGATGGTCGTGACAGCCAGGCTGCCAGTGCCCGCGGCAGTGGCGACTCTAGGAACAATATATGGGGGGGGGGGGGGGGGGGGCACAAAGATACCACAGTCAAAAATGGGGGGGCAAAAACAAAATAAGTATATATAAATAAGATTACAAAATACGAGAGAATTGCGGTATGCAGGGATACATTTATAATAAAACAATTTACTTACAAAAGAAGCTATTCAGTCTGCTGTGCCGTCCTCTGCTTGCTTCCGCGGATTCTTTCCCCTTCTTTCTGTCTCTCGTCAGTGCGCAGACGTACTGTTATGGTGGATCTGTGGAAGACACACTGTTATGGGGGCATCTGTGGATGACACATTATGCCTCTCATTCGCCCTCATTCTGCCTCTCATCACTCCCATATCAGCCCCCATGCCTCTCATTAGCCCCCATATCAGCCCTTATGCCTCATTAGCCCCCATTATAAGAAATTATGCCTCATTAGCCCACATTATGCCTCTTATTAGCCCCCATTATAAGCCATTATGCCTCATTAGCCCACATTATGCCTCTTATTAGCCCCCATATCCCTCATTAGCCCCCATATGCCTCTAATAGTCTAATTATCCCCCATTGTGTCTCTAATTAGCCCCCATGATGCCTCTCATTAGCCCCCATTATGCATCATTAGCCCCCATATGCCTCATTAGCCCCCATATGCCTCCAATTAGCCCCCATATGCCTCCAATTAGCCCCATATGCCTCCAATTAGCCCCATAGCCCCCATATGCCTCCAATTAGCCCCCATATGCTGCCAATTAGCCCCCATAGGCCTCCAATTAGCCCCCATATGCCTCCAATTAGCCCCCATATGCCTCCAATTAGCCCCCATAGCCCCCATATGCCTCCAATTAGCCCCATATGCCTCTAATTAGCCCCCATATGCCTCCAATTAGCCCCCATAGCACCCATATGCCTCCAATTAGCCCCCATATGCCTCCAATTAGCCCCCATTATGCCCCCAGCAGCCACATTTTTTATAAAATAAAAAAAACACTTACCTCTCCTGCTCCTGGACGGACGCCGCCTGCAATTTTCTTTCTCCTCAGTCGACTGTGCTCTGAACTGGCACGCACAGTGTGAGGTCACAGAGCGCCCTCAGGCTGTGCGCAGCCCTGCACAGCCGACAGCCGAGGACCAGGAAGTGGTAAGTACAGAGCGTTCACCACTTCCTGGTCCTTCGGTACACTTCCTAATGAGCGCTTCCATAATGGAAGCGCTAATTAGTATTCACCTGGGAGAATCAGCGGGGGGGGCACTAAAGGGGGGCGGGGCGAGTCGGTGAAAATAGGTGGCGGAACGCCGTTTGGAGCGTTCCGCCAGAAAAAAAGCCCTGGATATATGTGTCCCTGGAACACATATATCTGTTCATTTGAGCACATCTTCTCCCTGGCTGTCACGCTCTCCGCTGTGATTAGATCTCGGCACAGCCAGTGAGAAGGAGACACCCATTGAGAAACCCTGGAGTCTCCTCCTCCCTGTAACGATGCTCGGTATTAACATACTGAGTGGGAAAACTACAGGGGGGCACATCGGGTGTAGGAGCCATATTTTAAAAAAACAAGCAGGGTGGCAGCATCAGGGGGGGGTACCCCGCAAGTAAAGGTATTAATCTAGAATTAAAAAAAAAACATGAAAGGTCTGCTTTAAATGTACTGAGAGTTTGTGTTTGAACAGATTGGGGGAGGGGAGATGAGGGGGAGATGGGGAAGCCAGCATGGGACTTGGGGCAGGAAGGTGAGTTTGGGGAGATAAGCATGTCACCAGATTGGGGAGGGGGGGAGGTGAGCTTGGGAGATGGGGGAATGAGCATATGGCCAGATTTACAGTGGGGGGAGGAAGGTGAGCTTGGAGAGATGGGGAAAGAAGCATGTGACCAGATTGGGATTGGGGGGCAGGATTGTGAGCTTAGAGAGATGGTCTCACGGTGGGGAGTGGGGGAAAACTCCCCACCGTATAACGTAGGATAATGGGGAGGCAGCTAGGCCTGGACACCAGGAAAAGGGAGCAGGTCACCTCCTAATGCCGCCCTAATCCTGGCCCTGACTCCTAACTGTATGAGCAGACCCAGATGGTAGGTGGGCTCATACACAGGAACCCTGAGTCGCCCTAAAGATCCCTGCAATGAGGTTTGGAGCAGGAGACGACCTGTTCATCCCAGACGTGGATGAACAGGAGTCTCCACTGACCTAGCTATAAGGAAAGGGACAGACAGTGAACAGCCACTGAATCGGCAGGTAAAAGCCCAGAAACAACATGCACTTACCTGCCACGACCACAACAACCACCGGACCCCCATGCAGACAGGAAGCATGGCGGACCCAGGCAGAGCTGCTCACCGACTTGTGATTCCCCCTCCGGGGAACCTTGACACCCCCTTCCGAAGGTTATGCGACTCACAGGGGAAAATGTCTAGCAAACATGCTGGAAGACAGACACCGCATGCCAGACATGTAACAACAACTAGACATACAACAGACCTCGCACATAACCCACAACAAACATAGATACAAGGGAAGGTAAAGACATAGGGAACTTAGGGGAGACATCATGGTGACATCGATGTCTAGCTAGGAGGCCCTCCCACTGGACAGGTGGTATATCCAGGATAGGAACAGCACTCCAGCTCACGCAAAGACTGAAGGCAACTTACCTCACACTCACAACACAACATATAAAGAGCCAAGAGGCCACACCCAAGACACACCTAAATCCACACCAGCCAGATAATTAACCCCTCCGGCACCACCAGGCAGGGAAGGACCCAGGGGAAAGGAGGAGCGACCTACATGCTGCAACAACTACACGTTGCCACAGGTAACAGCATGCACGGCAACCGTGTCACGGCGCACACAACAGAGCCGTGACAGATGGGGAAATGAGCACTGTGACCATATTGAGGGAGGGGTAGGTTGGTGAGCCTGAACAAGAATGCTGTCGGGATAGGGGAGGCTGGTTATGAAAGTAAACAAGCTTTCTGACTACTTTGGGGGTCTGGGGGAAGGAGTGATGAACCTAAAAATGATTTCTGGGGGGATGGGGAACAAGCTAACTGACTACTTTGGGGGGTGCGGTGGGGATGGTCGGAATGTTATTAGTCTGCTGGGGGGGGGGGAGATCTAAGTGTGATTGGTGAAGCTCTGTGGGGGTCACCAGTATATGGGGTACCAAAGTATGTCGGACAGTGGTGGGGGAGGGAAGCCCTCAGTCACTTAAAATGACTGAGGGCTGCTCTTCCCCACTGTCGCCCCACTGTACAGTTGGTGGGAGGGGGTCCCCCATATATTGGTCCCTTAGGAGGATTCTGAGGAGCAGTGACAATCTTTACTATCTGTTTTTCTGGAAAGTTGTAAACCTATTTAAGACGTGCAGGTCAGGCAGTGTTGTTGAGAATTTTGGGACATAGCTAGTAAATACCTGGTTTATGTCACATATTTGTGTTATACCAGTATCCCTTATGGCTCAGCTTAGATTATTATTATTATTTTTTTAATTGGCACTCTGTTCTAGAGATAGGGGGGGTCTTAGCACTCAGACCCTGACTGAATCCTAGAACGAGGAGAGAGACGTGAGCACATATTGTGCTCTCTCTCCTCATTGCACAAGACGGGCTCCATAGAAGACTATAGGTCAGTCTGGGTTAGATTCCATCCTTAACAGCAAGGAGAGAGAGCGCCATATGCATGCACTTCTCTCCCTTCATTCTAGAGATAGGTGGATGTCTTAGCACTTAGATCCTCACTGATCCCTAGAACAAGTGGAGAGAAGTGAGCACATATCACGCTCTCTCTCATCATTGCACAAGATGGGCTCCATAGAAGTCTATGGGCCAGTCTGGATTCCTTCCTCAACAGCAAGGATAGAGAGTGCAATATGCATGCACTTCTCTCCCCTCGTTCTAGAGATAGGTGGGGGTCCCAGACCACCGATCAAAACTTTTGATATGTCTCTATGATATAGGTTTGATATAAGCTATAAGATGGTAGAACTAAAGCACAGTGGCTGGATTGTACAAGTCCTCCACTAAAAATGGAGATGTGCATACCACTGGGTGGCAGTAAGGAGGACATGGCATACAACCTGGGATTTCTACCCGTGGATGTGTGTGTGTGTGTGTCTGGTGGTACAGATGTGTTTTGATCAAAATATATTGGCTAAGAGTCTCACATTTTATCATATTAGAGTGAGGGCTTAGTCCATATATTATGTTTCCTTCTATTGTTTTTAGTGCATTATTTTCCGTGATTTTATACCTGGTACTCACATTGTCCTAATGCTGTGCTTACATGGGGGATGCCTATTGCACCATCATAGCCCTGGTAGTCCTTGATATAATTTATATGAATGGTGGGCACTTGGCTTAGGAGGAATTTGGGGAAATACTGAATGGATATTGCATATACTATATATATCTGTTACATGTGGTGCTAAAGAAAATGGTGACATGTGGATGAAGAAAAGTCTATTATCTAACACTTAAAGAGAACTGTTGCATTAAACATGCAGTTCAATCTGCAGGCAGCAAATTATAAAGCAGGAAGAATCGAACAGATTGATATAGTTTGTGGGGAAGGATTCAGTAAATATTGCATTTTATTTTATTCATTTAAATCCCTGATCTTTCTGGGTTTAGGAGTACAATGGGTGGTTCTATCAGCTATATCTGTGTGTACACTTATATAAGGAGGGCTGTCAACCGCTAATAAGACAGGTTCATTTTATGGGGGCCAAACACTTGAGATAAAAGTCAGACTAACCTGCCAATTTCAACATGATTGACCAAGGATTTTGTATGTTAGGGTCTTCAGACAGTCCGCCAACAACACACGCAGGACAAAAGAAGGATTTGGCATGCTGGATTTCAACATGTCTAAGAAGAGTCTGGCTACATTGATTGGCCAAGCAGAACATCGACACTTGGTGGATTCAGCAGTAATACTCAGCTATCTCAAGAATGCGGCTAGCTATAGAACTGCTATCTGACCATCATTTTATATTTGGGGCTTGTGTCTCTGATCCCTCAAAGGTTTTCCAGGATTACTATGGTCTTTAACGTACTAGTTGCTTACCTTGTGTATATCTTCCCATGCTTTTCTTTTCAGTTTGTCTTCTTCTGCCCAATTTTAACCATGCAAATAAATCACCCTGGTTTGTTTCCATCCTGTATGTAGCACTTCCTGTTGCTGTATCCAACCAAACCCATAATGCACTTCTCCTTCCTCTGCCACAGCTCCAGCACCGCCCCTAACAACACCCAGCTAATGTATAGCTCCTCCCACACAGCTAGTTACATAAACACTCCCCCATCACTGCCCCTGTTGCTGCATTGCCCATGGACATAACATCACAAGAAAAAGGAAAGAGCTACAATATATGTGTGCTCAAATCCAGCCAAATGCAGCCAAACTGATTGGTCGGCGTTTCATAATACAGATGGACAATGACCCAAAACATAAAGCCAGAGAAACCCAGGAGTTTATTAAAGCAAAGAAGTGGAATATTCATGAATGGCCGAGTCAGTCACCGGATCTGAACCCAATAGAGCATTTCACTTGTTAAAGACTAAACTTCAGACAGAAAGGCCACAAACAGCAACTGAAAACCGCTGCAATAAAGGCCCGGCCGAGCATTAAAAAGGAGGAAACACAGCGTCTGGTGATGTCCATGAGTTCAAGACTTCAGGCAGTCATTGCCAACAAAGGGTTTTTAACCAAGTATTAGAAATTAACATTTTATTTACAATTATTTAATTTGTCCAATTACTTTTGAGCCCCCGAAATGAAGGAATTGAGTTTAAAAAAATGTTTTAGTTCCTCACATTTTTATGCAATAATTTTGTTCAACCCAATGAATTAAAGCTGAAAGTCTGAACTTCAACTGCGTCTGAATTGTTTTGTTCAAAATCCATTGTGATAATGCACAGAACAAAGATGAGAAAAATGTTGTCTCTGTCCAAATATATATGGACCTAACTGTATGGGGAAACCAGAAAACCTCCTAACATCTCTAGCAACCCTCCCGCCTAATATCCATGAAATTCTGTAACAGTTTAGTTACCATCCCACAACTATCTTTACAGCATACATTTCAGTTTAATTACCCTCCTGACTACATAGTTTCACCTATCGGAAACAACTACTATTGAAAACAAAGACTCAACACCTCAAAGAATGAGAGAGCAAGAAATAATAGAATCAGGTATCCTTGTCAAGTCCTTTATGCAATTCAAAAGGAAAGTCAGAATAATATATATTGTGCTGACATATCTTTTTATGTCGCTGCCTATTCTTAAAGAGCGCACGGCAAATGCAGCCATCTTTTCCTGTATGTGGCTGATTGAAATGGGGAAAATATACGAAATCATTCAGATAGCAGAAGCCATTCTCATTGAAGAGATCTTCTTACAGTACAGCATATCCTGGCCTGTAGCCAGACGACTTGTGCAAGTACAGAAATGTTAATTTTTCCCCAATCTTTTATTTTATAATGTAAAGGGAACGATTAAGAACACCTGTACTGACCCATGAAAATTTATAGGAGTGTTAAAGAATTTATATTACACTCGTAAGCAGGTGGTCTATGCTACCCATAAAAGCTGGGCTTGTAATGAACTCTACGATATTTTAGCCCTTCACATAGGCCTGGTGAGAAGCCCATTCATATATCAGATGAAGTTGACCTATTTTTGGCCTTCGGAAGTATTTTATGTTTTTGGTATACCTTGAGATTCATTATAACGTAACTTCTGTAACTTGTATAATCTGCTTCTTGGCTATTGAGGATCCACTGTCTGCCACGTAGCCCCACTGCATTCATTGATTAATCCTCCGGTGTCTATTATAAAACATTCCCAGGAGCCCCCCATGTAAGAAATATGATGGAAAACACATCATATAATTATAACACCTGGCTGTGCATATATTCATTTATTAGTTACTTTACAAGTTAGTTATATTGTTCAGAGTTTACAGTGGAAATTCTGTCTAATCTTCCAGGCCATCCATTATGCTGAAACTGTGTAATGTGTTTGTTTGGGTTCAAAAAAATAGAAGATTTTGCAAATAACGTATATAGTTGCTTATGTTTAAGTGTGTTATGCCATGATTAATGTAAAAAATGAAAATAAGAGATCAAGCTAGAACCAGCCCCGTACCTCACATTGCCCCCCATTCATTACTTTAATTGCTCTGCTAGATGTATTTCAAGCTGGCAGCTCAGGGCGCATGTCCTTTCTGCTGCAGAGCTCTCCCTGTAACTGCCGCAGTTTCTAAATCCTGTATTACACAGGCCGATTGAGAAAGCGATTGTCGTAAGGGAAGCATTCCCTCCTGGCAATCTCCACCTAGCTAGTGGAGGAGATCTCTGCTATTTCATGCAGCGATCTCCTCCGCAGCATGGGGAGGAGCAATCCTTATGCCATCGCTCGTCCCCATACTGTCTAGTGGTTTGCCAGTGACAGGTTGTAATTAGACAGCACGATCTGTCGTCGGCAAACTATTTTATGTGTGCTTAAAAATCACATTGTTCATCGGGCATTTGGCGGCAGTATTACACTGCAAGATGATCGCTAAACGAGCATTCATACGAAAAATCGGCAGGTGTAATACAGCCTTAAGAGTAGATCCAGCTGGTGGCAGATAAAAGATGAAACTGAGCATGTGCGTCCACCTCAGCGATGTTACTGAGGTGGATGCAGCAATAAGGAAAGAACAAACATCAGGTGTCGCTATACAAAATGTTTAATTACATGCAATTACAAAAGTATTCAGATTCATGTGCTAGTCTGAAAATTTTTGAATATTTTACATGGGAAAACTCCTTTAATGAAAAAGGGACTTGTCCATCAAGTTTATCCATTCTCAGACCTGGCTGTTTGACTTAAAATGAATGCAAATAAAAGCCCCTGCCTAACTGTAGAAAATTTTGGAAAGACCATCTAGTGATCCGCACAATCCCTTATTATTTACATGGACATAGTAACCCATCCACAGCTTTGAAGTACAATATGGAAGTTGTTCGTTGACATAGGGTGACAAAAAGTAAAGAAAAGCAAATATATTACATAAAAAAAAAATCAACCTATTAGGATAGATTTGAAAATATGATGTGGTCCGAGGATTATTGCAGCAACCTTCATTACTGGTAAAACCCTTTTAAAGTGATTATCTTAAGAAAAGGATTAATTACTATGTAATGAATAGGACATTTCAAATGAAGTATTTTTTTACAATACACGTTAGGTTTTATATTTACATAACATTTTCTTGCGGGTTGCGCCTCTGCTGTTTCCCCGACCTTTAGGGGTGGACGCACATGCTCAGTAGTTTTCCTGCTCTCAGTGCTGACATTGTGATCTGATAGTGAAGCAGGTGATATGACCAAGACAACTTTGATTCCTTTGTCTCTACTTCTAAATGCATAGAAATATATAGCTATATATCTCTCTAGACAGTGGAGAAGGAAATTTGGGGGGGGGGAATTACATACTATAGAGCTATTTATTAGTGGAATTGCCGAGGCTGTGTGTGAGGGACTTTTTTCTATGCAGGGGAGGAAGACAGGAGACAGGGTTTACAAGAGATTACTGTAATGCACTCAGGGGAGATGCAGAGGCTTAATAGTCTCACAAAAGTGGAGAGACCAAAGCTGTAGAGGCAGGGGGCGGAATAGGTGCATGATAGGCCCGGGGCTGTCTACCCAACTTGGGCCCCTCCCTCCATTTTAGTATTTTTTTATTTTTTGTATGAAGAGGCTGCGATGCTTCGTGAGCACAAGTCTCTTCCTAGGCCATATGACATCTCCAGACTAAAAAAAATACCCCGAATTAACCCAAATTGGTCACCTAAACTGAAAAATTTGGTCGCCAAATTTAAAATACATATAATTATAATAAAAAAGACTGGGAGGAGAATACAGCACTATATACCTCTTACATCCAGGGACATCTCCTGTCATGTAGACCTTTTCTTTCCTCTTCTCCTCCGTTAGACCGCCATGACAAATTCTTTCAGCCGCATCTCGTCTCTACAGAGTTTGTAACACAGACACGTTAGATTTCAAAATTTTTCAATCAACCTCCCCATCCTGGTGTCCCCACAGTGTCATCCTGCTGCCACCCCCAATACTGTGCCCGTTGTGCTCCCCAATGCCCCAGATACTATACTGCTGAAAAAATAGTGACCCTAATATACATAATTGGGGTCATTTATCAAACTGGTGTAAAGTAGAACTGGATTTCCAAAAGAGCTGTCAAATATGAAAGGTGAGATCTGATTGGCTGCTATCGGCAACTAAGCCAGTTCTACTTTACACCAGTTTGATAAATGACCCCAAATGTCCCTATAGTGTCTAAAGCAATTATAATGTCCCCTAGAGTGCCCCCCAGTAATAATAATAACACCCTATATTGTGCTCCAGGTAATAATCCCTGTATAGTGTCCCCAGAAATAATAGAATTGCCCCTACAGTGCCTCCCCAATTTCAACGCCCACACGCTGCCCCATATAGTAATTTACCTCACACTGCCCCCACATAGTAATCCCCCATAGTAATTTTCCCACCACACAGTAATTTCCCCCACACTACCCCCATATAGTAGTTTGCGCCACATAGTAATTTGCCCTACACTGCCCCCAAACAGTAATTTCCACCACACTGCCCCCATACAGTACTTTTCCCCATAGAGTAATTTCCCCCACATAGTAATTTGCCCCACACAGTAATTTACCCCACACTGCCCCCACACAGTAGTTTCCCCCACACAGTAATTTCCCCCACACTGCCCACACACAGTAATTTTCCACCACACTTCCCCCACACAGTAGTTTCCCCCACACAGTAATTTCTACCACATTGCCCCCACATAGTAATTTGGCCACCACACAGTAATTTCCCCCACACTGCCCCCACACAGTAATGTCCACCACACTGCCCCCTTATAGTAATTTGCCCCCACACATTAGTTTCCCCCACACATTAGTTTCCCAACACACAGTAGATTACCCTATACTGCCTCCACACAGTAATTTGCCCCCACACAGTAATTTCACCCACACTGCCTCACACAGTAATTTCCCCCCACACAGCCTCACACAGTAATTTTTCACCACACTTCCCCCACACAGTAATTTTCCCCCACTTAGTAATTCTACCACACTGCCCCCACATAGTAATTTGGCCACCACACAGTAATTTCTACCACACTGCCCCCACATAGTAATTTGGCCACCACACAGTAATTTCCCCCACACTGCCCCCACACAGTAATGTCCACCACACTGCCCCCTTATAGTAATTTCCCCCCACACATTAGTTTCCCCCTTGAAAATATGGAAAACTTTATCCAGCTCACCTCCCTGTTGGAATATGTAGTCCCGGCTCCAGAGGCCCTAGGGGAGTGTTCCCATAGCAGGCTGCAGGTAAATGAAGAAAAAAAGGTCCCGGAGACACATGGAGTTCCTCTGTCAGCTCTTCTTTATTTGTCACATATAGTTGACAGACATAATCACCTCATACACGGCATAGCGTTGACGCGTTTCGGGTTGGTACCCTTAGTCGTAACACGACTAAGGGTACCAACCCGAAACGCGTCAACGCTATGCCGTGTATGAGGTGATTATGTCTGTCAACTATATGTGACAAATAAAGAAGAGCTGACAGAGGAACTCCATGTGTCTCCGGGACCTTTTTTTCTTCATTTACCATTAGTTTCCCCCACACAGTAATTTGCCCCCACACAGTAGATTACCCTATACTGCCTCCACACAGTAATTTCCCCCCACACAGCCTCACACAGTAATTTCCCCCACACTGCCCCATATAGTAATTTTCCCCGACATAATAATCCCTCCCATAATAATTTGCACCCACATAGTAATTCCTGCCATAATAATTTGCCCCCACACAGTAATCCCCATAATAATTTTCCCCCACATAGTAATTTGCCCCTATACAGCAATTTCCCCCCGATGTACTGTCTCTTAACATGTCCTCCTGTGTGTGTCCCCCTCCCATGTCCCCTATAGTTGGCACATAAAAAAAACTAAAAGCTAAATACTCAACTATGTCCCGGAACAGGCGTGCACGATGACGTCATCACGCCCACCTGCGCCGGGATGTCCCTACCTCATAGGCCTCAGGCCTACTAGGCCTGACGCCTGTGGCGGTGAGGCAAGGAACTATGCGCTCCCGTGCCCCGCCGCAGCATGCGGGTTTTCGGGTCGGCGTTGGGCTCCCCCAAGCTGCCGACCCGAACGCCCCTATTGTAATTTGCCATTGTGTAGAGGGGTAAGTAAAGAAGCAAAAAAGAGTGAAAAAAAGAGTTAAATAAATGTTTGCATTAATTATATACAATATATTATACTATAATATATAATTATACAGTTAAAATTATTGTGTGCATTACTTCAGATATGTTTTTTTTTTATTCCTGAGATAAGGCCTTTAAATGGTTGTCCCACAAATACCGGTAATATCTACAGTTTTCAAACCAGCACTTCCATCTGAATATTTTTGTAATTGCATGTATTTATAATTTTTTATAGCTACTGTGTTATTCAATTACGGTAAATCTATCTGTACAGTACCACCTGCTTTGCTTTTTTCAATTTTTTTTTATCCCGCTCACTAAGATGGAAGCACATACTCAGTTGCATCTCGCAAACCGCCACTAGCTGCAAGCAGACAGGACATGCCCTCTGAGAAAGGACATGTCCCCTAAGCTGCCAGCTTGAAATACCGGTAAATCCAGCAGAACAATTGGAGCAATGACTGGGGAGATCTCTGGATCCATGTGAGGTACAGGGCTGGTTCTAGCTATGTTAGAAAGAGGTCACTGTGTACTAGATTATGGATGACGTTAATTTTTTCATTAATCATAGATAACCCCTTTAAGAATATAAGAATATAATATCTAGATATTCTACAGTGAAAGGAAACGAGCTGTGGCCGATAAGATGGGAGGTAAAAGTAAGGAATGTTACATAATTTCTTTTCATAAAAATCAAATAGAACGTTATTGAATTATAGTAAAATAATTAGGGTCAAAACATAATAATCCTAGAAGATGACAATAATGAATATCCAATTAATTACAATAAAATAGTACTCAACATCCCCTTTAATTCTACAACACAATTCATATTATCGTTTTGTATTGTCACTTATACATGCAGCTTAATTGGGGTTGCCCACTTTGATAATAGCTTTGAAATCAATGTGCGATGTACCATTCTGGGCCCACTAGAGCAGGAAGCTTTGTAGCCTGTACTTTTCCTAGTAATGGAGACCCTTACTAAGACCTCAACTTTTTTCTTTATAATAGACTTCATTCATTTGGAATCCCAATGAGAGCATCCCAAAAACAGGCCACACTGCACACCTCTGGATTGGATAACCACGTCCTACGGTAGAACATAAGAGAAGGAGTAGAAAACATGTAAAGTCCTAAATTATAGGATTAAAGAACATTTTTTTATTTTTTATTAGGGACTACAAGTACTTGCAAATCTGAGACACATTACAGGAGACAAACTTTCATGTTCCAAAAATAAGATAATATTTGAATTCATAATATTGGTAAAAGGGCTGCAAAACACATCAAACAGCAAAGAGAAACATCTTGGCCATGTTTATATGCATGCTTTAATTCCTTCCCCCATTTACTTTGATATTTAAGGATTTTATATACTGTAACCTATCTCCAAGATTAGATTGTGGAAAACTCAATTTCCACAAGAGCCAAGCCACACACCACATCTGGTTTATAGGATTCCACTGAAAAGTGCACTTCAAGTGTTATTTATGTAAGTATATATGTAATGTTGTCAGTCTTTATCCTGAAGGTCCACAGGGCAATTGCTGAATTCCAGTGAGTTGCTTTGATTCTTTAAAGACCAACATATATGTTTGCTTATGTAGAAGAGCTGTTACTAACATTCCCAAAAATGCAGAGGTGTCCTTCCTTATGTTTCAAGATTTCATTAAAGGGGTTATCTGACTTGCTCTGCGCTCTCAGTCCAATTATGTGCGGCGACCACCTCCAGGATCATGTGCAGTACATTGATTTATTGCAGGCATATGTTTAAAAATAGAAGGCATACAAAGGCAAACAAATTATTTTATATATATATTATTTACTTTACACATTTATATAGTGCTGTCTTATTCTACAGCGCTTTACAGACATTAGCATCGGGCTGTCCCCAATGGGGCTCACAATCTAAGTTCCTTATCAGTATGTCTTGAGTGTGGGAGGAAACCCATGCAAACACGGGGAGAATATACAAAATCAATGCAGATATTGTTCTTGGTCGCATTCAAACATAGGACCCCAGCGCTGCAAGACACCAGTGCTAACCACTAAGCCAACGTGTATATATATTGTGGGAGGGTTCAAGGGATGATCGCGGATGATAGATATGTGTCACAGAGGTTCCTGGCCTCGGTGAAGTAAGAGCCGGTTTCAGGTGTTAGCAGCAGTTGCTGTTTGACACGTTGCTATTTAGTATGGCTGTATAGCTGATCCAGGACGGCTCTTACTGGGAGTAGTCAAAGTGCTGGGTGGGTGACTACTTCCCACATTCCAGACCGGGTCTTGGTTTTGGGCTATAAAACACAGGCAGCACTGTCAGGTGGGGTGGATTACTCATCTCTGACAGTGGAGCTCTGTCAGTCTCTGTGTTGGGATCTGGGAGTTTGGGCCTGGATTAAGGCCTGCTACCTTGTTGGTGTGAAAGCAGGTGGATTCTGCTTTCTCCAAGGACTTCTTCTTTGATGCATGGTGTGAACGAACACCAGAATCACAAGGTGACTGTTTTCCTTGAAACAGACTTTTTGTTTTGTAATTTACTTAATGTGTGAATAAACACTAAACTGTTTAATTCAAAGACTTTGTTGTTGCCTCTATACTCCGTCCGCTAACCTGCCTATCAGAGCGAATCCCCACATTTGGTGGAGGATGCGTGCACCCAGTGAGGTTGGCCTGAAGGCCGAAAATTGTTTGTTTTTCCGGGCACGGTTGTATGTCTTACATCAAACCAGCGAGATTACAACCTGTGTACCTTGACAAAATGGAAGCTGCTGTGAAAGGCCTCGTGGAGGCTAATAAGCAGCAGCAGGAAACCAACCAGCTGCTACTGCAGCATGTGATTGCTTTACAAGTGGCAGGAGCATCCCAGAACGTCCAAGATGCCCGGGAAGCAGTCCGTGCGGCGATCCCTAAGATGACCCCCTCGGACGACGCCGAGACCTATCTGGCGGTTTTCTAAAAGGTGGCCATGAGGGAGAAGCAACCTCGAGATCAATGGGTTGAGGTTGTCGCTCCGTTCCTGGCATCCGGACCCCAGCAGGTGTTTTTCGACTTACCAGATGATCAAGCGGCCGATTACACGACAGTAAAGGGTGAGATTCTAGCAAGACTGGGGGTGAATGTGTTGGTCCGGGCCCAGCGGGTGCATCAGTGGGAGTTTAACCCGGCTGAACCCGCGAGACCTCAGTATTATGATCTGTTACACCAGTGGCAAAAATGTCTGTAGCCTGACATGCTGAGTTCCACTGCTATGCTGCACCGTCTGTTGGCTGATGTATTCTGGAGGGCTTTGCATTGTCACGGATGATGTTGCAGATAGCTGGAAGTTATGGATAAACATCCGACTGGATTGATCCCAAGCTAAGGAGCATAAAGGTGACCCCTATAAAACCCTAAGAGCTCACCCTGACTGCTAAGCACATACAAGGGTCTCAGAGGTAGACGATTGCATGCCCTCGTACCTAGACTGTGTGACACCTGAAAACCCTATAATAGTGAGGGGACATGACCACCGGCTCCCTGCACTTAATACGGAGGGAGTCAGGGTCACCTAGAATCAAGCCAGCAAGGAAACACAATACATGAAAGGACTTATCTGAACAAGCAGCAGCAGAAGACTCCAGCAGTGAAAACTTCAATCCAGGAAGTAGTATAAACCGCAAAGTGAGGCAGTATGAGAGGGAATATAAAGGGAGGCAATTAGTGTAAATAGGTGACAGCTGGGAGAAGGAAAGGAGATGACAAAGTGAAACCAAAATAAAGAACATCATGCAAGAGGTACAGAAAAACATCTGCCAGACTTTCTCAGAGAGCTGGCGGTGACAGTACCCCTCCCTCTACGGGTGGACTCCGGACACTCAGAGCCCACCTTCTCAGGATGGGACCTATGGAAAGCCCTGATGGGACGAGTGGCCTTAATGTTTGCCACTGGGACCCACATCCTCTCCTCAGGACCATAACCCTCCCAATGAACGAGGTACTGGAGAGAACCGCGGATAATGCGAGAATCCACAATCCTAGAGACCTGAAATTCAAGATTACCATCAACAACAATCGGAGGAGGAGGCAAAGAGGAGGGTACAGTGGGTTGGACATAAGGTTTTAATAGGGACCTGTGAAAAACATTATGGATCTTCCAAGTCTGAGGAAGATCAAGACGGAAGGCAACGGGATTGATGATGGACAAGATCTTGTAAGGCTTAATAAACTTAGGACCCAACTTCCAGGAGGGAACCTTCAGTTTGATATTCTTTGTCGTCAAACACACCAGATCACCCACATTCAGGTCCGGACCAGGCACACGTCTCTTATCCGCCACACGCTTATATCTCTCACTCATCCTCTTTAGATTACCCTGAATCTTTTGCCAAATAAATGACAAAGACGAGAAAAATCTCTCCTCATCAGGTAAACCAGAAGACCCCTCTCCAGAGAATGTCCCAAACTGCGGATGAAACCCATATGCACCAAAAAATTGTGACTTATCAGAGGACTCCTGGCGACGGTTATTTAAAGCAAACTCAGCAAGGGACAAAAAAGAACACCAATCCTCCTGATTCTCTGCCACAAAACAGCGCAGATATGTCTCCAGATTCTGATTGACGCGTTCGGTCTGACCATTCGACTGCGGGTGAAAAGCAGAAGAGAACGACAACCGAACCCCCAAGCGAGAACAGAAGGCGTGCCCCTATCAGAAACGATGTCTGAAGGAATGCCATGCAATTTGACAATGTGATCAACAAATGCTTGCGCCAGCGTCTTAGCATTGGGTAACCCAGGAAAGGGAATGAAATGCGCCATTTTGCTAAAATGGTCCACTACTACCAGAATCACAGTCTTTCCTGAGGAATGAGGGAGGTCCTTAATGAAGTCCATGGACAGATGCGTCCAAGGACGGGAAGGAATGGGTAACGGGAGGAGAGAACCCGATGGCCGTGAATGAGGGACCTTGGCACGAGCGCAGGTCTCTCAGGCTGCCACAAAACTCTCAACCGTCTTACGAAGAGCCAGCCACCAGAATCTCCGAGCAATGAGATCCACTGTGGCTCTACTCCCCGGGTGCCCAGCAAGGACAGTATCGTGGTGCTCCTTAAAAACCTTGTGTCGTAAAGCAAGAGGCACAAACAACCTCCCAGGAGGACAAAGATCAGGAGCCTCTGCCTGGGCTGCCTGAACCTCTGCCTCCAAATCAGGATAAAGAGCAGAGACGACCTCTCCCAGCTGCATGACCTCCTGCTCAGAGAGGATTGAGAGAGACTGAGGCCCCTGCACACTGAATGAGACCGCCCCACTGTCCTTGGACTGAATATGACAGGAAGGAGTGGTCTCTCCTCTCTCTCTAAGACGCCTGTCAATACGAACAGCTAGAGACATGGCAGACTCCAACGAGGCAGGTCTCTCATGAAAAGCAAATGCATCTTTCAATCCCTCCGAAAGACCATGGCAAAATTGACTTTGGAGTGCATCATCGTTCCAACCAGTATCAGCTGCCCATCTCCGAAAATCAGGACACTATATCTCTGCGGACTGTTTACCCTGGCATAAAAGACGCAGTTTAGATTCAGCCAGAGCAATAAGATCTGGGTTATCATATATCTGCCCCAGGGCTACAAAAAATTCATCCACCGATCGGAGGGGCCGTGCCCCCACCGGCAGCGAAAATGCCCAAGACTGAGCGTTATCCCTGAGCATCGAGATGATGATCCCCACCCTCTGCTCCTCATCACCAGAGGAATGGGGAAGTAGGCGAAAATGGAGTTTGCAAGCCTCTCTAAAGCGAACAAAATTCTCACTACCCCCGGAGAACGTATCCGGAAGTGAGATCTTAGGCTCGGAACAAACTCCATGAACGCAAGCAGAACCGGTCACCTGAAACTGAGACACAGTTTTACGGAGATCTGCTACCTCCAGTGCATGCGGTCAATCAAGGCTGAAACCGGATCCATGCTTAAGACGGTAATGGCGGTTTATAATGTCACGGATGATGTTGCAGATAGCTGGAAGTTATGGATAAACATCCGACTGGCTTGATCCCAAACTAAGGAGCATAAAGGTGACCCTTATAAAACCCTAAGAGCTCACCCTGACTGCTAAGCACATACAAGGGTCTCAGAGGTAGACGATTGCATGCCCTCGTACCTAGACTGTGTGACACCTGAAAACTCTATAATAGTGAGGGGACACGACCACCGGCTCCCTGCACTTAATACGGAGGGAGTCAGGGTCACCTAGAATCAAGCCAGCAAGGAAACACAATACATGAAAGGACTTATCTGAACAAGCAGCAGCAGAAGAATCCAGCAGTGAAAACTTCAATCCAGGAAGTAGTATAAACCGCAAAGTGAGGTAGTATGAGAGGGAATATAAAGGGAGGCAATTAGTGTAAATAGGTAACAGTTGGGAGAAGGAAAGGAGATGACAAAGTGAAACCAAAACAAAGAACATTATGCAAGAGGTACAGAATAACATCTGCCAGACCTTCTCAGAGAGCTGGCGGTGACAGCCATACCCTCTCCAGCACTGGATTGGCCAGGTGTCTCCTGGTAATGTCCTTGAGATGGTCGACCTGGTGGAGCGCTATGAGGCTACCAGGAATATACAGGGGGGTTCTTTTGGGAGGGGGCAGTCAAACCCTGGACATCTCTACCCCAGACCCTGTGGCTGGTTCCAGCAAAACCTGCATGGGATATACCCCCTGCAGACCCAGCTCCGATGGTCTGCTGGCGGTGTCAGGAGCCTGGCCACATAAGGGCCGACTGTCCCCATCGGGGCGAACTCATGGATACTAACTATGGCTACTGCCACTCATTGTATGCCAGAAAGCCATGTACAACAGGTACAGTACCCCCAAGACTATAGACAATAGCCACCTGTGCCCAGCGGAAGTGGGAGACACTCTGGCGGTGGCTCTGCTGGACTCAGGGAGTCTGGTGTCCCTGGTAAGAGCTGCCTCGGTGCTGCCCGCCAAGTATACTGGCTGAAATGTCGGGGTCGTGTGCATCCATGGAGACTTAAAGGACTATCCCACCACCCTGGCGTCTCTGTGCACGGTGGCCAGCAGGTGGACTCACAAGGTGGCCGTTGCCATCAATTTACATTGTGAACTTAGAATTGGAAGAGACTTCCTGGGTTTCCCGATACTGTGGCCTGATACGAAAGTTACCGATACCCATGAGACAGGTGTAACCCCAGTAGAGTGGCATTACTCAGGGGGGAAACCGAAACCTGAGACCGAAGGGCCAGCAGTAGGGGTGTCCGCTACTGCGGTGGAAGAGGGGTAGACAACCCCGCTGAGTGTAATGGTGGGAGACATGGAGGATTTGCCGCTGGATCCTGAGTTGGCAGACCTCTACATCTCTGGGGAAAATTTTGGTACAGCACAACACCGGGACCCAACACTATCTCGGGCCTGGGAAAATGTTGTAATAGTTGATGGTGAACCTCAACAACCAGGGGCCGAGTCAGTGTTTCCCCATTTTGTGGTTCATCAGATTTTGTATCAGGTAAACCAACTACGGGGTGAGCATATAGAACAGCTGGTGGTGCCCAATGCGCATTGCAAGCTCATATTGGAGCTAGCCCACCAACATGTTCTTGGGGGACACCTGGGATGGCAGAAAACGCAGGACCGGATTCTACAGTGGTTTTACTGGCCCAGTGTGTTCAGAGAGGTGGAAGGATATTGTAAGTCTTGCCCAACCTGCCATATAATGAGGCCTCAGCCACATTTCCGTAGTCCCCTGGTACCTTTCCCAATTATCGAGGTTCCGTTTGAGCGAATCGCTATGGATCTCATAGGCCCAGTACCGAAGTCAGCTAGATGGCACCAACACATCTTGGTCGTCCTAGACTATGCCACTCGGTACCCGGAGGCTGTGCCCCTGCGACATACATCGGCCAAACTCATAGATAAGGAGTTAATGGAAATGTTTTCCCGAGTGGGACTATCTAAAGAGGTTCTGACCGACCAGGGGACCCCTTTTATGTCAAAGGTCATAAGGGAACTCTGCAAGTTACGACACATAAAACAGCTACGGACATCCGTTTATCATCAGCAAACGGATGGCCTGGTAGAGAGGATTAATGAAACATTAAAAAACATGTTAAAAAGAGTGGTGTCTAAGGATGGGAGGGTTTGGGACCTTCTTCTGCCCTATCTCATGTTCGCAGTGTGGGAGGTGCCCCAGGCCTCTGCTGGGTTCTCGCCCTTCGAACTGCTATATGGCCGACATCCTCGCGGTGTGTTGGATATAGGCAAAGAGGCGTGGTAACAACAACCCACACCGTATAAAAGTGTCGTTGAATATGTCACTCAGATGAAAGAGCAGATGGAGACAGTGTTGCCAGTGTTGGCAGGCTCGGGTCCGGATCTTTAACCCGGGAGATCGGGTTTTGGCTCTGGTACCGACGGTGGACAGTAAGTTCCTGGCTAGGTGGCAGGGACCCTACGAAGTACTCTGTTGGAAAAAGTTGGTGAGGTAAACTAAAATGTACACCAGCCAGGGTGGTGAAAGCCGGAGCAGGTGTACCATGTGAATCTACTTAAACCTTAGAAAGATAGGGAGATCAGTAGGGACGACATCCCGCGGCTGAGTTTTCTAGGGGAAGAGTTTCCAGCCCCACGGTCTGATACAAGGGAAGCAGTTTATACAGTGAAAATTGCTGACAGCCTTTCCTCTAAACAGACTCAGGAGGCCAGAGAGTTCGTCAGCAGGAACACGGACGTGTTCTCGGATCTCCCTGGACGCACTTCTACCATCCAACATGACATTGTCACTGAGCCTCAGGCCAGATTCTGGTTGAAACCATACCGGGTACCCGAGTCTCGGCGACAAGCTGTCTCGGAAGAAGTGCAGCTAATGCTACAACTAGACGGGACGTTACGGTTCTGTAACGATTTCCGCAAACTAAATGAGATTTCTAAATTTGATGCATATCCCATGCCTCGGGTGGATGAGCTTATTCAGAGGTTAGGCCAAGCCCGGTATTTTCTGTTTTGGACCTCACCAAATGGGACTGGCAGGTACCCTTGACGGAGGCTGCCAAAGAGAAAACAGCCTATATCACACCAGAGGGGCTGTACCAATATAAGGGGTTACCCTTTGGTCTGCATGGCACCCCTGCCACTTTTCAACGGCTCATGGACATTGTGCTGCGTCCACATCGCCGGTACACTTTGGCTTACCTGGACGATATTGTAATTCACAGTACCGACTGGGAAAGTCACCTACCAAAAGTACAGGTTGTAGTGGACTCCCTTCGAAAGGCTGGACTAACAGCTAACCCAAAAAAATGTGCAATAGGGTTAGAGGAGACAAAATACCTGGGGTATTTCATTTGGCACGGAGTCATCAAACCCCAAATGAATAAAATAGAGGCGATACGGAATTAGCCCCGACCTGTCACTACTAGGCAAGTAAAGTCGGTCCTGGGAATGGGTGGATATTATATGAGGTTTGTCCCCCAATTTGCTACGGTGGTCGCACCATTGACAGGGCTCTTGAAGGGACGCAAGTCAGTGATGGTCCACTGGGATGATCAGGCGGAAGAGGCTTTCTCCGCTTTGAAGTCGGCCCTGTGCGGGTCCCCGGTTTTGGTGACGCCAGACTTCAAAAGGGAGTTTATTGTACAGACCGATGCCTCCGAAATAGGCCTCGGTTCTGTACTGTCTCAGAAACGGGGAGTAGCATCCCATTGTCTTCCTCAGCCGTAAGCTCATCCTAGCCGAGACCAGGTACAGTATAGTGGAGAAAGAGTGCCTGGCTATCAAGTAAGCACTAGAATCTCCGCTATTATTTGTTGGGGAGAAAGTTCCGCCTGGTGACTGACCACTCCCCTCTTAAATGGATGAGCCAGGCCAAGGACAGAAATGCCCGGGTTGGCTACTTTCACACCTGCGTTTAGGTCGGATCCGTCTGGTATGTGCCCAGACGGATCCGCACCTATAATGCAAACGCTTAGATCCGTTCAGAACGGATCCGTTTTTTATTTTTTTGTTCATGATAATGCAAACGGATCCGTTTTGACTTTACATTGAAAGTCAATGGGAGACGGATCAGTTTGAAAATTGAGCCATACTGTGTCAACTTCAAACGGATCCGTCCCCATTGACTTACATTGTAAGTCTGGACGGATCCGTTTGCCTCCGCACGGCCAGGCGGACACCTGAACGCTGCAAGCTGCGTTCAGATGTCCGCCTGCTGAGCGGAGCGGAGGACAAACGGAGCCAGACTGATGCATTCTGAGCGGATCCGCATCCATTCAGAATGCATTAGGGCTGGACGGATCCGTTCGGGGCCGCTTGTGAGAGCCTTCAAACGGAACTCACAAGCGGAGCCCCGAACGCTAGTGTGAAAGTAGCCTTACCTGATGGTTTCTCTCCCTACAAATTTTAAAATTTTCGGTGGAACACAGGGCAGGCCGGTTGCAAGGAAACACGGATGCCATGTCCTGGGTACACTGTTTGACGTGTGTTCTCCCCCTCAGGGTTGAACAAAGGGGGAGGTATGTAGGAGGGTTCAAGGGATTATCATGGATGATAGATATGTGTCACCGAGGTTCCTGCCTCAGTGAAGTAAGAGCCAGTTTCATGTGTTAGCAGCAGTTGCTGTTTGACACTTTGCTATTTAGTATGGCTGTAATAGCTGATCCGGGACGGCTTTTACTGGACGGGTGACTACTCCCCACGTTCAAGGCCGGGTCTTGGTTTTGGACTATAAATACAGGCAGCACTGTCAGGTGGGGTGGATTACTCCTCTCTGACAGTGGAGCTCTGTCAGTCTCTGTGTTGGGACCTGGGAGTTTGGGGCTGGATTAAGGCCTGCTACCTTGCTGGTGTGAAAGCAGGTGGATTCTGCTTTGTCCAAGGACTTCTTTTCTGCATGGTGTGAACGAACACCAGAATCACAAAGTGACTGTTTTCCTTGAGACAGACTTTTTGTTTTTCGTTTACTTAATGTGTGAATAAACACTAATCTGTTTAATTTAAAGACTTTGTTGTTGCCTCTATACTGCGTCCGCTAACCTGCCTATCAGAGCGAACCCCCACAAAATATATATGTATATATATATACACACTCACCTAAAGAATTATTAGGAACACCGTACTAATACTAATACGGTGTTGGTCCCCCTTTTGCCTTCAGAACTGCCTTAATTCTACGTGGCATTGATTCAACAAGGTGCTGATAGTATTCTTTAGAAATGTTGGCCCATATTGATAGGATAGCATCTTGCAGTTGATGGAGATTTGAGGGATGCACATCCAGGGCACGAAGCTCCCGTTCCACCACATCCCAAAGATGCTCTATTGGGTTGAGATTTGGTGACTGTGGGGGCCATTTTAGTACAGTGAACTCATTGTCATGTTCAAGAAACCAATTTGAAATGATTCGAGCTTTGTGACATGGTGCATTATCCTGCTGGAAGTCGCCATCAGAGGATGGATACATGTTCTCATTCTGTTTACGCCAAATTCGGACTCTACCATTTGAATGTCTCAACAGAAATCGAGACTCGTCAGACCAGGCAACATTTTTCCAGTCTTCAACAGTCCAATTTTGGTGAGCTCGTGCAAATTGTAGCCTATTTTTCCTATTTGTGGTGGAGATGAGTGGTACCCGGTGGGGTCTTCTGCTGTTGTAGCCCATCCGCCTCAAGGTTGTGCGTGTTGTGGCTTCACAAATGCTTTGCTGCATACCTCGGTTGTAACGAGGTTATTTCAGTCAACGTTGCTCTTCTATCAGCTTGAATCAGTCGGCCCATTCTCCTCTGACCTCTAGCATCCACAAGGCATTTTTGCCCACAGGACTGCCGCATACTGGATGTTTTTCCCTTTTCACACCATTCTTTGTAAACCCTAGAAATGGTTGTGCGTGAAAATCCCAGTAACTGAGCAGATTGTGAAATACTCAGACCGGCCCGTCTGGCACCAACAACCATGCCACGCTCAAAATTGCTTAAATCACCTTTCTTTCCCATTCTGACATTCAGTTTGGAGTTCAGGAGATTGTCTTGACCAGGACCACACCCCTAAATGCATTGAAGCAACTGCCATGTGATAGAACAGGTGTTCCTAATAATTCTTTAGGTGAGTGTATATATATATATATATATATATACATACACAGGTGAAACGAAAAAAATTTGAATATCGTGCAAAGTTCATTTATTTCAGTAATGCAACTTAAAAGGTGAAACTAATATATAAGATAGACTCATTACATGCAAAGCGAGATAGATCAAGCCGTTATTTGTCATAATTTGGATGATTATGGTTTACAGCTTATGAAAACCCCAAATTCACAATCTCAGGTCCCCTTTGCTCAGGGGGTATGGATTAATTAGCTGAATAGAGCGTGACACTTTGAGCCTAGATTATTGAACCTTTTCACAATATTCTAATTTTAAGTTGCATTAATGCAACTCCTTTTAATTTGCATTACTGAAATAAATGAACTTTTGCACGATATTCTAATTTTTCGAGTTTCACCTGTATATATCAATCTCATTATAGGCTCTTACACATGTGGGTGCACAGGTATTTTGTTTTGGGAGTGTGTCATGAGTATGGTGGGAAGGGAGGGGAGAACACATGGCACAGCTTGCACATTTTTGGGATCTTAGCCACACATTGTATTGCATAAATTACTGTATTTTTTGCCCTATAAGACACACTCCCCCCCCCCCCCCCTCCCCAAAAAAAAGTGGGGAAAAAATGGCAGTGCGCCTTATGGGGTGAATGCTGCAGTTTACACTGATACACCGCCGACCGCATGCTGCACAGCGCGGTCGGCGGGTGTATCAGTGGGGAGGGAGGAGGGGCTTGGGGCCGGCATCTAGTTTTGAATGGCAGTGGGGCCCAGTGCAGACACTGTATTCTATTGCACCGGGCCCTGCTCACTGAAGTAATCCTATCTATAACTGTAGGCATTGTTTAACTATAATCTTCAATACAATCCATTAATCTTAACATACTAACGCCCATATCAGGCAGGAGGCCGGGCGGACACTGCCAGCGTAACTCACTATGTCATTCGCCTGCTCCGCCCACTTTATGAATGAAGCAGGCGGGGCAGGCGCATGACGTAGTGAGTTACGCTGCCAGTGCCCGCCCGCCCGGCCTCCTGCCTGATACGGATGCTAGTAAGTGAAGATTAATGGATTGTATTGAAGATTATTATAGTTAAACAATGCCAACAGTTATAGATAGGATTACTACAGTAAGCGGGGCCCGGTGCAAAAGAATACAGTGACTGCACCGGGCCTCGCTGCCATTACAAAACTAGATGCCGGCCCCCACCCCCTGTATTGGGGGTCATTCACACTACACAGGGACACTGTTATGGGGGGGGGGGGGATCTGTGGATGACACATAGCATAAGATGCTATATGTGTCATCCACAGATCCCCCTCAACAGTGCCATCCACAAATGCCCCCATAACAGTGCCATCCACAAATGCCCCCATAACAGTGCCATCCACAGATGCCCCCATAACAGTGTAATCCACAGATCCCCCATAACAGTGTCATCCACATATCCCCCATAACAGTGTCAGCCACAGATCCCCCATAACAGTGTCAGCCACAGATCCCCCATAATAGTGTCATCCACAGATCACCATTAGTTCAAAACCCACCAAAAGCACACCTTTTGGTTAAAAAAAAATTTAAAACCTAGGTGCGTCTTATAGGGGAAAAATACGGTAGTTCATTGCTTAGATACCAGATATATGGGCACAACTAACCTACTTCGATTAGTATTTTCTGATTTTTGTAATAGTAAGAGATCATTTGGATGTATATCCAATATCATAGCTCACCATTAGCTCTTCCAGTGTAGTATGCATTACTTTGAACTGTATTATTGATTTAAATGAGCTTTACACTGATATATAAAGCAGTTTATAATTAGATGGGTAAAACTTCCTAAAAATCACCCAATCTGAATTTTCTCTTATGACAGCAATGACAAGATTTTCAGAGAGGGGGGTCAGCACTGGAAATGCAGGAGAGCATGTCCTATCCAGGAATGTGACAGAAGTTCTGGGCATGCTCTTCTCCATATGCACTGTGGTGCAGGGAGGTACACTGTATATTACACCCAATTCCACTTGCTTCTATGGGGACCATTTTATTAAACTATTAAACCATCTTAATAGTCTTTTAAACAGAATTTTGGTAGACGATTATTAGCTACTTATAGTGTGATTCAATCTAGTGCTTGCCAAATAGCAAATCACAATCTACCGGTAGATCTCAGGGCAGGGACCAGAACAGTAGATCTTGATGTAGGGCCACCTGGCTGTTCTCTTCCTGTTTAAACTGCCTCCTTATATGTTCATGTTTATGAATCTGTTACCTCTTTCCTATTAAAATTATCATAGGCGAGTCATAGAGAGACTTAACAAGTCCTATTAGCTGGCGCAAATGCAAACATTTTTACAGCACTGACCTCCATGTGCCTCCATCACCGAAGGTGGATCCAGAACTGAAAAAATCTGCCCACTCCTGATACAATTACGTAATGTTGCAATCTGCTCCATTTTTTAAAAAGGAAGCCCACCTTACGTTTAATAGGAAGCTTGGTGGATCCTTCTGTCTCTGGCCGCGCCACTGCTGCTGCCATGTATTATTTTCCTAATATCATTTGCCTTGAAGATGTCTGGTCTTTACATGAATGTAAACTGTTGATTTAGCTCATTCCTGTCTTCACCCATATTTAGACTTTACAACATTAGGTTTGCTCCTGAACCTTCTTGAATTCCCTCCTAATAGCCTGCTCCTGAATAAGGAGGGAAACTCTTCCATTTGATATCCTAAGGTGTTGACAAAAAGCACAGTATTTTTCTTGAACATTTTATTAGTGGATAGTTTGACTCTCCGGTTAGGTTACTTTTATGAGGGACTTGAAGACACTTCAGCAGTATGAGAGATTCATTCCGGATGCCAATTAAAGATAGATACATTTTACTGTAATGCTGGCCTTTTACGAGTAATACCACTATAATCGCCTTGGGAATTTACGGAAGACTGTAGAGCTAGTCACTGAAACAGGCTCAGATTTGATTTGGCAGGAAAAATAAACATGTCTCTGTTTTATTTAGCAGCTGGCAAGAAATAAAGCCATTTATGTAAAAATACTTATTCTGCCAGACAACACAGAGTCTTCAGAATAACAAATATAATTATACTGTATGATAAACCCTTATTAAATATAGTAATGCAAAGTCCATAAATGCTAAAGATTTCTACAAACATTCCCTAATTGGAATACGCAAAAAAGCTGTTCAATCCAAAGCAACAATCTGTTTAATGATCTAGGACAGAAGTGGCCTCATGTCTTCAGTACGGGATCTACTAGGGGGCCAGGAAAAGACACATGAGGCACGCAGAGGTCAGTGCTGCAATTTGTAAGGTCTTTTTTTTAGGTAACACAGAAACCCCATAATTAGTTACTTATTGCCCTTACTTCACAGCCTGCCTTCTTCAAACATGACTATGCATCTCTTCCTCTCTGCGCTAGATGTACACTGCACAAAAAAATAAAGGGAACACAAAAATAACACATCATAGATCTGAATTAATTAAATATTCTTCTGAAATACTTTGCTCTTTACATAGTTGAATGTGCTGACAACAAAATCACACAAAAATAAAAAAATGGAAATCAAATTTTTCAACCCATGGAGGTCTGGATTTGGAGTCACACTCAAAATTAAAGTGGAAAAACACACTACAGGCGGATCCAACTTTGATGTAATGTCCTTAAAAAAAGTCAAAATGAGGCTCAGTAGTGTGTGTGGCCTCCACGTGCCTGTATGACCTCCCTACAACGCCTGTGCATGCTCCTGATGAGGTGGCGGACGGTCTCCTGAGGGATCTCCTCCCAGACCTGGACTAAAGCATCTGCCAACTCCTGGACAGTCTGTGGTGCAACGTGACGTTGGTGGATAGAGCGAGACATGATGTCCCAGATGTGCTCAATTGGATTCAAGTCTGGGGAACGGGCGGGCCAGTCCATAGTATCAATGCCTTCGTCTTGCAGGAACTGCTGACACACTCCAGCCACATGAGGTCTCGCATTGTCTTGCATTAGGAGGAACCCAGGGCCAACCGCACCAGCATATGGTCTCACAAGGGGTCTGAGGATCTCATCTCGGTACCTAATGGCAGTCAGGCTACCTCTGGCGAGCACATGGAGGGCTGTGCGGCCCTCCAAAGAAATGCCACCCCACACCATTACTGACCCAATGCCAAACCGGTCATGCTGGAGGATGTTGCAGGCAGCAGAACGTTCTCCACGGCGTCTCGAGACTCTGTCACGTCTGTCACATGTGCTCAGTGTGAACCTGCTTTCATCTGTGAAGAGCACAGGGCGCCAGTGGCGAATTTGCCAATCTTGGTGTTCTCTGGCAAATGCCAAACGTCCTGCACGGTGTTGGGCTGTAAGCACAACCCCCACCTGTGGATGTCGGGCCCTCATATCACCCTCATGGAGTCTGTTTCTGACCGTTTGAGCAGACACATGCACATTTGTGGCCTGCTGGAGGTCATTTTGCAGGGCTCTGGCAGTGCCCCTCCTGTTCCTCCTTGCACAAAGGCGGAGGTAGCGGTCCTGCTGCTGGGTTGTTGCCCTCCTACGGCCTCCTCCACGTCTCCTGATGTACTGGCCTGTCTCCTGGTAGCGCCTCCATGCTCTGGACACTATGCTGACAGACACAGCAAACCTTCTTGCCACAGCTCGCATTGATGTGCCATCCTGGATAAGCTGCACTACCTGAGCCACTTGTGTGGGTTGTAGACTCCGTCTCATGCTACCACTAGAGTGAAAGCACCGCCAGCATTCAAAAGTGACCAAAACATCAGCCAGGAAGCATAGGAACTGAGAAGTGGTCAGGTCACCACCTGCAGAACCACTCCTTTATTGGGGGTGTCTTGCTAATTGCCTATAATTTCCACCTGTTGTCTATCCCATTTGCACAACAGCATGTGAAATTGATTGTCACTCAGTGTTGCTTCCTAAGTGGACAGTTTGATTTCACAGAAGTGTGATTGACTTGGAGTTACATTGTGTTGTTTAAGTGTTCCCTTTATTTTTTGGAGCAGTGTATATTATCCATCTAGGAGCGGGTGAGAACGCTTAGTGCATTCGGCCTAATGCGAAAATACAAAAAAAAAAATTACGTTTTCCCTCATCAATCTGCACTCAGTACCCCATAATAAGAAAGTGAACACAGAATTTTTTGTAAATTTATTAAATCGGAAAAAAAGAAAATTTTGCATGGACTTAAGTACTCAGACCCTTTGCTATGACTTGAAATTTAGCTCTGGAGGACCCCCATTTCTCTTGATCATCTTTGAGATGTTTTTACACTTTGATTGGAATTTGATCCTATGTGCACATGGGAGAAACTTCCAGTAGCTAAACCATTACTGCTGAACTCTACCAAACTGGGATTTATGGCAGAGTGGCAAGGTCAGATTTGAGCTTTTCCAATTTAATTTACAAAAATGTCTAAAATTCTGTTTCCACTTTTCTGATTATTTTTTTTATTTTAGCACAAGACCACAACATAACATTTGAAAAAACAGTAAAACAATCTAAAGAGTTTGCCAATGCATTGCATGATTCCCCTCTAACAGCGAAGCATTAACCAATAAAGAGGCAGTTTTCGGTCCTATGTACATGCCACTGTAGAATGCTACTCAAGGGTGGACATTTTTTAAGACTGGCATTTAATAGATTGGTCTTAACCTCTTAACAACCGGCCACTATCTTTTGACAGTGGGCAGTGCAGCTCCTCAGCATACAGTGACATCTTTTTAAGTAACAAATACAGATGGTCCTTATGACCCAATTACATCTTATTTATGTGCTGTATATTTATTTAAAACTTCACTTTTATTTATTTTACTTAAAACACACATCCAGACATTATAGACTTTTTAAAAATCTCAGTGGTGCGTTGGCAGGTTAATTCATTTATTTATATTCCATCTACTATCTGTGTTTCTTTACATCAGTGTACTAAGGGTTAATGTGCAAAGTACCCTTGGCTATATGCACGCTCTGGCTGGTAGCCACTATTCAAAACTCTCCTTATATTATTTTGTTTGCTCTTCTTAGAGCTGTTTCCTATATTTATTAATCTCCTTTAGGTGCTGGAGATTATTATGTTAAGTTCTTAACTACCACCCGAGCGTTATTGCTTATAGTTCCCTTGCACTCCTCACTATACTATGTATGTTGCTCTTATTGGAGCTCTCTGCCTGCCACTATTGAATCTAAAAACATTTAACACACATGCACCCTGCGTCCCGACATGTTTCGCTGGACACCCAGCGTCTTCAGGGGAAAAGCAGGTGTGTGTGTTTGGGGGCGGGGACTACGTTTTAAAGATTCGGTATGTGGTGACGTCAGTTATTCGGTCAATCACATCGCTCCTTGTACTGTGACCCCTCTTCGTCACTAATCTCCTCCAATCTCTATACGCTCACCCTTCTTCCAGTCGTCGCCTTCCTTCTACGTCATGCCTCAGTCTCCTCTTCACCTATACGCCGTATCGATCTTCGCGCATGCGCTTGGACTTAGAGTATTTCACACCTGATTATTCTGATATATATATATATATATATATATATATATATTTTTTATTTTTTTTATTTTTTATTAATTATCATTTCTAGATGTATTTTCTTTTTCCTCATATATATCCTTCATTAATTGCAATTTCATTCCTCTCCCCATCATTTACTCTCCTTCAAACTCTTGTGTATATGTTCTCACATACATCTTGTCTTGTACTGATTATATTAACATAGATCTCAATGTATATTTTTTACAGATAGCTGTATGGGCATCTCTATCACTCCTAAATGCCACCTCTGCATTTTTTATTTATTTGTTTTTTATTGTATTATTATTCTTCAGTTACTTAGATATCTCATTGTTTTTTATTTTATTTTTTATATATAATACATCCTCCATTTTTGTTTTCTTTATATAGGAACCGGATAGGCGCAAGCAGGAGAATATACGTCACTTCTTCCAGAGATGAAAGTTTAATTTTCATCTTTTTTTATTACTTAACCGTTAGTCCCCTACCCTTCTAATCTATTTTTAGTCTATTCTTTTCTTTTTCATTGACATAATCTTCTTATTGTTCATTTCTTTACTTTCATTTTTTGACTGTTGGTCCCCATTATTTTACTTTTAAGAGTAAGATCATAAAAATGAGGCAAAAGTAAAACCTTCATTTATTCCTCCTGGTGCAAGGGATTTCAGGCGATAGATCCACTTTGTCTCCTCTTGTTGTAGCTTCTTGTCAATATCCCCCTGTCTCGGGCCTCTTCTAACTTTCTGTATACCCCATATTTTAAGAGTTGAGGGGTTCCCTTTATGTTGATTGATTATGTGTTTACATAAAGGCGTTTATTCATTGGTGTTTAGACTACTCAGATGTTTCGAAATTCTCAACTCTTGAGTTGTTTTACCAATGTAGAGTTTTGGACAACCACATTGGATCGCGTATACCACTCCAGTGGTCCTACAATTTATGTAGTCTTTTATAATGTAGGTTTTTCCATCCATCGGGTTTTGAAATTCTTTTTTTGGGGCCATATATTTACAGAAGGTGCATCCTCCACAGGGGTAGGATCCCTTTGTTGTTAACCATGTTTCTATATGCTTTTGTAAGTTCTTTCCTCTCCTGTACGTTATAGCTGGGTTTTTCGGAATTACTTCTCTCAGATCCTGATCTGCCCATAGTATATTCCAATGTCGTCTGAGGATCTTGTACACTCTTTGATGTTCTATGTCATATGTGCCTATACAACGTACTATTTTTCCATTCTTTTTCTGTTCTTTTTTGTTATAAAATAAACTATCTCTTTCTACACTTTTAGCTCTGTTATAGGCTCGATGGAGTGTTTTCTTTGGATAGCCTCTAGCTATGAATCTGCGATATAGGAGGCTACTTTCTTCCTCAAACGCTTGCTCACTGGTACTATTTTGTTTGGCCCTCAAGTACTGTCCCACCGGAATACCTGCTTTTAGGGCCGGTGGGTGAAAGCTCTCCCAGTGGAGAAACCCATTCGTGGATGTAGGCTTTCTATACACTTCCGTCATGACACTGCCATCAGATCTAAGGCTGATTTTTAAATCCAAAAAATTCAGGCTCTGTTTCTGAATCTCTGCAGTGAATGATAAGCCTATATTGTTTTCGTTGAGGTTTCTAGTGAATTGAAAAATCTCTGACTCTGTGCCATCCCAAAAAATCAAGATATCATCTATGTATCTACCACAAAAAGAAATGTGATCAGTGAATTGTGAATTGTGCTCAGTGAAAACATATTTATCCTCCCACCACCCTACAAAACAAATTTGCGAAACTTTGTGCACAAACCGTGCCCATTGTGGTGCCATTTATCTGTAAATAAAATTGTCAATCAAAGGTGAAAAAATTGTGCGTAAGTAAAAATTGTAATAGTGTAATAATAAATTTGTTGTGTTCATGAAATTGTGTGCCTTTCGTGTACAAATAGGATTCTACAGCTTTTATGCCCATTTTATGTTGGATGCTTGTATATAAGGCCTCAATGTCCAGACTTGCTATATACGTATTCTCTGTCACATGTAAATCCCTTAGTCTGATGACAGTGTAATTCGTGTCCTTTATGTAAGAAGGGAGCGTCTACACAAATGGTGCAATAATACTGTCGACATATGTGCTGATGCCTTCGCACAAATTGCCATTTCCTGAAACTATAGGTCTTCCTGGGATGGGGTCTCTTTTTTTGTGGACTTTTGGTAAAGCGTAAAAGGTCGCGATGGTTGGATGCGACTTATAAAGAGTTTTAAATTCTTCTTTTGTGATAAGTTCTTCTTCTTTTGCTTTCAATAATAAATTTTTTAACTCTTTATTATATTTTTCTGTTGGATTCTGTTCTAGTTTCTTATACATGGTATTGTCATTTAGCAGTCTCATCACCATCGCAACATATTCCTCCCTATCCATAAGTACAACATTACCTCCCTTATCAGATGGTTTTATTTCTAGATCTTCTTTTTCTGTAAGTGCTTTTATACCCGCCTTATCCTCAGAACTAAGGTTTCTACTCACTAACTTTTTTTGTTTTAATCTTTTGCAGATCTTCTGTCACTAGATTCACAAATGTTTCTATATTAGCATATCCAGTAAAAGGAGGAGTAAATTTAGACTTCGGACGCATACTGCTGAAGGGTGCTTGTGGTTTCAGGATTTCTCCTGCTCCTTCCCTATACAATTGCTCTAGGGTTTCTAGAGCTTCTATTTCTCTCCTATTCATTTCCCCTCTATTATATTCTTTGGTCTTAAACTCTTTATGAAGCGCTAATTTCCTAGCAAATAAATTTATATCTTTCACCCATAGAAAACAATCGAAACTTGGGGTAGGGGTATATGATAATCCCTTCCTTATCACATTTTCATATTCAGGTTTTACCATCTCTTTTATGAGATTTATAATTTGCATTGCGGATTCTTTTTCTACACTTTCTGATTGTATCCCCATTTGTCTTGATCTCTCAGCTGTATGCCCGGTACTAAAAAAGGAGAGGAAATATTGGGTATTGTAGTTTGTACTGCATTTGCCTGGGTACCAGGCAGATTTGGTGCCACTGTAGTACATTGTGCAAATGATAATGACATCTTTTGGCACTTCTGCAAAGAGAACCAGCCATTACTATCAACTGTGGTACTTTGAGCAGGCTACTGCTTGACAGCGACAATCCTGGCTGTTAACCATTTGACTGCAGTGGTCAATAGAACAGAATGATCAAAGGCGACTCCCCCATACAGTCGGGTCACCATGTTTCTCAGTGACCTGATCGGAGACATAGTATTGCCCTAATAGCAGTCATAGTGGCACACAACATAATATATTAGTATGGGAAAGAATTTTTTATTTTTTTTATAAATAATGTAAATAAAAATACAAAAATAAAAAACTGCAAAAGAAAAGTTATTATGCAATCATCAAATAATTTATTTTTACACATATTTGTTTTTCACACAACTGTAATAACCTGAAGAATTCATTTATCTGGTAATTTAGTGCGAAATGGTATAAAAAAAAAGTAAACCCCCCAAAAAAATATAACTTTTTTCTACATTTCTGCATGTAAAAAACCTATATAAAATACACCATAATTTATATGCTGCCTTAAACAATGCCAAAAAACAATCAAATTGTTCCCGTATAAAACGAGACCTAAGACAGCATAATCATAAATAATTGTGGCACGTCGCTGGCCATCTGTGCATCAGAACTGAAACATACACCAACTGGGAGCTACTGTAGATCTGGGGTTCAGTTTATGCCAGTTTTCCAGCATAAATAATAATAAATGTGCAGGGCAACCTAGGGGCTTGCACTAAAACGTGCAACTTTTTCATAAATGTGCCCCACTTTTTGGTCTACCAGTAGAGACTGATCTACTATCCACCAGTAACCTAAAATATAGCTTAAAAGGGCAGTGCTACCTGGAGGATATGTATGTATAGTCTTGGGTGAACGGGATTGCTATGCCGATGGTTTGGACTGGTGTGGGCTTTATTTTGTAATTTATTTCCTTTATTTGTAGTTTAAGTTTTAATTTTTTTCTTTTACTTGCATGTATTTTTGCTATGTAATATGTCCCTCATGAAGTCATAAAAGACCCCAGGGGGACATTTATACTTTAGCATTTTTTCTTTTGCAATTGTTTACTATCACATCAGTAGTATAGTGGGACATGTCTGATCAAACTCAAAGTGACAGTTGCCCCGCCCCCTTTCCACACCATAACCCCTCCTAGAAACACCCTAACCCCGCCCAGATCCGCCCATTTATCTCCCCTCGCAGCCCCAAACCACGCCTAAATGCCTCCCACTTTGATATGATTTTCCTATCATTTTATATGGTTTAATATAAATTTTATATCAAATGATAAGCTTTTTATATCACTTTATAAGTCCTTATCAAATGATAAGCTTTTATTAACACTTTATATCCCATTTATAACATTTTGATACATTTTTATACCACTTTTATATCATTTTGTGATTTGATATCACTTTGATATGCCTTTTATATATTGGCATGCCCGGACATGTCCAAAAGACGTATGCTACACGGCCGGGCGTCTTTTAATTATAATAGCAACGATAAAAAATCAAGGATGACAAAATTAAAATCATTTTAAAAAGTTTTATTAATTTAATTATAATGCTATACCATGTAAATTAAAAGCGCTCTTATAACTGCAGCCCACGCTTACAGTGTATGCATGTCTATGAAATCTACCCCCATTGTGAGCGCCTGAGTCTAACAGCTGTGGCAAACACTAAGCAGTATCTATCCATTTTTTATAGCATCTCTTTTCAGGAAAGAAAATGATTGTGATTGGTTGTATCACAGCCACCACCTATTGCATATGCTAATGGTAAGAAAACCCAGGCAGGATATATCTGTATATATACATGTGGGCAGATCACCACAGGGCATAATCATTTGACATTGAGGCTCTGCAAGAAAACTTATTTCAAGGTAAGAGTGTCACCATATTACCCTTCTTTTTACTATTTTAACATGCCTGTTTTAAATTCTTTATTGATGCAATATAACACCAACATTTGACCAATTTCTCTGCGATTATTACGTCGGGTCGTGTCATGCATTTATCTATGTATCTATCTAGCCTATCTATAAAACTTTCCATCTACTGTATCTATCTATCTATCTATCTATCTATCTATCTATCTATCTATCTATCTATCTATCCATTTTATCTATCTAACACAGTCTGAAAAATGGTTGTAATATGTAATAGCTATATTGGTGTATTAACTACTTATAATATAATAAAAATAATATATATTTTTATATACAGTTGCAAGAAAAAGTATGTGAACCCTTTGGAATGATATGGATTTCTGCACAAATTGGTCATAAATTGTGATCTGATCTTCATCTAAGTCCCAACAATAGACAATCACAGTCTGCTTAAACTAATAACACACACAGAATTAAATGTTACCATGTTTTTATTGAACACACCATGTAAACATTCACAGTGCAGGTGGAAAAAGTATGTGAACCCCTAGACTAATGACATCTCCAAGAGATAATTGGAGTGAGGTGTCAGCCAACTGGAGTCCAATCAATGAGATGAGATTGGAGGTGTTGGTTACAGCTGCCCTGCCCTATAACACACACCAGTTCTGGGTTTGCTTTTCACAAGAAGCATTGCCTGAATAATGCCTCGCACAAAAGAGCTCTCAGAAGACCTACAATTAAGAATTGTTGACTTGCATAAAGCTGGAAAGAGTTATAAAAGTATCTCCAAAAGCCTTGCTGTTCATCAGTCCACGGTAAGACAAATTGTCTATAAATGGAGAAAGTTCAGCACTGCTGCTACTCTCCCTAGGAGTGGCCGTCCTGTAAAGATGACTGCAAGAGCACAGCTCAGACTGCTCAATGAGTTGAAGAAGAATTCTAGAGTGTCAGCTAAAGACTTACAAAAGTCTCTGGCATATGCTAACATCCCAGTTAGAGAATCAACGATACGTAAAACACTAAACAAGAATGGATTTCATGGGAGGATACCACAGAGGAAGCCACTACTGTCCAAAAAAAACATTGCTGCACGTTTACAGTTTGCACAAGAGCACCTGGATGTTCCACAGCAGTACTGGCAAAATATCCTGTGGACAGATGAAACCAAAGTTGAGTTGTTTGGAAGAAACACACAACACTATGTGTGGGAAAAAAAGTGGCACAGCACACCAACATCAAAACTTCATCCCAACTGTGAAGTATGGTGGTGGGGGCATCATGGTTTGGAGCTGCTTTGCTGCGTCAGGGCCTGGACGGATTGCTATCATCGAAGGAAAAATTAATTCCTAAGTTTATCAAGACATTTTGCAGGAGCACTTAAGGTCATCTGTCCACCAGCTGAAGCTCAACAGAAGATGGGTGTTGCAACTGGACAACGACTCAAAGCATAGAAGTAAATCAACAACAGAATGGCTTAAACAGAAGAAAATACGCCTTCTGGAGTGGCCCAGTCAGAGTCCTGACCTCAACCCGATTGAGATGCTGTGGCATGACCTCAAGAAAGCGATTCACACCAGACATCCCAAGAATATTGCTGAACTGAAACAGTTCTGTAAAGAGGAATGGTCAAGAATTACTCCTGACCGTTGTGCACGTCTGATCTGCAACTACAGGAAACATTTGGTTGAAGTTATTGCTGCCAAAAGAGGTTCAACCAGTTATTAAATCCAAGGGTTCACATACTTTTTCCACCTGCACTGTGAATGTTTACATGGTGTGTTCAATAAAAACATGGTAACATTTAATTCTGTGTGTGTTATTAGTTTAAGCAGACTGTGATTGTCTATTGTTGGGACTTAGATGAAGATCAGATCACAATTTATGACCAATTTGTGCAGAAATCCATATAATTCCAAAGGGTTCACATACTTTTTATTGCAACTGTACATGTATAATTTTGTTATTTCACAACGATTATTGCACCGCTATATACCACGCATTTATTTGGCCCGCATATTATTTTTGTTATTTATACAATAATTTACAATATTTAAATTGTTTTTAGATGTCAGCTTACCAAGATACTTTATGGGGCGACAATATCATCCCCAATGCTCAAATGATTATAGCGGAGGAAGACTTTTATGAATCGTTCATCAGCGACGGCTGCCCACGAATGATTTCAGACAACGCAGCATGCGGTACGCCGTTAGCACAGCAACATAATTCAATCGACAACAACGACTACGTCGCTGCAACAGGCCGGTAAGCGTAACCGTTATAATCTTTTATTATATATATACATAGTTTATAGCGGCACTTGTTATATTTAATATATGTTTATTATAGACGAGCACATTGATAACATTCTAAGAACCTTGAACGGCGTTACCGGTGGAGAAAATACAACGTATTCAAGCGCGGCGGCTAGTACCACCAACAATTCAGACGAGCTAAAGGAGAACGACCCCCCAGCTATTATCGATCTATTGACACCAATGCCGGCTGCCGTAAAACAGCAGTGCAAGCGCCCCAATCAGCGTAAGTAGCGATCCATATTGTTGATGTATTCTATTTTTAAACACTGTCTATATTTCTAGTACGCTTTTTAAAATCGCAGCGCTGAAAAGAAAAATTTATACTTTTCATGATCTAACGGATCTCACAGACGATGAGTTACAACAGCAGCGCGAGCGTCCCAAACATAGTAAGGCGTAACCCGTATTGTCGATGTATTCTAATTTTAAGCATTATCTATAATCCTAATGCGCTTTTCTAAAATAGCAGCGTTGAAAAGAAAAATGGACGCTACCGGTGTTTCTAGAGCGCTGTCAAAGAAATCGAACATGATCGGTAAGGTTCTCTGACTACCTCTGAAATACCAACGTCTATAGCTTTAAACGTGTATAAACAGTAATGTTTATTCGAACCTTGTCATTTACGTTTTTCAGACGCCCTGTAGTGATGCAAATGTCACTAGAAATACTAGGGCCACAGAAGCGCCAGAACCATGCACCAGCGCCCGCGACAGTTGGCGGAATGAAGATCCGGCGATACCGAATATCCAATGCCCTAACGCGAGTGAGTTAAGATATCGCGGCGCACTAATATAACTTAATTACTATGTTTGAAATTCTTAATAGTTAGAGCTTAATGTTATCTCTTTTAAATTTTAGCCAAAAGAAAAGAAAGCGCTAAATTTTGTTCTGTTAAAGAGAAACGACGAACAAGCTCAAAGCAGCCGAAACTGTTAACGCCGATTTCCGAAATTCTAACAACCCCACAGCCGGTTCCGCAGAGTGGTGAGCCAACACGCGTAACAAATGATGTTACAGATTTTTGCGACATATCGCCGGCGTTCGACACACAAGGTGCAACGTCTTTTAAAAGGCGCATCACATTTGAGACACCAGATTCGCCCTATGACGTACAACAGACGGACCTAGGGTAGATGCACGACGACCAACAGGCACACGCACCTCATTCTTGTTCTTGCATTTGTTGGGACGAGAATAAGTACAACGCGTTGAGTTTTCTCTCAATATGCAACGACAAAATGTTACGCATAGCGAGGTATTTAGAATGTTGCGTTAAAGACTCTTTCTCTTTAGCGTTTAACAGACCCAACAAAATTACTGCGCTGAAAATACACGCTACGCGCGGCAAATACGGTAGACTGATTACTCACCTTGACGCTATTGAAAAATAGATGTTAGGCAGGTACTGACTAGACATGGTTGGCGGGGGACGGCCTTTTAAAAGCGCTAAAACATCTGTAAGCGTTAGAGCTAGAAAGTTAAAACGGGCTATAAAAATGTACTTTGCAGTTAAACGCTCTAAATCAGTTAGGTTAAAAAGACGACGCCTGCGTAACAAGACTGTTGCAACGGCTTGTCTGAATGCTGAACAAACACCACAGCAGCCTCAGGTATCGCAAGCAGCGCACATTCAGCCAAACAGCACACAAACGAACAGGCGTTCAAATGACTAAACAAATCGTTCTCGAGGCAGTGACTCCCAATCTGACGAAATGCCCGGTAACACAGTCGTCACAGGCGAACCTCCTGAACCCCACAACGTTAGAACCGTTTATCTAGAACGTGTATTCCATCAACAGCGCTACTTATTGAATTTTAACAGTACCATGTACACAGAACATTTTAGATTCGCTAACCTCAAAGCCATTCGTTCATTTGTCGACGCTCTTGATGCTATACACGCGGCTATACAATCTTTGCTAGATAGAGTTTTACAGGCCGCCGAGCCAGGTGATTATATCCAACTGCGCTTAGACGGTGGCGAGACGTTTGACTCAGTTTTTTCAAATAGATATTCTAGAGATGAGTTTAGCGCCGAAACATTTTTAAACAATATCGCTAACGCTTTACAGAGCAAAGCGGAGTGCATAGCCGGTAATTCACTTAAACTAGTCGTCATCATTGTCAGGGACCGTCGCGGTGGTGCCCGAAGGCGTTTGGGCAACGTAGCGTATAGCCGTATTATTGAACGCAAAAAACAACATTTATACGACTTTAACAATTACGATAATAACGTTTGTCTGGCCGCTAGTGTTTACGCTATTTTGGAGGGGGCCGCTTTGAGCGACGCCGTGTTGTTATCGAAAGCCCAACAACTGCATCGCGATTTACAAATACCCGAAGGGCGTTTGGTATCTTTTAGCGAAATTGTTGCGTTTGAAAGATATTTAAACATAACAATTAAAGTTTTGTATCACAATAGGTACCAGTGGCGTTATTATCATACAGGCAACACCGCTAAAGAAAAGACAGTTTATATACTGCATCATGAAAATCATTATTACGGCATTAAAAATCTAAAAGCTTTTATCGGAGCCAAATATTTATGCGTCCGGTGCTGCTCTGTATACAACAATAAACACCAACACGGCTGTTTACAGTTTTGCAAAGCGAGGACGGATTGCGTTGATCAGGACGATAATGTACGTTGCCCGATATGCATGGTGCTTTGTCGTTCAGGGACGTGCTTTGAAACGCATAGAAACCTATCACTTAGTGATAACGCGTTTTTAAAGAAAAAAAACTTTTTGCGGTTTTTGTTACAGATATATAGACGGGCTGGTTGGCAAATTTGACGACCACGTCTGTTACATGCAGCCTTACAACCCCAAACAAGCGACTGACAAGTACATCTTTTACGTCATTGAGTGCATGCAAGAAACAGGCACACATATACCACATTACATTTATGCGACTACATTATACGACCCTAATTCCTGCCAATTTAGCGGTAAATCCTGTACGCGCGATTTTGTACGCTTTTTTATCGACGGAAAGTTTTCCGACTACACGTTCATAGCGCATAATGCCGGTCGTTACGACGCTTATTTTGTTATGCAGGGCTGATCAACGAAAAAATTTAAATTGACATTATAAACCAAGGCGTTAATGTGCGTAAGGCTACTTTCACACTAGCGTTCGGAGCGGATCCGTCTGATGTTTCATCAGACGGATCCGCTCCGATAATGCAGACGTTCGCATCCGTTCAGAACGGATGCGTCTGCATTAAAACTTAGAAAATTTTCTAAGTGTGAAAGTTGTCTGAGCGGATCCGTTCAGACTTTACATTGAAAGTCAATGGGGAACGGATCCGCTTGAAGATTGAGCCACATTGTGTCATCTTCAAGCGGATCCGTCCCCATTGACTTACATTGTAAGTCTGGACGGATCCGCTCGCCTCCGCACGGCCAGGCGGACACCCGAACGCTGCAAGCAGCGTTCAGGTGTCCGCTCACTGAGCGGAGCGGAGGCTGAACGCTGGCAGGCGGATGCATTCTCAGTGGATCCGCCTCCACTGAGAATGCATTGGGGCCAGACGGATGCGTTCGGGGCCGCTCGTGAGCCCCTTCAAACGGTGCGCACGAGCGGACACCCGAACGCTAGTGTGAAAGTAGCCTTACCCTGACTGATTAAAAAATTAGACTCATAGATTCGTTGAATTTCATACCGATGAAGCTCAGTAAGATGCCCGAAGCTATGGGCTTTTCAGGCGCCAAGGGTCACTTCCAGCAACCTTTTTTTTTAATACGGGAGAAAATCTAAATTACATAGGCGTCGTCCCGGATGCACGGTATTACGGCTGCGATTACATGATGCCCGGCGAGAAAAAAGAATTCATGGTGTGGTACGAAGAACATAAAAATGACACCTTTAATTTTCAGGAAGAGCTAAGAGCTTACTGTAAGCAGGATGTTGAGGTCTTGAGAAGGGCTTGTGAATGTTACAGGGACACGATTATGGCCATGACTGAAAAAAAAAAGTGACGCAATACTTTAAACGTGAAAAGAAACACAGAACAGTCACTAAATGTATCGACCCATATCAACTTATCACGTTGGCGTCAGTATGTATGGCTATGTATCGGTTTAAATTTCTTCCCGAAAATACCATAGCGATTGCCCCTTCAGATATTTACCACAAGACCCAGAAACGATTCTCAACACCCGCTATACAGTGGCTCATGTACGTTAAACACACTGAGGGTATTTCTATACAACATGCATTAAAGGGCGGTGAAAAAAAGGTTGGTAAATATTTTTTGGATGGCTATGCGATTGTTAACGGTAAACAAACCGTTTTTGAATTCCAGGGTTGTTTTTATCACGGCTGCCCCGGGTGCTATAACGAACACGATCGCAATGATCTTACCAAATCATCTTACGGGCAGTTGTACCAATCTTTCCTAGTCAGGAAAAGCCAACTACAGAGGCAGGGATTTACGGCCTGCATTCTGTGGGAGCACGAGTGGAACGAAATGACCGCGAGTGATGTGGGGGTCAAAAACTTTCTGATTAAAATGAAATTCCCAACACCTTTGGACCCTTGTGACTCGCTTTACGGAGGTCGCACTAACACCATTAAACTTTATCACAAGGTACAGCCCGGTGAGACTGTGCATTATTACGATTTCACAAGTCTGTATCCTTTTGTTAATTAAACTAAGACGTACCCCGTAGGACACCCAGAAATAATTTCTGAACATTTTGGGTATGTCAAAAAATACGGTACTGCCCGTAAAACTAAATAAAAAACGAATGTTCCCGCTATGCTACACATGCGGCCTGAATTGGCAGAAAGACATTTGCGAACATACTGACAAAGAACGTTCCCTGACCGGTACATGGTGCACCGTAGAACTAATTTTAGCCATTGAAAAAGGTTACAGGATCACCGAGATCTACGAGATTTGGCATTTCCCGAACACAACAGACGAGCTGTTTGCGCTGTACATCAAGCTACACCTCAGAGATAAACAGGAGGCTTCAGGCTATCCCAGCTGGTGTAAAACTGATTCAGAAAAAACTGCGTATATAGAGGCATTTTTTTTTAAAAAGAAGGTGTTCGCTTGCGCCCTGATAAATTAGCTGTAAATCCCGCAAAAAGGCAAATTTCAAAACTCTTCCTAAACTCTTTGTGGGGGAAGTTTGGGCAGCGTTTTAACTTGCCGCGTACCAGTATAGTCACGGACCCTGACGAGCTTTTCAAATTAGCTTTTGTACCGTATTACGACCTCTCTGAGGTTAATTTCATCGATGAAGAGACGGCCGTGGTCAATTGGCGCTATGTAAAAGAACGTTACACCCTCAACAAAAACACAAACATTTTTATTGCCTCTTTTACAACCGCCTATGCCAGACTCGAATTATACAATCTTCTAGACAGACTGCAAGAACGTTGTCTGTACCACGACACAGACTCCGTCATATTTGTAAGTAGAGACGGTGATTGGACGCCTCCCCTGGGTGATTTTCTCGGCGATCTAACTAACAAAATACCCGACGACACGTACATTACCGAGTTTGTATCCGCGGGTCCGAAGACGTACGGTTACAAACTCGGAAAAACTGTATTAAAGGTTAAGGGTATAACGCTCAACGTCGCTAACGCCCGACTTGTTAATTTTGACAGTTTAAAAGACCTTGTACTGCACTACTCACGCAACGCCGATCCAGAGACGCAGAAAACAATAGGTATCGAGCAAAACTGAATTTTCAGAAACAGAAAACGTTTGACCGTAGAGACAAGACCGTTACGTAAAACGCAAAAGTGCGTCTACACAAAGAGATGTCTGACTGACGACTTTGCAACGCTACCTTTCGGCTATTAAACATGGCGGCTCAATTTCAACACCCTTTTTCATGGAATTTTAGCAGGCCCCTCAAATTCCGTAAAGAGTTTTTTTGTTAAACGTTTGTCAGTACAAGCGGATACGCTAATGTCACACATACCTGATAACGTCATTTGGTTTTACGCTTGTTGGCAGAAATTGTACGATGAACTAACCCGTTTATTTACAAATATCAGGTTTATCCAGGGAATACCGCAAAATTTTACAGACGCTGATCTATTCCCGTCGGACAAGGTAAATTTGATGATTTAATGGAGGCGGCTTGTGAAAATCTTGAAATGCAAAACGCATTCACCAAATACGTACACCACAGAAACTTGAGCATTATGTATCTCGTTCAAAAGTTTTTTGTCAGGGTAAGAAAAGCCGAACCATAAATTTAAACACTAAATACATGGTCCTTTTTAAGAATTCTCGTGATAAATTACAGATTATTACGTTGGCGCGGCAAATGTACCCCGGTAAAACACGTTTCTTTTTAGAAGCTTTTGAAGATGCTACACACAAGCCTTACGGCTATTTACTCATAGATTTAAGATCTGAGGAACTACGACTTAGAACTGGTTTGTTCCCGCCAGATCTTCCGGCGGCTTATGTGTGCAAAAAGAAGCTCTAAAATGCACTATTTCACACCTCTACGGTTATTCACGGTAGTGTCGCTGCACCTGTAAAGATGTCGAACAGAATCCGACGTAATTGGGATCTTTTAAAAGCGCTAGTCAAAACAAATCTGAAGACCCTAAAATCAATATTGCGTAACGCCGGTAATAATTTGATAGCCGCTATTGTCGAGATCGCTCTCAATATCCTTAAAGGAAAGATACCTCTTAAAGAGCGCCAAAAAAATATACTGAAAAGATGGCGTGTGGCTATAAAAAAAATTAAGCAATAAAAAGTACCCCATTAAAGGAAAGAAGTGCGTTGTGTACCAGAGCGGCGGTTTTATAGGAACGCTGCTCGATTTTGCAATACCTTTAATCACTAGCTTGATAGCCAACACCGCCGGTGGTTCATAATGCAGCATGCTGAGAAAATGTTCCTGGTTTCCAAAAGCGATTTGGACCAGCTTAAAAAACCGTCTGTAGAAACAAATGACATACGTCAAACCGCCATACGGATTTAGACGATGAAATTAGCGAAATACTACACAGAAATGACCTTTCAGATGATGAAAAAATTAAGAGCTACACTACAGTGTTACAGAGATATTTGATGCTCAACAAACAGTCCGGTAAAGAAATGTCAACCTTAACTCTGATTACACAGCCACAATCCGATCAACAACGATTGACAAATGACGCCTCAATCAACCCCGATACTAAAGAGATACTCGACAATGTTAATATACATTATAGAAAAAAATGCAGAACTTTTGTTGAACAAACTGTGGTGCTCAGGTGACAAGTCGTACTGGAACTCTAGGGGCAAATTAATTTACAAAGATCAAGCTATACCCAACATCATCGACCTGATTCGCACAGCTACGCAGAGCCATGTCGTGTCTAAAGCGCCTCACGGTTGGGATAGTTTTATGGAAACTATCGCAGAGCTGAACATTCCGTCAACCGTTATCGGTAATACAAGAACGAGAGAACTTTTCGATAATTTAAAAAGAGGTTCGTCCGGCGAACCCTTTGATGCTCCTCGTACTCCTTTTAGGCAGCCGTTGTTTGTAACATCGCTAATAACGCGGGGGACTTTATTACCTAAAAAGAGAGCGTCTCCTTTGTCACAGACGGTGTGGTTAACGTTGTAAATTTTTTACTTTGAATGTATATAAAATGTATTTGTATGTAACGCATTATAAAGTTTTTATTTGTTATACATAAACTTTTTTACTTTGAATGTATATAAAATGTGTTTGTACGCAACGTCTTGTAATGTTATTATTAGTTACATAAACTGTTTTTAAATAAAATGTAGTCCGCTTTTTTCTTTTTACAATAAATCCACTATCTTGATTAGTTAAAATTGCATAAACAGTTGGGTCGCATTGATTGATAGACGCTGCTTAAAAACTTTGCTAAAATGACGGGTATTGCCGCGATATTGAGAAAACAGTACTACACGCCGAAAGCTGTCGGCTCTTATGGCGGCGTAGAGCCCTTATTCAGAGAAGTACAAAAATTTGGAAAAAGAGAAGAAGCTGTAAAAATTGGTTGCGTTATGGTTTTTGATATAGATGATCAATGGCAGGCCGATCTTGTGTCAATGATAGATTTTTCTAAAGAAAATAACGGTGTAAAATACTTGTTGTCGATATTCTTTCGAAATACGCTTGGGTATCCGGACTTACCAATAAATCCGGGGCGACAGTGTCAGGGGCTTTTGAGCAGATCTTTAAGTTAAGCGGCCGGACCCCTAGGAAACTACAGACTGATCGGGTTCTTGAGTTTTTAAACAAGCAATTGTTAAAAATAGGCGATCACGTCAGAATTGTTCGCTATAAGAGAACGTTCGAGAAGGGGTATGATCAAACCTATACGGACGAGATATTTACCATTTACGCTGTAAACACTAGGGGACTCAGACCCCTTTATAAGTTGAAAGATCTGGCTGACGAGCTCATTGAAGGCTCGTTCTACCCTGAAGAGGTCCAAAAAGTACCCCTCGATAACAAATGCGTTTATCGGATAGAAAAAATCGTGAAAAAGAAGGTTAGGGGAGAAACGTTGTATTTAGTAAAGTGGGTCAGATACCCCGAAAAGTTTAACTCTTGGGTGTCTGAAAAACAGTTGACGAGCGTGTAAACTATGGAAGACGGATCGTTTTTTATCACGCTGCCCTGCAACGCCTCCACCAAACTTTACCCCGAAAATACCATCGCCGATTACACCACTAAATTAGCAAAAGCCGTTCATCTTCGAGGCCCTTATAAAGTGGCTTTAGTGGAGATTCAGTACCCCCATACGTGGGAAACCTTCGGTCCCGAAGATGGCATATTCTACATCGCGCGTCGCGACGAACCGCTCAGAGAGTATTTTGTTAAATCGGGTTATTACCCTAATATGCACGAACTGATCAAAGCAATTAATAACAAACTTGAATCTATAAAAATACCGCCTGATCAATTGCGGTTAAGATACGACGATATTGACAGAACCATTTATGTAACGAAATCGCGCTTATACGCGTTCATGCCTTGTGAAAGGTTGGGCAATATATTGGGCCTTCAGGGTTATTCGCGCGATCGCTCGATCAAGAATGTAGACTCTGAGCACATCGTTTTGTGCTACAACGACTCTGGTTTACCTGTTTTAGAGCGCTTCGTGGACGCTGAATTAGCTCCAACAAAAGATAATGATTCTTTACCTATAAAGAGAAAAATTCATCCCGATATTAAAGCCGGATTTTATACAATGTTTGTTTGTACCGACATCATTCAATATCACTTTGTCGGCAATAGTTACGTTCAGCTTTTAAGAACTGTGGAATTAAGCGGTAAAAATACAGAAATAGTCACGCAAAAGTATAACAGACTGGACTATATACCTCTCTGCAAGCGATACTTTGATACTGTTACAATATAGATACTCACGGATCAAGCTAAACCCGTTAAATTCAAATACGGTAAAACTATCGTACGATTACACTTTAGACCTCACGCTGCGCCAATGTATTAAAATGTTGTCTCAGAGAGTGTACGGCGACCCGGAGGCATATACGCATTATTACATAACGCAAGCCGGTCATGGTTTGGAAAGGTTTCACGGCGACTAATTCATGTACGGTTCTGGTCTCGCGGGTTTATTTCATGGTTTGTTCCAACGAGTCGTTCCCCTATTCAGAAAAGGTGTAGAACTTGTAAAACCACACATAAAAATGGCCGCTAGGAATATAGCCAAAGATGTTGTCGCTACGGCGTCGACTGCCTTTATGGATCGAATAAATAGGCCTGCGCAAATGCAGGAAGGCTCCGGCGTTGTGCAAATTTGCAAGAAAACGCAGAAAAGAAAGCGCGTCCGCGACATAGTCCTGCCACATATTAAGAATAAAGTATCGCCACCTAAGAGACGTCGTCGCCAGAAAACAAGAAGTCGTTCACTGGGCGACATCTTCTAATCAAACGCTATGGCTTTTGTACATAACGCGTCAGCCGAGTACGGCAAATCTTTCAAATACCACCTACACAAACAAGTATTGAAAAATCGCTTTATGTAGAGGTGCAGCCGATCACTGCAATCGCCGAAAACGCGACTTTGGAATTCTTCATCTCGGGCAGCGGTGAATATTATTACGACTTAAATAACACTCTGTTACACTCGTTTGCAGAATCGTTAGTCCCGATAACACAGCCATAACCGACAGCTCCTGCGTAGCCCTTATTAACTACCCTATCGCGAGCCTCTTTAACGAATTGGACATAACGCTCGGCGACACATTGATTTCAAGAAGCGACAACCTTTATACGTATAGAGCGTATATAGAGGCCCTAATAAATTATAATTCTCAAACTTTAGCGGCCCAATTGGCCGCCGGCTTATTCTATAAAGACACAGCCGGCCATCATGATGACCAGGCTCTCGCCTGTCGTAATGCCGGCTTCGCCAAGAGAGCGCAGTATACCGCGCGCTCTAGAAGTGTGGAATTAATGGGACCCATTTACGCCGATATATTTAATCAACCAAAGTTAATACTGAACGGATTAGATCTAAAGATAAAATTGACCAGAAACAAAGACACCTTCTGCCTTATTTCCGCCGAGGCACCCCATTTTAAAGTCCAAATACAGCAAGCTTCCCTGTTTGTCAAAAGAGTACAAGTATCGCCCGCTGTGAGAATCGGGCACAGTCCGCTAACGTAAAGTATTCGGTCGATCGTGCGTCGCTTAATGTGTATAGTATACACGCCGGTACTCGCATATCTAAACAGTAATACTAACATTTGTTGACGAGTCATTTTCAGGTCATTACCAAAGAAATCCTTTGTGCTTCAACCACTATAATGTGAATTATGCGGCCTTATATTTGGACGGGCAACAGATACCCGCAAAACCGTTTCAACCTAATTTCCAAGACGAATCAGCGGCTCAAGAATATATGTCGCTCGTGCATATTTCGGGAAAGCATAAGGCTGACAACGCTTTATCCGTGGAACGGTCCGAATTTTTGAACGGCTACACATTGTTCGCTTTTGATTTATCGCCGGATCAAGAACCCGGCGGTCATTTCTCGCTAGTAGGAAGCGGAACTCTCAGAGCTGAAATTAAATTTGCTGAGCTGGTTGTAAACACTATTAACATGATTGTGTATTCAGTTCATGAAAACATTATTGAAATAAATAATAGAAGGGAAGTTTTATATGATTTTCAATAAAAATGAATAATTATGAAATTACACGTGTTATCAAAACCGACTTTCACGCCTGTCGCATATTTAAAGGTGTATTTCCGTGCGATTTATTACCTAAAAATAAAATCATCGACCGCCCGGTGGCCTACATTGTAAATACGGACAATTCGTATAAGCGGGGACGACACTGGATTTTAATTATATTACAGCCTGACGACGTATCTATATTTTTTGATAGTTATGGATTATCGCCGTCGAGTGAGCTATTTCCTGCTGAATTTATAAAAATTTTATACTAAAATTCAAAGACTATAAGGTATCAAAACAGACAAATCCAGGACGTCGCTAGTTCGGTCTGCGGCCATTACTGCATCTATATCTTACATTGTATAGCTAAAGGAATACCTTTTGAAAGTGTATTAAAAATGTTTCCGAGTGATTTTAGAAAAAATTATCGTGTTGTGCGCTCCTTTGTAGCGAAGCGCATGAAATAATTATGTATATGCCGTTGTAGTTACACACAAACTTGTCGGTCCCTAAGTGGTTGTTAAAAATGTAAGTTGATGTGTTGTAAATAAAGAAAAATTTATAAAACTTTTAAAAATTATTTAAATTTTGTCATCCTTGATTTTTTTATCGTTGCTATTATAATTAAAAGACGCCCGGCCGTGTAGCATACGTCTTTTGGACATGTCCGGGCACGCCAATATATAAAAAGGCATATCAAAATGATATCAAAGTGATATCAAATCACAAAATGACATAAAAGTGGTATAAAACTGTATCAAAAGGGCATGCCAATATATAAAAGGCATATCAAAATGATAAAGTGATATCAAATCACAAAATGATAGTTAAAATGGTATAAAAACTTATCAAAATGTTATAAATGGGATATAAAGTGTTAATAAAAGCATATAATTTGATAAGGACTTATAAAGTGATATAAAAAGCTTGATCATTTGATATAAAATTTATATTAAACCATATAAAATGATAGGAAAATCATATCAAAGTGGGAGGCATTTAGGCATGGTTTGGGGCGGCGAGGAGAGAGAAATGGGCGGATCTGGGCGGGGTTAGGGCGTTTCTGGGAGGGGTTATGGTGTGAAAAAGGGGCAGGGCACCCGTCACTTTGAGTTTGACGAGACATGTCCCACTATACTACTCACATCCATAGATATCCGAGTTAGAGGGGAAAACAACCCCCTCGGTCTGCTATGCCAGGAGACACCCACAATCATGTGATTGCCTGGTTGAGTAGAGGTAGCAGCATTGTTGCCTGGAAGAGAAGGCAGAAATGGTTATAAACTGCATCTATCTTCTCCTCTGGGACCCAACCTGTTCCTTCAAGATTGCAGGAGTGTCAATGCACCGACTCCAACAGCCATTGGGCAGTGGTAAATGGGTTAAACAAGCTGTGCAGGATTAGAAAAACATGGCTGCTCTCTTTGGAAAGGGAGGGTAAGAGAAGGACTGCAAGTATATTGCACTGTACATGCGTAGCCCAACTGCACAAACCGTCATCATCTACATCATCTACACTCTACATCAAGTCGGCCAAGAGATGCATCTGCTTTATAAAGGCTTGACCTTGAAGACCAGCAGGACCATCTTATTCAACTAAGATTGGTGAGAACGTTGTCCCCAATGCAAGAGTTCCTGTGGTCTAGGAATTGGTTTAACCTTGTTGACCCAGTATATAACAGAAGGGATTCCCTTACATTTCCAGTGAAGCAGCATTAGCAATCTGGCACAGCCACCATGTATCTCATGAGGCGTATGTTTCTCTTTGAAGCGTTTTCTGGGAAAAGAGAGAGAAGAGCTTTCTCCGTAGCTGGCACCAGCATAAGGCCACAGACCAGATTAATATGCTGAAAATCCGTTGCTTGAAGGGCTGAAGTTCTATGCAATCCCACCAAATATGGAGGAAAGAGCCGGAAGACTTTCCACATGTCCAGCAAGTAGTATTGGTAGTAGTATACATATGACGTAATTAGACCAGGGTCAGATACCATCAAGATATAATTTTGTACAAGTTCTCCTGAATCTTGATTCGATGTGATCTTAGGAGCTTGCAATATGTAAGTAATTTGTGAGTATTTATGAAGACCGACGTTTTAAACGTTGGTCTTAATAAACCCCTAAGCTGGAGGTGGATCTTCTGAAGAGGCTCCGGCCTCTCCATAACTTCAGCGCCGGTTCTAAATGTAAGACAGCTTCTGAGCCGTCATACATTAAGACCTTTTTCTACGCCTGAATGAGACGTGCCTGTCCCCTTTCCTGACCACAATTTTAGATCTGGCGTGAAAGGAGCGCAGACGCAAATAGCAGCATGTGAAATATGCCTAATTTAGGCGTATTTAAGCATAGTGAATGACCCCCTTAGTCTGTAAATCATTTTCCAATTATTTGCTAAAAAAATTGTGTCAGTCAATTGTAAAGTGAGGTGACCAATCTTCAATATAAGCCGTTTGGTGGTCTGGGGTTGTGTGCAAAGGGTTTCAAACCAAGAATAATCCCTGGATTTACCAGTGGGTGGGAGAAAAGTGCAGATAATTTTGCATAAATATTTACATTGCATGGTACCAAGGGTAGTGCATTTCAATAGAGAACTCAAGTGTGAGAGAAGAAGAGGATTAGATGCCTCAGACAGGCCTGTGTAATATCTTCTAGGTTGATCCAAAGTTTATTAGGAGGACACTGTAGTCAGTCTTCAGTTGTGCCTAGGTGAATTACCTAATAAACTCTATTCAACACTGTATAGGCTATACCTCCTTTATCAGGGAAAATTGGGAATTTTATATGAAATTCTACTCATGGAAGAACTTGCCTGGATGGTATATATGGAGTACGTGTAAAAGATACATAACCTTTGGTGTTATCAATGAGTTTAAGGAGTTCTTCCTACCAATCCAAGAAAAGAAGGAAGGCGTCCAGACTTGTACAATAGACGGAACAGAAGAGAAAAAAGGTTTACAGTTAAAGGGGTTATAAAAGACTTAAAAAGACCTCACAGAGTGGCCGATCCGTGGTGGGATTCATACTTTCTTGGTCCCCACTGCTGGGTTCTGGCTCCATTGCTCCCTGGCCATCTCTGCAGCTCTGCAATGTTCTGGCATCAACATCCAGTTGAAAAGCACCATGTGACTGTTGCATCCAATAACTGAACACATCGGTGACCTGTCACTGTGAGGCATGAGACCTAGTGACCTGCTGAATGGGTAACAGGTCACTGCTGCAGCCAGTGATTGGCTGCAGCGGCCACATGGTGCCCATCAACAGTATTTCAATGCCAGAGCATCACTGAGCTGAAGTGTTGGCCAGGGAGCAATGGAGCTGGAGACCAGCGGCAGGGACCAGTAAGTATGAACCCTACTGTGGATCAAACACAATCCGAGGTCTTTTTAAGTCTCTTGGATAACCCCTTTAAGATCATATAACTGTAACCCTTATGTGTGCCATTACTCAGCCGCCATGTTTTTTAATACTGTACAACCCCTTTACGTTCTAAGACTAAACAAATAACTATTAAATCAACTGGTGCATTTAAGCAAAAATAGGTCATTATTTAGTTTGCTCCTTCCAGTTGTTGTACTGCCTTCAGCATAACACGTCATTTGACAAAGGTACCCAAACTTTTGCATAAGCCTAATTTTTTGGGCTCCAAATAACAGCTGTCCTCATCTATATTCCTGCTTTATAGTATTTCTTCTTTCTTGTTGTGCAGCGCTGCAACTTTATAAGAGGAGCTGTCACCTGAGAACGCAGGCACATTCCGACATATAAAAACATGACCTTACACACGAATGTGTCAAAGGAAGGACTTCCTGGACTTCTACAGTTTCAAAATAGACTGCTCAATGTGGCCTACAAAAAGCATGCACTGAAGAAAAATAAGGCACATAGTAAAGTCTAAACTACAGCAACTAAATCAGATAGACTGGTTACCGCTGCACAGTGTCCAATGTTTATAAGGTGAGCTGATTGTGGCGGGGGCCACTGCTTTGACAGATCTATTTTTGGCCTAATGCACACTGCAGTTTGTGTGTGTCCACAAGGATACAGCAGGCACATCTGTAATGGACCCATACCGAACTCCATGTGCTGCAGTATGGTAACTTCTTATAAATGTAAAAATGTAGTTTAAGGAGTAGGTTTGTACTTTATACAAAAAATAAAATAAAAATGACATACATTTTAATTACCCTTTTCTTGACGAGAACTAAAATTAACATTTGCCGATTGCAACGTTGATCATCTCACCCTTTGCATTAAGATCTTGTTGAATAAAATAAATTTACTCACTGTTCGATTCCAACATCAAAGTAATTTAGCTTAGTGTAAAGCGAAGTCATAAACACTGGGATGGGTCAAAAAGCTTAACTCGTAACGTAAACTTGCCATTAAGTATTCTGGACACTCCCCCCAATTGGATATCAGCACACGGCCACTTCCAACTATTAGGAGTCAAGATTCATAGAATGACTGGAGCCCAGTGTCAAAAATTAACTACTTCACTACTGCGTTATTTTCGTACATTCATTACCAGATTTATTTTTTGGGTTAACCAAATTTATGTCTTTTATACATGATTTTTTTTTTAAATAATCTAACATATTTTATGCATTTTTTTTGCAAGAATACACAAAAAGTGTGCTGAAATTTTTGTATTTTAATAGCATAAAAACCCTATTAAATACTTAAGGACTCATTCTATTAAAGAAAAAAAATATATAAATATATAAATATATACATATATATACAGAATGAAAGAGAGAGTGACAGAGAGAGGCCACTACCTCCATTTTTCCTGAAGGACATGTGACGGATTACATGATTGCTGGGATGACGGCAGCAAAAAGCTGTTGCTGGGTCTACCTAGACCAGGGGTCGGCAACCCCCGGCACGCGTGCCCGGCATGGCACGCGAGTCTGTCTCTGCTGGCACGTGTGAGTTCGCCCCATAAGACGCACTTTTTCTTAACCCAAAATGGGGGAGAAATGCCCCTGCGTCTTATGGGGCGAATGCTTGCTGTTTTACATCGCAAGCTGCGATGTAGGAGCGAGCGGGGACTCGGGGAGGGACTGGGAGGAGGATCTGGGGGCTGGCAATAGCGGCGGGGCGGTGCAGTCAGTGTAGTATAGCCCCGCCCCGCCGCTCCGGTATACTAATATAAGATGTCATATTCATTTATTGGTTATTAAACATGCCCCCTCAGTCCTATTACTACCTTACATCCTAATCGCATCTGTAGAATTCAGGCAGGCCAGGCGGGCGGCAACGTAACTCTTGTCATGTGCCTGAATGAAGCAGGCGGCTCAGGCAAGTGACGTCAGTGAGAGACGCGCCAGCCGCCCGGCTTGGGCTGCCTGAATTCTACAGAAGCGATTAGGATGTAAGGTAGTAATAGGACATCTTATATTTGTATACTGGCGGCGGGGGCGATCTGTGGATGGCACAGTTATGGGCTGGGGGGGGTCTGTGGATGTCACTGTTATGGGCTGGGGGGGGTCTGTGGATGTCACTGTTATGGGCTGGGGGGGGTCTGTGGATGGCACTGTTATGGGCTGGGGGGGTCTGTGGATGTCACTGTTATGGGCTGGGGGGTCTGTGGATGGCACATATATAACAGTGCCATCCGCAGATCCCCCCCTGTAACAGTGCCAGCCACAGATCCCCCCCCCTGTAACAGTGCCAGCCACAGATCCCCCTGTAACAGTGTCCGTCATCCACAGATCCCCCCATAACAGTGTCCATCATCCACAGATCCCCCCATAACAGTGTCCGTCATCCACAGATCCCCCCCATAACAGTGACCGTCATCCACAGATCCCCCCATAACAGTGTCTGTCATCCACAGATCCCCCATAACAGTGTCCGTCATCCACAGATCTCCCATAACAGTGTCTGTCATCCACAGATCCCCCCATAACAGTGTCTGTCATCCACAGATCCCCCCATAACAGTGTCTGTCATCCACAGATCCCCCCATAACAGTGTCTGTCATCCACAGATCCCCCCATAACAGTGTCCGTCATCCACAGATCCCCCATAACAGTGTCTGTCATCCACAGATCCCCCCATAACAGTGTCTGTCATCCACAGATCCCCCCATAACAGTGTCCGTCATCCACAGATCCTCCCATAACAGTGTCCGTCATCCACAGATCCCCCCATAACAGTGTCCGTCATCCACAGATCCCCCCCATAACAGTGTCCGTCATCCACAGATCCCCCCATAACAGTGTCCGTCATCCACAGATCCCCCCCATAACAGTGTCCGTCATCCACAGATCCCCCCATAATAGTGTCTGTCATCCACAGATCCCCCCAGATCTGAGGTCTGCTGTGCATTGGTGGTGTTCTGAGGTCTCCTGTGTATTGCTGCTGGTCTGAGGTCTGGTAAAAGGTTTGAGGCTGACGTGAGGTCTTTTGGTGATGCTGTAGGCCTGTTAGAAATTATTTTGTATTTCTTCCAGTCTACCAGAAGAAAATACCTGCCAGTAACCTACAGTCAGAAGTCTACAGCTTGAACGCCTACAGCCCACACGCCTCCGGTCTTTTGTCTCAGCTCTCCATCAGGTAAGTAAAAACCCTGTGTTTTATGAAGGTGCAGTGTTTAGGGCTGATCTGAGGTCTTTTTGTAATGTGGAATAGAATTTCTCACTGCCTTAAAGGAGAACTATGAGGTGAGGGCTTTTCACTCACCTCATAGTTCTAGCCGACCTGTGACAATGAGACTGTCACAGGTCGGCTCAGTAGATCGGGAGGTGAGCTAACACATGCACATAGCTGTAGCTCGCGTTATACTGAGCTTAGGGTGGCAAGGTAAACACCTTTAATTAATTAGTGAGTTTAACTTACTATTAGCAGTACAACTACAGGGAGTGCAGAATTATTAGGCAAGTTGTATTTTTGAGGATTAATTTTATTATTGAACAACAACCATGTTCTCAATGAACCCAAAAAACTCATTAATATCAAAGCTGAATATTTTTGGAAGTAGTTTTTAGTTTGTTTTTAGTTTTAGCTATTTTAGGGGAATATCTGTGTATGCAGGTGACTATTACTGTGCATAATTATTAGGCAACTTAACAAAAAACAAATATATACCCATTTCAATTATTTATTTTTACCAGTGAAACCAATATAACATCTCAACATTCACAAATATACATTTCTGACATTCAAAAACAAAACAAAAACAAATCAGTGACCAATATAGCCACCTTTCTTTGCAAGGACACTCAAAAGCCTGCCATCCATGGATTCTGTCAGTGTTTTGATCTGTTCACCATCAACATTGCGTGCAGCAGCAACCACAGCCTCCCAGACACTGTTCAGAGAGGTGTACTGTTTTCCCTCCTTGTAAATCTCACATTTGATGATGGACCACAGGTTCTCAATGGGGTTCAGATCAGGTGAACAAGGAGGCCATGTCATTAGATTTTCTTCTTTTATACCCTTTCTTGCCAGCCACGCTGTGGAGTACTTGGACGCGTGTGATGGAGCATTGTCCTGCATGAAAATCATGTTTTTCTTGAAGGATGCAGACTTCTTCCTGTACCACTGCTTGAAGAAGGTGTCTTACAGAAACTGGCAGTAGGACTGGGAGTTGAGCTTGACTCCATCCTCAACCCGAAAAGGCCCCACAAGCTCATCTTTGATGATACCAGCCCAAACCAGTACTCCACCTCCACCTTGCTGGCGTCTGAGTCGGACTGGAGCTCTCTGCCCTTTACCAATCCAGCCACGGGCCCATCCATCTGGCCCATCAAGACTCACTCTCATTTCATCAGTCCATAAAACCTTAGAAAAATCAGTCTTGAGATATTTCTTGGCCCAGTCTTGACGTTTCAGCTTGTGTGTCTTGTTCAGTGGTGGTCGTCTTTCAGCCTCTCTTACCTTGGCCATGTCTCTGAGTATTGCACACCTTGTGCTTTTGGGCACTCCAGTGATGTTGCAGCTCTGAAATATGGCCAAACTGGTGGCAAGTGGCATCTTGGCAGCTGCACGCTTGACTTTTCTCAGTTCATGGGCAGTTATTTTGCGCCTTGGTTTTTCCACACGCTTCTTGCGACCCTGTTGACTATTTTGAATGAAACGCTTGATTGTTCGATGATCACGCTTCAGAAGCTTTGCAATTTTAAGAGTGCTGCATCCCTCTGCAAGATATCTCACTATTTTTGACTTTTCTGAGCCTGTCAAGTCCTTCTTTTGACCCATTTTGCCAAAGGAAAGGAAGTTGCCTAATAATTATGCACACCTAATATAGGGTGTTGATGTCATTAGACCACACCCCTTCTCATTACAGAGATGCACATCACCTAATATGCTTAATTGGTAGTAGGCTTTCGAGCCTATACAGCTTGGAGTAAGACAACATGCATAAAGAGGATGATGTAGTCAAAATACTCATTTGCCTAATAATTCTGCACGCAGTGTATGTACTTGTACTGTATAAAAAGTATAAAAATGAAAATCTAACTAACACTATGGAGCGCTGTTGTTCACTGGCACCCGGTTGCCTGATGGTTTCAAAAATGGCACTCGGTGTGTAAAAGGTTGCTGACCCCTGACCTAGACTAACACTAACTTACACATATGTCACTATACCAGTAATAACCCCAGTAAATGAGCTGCCCTGAAACTGTAGAAAATAATTGTATAAATGGAATGTATAATTAAAGTCCACGTTTTTTTTATTTTTATGAGCTTTGAGACAAATGCACAGTAGAAGAAAACCAACAAACGCCTGTCTGTCTGTCTACCTATTATTAAAAATGCTGCAAAAAAATTACCTTCAATAGCCCGATAATAACGTTATACCAGTTAAACCACCAATAAATTCAGCTATACTAAGGCTGGTACTGAAGGCCAAAAAAAGCCCAGTTGTGCGCGCTCCTCCTCCCCCGGGTTGCTGTTGCACATGGAGGTAACTAGGAGCAACACACTATATGTGCGGGGTCTGCGCTCCTGAACATAAATGCATAACGGCATAGGCAGGTTTAGCTTAGGACCCGCCTGACCTGAGGCTTTCTGGCTTGTCCGGGTCATCTTTAGAAAACTGCAGATGGGCAGCAATGTTCTTTTTGGAGAACAGCAGCTTTCTCCTTGCAATCCTGCCATGCACACCATTGTTGTTCAAAGTCCTCCTGATGGTGGAATCATAACTAGGGATGAGCGAATCGACTTTGGATGAAACATCCGAAGTCGATTCGCATAAAACTTCGGTCCAATACTGTACGGAGCGAGAGCCAAAGGCCAAAAAAAGCCCAGTTGTGTGCGCTCCTCCCCCCACCGGTTGCTGTTGCACATGGAGGTAACTAGGAGCAACACACTATATGTGCGGGGTCTGCGCTCCTGAACATAAATGCATAACGGCATAGGCAGGTTTAGCTTAGGACCCGCCTGAACTGAGACCACCTTGTCGCTTGGTAGGTGGGCTTAAATGTGTTTTGATCAAAATGTATTGACCAAGTGTCTCAGACTTTATCAATAGAGTGAGGGCTTAGTCCATATGTTACGCTTTCATCTATTATTATAATGCAAAAAAAAAAAGATTCAAGTAAAGTCTTTCAACAGGCTTAATTTATGGTTTGGTCATTTTGATTTGTTTTTTGCATTTATTTTTTTTTTTAACATTTAGAATGTGTTTTACAAGTCATACGAGACCTTTGGGGAATATACCAACTTCTGTTAAAGGGTTTCTATCACTTGGTATCACATATTTAGGTGTCAGACACTAGCGATCCGCTAGTGTCTGCTCTAACAAACCATCCTAATATGATAGGTTTTGGGGCAGCCGTTTCGCTAAAATAGGAACTTATATCTATATGCTAATGAGCCTCTAGGTGCTATGGGGGCGTCATTAGCACCTAGAGGCTCCGTCTACCTTCATAAACTGTTGCCGCCCAGCGCGTCCCTCCAGCCCGCCCATCTCCTGCTGAATGCAATCCTCTTCGTGCACGTCTCTGTTTGGCGCATGCGCAGTGAATGTCTGGCCGCTTCCCTGCACAGACATCTCCACTGCGCCTGTTCCTCGGAGCACTATGATGTCATCGGCGCAGGCGCAGTGGAGATGTCTGAGCAGGGAAGCGGTCAGACATTCACTGCGCATGCGCCGAACAGAGACGTGCACGAAGAGGATCGCATTCAGCAGGAGATGGGCGGGCTGGAGGGACGCGCTGGGCGGCGGCAGTTTATGAAGGTAGACGGAGCCTCTAGGTGCTAATGACGCCCCCATAGCACCTAGAGGCTCATTAGCATATAGATATAAGTTCTTATTTTAGCGAAACGGCTGCCCCAAAACCTATCATATTAGGATGGTTTGTTAGAGCAGACACTAGCGGATCGCTAGTGTCTGACACCTAAATATGTGATACGAAGTGATAGAAACCCTTTAAAGGGAATCTGTCATCTTCATGGAGCGCTACTAGGAGTAGTACCACATAAATAGTAGTGCTCCTGCTGAGTCCAGATCACTAATTTTTATGTTTAAACCTCCATCCCCCCTTGCTGTGCACCCACAAAGCTTTGCTGTAATACATTGAGAGGACTCATGAACCATGCACATAATACCTAGGACCACTTAGGACAGCACAAGCTGATGAGTCCTCTCAATGTATTACAGCAGGGGAACGGTGGAGAGAGTATGAATGTATAAATTTGCAATTCATACTCCGTAGAAGTACCAGCTATGTAGTTCTGCTCCTAAGGCCTCTTTCACACGAATGATACGGATTAGGTCTGGATGCGTTGAGGGAAACTCGCACCATTTTGCAATAAAGTTCAGTCAGTTTTGTCTGCGATTGTATTCTGTTGTTCAGTTTTTTCCGTGCGGGTGCAATGCGTTTTAAAGTGTTTTTCATGCGAGCGATAAAAAACTGAAGGTTTACAAACAAGCAACCAACCACCAGTGAAAAGCGCATTACATCCGGAGGCAATGCGTTTTTCACTGAAGCCCTATTCACTTCTATGGGGCCAGGGCTGCGTGAGAAAACGCAGAATATAGAACATGCTGCGATTTTCATGAAACACAGAACTGATAGTGATAGTGAAAAAAACAAAACGCTCATGTACACAGACCCATTGAAATGAATGGGTCAGGATTCAGTGCGGGTGCTATGAGTTCATGTCACACACTTTAAGATCATACTAGAAGCTTGGCGACATGGGGGCTCACAATCAATGTTAGAAATGTACTTGTTGACAATCTCTCTGTGTCAAACAGAACTGTGAATGCAGCTTTAGCATAATACAGTGGTGCTTGACAATTTGTGAACCCTTTACGCAATTGCTACATAAGTTTTACCTAAAACTGTATAAGATTTTCACACAAGTCCTAATCGTAGTTAAAGGGGTATCCTAGAAAGGATAATAATGACAGGCTATCAGTGGTGGTCCAAGTCCCATCACCCCTGCCGATCAGCTGTTTCAGGGAGCCACTGTGCTAAACAGAGCTCTGGTAAGTGATGCCTACTACCAGCAGCTTTCCAAGGACAGCGCCACAAATCGTATAGTGGCAGTGCTTGGTACTGCAGCTTAGCCCCATTGACTTGAATGGGGCTGAGATGCAACTAGGCCATGCGACTGATTTACAGTGATCTCAATGGCCTAGGAAGAGGCGGCGGCACTCAAGGCCCCTTCTCACAGCTGATCAGCGTTGTACCCCCACAGATCTGATACTGATGACCTATCCTGAGGATACGTCATAAATATATTTTCCTGGATAACACCTTTAAAGATAACCAAATCAAACAAATGATTCAAAATTATACATGGTCATTAATTTATTGAAAAAAAAAAAAAAAGATCCAACATCACATATCTGTGAGGGGCAAACGTATATGAACCTTTGCTTTCAGTATCTGGTGAGACCTCATTGTGCAGCAGTAGCTGCAACTAAACATTTCAGATCATTGTTGATTAGTCCTGCAAATCGGCTTGGAGGAATTTTTTCTGTTTTTCTGTTATGTTGGTGGTTTCATCCCATGAACTGATTATTTTAGGTCCTTCCACAACATTTCTATTGTTATTGTGTATTATTTATGGTCTTTGACTTGGCCATTCCAAAATTTTAATGTGTTCTCTATTCTTCTTTAACCATTCTTTGGTAGAATGATTTGTGTGCTTAGGGTTGTTGTCTTGCTACATGACCCACGTTCTCTTGAGATTCAACTCATGGACAGATGTCCTGACATTTTGTCATTAGAATTTGCTGGTATAATTCAGAATTTATTGTTATGTCAATGATGGCAAGCTGTCTTGTCCCAGATGCAGCAAAACAGGACTAATCCATGATTCTACCACCACCATAGTTCCAATGGCTTTCTGGCTTGTCCGGGTCATCTTTAGAAAACTGCAGATGGGCAGCAATGTTCTTTTTGGAGAACAGCAGCTTTCTCCTTGCAATCCTGCCATGCACACCATTGTAGTTCAAAGTCCTCCTGATAGTGGAATCATAACTAGGGATTAGCGAATCGACATTGGATGAAACATCCTAAGTCAATTCGCATAAAACTTCGGTCCAATACTGTACGGAGCGAGAGCTCTGTACAGTATTAGAATGTATTGGCTCAGATGACCCGAAGTTATCAGTTAGCGAAGTCTCGCGTGATTTCGCGTAATAACTTCATAGATAAATTTTTATTCTAAAAAACCCATTTCCCGAACTCGGGTTTGGTTCCAAGTGGTACCTTGGAACCAAACCCGAGTTTGGGAAATGGGTTTTGTAGAGTATAAATGAATCTATAAAGTTATTACGCGAGGTCACGCAAGACTTCGCTAAGTAATAACTTCGGCTCAGCTGAGCCAATACATTCTAATACTGTACGCAGCTCTTGCTCCGTACAGTATTGGACCAAAGTTTTATGCGAATCGACTTAGGATGTTTCATCCAAAGTCGATTCGCTCATCCCTAATGTGAAAAAGGCCTTTAGTTGCTTAGAGGTTACATTATTTTTGATGTGATCTTTGTTGGTTGACTACTCCTGGGAAGGGTAATGATGGTTTTGAATTTCCTCCGTTTGTACACAATCCATCTGACTGTGGGTATATGGAGACCAAACTCTTCAGAGATGGTTTAGTAACGTTTTTCCTGCCTAATCAGCATCAACAACTCTTCTTCCGAGATCCTCAGAAATCTCCTTTATTCGTGCTGATACACTTCCACAAACGTGTGTGAAGATCAGACTTTGATAGATCCCTGTTCTTTAAGGGCTCATACACACGACATGCATTTTGCGGTCCGCAAAAAACGGATCCGCAAAAAATACGGATGACGTCCGTGTGCATTCCATATTTTGCGGAACGGAACAGCTGGCCCCTAATAGAACAGTCCTATCCTTGTCCGTAATGCATACAATAATAGGACATGTTCTATTTTTTGGCGGAACGGAAATACAGAAACGGAATGCACATGGAGTAACTTTAGTTTTTTTTTTTTGCGGACCCATTGAAATGAATGGTTCCGTATATGGTCCAGAAAAAAAACGGAATGGGCAGGGAAAGAAAATAGGTTTGTGAGCATGAGCCCTAAATAAAACAGGTCACCCACCCACAGTTACCCCATCTATTGGAAACACCTGACTCCAATTTCAGATTAACCTTCAAATTATCTTATAATACTAAAGGTTTACATACTTTTGCCACTCCTTTTTCAAATTGCTCCTCCTGCTGTTTTAAAAAAAAAAATTATATCACGTTCCAGCCTTTGTTGCCCCGTGCCAACTTTGAGATGCTGCTATTAAGTTCTAAATGAGTTAATTTTTTCATGAAATGGTAAATTGGGAAAAACGTTGCAAGTGATGCCTTGTGTGACATTTGGTGAGCCTTGCCACTTTTAGAAATGGAGTGAAAACTACAGTAGGTCAGGATTTCACATTAGAACACCATCAAGTATCATTTGTGATTTACAACTTTTCGTCGTATAAAAGTTGCATCTCCATGTTCGGTAACCTCCTGGTGTACTTTTACCAACATAGGCTTATGCCACATTGCACTTGCTCCAAATATATTACTGTGTCCATAAATTTGGCATAACCCCACAATGCAAAAACAGACTTAAAATGAACATCAAAACCACTGCAAATGATAAATTCCCCCCATAATCTTTTAAGTTTGCCAAGTAATTATATAATGAAAGTGGTTAGAAATGATCATTTACCAAACAAATGGTTAGGGAATGCTATCTTCAAAACCCATATTTCTACAATTCATACTTTTAAGTGAAATCCCTAATTACATATTTATCTAGTAGGACAGTGTTAGTACTTTACTCTTTTCAGTGCAAAAAGGCCCCACCAAATTTGAGCAATAGACTGGATGACATCCAGATATCTCACTTCATATTTTCCTAGTCCGTCATCAAAATATTTTTTTCCACATGCCAACATGATGAAGCAGCTTTTGTTTATCCTCCATGTCGGCACTAAGATTTGGAAACATAAACAAGAGATGGATGTGTTCCCTATCTGATCCTAAGCCCTTCCTTTCCAGATCCTCTTCGTCTAGAGCTCTTAGCTGGTTTTGTTTTCGTAGTACTTGCAGTTTTGTGTCCCTCACATAGCACAACTTCTCCTTGGAAAGCGTAAATCAGTTGATAGATTCATAAAATATAAGTGGGGAATACGAGTCATGTCAGAAGACACCATTTTCTTAAGAAGCTCTTTATAAATACGAGCTTATTATAGTTCTGATACAGTATTACAATTATTTGATGACCTATGTATAGAAATACCTTCTCTCTCTAATTCTCTTATCACAACAATTTTTATAATAGAACAATCACAAGAGCTATGATAAGATATAAGACTAACGGTGGACTCCCAGATCTAAGCTAGGTATTACCTACTTTTTAAAATATGCTTTTTGAATTTCTGTCCCGTTCTCTATATTTCTGAAGTCAGGCATCTTTGCTTGGTTAGTCTTCTTTCACATCTAGACTGCGCTCCAGTCCGTAAGTTGACTGCTCATTGAGGGGCATGTCATGAGACACGTCATTTAGCCTCCTCAACTGCACTTCTGTTTTTTACCTAAGTGTGGTGTATTACGATGGAGGATGCAGGATGTGTCTCACTACATGCCCCTCCATCTAGAGCCATCTTATGGGCAGGAAGTCTATCCGAGCAGGGTGACATGGCTTCTTAAATATAGAAAAAAAGGACACAACTTCAAAGAGGAGCATGTGTAAGTAACACACATTGCAATAAATTCGTAATTCCTTTAACTCGTGCCTGACATATGCCATACATGTACAACAGTAGTCAGATCTTTAAAGGGGTTATTCCATGATTAATCTAAAGAATGAAAATCATAATCTAGTACAGTATAACCCATTTCTAACAAAGCTAGAACCAGCCCTGTACCTCACATGGATCCTGAGATCTTCCAGATGAGGTCGCACCAACGCTTTGTAAAGTGGTAATATTACATCCCTGTCCTGCGAGTCCACGCCTCTTTTAATGCATGACAATATCCTGGTGGCAATTAAAGGATGGAATTGAGCACGTGCTTCCATCTCAGTTAACAGGACAGAGAAATTAGAAAAATAGCAAATAGCAGGTGGTTCTATACAGATAGATTTCAGTTATAATAAATTTTGAATTGCGTGCAACTACAAAAGTATTCTCACCCAGGTGCTGGTTTGAGAACTGTAGAATACTGTATTATTCGTAGGACAACCCCTTTAAGCATAAGGCCTGCTCAGGAGTTGATCGACCACTATAGGTGTCAGGCATGGGCAGATTAGCCATAGACCTTAAGGGGAAACTTCCAGGTTGGCCGATGACCAGGGGGCCACCTCCTCATGGCCTGGCCAGTAGTAGTTTTTGGGGATGTATTTTGTGCTGCTGGAGGCAGTATTTTGTGATGGACTGTGGTATTTGCCTCTGTTGGGGTGGTATAATGTGCCGCAATATGGTATTGCTGGCCCTGCCTTCCACCAATTTGGACCTGACTACAAAATGGGGCCACTTTTAGTATTTTTTCCAGGGCCACTTTAAGTTCCCAGTCCGCCTCTGCTGGCAGGTGACTGCTGTGTTATATAGCAGACACAGGCCAGCAGTGTCTGTAATTGGAGACAACTCCAATCACAGACATTTAAACCCTCAGATGCCATGGTCAATTGCGACCAAGGCACTGGAGCAATCTAAGTGGACATTTTAAGGAAAGAGGTTGTTTGGTTGCTTTGGAAGCCAGGAGTCTTCCCAATTAGCACCATGTGCCTATTGTGCCACTCCTTCTGTAAGCTCTTATGGCCAGTGACCACTCTCCATTTCTCTCATTGCTTTTTCACTAGTTCAGATCACTTTTTACTTGCCCGCATATAAAGTCCTGTGGAATATCTTGACACCTTGTAAATAAGGACTATAATACAGAGGTGCTACATTGTGATGTAACATTTTACCGTATGCTGAGCTGTCTCAATATACAAATGATTACTTGTGTGGATAACGAATAAAACATGACGATTCTCTTCCTTTGGTCCCAAAAAAATGGTCACTACAGTAGAACACAACTGAATAAAAGACAAAGAATTATCAATCAAAAAATATTTATTTTTTTCAATTCTATGGAATACAGTTTGCAGCTGTGTTTGCTAAATACATATATGTATAGTACTGTGTAAAAGTTTTAGGCAGGTGTGGAAAAAAAATGCTGCAAAGGTAACAATGCTTTCAAAAATACAAGGGTTAATAGTTTATTTTTATCAATTAACAAAATGCAAAGAGAATGAATAAAAGTGAAATCTAAATCAAATCACTATTTGCTGTGACCACCCTGTGCCTTCAAAACAGCAATTCTTCTAGGTCCACTCGCACCCAGTGTTTGGATGAACTCGACAGGGAGGTTGTTGAATATAATCCATGGCGGGCACCACCATACAATACCATGGCTGCTGTAACAAACATACTTCAAATTAACATACAGTGCCTTGCAAAAATATTCATACCCCTTGAACTTTTCCACATTTTTCACGTTACACCCACAAAATTAAATGCATTTTATTGGGATTTTATGTGACAGACCAACACAAAGTAAGAAGTATGTGTGAAGTGAGAAGTCAATGATACATGGTTTTATTAAATAATTTTGAAAACCATAATCTGGAAAGTGTGGCGTGTTTTGATAAATCTCCTCTATAGTCTTTTTTGGGACAACACAACAAGGCTAAAAAGAATTAAAGGAGAGACAGTGGGGAGGATTTATCAAGACAGATTTGGAACTTTTTTACCCCAAAAAAGAGGCAAAGGGATATTATAATCTCCCGCAGTGTTCCTATGTGGGTTGAAATAAGCCGACAGCACCCTGAACTATCACTTCTAATCATATACAGTATCAGACCTCCACACAAAATACACAGAGCTCAACAAACAAAGGAAATAAGTAGCAAAGAAAATAATATCAAGCAATAAATAATAAATTCATAAATAAATACTGAAACAATATCAAGCATGTGTAGCCGAGAGCCGGTGGTCAGACAGAGGGGGGTAGGGATAGAAGTAGGGAAGTTGTTCCAAACATCTTGGAGAACTAAGCACAGATCTTCTGTGGATGTAGGCTTGCTCAAATTTCTCGTTCTCTTCATGTAATCCCAGACAGATTCAATGATGTTGAGATCAGGGCTCCGTGGGGGCCATATCATCACTTCCATGACTCCTTGTTCTTCTTTACGCTAAAGATAGTTCTTAATGACATTGGCTGTATGTTTGGGGTCATTCCAGTAAGGAATCCTGAGAAGTACCCAACTCCATTTCCTGAAATGCAGCAAACGGAGTTCCTTTAAAAACTGTGATGCTGTTTTAAAGGTAAAGGGAGGTCACACCAAATATCAACCTGGTTTAGGTTTCTTCTTTGTTCATTCACTTTGCATTTTGTTAACTGATAAACAAACTATTAAACCCGATCTGCACTCATTAACCATGAATGAGTGGAGGATGGGAGCTTTTCACGCTCCGATGCTCCCCCTTGCACTGCGCTGAATCGCGCAGGGCAAGGGAATTTTCTTGAGATCCAGTGACTGCCCATCAGAGCCGATGACATCACCGGGATCACTGCTGGGCGGAAGCCTCCGTCTAGCAGTGTCCAAATTTAAACAAACAGCCCTTGTTCCACTCATTTATGGTGAATGAGTGCAGATCGGGTTACATCCGGGTTTTATTTTTAGTAGCGTTCTTACTCTGCAGCATTGCCACCCCTGCCTAAAACCTGTGAACAATACTAATATAAATATATATATATATATATATATATATATATATATATATATATATATATCACCAATCCAACCTGGAATGTCATAGCTGCAATAATAAGACAGTTGTACAATTATTTTGGAATGTTGCATAAAATTCAGAAAAATCCCTTATAAGGGGTTGTTCACCTTTATAACGCTTTTTAAATTTGGCCAGTACTGTGCTGTAATAAAACAAAAAAATAATACACTCACTTGCTCCCCGCCGCACCGCTCCAGTGCCGAGAGCCTGATCAGCGCTTCTTCTGGTCCCTGGCCTGTGAACTTCCAGATGGCCCCAAGCAGCATCTCATTGCTGGGTCAGGTGTAGCTTGACAACACCTCATGGCTGAGGCTAGTCATTGGCTTCAGCGGCGCAAGTGTCCCCGTCTGGAAATTTACAGGTCGGCGATCAGGGATAGTGCAAATCGGTGGGGAGCAGGTGAATGTATTATTTTGTTTTGTGACAGTGCGGTACTGCCAAATTTTAAAAGCGGCTATAAACAGCTAGACAACCCCTTTAAGAATTAAATTAAATGAGAATACACAAAATTGTATATACTGTAGAAAAACAAAATTATCAGATAACACAGAGCTTTTCAAGCACCTAATACAAAAAAAAAAAAAAATTCTTGTTTTATTCATTTGTTTCCTTACATTTTTTAATTACCGGGGTAAAATGAAAATCTTAGAGGAATAATGTTTTCCAAGAATGAATAGAAATAAATGGTGTACATTCAGGACAGAAGCACATTACATATTTTATCAGTGGTTTAGAAATGGGCCATATCTGGAGAAATCCGTCACCTACTTTCCCGATACATTTCTTACATTCAGTTTGCAGTTACTATGCTGCAGTATATCATTATAGAACAATGTATATATCATGAAGAGTCTCCCTGGGTCAAGGATCAATAAAAGAGTTGCAAGGAGACATAATAGGGCACCCACAGATCTATGGCGCTCAGCAGTACCTCTGTATAAGTTCCAATTTCATACAGGGGCACAGAAATGGGTGGTCATCACTTCTAGAGGAGGATGACCTTGTAATAGGTCATGCAGAGCACCAAATGGAGCTCTAGAGGAGGTAGTTACAGGGACTGCATGTGCTTTTAAAGCCTACTACATATGCCATATTACAGCACAGTAATATGCTGCCAATATACAGCGCCCACAGACGTGTAAAGGACCCTACTGAAATAAATGTACCGTATATGAAAAAATGTGGCGTACGCCATCGGATGGTCCTTTATGGAGTCATTATCTTACAGAGTAACCCTATATGTGGAGCAAAAAAATGGCGGCACCCAAGAGGGCCTACACCACCATAGAAGGGGCTCCAGGAGCAGAGTGAGTTATCTGCCCCACTCCTAGATTATTCGGCAGGGGGCGACAACGAGCTTAAGAGCAAACAACCCACCTTAGGATAAAAATAATGAAAAAATCTCTAGTCAACTGGGAAAGTTGATGGATTGTGGGAGTGGAATTCAGAATGAAAAACAGCGCCCGTAACATTTTTTATTTTATTCTCACATTGACCTCATGAATCTTTACCATTCAGTAGTGACTGGTGTTGCTCTTTAAATATTTCACTATAGGCATATTGTATCTGTCAGTCAACGCTTTGGATACCTGCACACTTTCCAGGTCTCTCTAGATTGAGCGGACGCATGAAGACAACTCCAATCTAATTTAGACTTTCTAGTGTGTGGTCCCCGGGCCTTGGACACTGGCCAACCTGCTGTTCATAAAACAAATATTGTAGTAGGTTTTTGAGACCTCTAAATGCACTGCATCAAGATTGTCGTGAAGTTCGTGGAGAACCACTGGGCTGTGCGATGGTAGGAATAATTTCTTCAGTCAATGGTACTCTCACTGAATGTCACACATGGAACTTCGAGGAGGGTTTACCATTCTGGTGACGGGCTCTTGACTGTAGTTCACAATGTCAGCCTTTACTACTCTCTGTAATAAGACAGAAAAGAAACAGCTTAAATAAAAAGATATATAAGGCGAAACCTCCACAAAACAACCCCCCCTCCCCCTGCTGCCAGACCATTTATCAATGCCATCTTGGGATAATGTATTATGTTTGCTAGACCCAATTTAAGTGTACTTGTAGTTTAAAAAAAATAGTTTTGATAGTTCATATTGTAGGTTCGTGTCCGAGACCCCCATGGCTGCTCGGAGGAGGAGAAAGAAGTGCTCATACAGACACTCTCTCTCCTTGCTGAGGACACGGACACAGGCCCATAGACTATCTATTAGGCTTGTCTCTAGTAGCAATACATATGACACATAAGTGTTTTTTAAAGTACAGAAACACTTTAAAAACCCATATATGGAGGAATAAAAGGTTTTTTTCAGGATCAGAATAAGGGCTCATGCACACGACTGTGCCATTTTTTGAGGTGCGCAAATTGCGGATCCGCAAAAAACGGTTGCCGCCCATGTGCCTTCCGCAATATGCGGAACGGAACAGGAGGCTCATTATAGAAATGCCTATTCTTGTCCGCAAAACGGACAAGAATAGGACAGGACTCATAATTTTTGCGGGGCCACGGAATGGAGCAACGGATGCGGACAGCACTAATCTTTTGCGGACCCATTGAAATTAATGGTTCCGTATATGGACCGTATACGGAATCAAAATACGGCCCGTATACGGAACGCAGAAAACTTTTGTGTGCATGAGCCCTAATGATGGCTTATCCACAGCAAAGTCCATCAATATCACATTGGCCGGGCTCCAACTCTTGGCACCCATGCCGATCAACAGTTTGAAGAGGCCTCTTCATCATCTACATAGGGCTGTCTTTCTGCACTCCGTACACTTAGCAGCGGTGCAGGATATTGCAGACTTGTCCCGTTCACTTGAATAGAAGAAAGCGCTACTAGGCAGACAGCGTGCAGGTAAATGGACCAAGGTAAACCATGAAGAGGCTACAGTGCCTTGAAACAGCTGATTGTCGGGGGGGGCTGAGAATTAGATCCCCGTCGTTCGGACATTGATGGTCTATTCTGAGGATACGCGAACGCACTCTTAACGAGCGTCTATCACTTTACTGCAATGGTCCTTAAAGGGGTTGTCTCACTTCAGTAAGTGCCATTTATCACACAGAGAAAGTTAATACAAAGCACTTAGAAACATAGAATTTGTCGGCAGATAAGAACCATTTGGCCCATCTAGTCTGCCCAATATACTGAATCCAGTGGATAGCCCCTGGCCCTATCTTATATGAAGGATGGCCTTATGCCTATCCCATGCATGCTTAAACTCCTTCACTGTATTTGCAGCTACCACTTCTGGAGGAAGGCTATTCCATGCATCCACTACTCTCTCAGTAAAGTAATACTTCCTGATATTACTTTTAAACCTTTGCCCCTCTAATTTAAAACTATGTCCTCTTGTAGCAGTTTTTCTTTTAAATATTCTCTCCTCTTTTACCTTGTTGATTCCCTTTATGTATTTAAAAGTTTCTATCATATCCCCTCTGTCTCGTCTTTCTTCCAAGCTATACATGTTAAGGTCCTTTAACCCCTTAAGGACTCGGCCCTATTTCACCCTAAGGACTTGGCCATTTTTTGCAAATCTGACCAGTGTCACTTTAAGTGCTGATAACTTTAAAACGCTTTGACTTATCCAGGCCATTCTGAGATTGTTTTTCGTCACATATTGTACTTCATGACACTGGTAAAATGAAGTAAAAAATAATAATTTTTATTTATTTAAAAAAAAAAAAAAAAAATTACCAAAAAGTTTTAAAAAATTTTAAATTTCCAAGTCTCTATTTCTCTACTTCTATAACACATAGTAATACCTCCAAAAATAGTTATTACTTTACATTCCCCATATGTCTACTTCATGTTTGGATCATTTTGGGAATGATATTAAATTTGTTGGGGATGTTACAAGGCTTAGAAGTTTAGAAGCAAATCTTGAAATTTTCAAAAACCCAATTTTTAGGGACCAGTTCAGGTCTGAAGTCACTTTGCGAGGCTTACATATTAGAAACCACCCAAAAATGACCCTATTCTATAAACTACACCCCTCAAGGTATTCAAAACTGATTTTACAAACGTCGTTAACCCTTTAGGTGTTCCACAAGAATTAATGGAAAATAGAGATACAATTTCAAAATTTCACTATGATTTTTGCGGGATGAGATGACGGTTTTATTGGCACTATTTTGGGGTGCGTGTGACTTTTTGATCGCTTGCTATTACACTTTTTGTGATGTAAGGGGACAAAAAATGGCTTTTTTACACCGTTTTTATTTTTATTTTTTTACGGTATTCACCTGAGGGGTTAGGTCATGTGAGAATTTTATAGAGCAAGTTATTACGGACGCGGCGATACCTAATATGTATACTTTCTTTTTATTTATGTAAGTTTTACACAATGATTTCATTTTTGAAGCAAAAAAAAACATGTTTTAGTGTCTCCATATTCTGAGAGCCATAGTTTTTTCAGTTTTTGGGCGATTATCTTAGGTACGGTCTCATTTTTTGCGGGATGAGATGACGGTTTGATTGGCTCTATTTTGGGGTGCATATGACTTTTTGATCGCTTGCTATTACAAATGATGTAAGGTGACAAAAAATGGTTTATTTAGCACAGTTTTTATTTTTTACGGTGTTCATCTCAGGGATTAGGTCATGTGATATTTTTATAGAGCCGGTCGATAGGGACGCAGCGATACCTAATAGGTATACTTTTTTTTATTTATGTAAGTTTTACACAATAACAGCTTTTTTAAAACCCAAAAAATTATGTTTTAGTGTCTCCATATTCTGAGCCATAGTTTTTTTTTTTTTTTTTTGGGCGATTGTCTCAGGTAGGGGTTTATTTTTTGAGGGATGAGGTGACGGTTAGATTGGTACTATTTTGGTAGGCAAACGCCTTTTTGATCGCTTGTTGTTGTACTTTTTGTGATGTAAGGTAAAAAAAAAATGGTTTATTTAGCACAGTTTTTATTTTTTACGGTGTTTATTTGAGGGATTAGGTCATGTGATATGCTTATAGAGCCGGTCGATACGGACACGGCGATACTTAATATGTATACTTCTTTTTTTTCCCCCTATTTTTTGCCTATTATTTGGGGAAAATGACGTTTTTGTTTATTTTTACTTGAAACTTAATTTTTTGTCCCACTTTGGGACTTGAACTTTTGGGGATCTAATCCCCTTTACAATGCATTCCAATACTTCTGTATTGGAATGCATTGGCTGTATGAGTAATACTGTGTGCATTACTCATACAGCTTCCGGTCTATGAGATCCAGGGGGCTGGATCTCCCAGGCACGTCACAGGAAGGCAGCGGCGATGCCTCAGGAAGGCATCGCGCGGCCTTCCATGCCATCGGGTCCCCCCTACAGCCGCATGGGGACCCGATGGCACCGCCGTAAACCTCAGGTAAAGCCGCAAACCGCAGGTCTGAATTGACCTGCGCCGCGCCGCAATCTAGTTTTAAAGTTATGACGTACCGGTACGTCATGGGTCCTTAAGGACTCGGGAAACATGCCGTACCGGTACGTCATAAGTCCTTAAGGGGTTAATCTTTCCTGGTAAGTTTTATCCTGCAATCCATGTACTAGTTTAGTAGCTCTTCTCCGAACTCTCTCCAAAGTATCAATATCCTTCTGGAGATATGGTCTCCTGTACTGAGCACAATACTCCAAATGAGGTCTCACTAGTGCTCTGTAGAGCGGCATGAGCACCTCCCTCTTTCTACTGGTAATGCCTCTCCCTATATACCCAAGCATTCTGCTAGCATTTCCTGCTGCTCTATGACATTGTCTGCCTACCTTTAAGTCTTCTGAAATAATGACCCCTAAATCCCTTTCCTCAGATACTGAGGTTAGGACTGTATCACTGATTTTATATTCTGCTCTTGGGTTTTTACACCCCAGGTGCATTATCTTGCACTTATCAACATAAAATTTTAGATGCCAGATTTTTGACCATTCCTCTAGTTTTCCTAAATCCTTTCCCATTTGGTGTATCCCTCCAGGAACATCAACCCTGTTACAAATCTTTGTGTCATCAGCAAAAAGACACACGTTACCATTCCAGGCCTTCTGCAATTTCGCTGAACAGATCCCTGAGGTACCCCACTGGTAACAAGACCTTGGTCTGAATATACTCCATTGACTACAACCCTCTGCTGTCTGTCCCTCAGCCACTGCCTAATCTATTTAACAATATGGGAGTCCAAGGACAAAGACTGTAATTTATTGATAAGTCTTCTATGTGGGACAGTATCAAAAGCCTTACTAAAGTCTAGATAAGCGATGTCTACTGCACCTCCGCCATCTATTATTTTAGTCACCCAATCAAAAAAATCAATAAGATTAGTTTGACATGATCTCCCTGAAGTAAACCCATGCTGTTTTTCATATTTCAATCCATGGGATTTTAGATGTTCCACAATCCTCTCCTTAAGTATGGTTTCCATTAATTTCCCCACTATTGATGTCAGGCTTACTGGCCTATAGTTGCCCGATTCCTCCCTACCTTTCTTGTGAATGGGCACAACATTTGATAATCTTCTGGGACGACTCCTGTTACTTACTAATGTATTGTGATTGTCCATTTTGCCTCCTTTGCTGGCAGGATTCATTTTTCCATCACATTATACACTGTTTGTTTCCATGGTTACAGGCCACTCTGCAATCCATCAGTGGTGGTCGTGTTTGCAGAATATAGGAAAAAGCGCTAGCCTATGTGCGCTCCCATGGTCCCGGCCACCAGAGAGGCTTACACTTTTTCCTATAGTGTGCAAGCATGACCACCACTGATGGATTGCAGGGTGGTCTGTAACCATGGAAACAAACAGTGTATAATGTGACGGAAAAATGAATCCAGCCAGCAAAGGAGGCAATATGGGTAATAACTATACATTAGTAAGTGCCTTGTATTAACTTTCTCTACATGATAAATGCCACTTACTGAAGTTGCAGCAGGCATGGGGCTTGCAGAAAAGCAAGTTACCCAGAAATGAAACTTTTAATCCCACCTCTCCACCTTCATATCTTGCAAAATGGACAACAGAACTGGGCAGAGATTTCAATAACTCTGAGATAAAATATATCATTTCAAATGCAAGATCTAGATCCATTAGCCCCAAAATACAAGAAACTCATTTTAAAATAGTCTCTCGCTGGTATAGAACCCATGTTTTACTCAATTGCATGTTCCCAGACATATCCCCATTATGCTGGAGATGTGAAATTGAGCGGGGTACTATTTCTCACATCTGGATCCACTGCAAACAACTAGAAACCTTCTGGAAGTCCATCACCTTAATAGTCAACAAAACTTTCAATACGACAGCTAAAATCCCCCCAAACCTGATTCTATTCAGTATATTTGATATACATACTTCTACTATTAGACATCCTTTAACTTTACACATGTTAAACGTAGCCAAGTTGCTGATCCCAAAACTATGGAAAGAAAAAGAACCTCCTTCTATCCTAGAATGGTTAAAAGAGATGCATACTTTACATAATTATGAGAAACTAATACTAATTAGAGACGATAATAAACCCAGATACCATCAAACATGGGATCCATGGACCAAACTCTTAGATAATGATGCCATAACTGAATTTCTCTGATTATTCAGCTTTAACATTTCTGACCCTGTAATCATACAGTTAGATTAATGCCCGATTCCCCTCCTTCCCTCCCTACGTATCCCTTGTTAATTTTGTTCTCTCCCCAGTTATTGTTCTTTTAGGAGTACAGCTGGGACGGCCCGATTAGAATATTACACTCAGTAATTTAGAAGTTGACTTAATCCGAATTATTAGAAAACTGTATTGAAATAGGTTCATAATCAACTAGTCATCATCTTATTGTGTTATCAATAAAGACTTCGGTCCTAATTTTCTGTATGATTACTTGTCATCCCAGCGACAATTGTTATGATTTTGAGAGTTAGATTATTATCATTAATACTTTTATTTATGTATAATCTCATTATAATACATGACATGACATTTAATGCTATGTATATAAATTTTTATTTAATTTTTTGTATATGACATTGATTTACTTTACTCTTTCGTTGGAAAGAATAATGTTGCTTTTTTGAATTTGAATAAAGAAAGAATTTAAACAGAAATCTAACTTTTGGAGTACACGCCGCAATTAAAAATGATAATAATGCAACTACCGAAAAGTAATTTTAAGAAAAAGATAAAATAAATGCCCACTGCCAGAGCAAGTCCCAGCATTAGTAACCTAAATTTACTGATATACGGCAATTGCCAACCATACAAGTGTATCTCCTAACTGCAGCAATCTGAACTCTGAATCGTTACATTTACGTTGCTGCGCAGGCGCAATCCGCAGCCTAACCTGCGCCTTTTTTCTATGTCTTGTGCTCTCGTCTGTGTGGCCCTGGGAATAACTGATGTGTCTGCAAGTTTCTCTTCAAAGGCCGAAAATGCAGCTGAAATTAAAGGGCAAAATACAAACATATAAAGTATGTACAGGATTCCTCGCCGCCAGATCCACGTCTGCTTGTGGGACTGTGCGGAAAAATCAACGCAGCCTCCCTACCCGCCCCCCCCCGGAAGGTACCTATCCCCAGGGGTGAGACCCGTGCCCTTACCAGTGGAAACCTGTTGCTGGTCAGATATAAGGACAAGAGGGATGTCCTTGTACTGTCCACAATTCACGGTAACGGCATCACCCCTGTCCCTGTGCGAGGTACTGCGGCAACGGTCCTTAAGCCCGATTGCATCGTCGACTGCAATCGGTATATGGGAGGAGTTTATCTATCTGATCAAGTCCTCAAGCCATATAACGCCATGCGCAAAACCCGGGCATGGTGCAAAAAAGTTGCGGTCTGCTTGGTGCAGGTTGCCTTGTACAACTCTTTTGTGCTGTCCCGGAGCGCTGGCAACACAAGGACATTCCTTTAGTTCTACGAGGCAGTCCTCAAGGACCTGATCTTTTCTGACCGGGAAAGAGCAGGCCAGAGTACCTCGGGAACTGGAGGCGCCCGGATCGTCCCTGGCCAACACTTTCCAGGTGTGGTCCCCCATACTGGAAAGAAGGGACGGACCCGAAAAAGGTGCAGAGTGTGTCACAGGAAGGGGATACGGAAGGACACCACTACTCAGTGTGACACGTTCCCCGATCATCCGGGCCTCTGCATTGACGGTTGCTTCAGGGAGTACCACACTTCCATGGGGTACTAAATTTATGTTCCCCTTCCCCAATTTAGCCACTGACAATCGGATAAAAAACTATGGTTCTCAGACTTGAGACACTAAAACTAAAAAAATATTTTTTCAAAAATATTTAGTAAAACTAAGGCCTCATGCACACGACCGTTGTGTGCACCTGTGGCCGTTGTGCCGTTTTCCGTTTTTTTTCGCGGACCCATTGACTTTCAATGGGTCCGTGGAAAAATCGGAAAATGCACCGTTTTGCAGCCGCATCCGTGATCCGTGTTTCCTGGCCGTGAAAAAAATATGACCTGTCCTATTTTTTTCACGGCCAACGGTTCACGGACCCATTCAAGTCAATGGGTCCGTGAAAGAACACGGATGCACACAAGATTGGCATCCGTGTCCGTGATCCGTGGCCGTAGGTTAGTTTTTATACAGACGGATCCGAAGATCCGTCTGCATAAAAGCTTTTTCAAAATGTGGTATTGCATTTCAGCTCGATTCAGTTCAACAGAGCTAAGCTCCAATTGTAAGGCAAAGACGATGGAACTAGATTCTCACTCAAGCTTTATGTCTCTGGAGTCAAGGATCAGCTCAGTATATATATATGCCCTATATAACCAAAACAGAAATTGTCCAACTCCAAGAGAACTTAACTCTTTATTCCATTCGTTTAAAATCATCCATCGATTTTAGTCATAGCATGAATCAATTGTAATGAGACAGTGCGCAATATATTGTCTAGATATAATTCAATATCTCTAGCAGTACTGTGGCATTGTGACCATATTTTGTTTTTAACCGTTTCAAGACCAAGCCATTTTTGACCTTCGTGACTACATCTAATTTTGCAAATCTGACATGTGTCACTATATGTGTTAATAACTTTGGAACGCTTTTACTTATCCAAACCATTCTGAGATTGTTTTCTCGTGACACGTTGTACTTCATGATAGTCATAAATTTGAGTCAATATATTTCACCTTTATTTATGAAAAAATCCCAAATTTTCTAAATGTCACTTTCTCTGCTTTTAAAACAGAAAGTGATGCCTCACAAAATATTTATTACTTAACATTCCCCAAAAGTCTACTTTATGTTGGCATCATTTTGTAAATGTAAATTTTTTAGGATGTTAGAAGGCTTAGAATTTTAAAAGCAATTCTTAAAATTTTTAAGAAAATTACCAAAACCCACATTTTAAAGGACCATTTCAGGTCTGAAGTCACTTTGTGGGGCTTAGATAGTGGAAACCCCCCATAAACGACCACATTACAGAAACTACACCCCTCAAGTTACTCAAAACTGATTTTACAAACTTTGTTAACCCTTTAGGTGTTCCACAAGAATTCAAGGAAAATAGAGATGAAATTTCAAAATTTCACTTTTTTGGCAGATTTTCCATTTTAATAAAAAAAATTCTTTAACACATCGAGGGTTAACAGCCAAACAAAACTTAATATTTATTACCCTTATTCTGCGGTTTCCAAAAACATCCCACATGTGGTCGTAAACTGATAAGGGAACACAGCAGGGCGCTGAAGAAAAGGAGCGCCATATGGTTTTTGGAAGGCAGATTTTGCTGGACTGGTTTTTAGATGCCATGTCCCATTTGAAGCCCCCCGATGCACCCTTACAGTAGAAACTCCCAAAAAGTGACCCCATTTTGGACACTAGGGGATAAGGTGCCAGTTTTATTGGTACTATTTTGGGGTAAATATTTTTAATTGCTCAATATTGCATTTTTTGTGAGGCAAGGTAACCAAAAAATGGCTGTTTTGGCACCATATTTATTTTTTACAACATTCATCTGACAGGGTAGATCATGTGCTATTTTTATAGAGCAGGTTGTTACGGATGCAATGATATCAAAATAGGTCTACTTTCTTTGTTTCAGTTTTACATAACAAAGCATTTTTGGGAAAAAAATTATGTTTTTCTGTCTCTATTTTGCCCTTATTTTTTTATTTTTCTGCCGATAGTCTTGTGCAGGGGCTCGTTTTTTGTCAGAAAGAGTTGACGTTTTTATTGGTACCATTTTTGGGTACATATGATTTTTTGATCATTCATTATTACCCTTTATGGGGCAAGGTGACCAAAAAATTGGTTGTTTTGAAACAGTTTTTATTTATTTATTTTTACAGCGTTCATCTGAGGGGTTAGGTCATGTGATATTTTTATAGAGCAGATTGTTACGGACGTGGTGATACCTAATATGTATACTTTTTCTTATTTATTCAAGTTTTACACAATAATAGCATTTTTTTAAATAAAAAATGATGTTTGAGTGTCTCCATAGCGCGAGAGCCATAGGTTTTTTATTTTTTCACTGATTGTCTTAGGTAGGGTCTCATTTTTTTGCGAGATGAGGTGACGGTTTGATTGGTACTATTTTGGGGGGCATACGCCTTTTTGATCGCTTGGTGTTGCAATTTTTGTGATGTAAGGTGACAAAAAAATGGCTTTTTTGACACAGTTTTATTTATTTTATGGTGTTTATCGTACGGGGTGGATCATGTGATATATTAATAGAGCTGGTTGTTACGGATGCGGCGATACCTAATATGTACACTTTTTAAAATGTATTTCACTTTAACACAATAATAGCTTATTTGAAACAAAAAAAATGATGTTTTAGTGTCTCCATGTTCCGAGAGCCATAGTTTTTCTTATTTTTTGAGCGATTTTCTTATGTAGGGGCTCATTTTTTGCAGGATGAGGTGACTGTTTTATTGGTACCATTTTGTGGGACATACGTCTTTTTGATCGCTTGGTGTTGCACTTTTTGTGATGTAAGGTGACAAAAATGGCTTTTTTTTTACAGTTTTTTTTTTTTTTTTTTTAATGGTGTTTATCGGACGTGGTGGATCATGTGATATATTTATAGAGCCGGTCATTACAGACTAGGTGATATTTTGTAATCTCTTATAAATAAGCGGATATAGGAAAAGGCAATTTATTTTAATTTTAAGTTACATTTTTTTTTTCACACTTTTTTTTATCAAGTCCCACTTGGATCTTGAAGATCCAGTGGGGCTGATGGCTGTACTATACTTTGCAATGCTCTTGCATTGCAAAGTATAAGACTATCAGTTTTACACTGATAGATGGCAACACTGGATGCCTTTGCAAGGTGTTTGGTTGCCATGGCAACCATCGGGCCGCTGCCATCGCAGCGCAGCAGCCCGATGGTTAAGAGAGGGAGCCCCCTCCCTCTGTTAACCCCTTGGATGCCACTGACTGCGGCATCTAAGAGGTTGCAGCAGAGTGTCAGCATACAGCTGACACTCGCTGCTGATGGCGGCGGCTCAGGAACGGAGCCGCCGCCATCAAATACATCGAGGGGACCGCATCAGGGGCAGGGGGCACAAATGGGGGCAGGGCCGGAAAGGAGGGGGTACGGCCAGCATGGAGGGGGCAAAGCCAGAACAGAAGTGGCATGGCCGGCATAGAAGTGGCACGGCAGGACACATCAGGGTGCACAAATCAGCTGATGCCTGATTTCAGGCTCTGATCTGCAGAGTGCAGATCAGAGCCTGAAACCGGCTTTTTTACACTGCCGCGATCCGATTGGTTAGTCTGCATAGACTAACCAATAGGAGCGATCGCCGACAAGGGATCACTCTGATTGGTCCCTTGCCGGCATTACTGGACTGTACGCTGTCCGTGACAGCAGCAGTGCAGTGGCTGAAGCTCAGCAGCGCTTGGTTTAAAGAGCTGCCAGACGTTTATATACGTGCTATCTGCACGGGGTATGTGCAAATAGCACGTATATAGCTGTATGGATGTCGCAAAGGGGTTAAAGGTTATAGCCATCTCTTCAACCATTCTTTTATTATCTTAATGCACCTAAAATGAGAAAAGAATTCTGCAATAGACTATCAATATTCTACGGTTTTGTGTCTTCAGCTCTTTTAAAGACCTGTGTGTCTCCATGCTAACAGACAACAAACCCTGTGCAATGTGATGCTGCAGTCATAATCGCTTCTATCTGTCCATTACTCCCGGTTAACTTACTAAACATGCTTTAATATGGGAGAAACAGAAGGAAATATGACTACCGCTGCAGAAACATAACAATAAAACATTTTTAATTACCACTTTTTAATTACGCACTTTTTTTCCCTCCCAAAAGTGGGGGGAAAATATGATTGTATCTTATCAGGTGAATACTAATGAGCACGTCCATTATGGACGCGCTCATTAGTACAGTAAGACTGGGGAGCAGTGAATACAGCACACTTGGTGCTGGCTATACTCACCGCTCCCTGGTCTTTTTGGAGATCTGATTGGGGGTCTGAGCTGGAGTCTGATTGGGGGTCTGAGATGGAGTCTGATTAACATTCTCTGAGCTAAGGTCTGAATAACATTAGGGGTCTCATCTGAGGTCTGCTGAAAAATATTTTTCTTTTTATTCTCTTCTAGTTGTGTCTTATAGGGCGAAAAATACGGCAAATTGTGTGACAAAGTTGATTCAATTTTGATACAATAAATAAATTAGGTTCCAAAGATGGTCCTAGCCTTTAAAGGGGTTGTGCAGCTACTGTTTTAAACTTCAACCCTAGACTGCTCGACCTCTGGCCCCGGCTGCTTTGTTCTAGTTCCCTTCACTAGTCTTTCGGTCCCTGTCCTGTAAATTTCTGCATGGATGGAGTCACGTGTAGTACTGCAGGCAATGAGGTGTGTCCCACGGGGATCTGACAAGGAGCACCAGGGAGGTGGTATTTTTTTCCCACAGGTACAGCAGGATGGGGCTGAAATATAAAAAAAAAAAAAAAACACACACAGAAAGGTGCACTGCTGTATATAATACCTCCATCTACTGCAATGAGCAGACTTTGCTCTGAGAGCGTGCCGAGTTCAGCTGTTTATCGTCCTCGGGATAGTTCACTATTTCTGCCTTTACAATTCGCTGCCAAACCGATGTCAAAATTATAAGCGAAAGCAAAATGAATGGTCATGCAAAGGAAGAAAGAAGAGAATGATGAAAAAGAAGAAAACAAATGTTATAATAAAACACAATGAAAACACAAAGAAAGTAAGAAATATGAGCTACGGAAGGACACGAGAGCATAAAACACTACCACACATCACAATGATATGCGCACATTGAAGCTAATCTGCCCTTCACACTTTTGGGCCTAGTGGAATAGAATTCATGTCCACTGATTTACTAGGGTAGACTTTGGGTATGAGGGGTATGTATATACCCTATATAACCAAAACAGAAATGTTTCAACTCTAAGAGAACTTAAAACTCTTTATTCCATTTGTTTAAAATCCTCTGTAGAAAATGGAGTCTGCTAACACTTACGTGTTTCGATCGCAGCCCCGATTTAAGTCATAGCATAAATGAATTGTAATAAGACAGTGCACCGTATATTGTCTACATTTAATTCCATAGTATTGCCTTTTAAATAGTATCAAATCCAGAAAAGGCATAAAATCTATAGAATGACACCATCCTTCTAGAACAGGGGTGTACAACTTGCGTGCGACCCTTGATACCATTCTATGCGGCCCCCAACCATCTGGTAACAGACATGTATGTCTATGTCTTGTGGCTGCTCACGTGAATCTTTCATGTACTTCCCCATTAGATGGGAGTACTAGAAGTACTGTATGTTCGATGTGCCATAAATGCAGTATTTCCGTTGGTAATACCCCTTTAAAGTTCGTTTTCGGCCCTTGGAATTGGTTCAGGATGACAATGTGGCCCCCAGTCACAAAAGGTTGTGCACCCCTGTTCTAGAAGAAAATTGTTCAGTGCTGGTCTCAAAGGTGTTTTAAAGCTACTTCATACGGCACAGAGCTTCCACATGGTGCCGCAGCGAGAAGGAAAAAAAAAAAAAGTAAGTTAGGCTACTTTCACGTCTGCTTTTTTGCTGGTTCCGTCATGGATCAGCAGCAACGCTTCCGTCAGGATAATACGACCGTCTGCATCGGTTATGAACGGATCCGGTTGTATTATCTCTAAAATAGCCAAGACGGATCCATCTCTAAAACTATTTTAAGTCAATGGGGGACGGATCCGTTTTCTCTCGAGTCAGAGAAAACGGATCCGTCCCCGTTGACTTACATTGTGAGTCATGACGGATCCGTCTTGCTCCGCGTCTCAGGACGCACTCAGAAACACTGCTTGCAGCGCTTTTGTGTGCGTCATGGGAACAAAATGAAAGGGAATACATTCTGCTGCATTCCGTTTCCTTCAGTTCGGTTCTGTCCTCATTGACAATGAATGGGGACAAAACTGAAGAGTTTTCCTCCGGTATGACGGATCTCAGTACTGATAGAAAAAACGCAGATGTGAAAGTAGCCTAAAACGTCGGCAGATATAAAATGGGTCTATAAGCTGTAATCTTTGGTCTGCACCACATTTATTAAGTGTTTTAGGCCTTCAGGAACCTATAGAAGATGTAGGTGTTGTAGGCCTTCAGGAACCTATAGAAGATATAGGTGTTGTAGGCCTTCAGGAACCTATAGAAGATGTAGGTGTTGTAGGCCTTCAGGAACCTATAGAAGATGTAGGTGTTGTAGGCCTTCAGGAACCTATAGAAGATGTAGGTGTTGTATGCCTTCAGGAACCTATAGAAGATGTAGGTGTTGTAGGCCTTCAGGAACCTATAGAAGATGTAGGTGTTGTAGGCATTCAGGAACCTATAGAAGATGTAGGTGTTTTAGCCATGTAGGACACTATAGAAAATGTACATCCTTGTAGAAGATGTATGTGTTTTAGTCATATACGTCCCTATAGAAGATGTACGTGTTTCAGGTATGTACGTCCCTACTATATCATCTATATTGCACCATCCATGTTAGAAGACAATTGGCGGCAGACTGTTAGCACAATGCATGTGTGACACGGCACCAGTGATGGCCACAGAAGGATCAGTAGCAGTTTACTGATGTTAAACGCCTTGTTCCAGTGTCCAGGGGTACAACATGAAACAAAGGCATGGTGAGGAATTACACAAGGTTAGTGTATCTTTCCACTGGTGGTTGTCTTTATCTCGCCTGCAGACAGGGCAGTGATTTACTGGGGCTCAGGTTATCTGCTCACAGGCATAGACAATTTGTAGTCCTTCAGTGTGAAGAGCTGTTATCTGACACGCTGACATACCCTGGGGCACCTCTACAGAATTATCACACAGTTAACAGTATTACACTTCTTTATTTACTGCAAACATTTCTTCAGCCAATTAACACCCCGGACCTGATCCCCATTATCTAAAATGGTCAGAAGATATCTGCATGTGGAGAAGGGAAAAATGCAAAACCCAAGGTTAACAGTTTATAAACCGTACAACTCCTATCAAAACATTTCCAGATCTATACAGACAGCAACCCAGAGGAGGCGGACACATGCCGAAATAAACATCAGGAAAAGATTTTAGTATTATAGACCAGGAGAGTGGAGGCTTCTAAGTCATGAATGAAGACATTACAGTGCTCTTTGGGGTGTATGAGGACTAGCAGCTTCAGTGTCTCTCATTCCTCAGGCCAAGTTCTGATAGCGCACCGTGGTACAGTACCAGGTTTAAGGCACTGATCACATCACGTTAAGATCCCTACATTGGAGGTATGTCTGGAGGATCTAAGATGAAGAAAGGTTGCAGCGTACTGTATCATACTAGGCAGTCATACAGAAAGATACATTGCTAATAGGTTCCAACTGCAGAGACTGCGGAGGCCAAAAGGACACTCTTTCGGCCTCTGTTGAATGGAGCCTTAGGATACACTGAGCACATAGGCCAGGAGCTTTATACAGGCTATGCTCCAAACAAAGGGCTCTAATTTGATGTGAACATAGCCTTAAAGGGCATCTGTCAGCAGTTTTGTACCTATGACACCGGCTGACTTGTTATATCTGCACTTGGCAGCTGAAGGCATCTGTGTTGGTCCCATGTTCATATGTGCCCACATTGCTGAGAAAAATAAGATTTTGATATATGCAAGTGAGCCTCTAGGAGCAACGGGGGCGTTACTGTTACATCGCCCATTGCATTTTAATTGACTGGTACAGGCAGTGAAAACATCATCACACCTGGACCTGTCAATCCAAGCGCAGCAGTTGCAAAAAAAGAGGAAACTCTAGGTGTAATGGCAACGCCCCCGTTGCTCCTAGAGTCTCAGTTGCATATAATAAAACATCATTTTTCTCAGCCATGTGGGCACATATGAACATGCGACCAACACAGATGTCTTCAGCTGCCAAGCGCCCATGTAACAGGTCAGCCAGTGTCCTAGGTACAGATCTGCTGACAGATGCCCTTTAAATGCACAGTAGTTTTTCACCCATGTCCTCTCCCTACTCTAGATAATATTGAAAAAAAACACAACATACAAAACCTAGACCATAGGCCTAAGATACCCAAATCTGGGATAACTAGTCTAAGAATATGCTGGTGTTAATGTGGAGCAATAAGCGCCTTGTATCACATGAGAAGGTTTCGCCACATCTTGAAAAATCTCTGAAAGGAATTCAATCCTTTAGTTTTTCTCATCAAAAAGGGAAAGGATGGATTGTGTCCACCCTTCCTGAGGATCATACTGTGGCCTGTATGTGTGTGCTTTATAGACACTTATATGTCACTATAACAAGCAATTCAAGAGGATTGCTAAAACACATGCTGGACCGTCTCAGACTTTACATGTAGTAATATACAGGTGAAACTCGAAAAATTATAATATCGTGCAAAGTTCATTTATTTCAGTAATGCAACTTAAAAGGTGAAACGAACAGATGAGACTCATTACATGCAAAGCGAGATATTTCAAGCCTTTATTTGTTATAATTTGGATGATAATGGCTTACAGCTTATGAAAACCCCAAAGTCACAATCTCAGGTCCCCTTTGCTCAGGGGGTATGGATTAATTAGCTGACTAGAGTGTGACACTTTGAGCCTAGAATATTCAACCTCTTCACAAAATTCTAATTTAAAGTTGCATTACTGAAATAAATAAACTTTTGCACGATAGTCTAATTTTTCGAGTTTCACATTTCAAAAGAATTGGGTCCTCTTTTAGAGCAGGGATGCCCAAGCTGCGACCCTCCAGCTGTTGTAAAACTACAACTCCCACTATGCCCTGCTGTAAGCTGATGGCTGGAGGCTGCCTGAGCATGCTGGGAGCTGTAGTTTTGCAACAGCTGGAGGGCCGCAGGTTGGGCATCCCTGCTTTAGAGTCTTGTGGAATTCTACATTATATTACAATACTGGGCTGGAAAGTGCTGGTTTATCAGACATTCTGGATTATTAATGGGGTTGTCCCATGAAAATTCTTCGATATGGTTCAACCCCGGCTCTGAATACTTTTGTAATTGCATGTAATTAAATAATTTTTTACAATTAAATTCTTCTGTTTATTAGTGCCACCTGCTGTTTGTCCTTTTCTTTATTTCTCTGTCCACCTCAGTAACATCAGTTAGGTGGCCGCACATGCCCGGTTCTATTTGTTAACTGCCACCAGCCATATCTATTGTTAGATGCTGGTTACAGGGAGATCGGTGCCGCTGAAAGGATGCGCCCCCTCCCCGAGATGTGATAAGGAGCCAGCTGCAGCAAAAAGGACACACCCCCCTGAGATGTGATAAGGAGCCAGCTGCAGCAGAAAGGACACCCCCCCGCCCCCCAAGATCTCCAGACCTATGTGAGGTACAAAACTGGTTCTAGATATGTTTCAAAGAGACTGTCATGTACTATATGATGTCACTTTTACATTAGTCATGAGATAACCCCTTTAAACAGACCGCCATATAAAAAATAAAAAAAATAAAAATAAAAAATAAACTGTTTCCATGTTGTCAACACCAGCATTAGTGCACATGGCTACCTGAGATTGTTCCATTTCTGCCTTGTTTAACTTGATTCCAAGGATTTCTGCAGCGACTCTCTGAAAGCATAGGAAAACCTACAAAGGGAAAGAAATGGGAGTTTAAATGATTAAAAGCAGACATCCTCCAGTTACTTTCAAATAAATCAAGCCTTTCCTGGACTGTAAACACTGACGAGATGTAAACCCAGAATTTAGACTCGACGGCCCTTAAAATAACTCCAGCTTTGAAATTGGTGTCTTTTTAATACAGAAAAGTGTTGTGTTTAGCAATTGAATTCCAATACATTTACCAGATTTGTTTCATGGAACGAACATTTGTCTCATTGTTTTACAATGAAAATAGCGCTCCGCACCAAGTCAGAACAAGAGGAATTAGCGGGAGTAATCCAATAAAAAGAACAGCGCGTACAATAAAAGTGAGCTGGAAAAATGAGGGTCAAGACTGAACTAAGAGGTGGCAAGTGAGTGAGGAACATGTCCACTAGGTCTTCAGCTAGACTTTCATGCTCTGATGCCACCTCTTCTGGTCACTTTTTCATTCCCGCTTTTTAAGAGCTTTTTGTCTTTGACATATGACCTTGTTTGCAGAACAAGTTGGATATTTAATACTTCTGTATTGCAGTGTATTCTGATTCTACTGTTATCCTATTACAAATACCAAAATGGTAGGCCTGGGGTCCTGAACTAGGGGAGAGGAGATTGAGGGACAGAGCTATCTCCCACTGCACTGAATGCAGCATCTGAGGGGTTAAACGGCCAGGATTGGAGTTATACAACATATGCCCCTTGCACCATATGATTACCAGTTATGTCACAGGTCGTTAGAGGGTTAAAAAGTTTTGGTAATTTTTTTTTAAGTAACTATATTAAAAAAAGAATCCCGAAATCCTGCAGCCTTATGGCAGGCTGACCCTGCCTGTTCTGTGGAGATCGCTTCTCAGTAGTCATCTAATTATCATCACGGGCAGAATTATTGTAAAAAATTTGTACGGTACGGTAACTGTTTACTTTTCTCCCCACTCCTGTAAAGCTGCCAGAAAAATGGGAGGGATTAAGAATGGGAGACGCAAACAACAGATTTTGGGCTCATTCAGACGGCCGTATGCAGTCCGCAAAAATGCGGATCTGTTTTGTTTTTGTTTTTTGCGGAAAGTTCAGCATGTCCGCAAAGAAATGGATTGAATTCCGTATTTTTGCGGACCCATAGACTTCAATGGGGCCACGACCTGATTTTTACTGACAAGTATAGGACATGTTTCATTTGTTTAGCGGAGCTGTGGAATGGAAGAAAAGGGCCCTAGTGAAGTAGATGGGACAGCATCTAATCCGCCAAAAAACGGACCCGCATTTTTCCGGACAGCATACGGCTGTCTGAATGACCCCTTACCATAATTTGGGCTCATAGCATGAATAGATTTCAATTTCTAGCTCATAGACAAATTTATTAATTAAGAAATGAGGACCATTTAATACATTTGGCATATGTTACTCCAACCCCTACTTTGTTTTAAACCTTGGGTGTGAAATGCCACACTTACTAAATGTCACCCAATACGTCATCTCCAATGTACAGGATGCTATGCTCCATGTGGATGCTGTAAAGCACAGCACTGAACTTCTACTAACAGAACCGTAGCCGAGGCAAGATGGCTGATCCCACAATCATATAGTGAAAATAGAACTTAAAAAACCTACAGTTGCAAGAAAAAGTATGTGAACCCTTTGGAATGATATGGATTTCTGCACAAATTGGTCATAAAATGTGATCTGATCTTCATCTAAGTCACAACAATAGACAATCACAGTCTGCTTAAACTAATAACACACAAAGAGTTAAATGTTACCATGTTTTTATTGAACACACCATGTAAACATTCACAGTGCAGGTGGGAAAAGTATGTGAACCATTGGATTTAATAACTGGTTGAACCTCCTTTGGCAGCAATAACTTCAACCAAACGTTTCCTGTAGTTGCAGATCAGACGTGCACAACGGTCAGGAGAAATTCTTGACCATTCCTCTTTACAGAACTGTTTCAGTTCAGCAATATTCTTGGGATGTCTGGTGTGAATGGCTTTCTTGAGGTCATGCCACAGCATCTCGATCGGGTTGAGGTCAGGACTCTGACTGGGCCACTCCAGAAGGCGTATTTTCTTCTGTTTAAGCCATGCTGTTGTTGATTTACTTCTATGCTTTGGGTCGTTGTCCTGTTGCAACACCCATCTTCTGTTGAGCTTCAGCTGGTGGAAAGATGGCCTTAAGTTCTCCTGCAAAATGTCTTGATAAACTTGGGAATTCATTTTTCCTTTGATGATAGCAATCCACCCAGGCCCTGGCGCAGCAAAGCAGCCCCAAACCATGATGCCCCCACCACCATACTTCACAGTTGGGATGAGGTTTTGAGGTTGGTGTGCTGTGCCTCTTTTTCTCCACACAGTGTTGTGTGTTTCTTCCAAACAACTCAACTTTGGTTTCATCTGTCCACAGAATATTCTGCCAGTACTGCTGTGGAACATCCAGGTGCTCTTGTGCAAACTGTAACGTCCAGCAATGGTTTTTTTTGGACAGCAGTGGCTTCCTCTGTGGTATCCTCCCATGAAATTCATTCTTGTTTAGTGTTTTACGTATCGTAGATTCGCTAACAGGGATGTTAGCATATGCCAGAGACTTTTGTAAGTCTTTAGCTGACACTCTAGGATTCTTCTTCACCTCATTGAGCAGTCTGCGCTGTGCTCTTGCAGTCATCTTTACAGGACGGCCACTCCTAGGGGGAGTAGCAGCAGTGCTGAACTTTCTCCATTTATAGACAATTTGTCAACTGTCTACAACCGTGGACTGATGAACAGCAAGGCTTTTGGAGATACCTTTATAACCCTTTCCAGCTTTATGCAAGTCAACAATTCTTAATCGTAGGTCTTCTGAGAGCTCTTTTGTGCGAGGCATCATTCACATCAGGCAATGCTTCTCGTGAAAAGCAAACCCAGAACTGGTGTGTGTTTTTTATAGGGCAGGACAGCTGTAACCAACACCTACAATCTCATCTCATTGATTGGACTCCAGTTATCTCTTGGAGATGTCATTAGTCTAGGGGTTCACATACTTTTTCCACCTGCACTGTGAATGTTTACATGGTGTGTTCAATAAAAACATGGTAACATTTAATTCTTTGTGTGTTATTAGTTTAAGCAGACTGTGATTGTCGATTGTTGTGACTTAGATGAAGATCAGATCACATTTTATGACTAATTTGTGCAGAAATCCATATCATACCAAAGGGTTCACATACTTTTTCTTGCAACTGTATAAATCAGAAAATTAAAATAGATTAGAAAATAAAAACAATATGTTTCAGTGGCTGACTCTAATTATCAAAAAAATAATAATAAAAAATTTAAATCCAGGGGTCCTGTACCATTAAGAAATGTGGTTCAATACATTTTAAACTTGTCAATAATGCCCATCTATAGCCAGGATGCTAGCGTGAATCCACTATCTCAGGCTATGTTCCAATGCTAGCAGCATAGCTTCCCTCTATGACATGGTATCCATAATGCTGTGATAGATCCGTTGTCCAATTGACTATAAAGGCTTTTTCTAATTTGCATTACCATACTTTAAAATAATTAATTATGAAGGCAGCTGTAATTGTGTAATGTATTTGTTCCCTTTATTGCTCCTATCCTCCGTTCTGGGCTGTGGTCACATGACCATGTCCATACTGCTCTTTCCTCTTTCGTGTGATGTTATGTCTATGGGCAAAGCACCAACAGGGGCAGTGATAGGAGAGTGTTTATGTAACTAGATGGGTGGGAGGAGCTATAAGTAGCTGGATGTTGTTAGGGGCGGGGCTGGAGCTGTGGCAGAGGAATGAGAAGTGCATCATGGGTTTGGTTGGATAAAGGAACAGGAAGTGCTGCATACAGGATGGAGACAAACCATAGGGAGGTTTATACCAGACAAGACACAAAATGAACACCCTAAAGGTAAGACTACAGGTCTATAAATGGTGAACAATTCTGAGGGTATCCCATGAACTTATCTACTTTGTCATGAAGCATGGCTGTTAAGGACTTTACGTTTCTTATGTCTTTAATCTTTGTATACAGTCCAAGGATAGATAGCGGAGGTGTCTGTTTCCAATGCTGAGCAATTAGGCATCTGGCAGCTGTTAAAATAGAGAGGAATAATCGAATGCACATTTTCACCATCAGAGTGAGCGGATATTGAGCAGATAAGCCGATGGGATTTTCAAGTCCCAAAATGAGAAAATGAGAAATTTGACTTGAGACCAAAATTACTAAAGATTATTCCAAGAAGAGATGAAATTGGGATTCTCTGGGCGCTTCACATCTCCACCATGGCATAGGGATATCTGGGTTAAACAGGATATGTCCTCTGAAGCATTGGTGGCATATCTCTAGGACCCTCACCTATTTTTAGAACAGAGCCCTTAAAATAGCACTGACTCAACATTTTCCGCCAGCCTCGTAGACATTTATGGAGCGGCTGCCGCGATTCCCATTAATTTCTATGGGACTGCCGAAAATAGCCAAGTGCGCCACTCTGGGCTCTGTTCTAGAGATATGCCACCAATGCTTGTGATGACACAACTAGGGCTGCAGTAAACGATTATTTTAGTAATCAAGTATTCTATCGATTATTTTTTACGATTAATCGAGTAATCTAATAAGAAAAAAATAATAGACTGTTTTCCTTTATAAAAACTCAGACCCCCTGCCATTAGTCCCCAACACCCTTTGTTCCCCACTGTGCGATCAGCCCAAGTGCATCAGTTCCCCCCAGTGCCATCAGCTCCACTATCCCCCAGTGCCATCAGCTCCACTATCCCCCAGTGCCATCAGCTCTCCCCACCCAGTGCCATCAGCTCTCCCCACCCAGTGCCATCAGCTCTGCCCACCCAGTGCCATCAGCTCTGCCCACCCAGTGCTATCAGCTCTCCCCACCCAGTGCCATCAGCTCTGCCCCATTGTGCCATCAGCTCTGCCCCATTGTGCCATCAGCTCTGCCCCCATTGTGCCATCAGCTCTGCCCCATTAGCTCTGCCCCCATTGTGCCATCAGCTCTGCCCCCATTGTGCCATTAGCTCTGCCCCCATTGTGCCATCAGCTCTGCCCCCATTGTGCCATCAGCTCTGCCCCCATTGTGCCATCAGCTCTGCCCCCATTGTGCCATCAGCTCTGCCCCCATTGTGCCATCAGCTCTGCCCCCATTGTGTCATCAGCTCTGCTGCCATGCTCCTCCTGACACCCGGATTGCACAGCGTCACTGGTTTCTATGACACTGTGCACTCCAGGCGCCTGGCCTTAGTTGCGCCCCCACCCCCTCGGTTTCACCAACTTACCTTTCCAGCAGGGGCGCTGCGGACACTCCATCGTTCTGTGCTGCTCTGCTCCTGACGTCACACAGTGCGTCAGGTCACGGCGTGCGTATGTCAGGAGGTCAGAGCAGCGCGGGACCATGGACGTACTGTGGGGTGTCCGGAGGCCGCCTGCTGGAAAGGTAAGTATTCCAAGCGCCGCGGGAGACCACGGAGCAGGAGTAATAGCAAGCACTTCACTTGTCACATGACACAAACGAATCTTCGATGCAAAAAATTTGCATCGAGGATTTTTTTGTGTCGAATTACTCGATTTAATCGAGTAATCGTTTCAGCCCTAGACACAACCCATTTAAGAATATTAAAACAACTCCAGGGTGTGATACCACCATACAGTAAGTGCCTTTTACTGGTTCTCCCTGTCATGCTGGGGGTCCATACCTGCCAATGCTCTGCTCACCTGCACCCTTGCTGCTGGATTCCAGGGGCTTGAACCCACCAGTGTCCCTCTTTCCTACCAGGCTGATGGAGTAGCCCTGCTAGTCCACTGCCATTCGGCTCTTAAAGGGAACCTGTCATCAACTTTATGGTGACCTCACTGAGGGCAGCATAAATTAGTGACAGAAATGCTGATCTCAGCGGTGTGTCACTCATGAGCTAAAAGTAAGTGGTTGCAGAGAACCAGCATCATAATCGTTGCAGCCCAGGCCTTGAAAAGTGTCAAATCTACCTGAGAAGAGTCCTGGTTATTATAATCTCCTGCTCTCCCGCCATCTGCTGATGATTGGCAGTTCTCTCCTAGAGAGAAAGGGAGAAAACCAGGTAGAAGACTGTCAGTCATCAGCAGGTGGGCAGGAGAGCAGGAAGTCATGAATAACCATGACTCTTCTCAGGTGGATGTGACTCTTTTCCAGGCCTAATCTGCAAAGATTGTGATGTTGGTTTTCGGCAACCACTTACTTTTAACTTTTAAAAGACAGACCGCTGAAATCAACTCACCTGTCTGTACTTTATGCTGCCGTCAGTATGAGCAGCATAAAATTGACGACAGGTTCCCTTTAAAGAGTCAGTGTGCATGCACCCTAATCTTCCCTAGCCATTGGCTAGCTACACTGGGGAACTTAAAGGGAATTTGTCACCAGTTTAATTCTGCACTCAATTCAGCTCCAGCGCGTGCCAATAAGTCCCCATATTCATGAGTTCATTGCTCTCCATGCCCACCTGCCTCTGATTAAATTTTTTTTTACATATGAATCAGCAGTAGGTGGGCGGGAAGAACCGGGAGCTCATGAATATGGGGACTTATTGGCATGCACTGGAGCTGTTCAATACAAGATTTTGGCAAAACTGCTGGGTCAATTAAAGAACGTGACTCAGCATTTTGCTAAGGAGACCTGTCGCTAGTTTATTTTGCCCTTAGCTGGGGCACCATAAAACTGATGACAGATTCCCTTTAAGGCACTGTGACGAATACAGCACCTCGCGGCCCCGCCTGGCTACAACTACGTCGAGCTCACGATACGGTTTAGTCACTGGTTTTCAAGATGTGACACCCTCCCTGGGTGCACGTAAGGTCAGCTTGATACAGTTTACACAGACGCCTCCTGTCCACGCGGGCACAGAGAGCCAGGCGGGTGAGAGACGGTGGTCCACGCGGCCTCCAGCGTAACTCCACACTCGCTCACAAGCCTGACAAGCTGAGAGAGCCTTTTCACTGCCACCAGTTCCTTATTTGATATAAGCCCGGTCCACTAACGGGATTATATAGGGTGAGAAACCATCCGCAGTAGCATATAACCATGCCGAAACACGGACGTGGGAATTCGTGGACCAAGATACAAGAACAGCACAAGATTAAATTATATATTTAATTGCCTTAAGGGCGCATTAGACAATACAGGATACACACAGAGAATATATACAGTGGTCAGATGTGCAAATACAGGTGGTATGATACAACAGAATTAAACAGAGCAAGGGTCAGTTACCAGATGGATGAATAGTCCTTTGGGTGACGATGATTTCTGGGGTGCTGTAATGCTTGGCTGTAGTCACATGGGGGCAGTGATGTCAGCAGTTTGTCCACGGTCCCTCCAAACACAGTACTCGATGTGACCCCCTTCAGAGAAAGACCCTGGCCTCTGACCTACATGGGCCTTTTAACCTGTAGTCGGCCAATCCCCTCCCTAGCCCTGGTAGCCAAAGACCGACAAAACCCATTAGGGCCCATAGCTCCAGACCGGAAGGTCAGGTTCTGGGAGCAACGGGTCTGTCTGGGTTCCGGCTACAGGTGGAGACCAAACATGGTGCCGTTATTAGGTTCCTGCTATGAGATCTCTGTATCTCCCCATCCCAGCACCCGACTCCCAAACTACAACCAGGGGCATGTCCATCTAGGCCGCAGATATATAACTGGTTTATGCCTGTGATGGACGGGCAATTCATAATTCCTTATAAATCCCTGGATCCATGATGTCTGATGGATTTCAGTGATCTGGATAATAGCGGAGACCCCATAAATGGGGTTTTTCCTGTAGGATGAGTTGACCTCCGTGCTGGCTGAGTGAGGTGTGAATTGTACGCATGTGGTCTGCTTGAAGCCAGGACCCCTGCGGAGTTCACTCACTCTATCTCACAGCAAATGGCTGGACTTAGATGATGGCTGGCATTGGATCATAATTCCACATTCCTCAAAGGCACTTTTCCCTATAGAAGGGTGCTTGCGTAATATATGTTCTAGTATGCTAGTTTCCTGCAAAGCCGTGCCATGTACTACCTGTCCTGACCTCTGCCAGATCACACGAGCTCTGCCTAGGAGACTTCGGCATGTCCCTGCCTACTTTTTGCTTGATTACTCAGTGCTCCACAATGGTGTCTCTTGACTCCGCTGGGTCAGTAGTAGCTTAAACAGAGACTACTCCAAGAGGTACCGGCTTGGTAGTTGTCCTGAAGATCCTTGAACAGGGGTTTAAGGGTGAAGACCAGAAGGTCAACTGGACAACGCCCTTAGAAGTAGCTTCAAGCCAACTCTGTAAGTGACATAGCAGATCCATACCCACTTTATAACACTCCCTAGAAGAAATACTTGTACAGTAGATATCCTGGAAAACATGTTCTTCACATTGCGTCAGGCAAGGTTTCTTCCAAAAATTATTCCCATTATAAAAAAATGCCTAAGCATTTGATCAAACTGTGGGTTGGTCAAAGTATTGTAAGTGGCGGAGGTGATGAGCCCTGCAAAGGCGTTCAAATGCTATATGAGGGTGATAACAGTGCTTCATTTGAAGGTAGTGAAATTTACACCAAATTTTGTTGGTAACTCTTCAAACTGTAGGATCATTCTAGATCTAAGGTCAACAATATCTGCAAAACGGAACAAACTATTTCTGAACAGCACAAACATACACTTGTAATGAGGATGGAATAAGCAAGAGGACATTGAAGAACATGAAGGTGAAGGAAATGTCTTTGCGCAGGTTCTCCAAATCTCTCTAGTTAGCACCATCAGAGAATTTAGATGAGCAGTGGCCAATGATAACTTTTCAATTTCTGTCCATTTAGCAAACGCTGGTATGGCTGATCATCCTGGCATTCATTTTAAGTGCTCAACCCAATAAAGATGTTTTATTAGCATTTTATTACCATACCTATAAACCCCAAATGTTACCTTTGGCCACATGATGTTTAAAGAATAAAGTGGTTGGCCACCATTTTTTATTTTTTTTTGCAAACTCGCCCTCCTGGGCAGACATGCACAGGGAAGCATACTTACCTGCTCCATGCCACTGGGTCCCATCTCCTTCACTCCCCAGCCTCGGTTGCCTCACTCGAGTCCCCTGCAGTTAATATCCCGGTTGATGCTGCTGCAGCAAATGGCTGGCTGCGGCTGTGACCTGCTCCAATTGTCAATTGGTTACGTGGCGCAAGGGAGGCAGTGGCCAGCTATAGGTTGCAGCAGCATCAAAGCAGATGTCGAGAGCGGGGAACCCAAGCAAGTGGCAGGAAGCAGTAAAGTATACTACCCTTTGCAAGTCAGCCTGCGGAGACAGTGCCAAAAACCCCCACAAAAGGTGGCCAACCCTCTTTGTGTATAGTAAGCACAATAATCTCTATGATGTAAACTTCAGCTTTGAAAAGTTGGGTTCAGAATACACTAGAAACAAAATTCTGAAATATACTTTTAGAGCATTTTTACTGTTACCCCTGGAAGAAAACTATACATAGAATGGGGACATTTCTTCAAGTATCTGAGATCTGATAGAGAAGGCCTTTATGGCTGACATACAGAAGAAGTGTTGAGCCTAGGAAAGCATTGGTTTTATAGAATTTCAAGTAAACATACAAGCATGATATCAGATCATTATTGAGGTTGTACTGTGCCTGAACTCGTAATGATCAACTAACTCAATCAGCATCTACATATAATAAATCATTGACTCATAGCACACTATGGCATGTCAGAAGTTGATGGGGGTTCAGGACTTGAGATCTATACCAATCATTAGGAAAAAAGGGACTGAAGCTCACGAATGAGCGCACTGTGCCCTGATCACCTTTTCAGGTGACTGTGGATTTTCTCCTCGGAAAGCCCAAAAAAATCTGAGCTAAAGGTGGCCAGGGCTTGGCTTCTGCTTGTTAAAGAGAATCTTGTACATGGGCTGAGGATCACAGCAATAATTGGGAACAAGTGTTTGTATGATAATTGCCCTGTGTTCATGTGCCGCTGATCACCTAACGAACTGACAACTCATTCATCGGTGATCACATATTTTATGCAGCACATAAAATAATTGTTTGCCAGCCCCCTGTGTCGTGAGGTGTCTGTATGAATAAATCTGTATGTGGACGAACAATCACAGTGGCAATTGCTTGTTCCAATACAGAGGGCATGGTTGCTTCATGAGAATGCAGCCTTCCCCTCGTATTAAGGATCAAGCAATTATCAGGGATGAACAGTTCTCGTTCCTGATAATTGCCTGTGCATTCACCCACATAACAGGGTCATTAGTCCTAGCATTTGGGTGACCCCTCACCAATTAAACCTTCTGACGTGTAGCTATGGCATTGCAGATGTTTAACAGCTACGTATTCACTTACAGAATCTCCACTCTTGGCAGACACAAAAAAACTTCCAAGTCCATTTTCTTGGCAAAATCTCTGGTGTTTATCTGCTTTTACTGTTCGCATGTGCTCCAAGTCAACTAGAAAATAAATATGCAGAATAAACACTCGGGCATGTACACATGTATGATATACACTCAAACATAGCAGAAAGTGTAAAGCAATAAATTATGTCAATCCTCCTACATTAGGCCATATCTTGATACTTTCATGCGCGGCCAAAGCAGGAAATTAACAAGCAGTCTTCTGCAGTTTTATACATTAACAGTCATAAAAAAACACAGTATCCTGTTCATTCCTAGTTGTTCACACGTAGGTCCATACATCTGTGAGATACATTTGACACACAATGTTAAAACTCTTTGATCTGAATGCAAAAATAAAATAAAATGCAGGTATATGGTTGGCCAAAATTGACAGTCTCCATATAAAATGTGCAAATCTCAGTACATAAAGGCTTCACTTGTGATGAATTAAATGACCAGGCAATAAAAGTGGAAGCAGGTGCAGTATAAATATATGTGGACATAAAACTAAATCAACAGTGGAACTGTCAGGCCAGATGTCTATATTGTTCTGCACCATTGTCTACAAGCATTAAGGACAATCTATGATACTGCGCACAAAGCACTCGGTACTGCAGGTCCTACAAGTCCATCAGATGTCTGGAGGCTTGACCAAGAGCATTTCTCACTCAATCGTCTTTACTTACAAAACGCTCCTCAGGAGAGGAACCGTAACCACTTGTGTAGACAGACCTACACGTATTTAATGCAGAGTGCATACAAACACTGCTGTGCATTAGCAACATCCTCCACCCATCCTCCTCTCTTTACTGTCACTTCCCTCCATTACTACACACCGCCAACATTTTATCAGCTGTATGTAAGGTCAGAATTCATGATGGCAAGAACAGTGAGGAGAGCTGAGACAGCTCTTCAGCTAACTGCTTTGAAGGAACCAGTCCAGCTGTGTTACTAGGACAGGTTTTGTGTGTGCTAATAAGGCAGCTGCCATTTTCATTCCCTTAGAGAAAAGAAGCCATTATAAATAGCAGCTATTTGGGAAAGTGTTTTGTGTGTGCATTTAAGAAGGACTTCGACCCTCCAGCCTTCCCCTTACTAAGTCTATTTCCCCTCAGGATATGTGTGGCTGTTACCTGAAAATTATGGTTTGTTTTTTCCACTGATGGTTTAGTAATCGAATTTTATAATCATTCTGCCCTTGCTATAACAGAATCAACTCTCTATACACTGACTTCCTGGTGAGCCTCTAAAAGACTTTGTGCTTCTACATGGCAGCCAACCAGAGGAGGAATAGCTGCAGAGAGGAGGGCGAGAGCAGCAAGATGAACTAAACAGGACCAACAGGAGGTGTGTCCCAGATGCACTGTAGCCAAATTGTGTAGACCAAAACAGTGTATGGAGACCGCTCCACCGTCCCAGGTTTAGTCGTCAGATGCGTAGCTCCCAGCAGTCAGGTTACTCACCGCTCAATATATAGAAATAAACGTGGCCAGCATCTTCACCTTGCAAATTTATAGACATAGACAATGTTTTAGCTAGTTCCAAGCCTTGAGAAAGTTGCCTGTTTCTATGTATCCATGGGGCTAGAATAAATTTTCAAGGTGAAGATGCTGGCCACATGCTGTTTATTTCTGTAGCCAAATTGTGGTCACAGATCCAGCTCTACCTTAATAGAGAAGATCTAAAAAGAAGGAAGATCGAAGAAAACTATATACCAGGTAATCATTCCCTGTAGGTAAGGACCTGCATATATAATCGGAGCTCCTGACTGGACAGTAGCTTTACTAACATTTATGAAAAACCCATTTCATATGACAAAAATTGCTGATTAGTGGGGTACAACAGCAGGGCGCTAGCCACAGATCCCCAAAAAGTATCTTTAGTCCCCGTTTCCTTGGCCACACATGCAAGGTTACTTTCTAGGATTAGAAGTGGGAGTTAGGGAACCAGCAGAGCACCCTCACCAGTATATTTCTATAGCCCTCAAATCAATCCATTTAACGTGATATTTCAAGTATACAAGAGGCCGCGCCGGACTATGACAGTTAAGTTCCAACTCATTTTCACGGGATCTAGGCTGCAGTAACCCAGCGCGGCCACTACAATTTGAACGGAGCTGTGCTTCCTGCTCCATTCTAAGTGCTAGCACCACAGCCGGAAAGCTGATTGTGGGGGGGTGTAGTGTCGGACCCTCACTGACCGGATATTAGTGACCTAACCTAAGGATCAGGAACCTGGAATACCCCTTAAAATAAAAAAAATTAAAAAAAAATTCAGGATCCACACAAGATAATGCAATGTATTCCCCAAATTTTTGTTGAAAGGTGAGACATACAATTTAAATAATAATATAAGTATATTAATATTCTTTTAATAAACCAAAATGTATATCTATAAAGTGTTTTTTTTTTCGGTTCCCAATTTTGTTCTGCGTGCTTTTACCACTGCCTCACAGACAGCGAGTTCATGTAACAGCTTTTTTAGTGTAAATTTACCAAGCGACACGTAGGCAGAATGTAGGAAATGCTGTGTAAGCAGTCGACGTACTTTATTTCGAAGGGCAAATGTTAATCCCATAAGCCTATGCGCAAAAAAAGTTGTACTTAAACAGAAAATGCATAATTTAAGTGTGAGGTATATTATTTAGTTTTTACTATTAAATACCCACTGGAAGGCGAGCCAAACCTAACAAACAATGCCAGGTTTCATAGGAAAGGGCATAGCATTTGAGCCGTGTACAGGTTTTATTGTACGCATTCCAATTTCTCCAAATCTGATCCCGGGGTGACTGGAAGCTACACTGAACAGTTTCCCTTTTTATTGCATTGCAGTTTCTATAATGGTGTTGATTCAATGCCGTCAAATTATAGGGCAAATATATTCACAAGCATTTAAGGACAAGCGGGTTCTTTGAGTAAATACAAGGAAGAAAAAAAAAAAAAAACTTAAACTGATTTCCTGAGGAAGGGACCCAACTGGCTTGTAAAAACCTGTAAATTTGCAAATCTAGTAAGTCTGCATAATGGTGTCATTTGATTATCAACTAAAATGTTCACTTACTCCATAAAAACCTTTATTTAAAAATGATATTGGAGGTCTTTCATTTGTATACTCAGGAGATGTGTGTTGTTCTTGCAAAGTCATTCCAGCCATACTTCACTGGGTAAATGAGCTAATAAGGCTTTACGGCAACATGCTGGGCGTCTTCTAGCACAGCAGCAATCGCCCAGCCTCGTGCAAAAGGTATTGCAAATTTTTTTTTCAAAAATGCTACAGAAATTTACTGACAGGCTCTGATATATTACAACTAAAAACTGCATTATTCAACATTTAACATCCATATCCATAAATAATGGCTGTGACAATTATTGGGGTGCATCTGTCTTGTCACGGGAGCATGTGTGGTTGACCAGCTCTAAGAAACACTGGACTCAATAGGAACAGAAAAAGAAACTTTTGCATTGCTCCTAGCAGTTGGCTGTTTGAATGCGATGCATTTTTTTTGCTCTTCAGGGGAGTAGAAGGGGCAGTTCGTTGGTGGTCAGTAGATCATTTGGGGCTCAGGCTTAAAGGAGTTGTCCCACAAAAAGTATTCTACAGTTTTCAAACCAGCACCTGGATCTGAATACTTTTGTAATTGCATGTAATTAAAAAATTATGCATGGCCACTGAGTAAGGGTCCATTCACACGTCTGCAAGTGTTTCGCGGTTCAACATTTAGCGGACCGCATATCGTCGGCACTATGATAGAAAATGCCTTTTCTTGTCTGCAGTTGCGGACAAGAATAGAACATGTTCTATTTTTTGGGGGAATGGAATTGCAGATCCGGAAGTGCGGATCCGGAAACGCGGATGCGGACAGCACATTGAAAATGAATAGGTCCGCATTTGCGTAACGGATCTGGACCCAAGTTGCGGACGTGTGAATGGACCCTAACTCAGTAAAATGTATCTGTACAGCTCCACCTGCTGGTTGTTCTTTTTCTTATTTCTTTGACCTGGTCACTGAGATGGCCGCACATGCTCAGTTTCATCCTTCAACTGCCTCCTGAGCTGTGATAGGGAGAGCTGAGACACGCCTCCTGAGCTGTGATAGGGAGAGCTGAGACACACCTCCTGAGCTGTGATAGGGAGAGCTGAGACACGCCCCTTGAGCTGTCAGCTTGATATAAATCTAGCAGAGCAATCAATGGGGAGATCTCTGGATCCATGGGAGGTACAGGGCTGGTTCTAGCTTTGTTAGAAAGAGATTGCCATGAACTGTATGATGCCTGGTTTTCATTTTTTACATTAGTCATGGGTTACCCCCTTTAACAAAAAGTAGTTAATGTGCTAAAAATGTGCTCACCCCTGAAGCAGACACTGCCCAAGTGATGGGCCATCACTTCATGGCTTCTGAGCAGCAGATCGCTGTTCAGACAGCATGATCTGCTGCTCGGAAGCCATGATCGGTGGTGCCTGCATGAGCAACAGGATCATCCAATGAACGAGCGTTTAGGTCGTTGATCTCGTGATCGGCGACACATTTAGATGGCCAGGCGATCGAGAACAACCGTTCGCAGGAACGGCCTTTGACAATAATCTGGACAATTATTGGTGGTCTAAATACACCTTTAAGTTTCTTCCCCAATTTCCAGTACACAATGGACCTTAGAAAAAAAAAAAGCTGTAGAAACATTGAAACTTGCCATCAGTAAGCCATGCTGTAAGTAAACCTTTGACACCAATAATACTGAAGTGAATGTAAGAATGTACAGTACAAACATGGTGGAAAACCTGCTGTAGTCTACAAGAGAGCTTCAGCCAACAGTGTAATAACAGTACTTCACGCCTGAATTAGGGTATAGGTGCTCACACACAGAGCCTATACAACTCAACTGAGCCTGATCAAGTTTGGCACAATAGCATGGGGGACAGGCTTAAAGGGGATTTCCAACAGAACAGGGAGGTGAGCTGCAGTATGCCGGCAAGACCACTGCACAATATGCAGAGCTGTTTGCTTCCAGCTCAGTACACTGTTAGGTCTGATGACCACGGCTCGTGCTAGCAGCTGGTGGGGATGCTGGGAGTCAGATCCCACCAATCCTAAGGATAAGTCACAATATCAAGTCTTGGAAAACCCCTTTAAGGTTGAAATTACCAGTACTACTAAATATTGACTTAGATGCTGAATACTTATGTATTTAAAGGGGTTTTCAGGAATTACTATGGTTTTTAACAGATATGCTCATAGTTGCTTACCTCATGTACATCTCCCTCATGCTTTCTTTTTCAATTTGGACTCTCCTGACCCGTTTTCACCATGTAAACAAATGACTCTCCAACCAAACCCATGATGCACTTCACCTTTCTCTGCCACAGCTCCAGCACCATCTAGTTTATAGCTCCTCCCACCCAGCTAGTTACATAGACACTCCCCTATCACTGCCCCGCCCATGAACATGACATCACAGAAAATAAGAAAGAACTGCATGGAAGTGGTCATGTGACCACATCTCAGAACGGGAAATAGGAGAAATAAAAGGTAAAAGAAATACAAAATTACAGCTAAAATTATTAATTTAAAGAATGTTCATACATACTGGAAAACACCTTTCATTATTTTGTGGGTTTCAGAGCTTTAACCCCTTAGTGACCAGCCTGTTTTGGGCATTACTGACCAAGCGTTTTTCTCTTTTTTCTTTCATCGTCGCCTTCCAAGAGCTATAACTTTTTTATTTTTCCATCTATGTAGCTGTATGAGGGCTTGTTTTTATTTTTCAGTGGCGACTAAGTATAAATTAGCAATTCTGGCATTTTTGTTATGGTGTTTACCGTAGGGGATAATTTACATAATATCTGTATGGTGCAGGTCATTACGGATGTGGTAATACCAAACATGTGGGGGAGATTTTATTTCTGCAATTTTTTTCATTGAAAAGCGTATTTTCAATGGGAAAAAAAGCATTTTTAAATGGAATTTTCTTATTTAATAATAATAAAAAAAAACTTTTTTAACCACTTAATAGTCCCACACAGGAAATAAAAAAGGCAATATCTTTTGAGTGCTTCTAACATACAATGCACTATGCCTAGAGAGGCACAGCGCTAGAGAGGCACAGCCTGCTGGGGAACACTCAAGGCTGGCTTGGGGCCTACTTGTGGGGTGCTGATGGGAAACAGAGGGAGTCCACTTCCTCTGTCACCACATACATGCGGCGGGCACCATTGCCAGCTGCATGTAAGGGTTTAAACAGCCCAGTTCGGTTCTCCTGCCGGTCCGGGCTGTTAGAGCAGGAGCACGGCTCTTATATATGTGCTTAGACCAGGCCATCCTTCGGTATCGCCGTAAAAAGGCATATGGGTGGTCACTAAGGGGTTAAAGGGCTTTTCTGAGATTTCCCATTCAAGTGAATGAGCATGCTGCTGTATAATCTATGGCCGTGTGCTCTGTGAGCTTCGAGAAGGCAGCAGCGCTCACAGGAGCACCAGTGCCTCCTCAAAACAGCGGTTCGCGGGGGTCCTGGGTGTTGGAACCCCACCAATCAGATACCGATGACCTATCCAGAGGATAGGTCATCAGTATAAGAATCTTGGAAAACGCTTTTAAAATAACAAAAAAATGTTGAATCTTTTATATTAAAGAATTGTTAAAGGGGTTGTCTCACCAGCAAGTGGCATTTATTATTGTATTGTCATTACCCATATTGCTTCTTTTGCTGGCTGGATTCATTTTTCCATCACATTATACACTGCTCGTTTCCATGGTTACGACCACCTTGCAATCCATCAGTGGTGGTCATGCTTGCACACTTTAGGACAAAGCGCCAACCTCTCTAGTGCCCGGGACCGTGGGACATTATATAGGCTGGTGTTTTTTCCTATAGTGTGCAAGCACGTCCACCACTGCTGGATTGCAGGGTGGTCGTAACCATGCAAACGAGCAGTGTATAATGTGATGGAAAAATGAATCCAGCCAGCAAAGGAAGCAATATGGATAGTAAGGCTCCATTCACACGTCCGTGTGTGTTTTGCGGATCCACGGCTCCTCAGAACACAGACACCGGCAATGTGCGTTCCGTATTTTGCGGACCGCACATTGCCGGCACTAATAGAATATGCCTATTCTTGTCCGATTGCGGATAAGAATAGGGCATGTTCTATTTTTTTGGGTAACGGAAATGCTGACCCGTAAATGCAGGTAATGGAAATGCGGAACAGAATTGCAGATGTGTGAATGGAGCCTAAGGCTACTTTCACACTAGCGTTTTACTTCCGGTATTGAGATCCGTCATTGGGGCTCAATACCGGAAAAAAATGCTTCAGTTTTGTCCCCATTCATTGTCAATGGGGACAAAACTGAACTGAACAGAACGGAGTGCTCCAAAGTGCATTCCGTTCCGTTTAGTTGCGTTCCCATACCAGAGAGCAAACCGCAACATGTTGTAGTTTGCTTTCGTCCTGGGATGCGGAGCAAGACGGATCCGGCATGGCCCCCAAAGCCAGTCAATGGGGACGGATCAGTTTTCTCTGACACAATAGAAATCGGATCTGTCCTCTATTGACTTTCAATGGAGTTCATGACGGATCCGTCCTGGCAATGTTAAAGGGAACCTGTCACCCGGATTTTGTGTACAGAGCTGAGGACATGGGTTGCTAGATGGCCGCTAGCACATCCGCAATACCTAGTCCCCATAGCTCTGTGTGCTTTTATTGTGTAAAAAAAACAATTTGATACATATGCAAATTAACCTGAGATGAGTCCAGCGTGAAGGAGCGCAGCACCGCCCCGCATCCTCAGAATCTCCTCCTTGCTCCCCGACGTCAGAAAGCTAGAGCGCCGTAATCTCGCGATACGCGAGCTAGAGCATGCACAGTTCGCTCCCTGAGGCTGATGCCAGTACAGGGAAGGAACACTATGATGACACTAGCTCGCGCATCGCGAGATTACGGCGCTCTGGCTTTCTGACGTCGGGGAGCAAGGAGGAGATTCTGAGGATGCGGGGCGGTGATGCGCTCCTTCACGCTGGACTCATCTCACGTACAGGACTCATCTCAGGTTAATTTGCATATGTATCAAATAGTTTTTTTTACACAATAAAAGCACACAGAGCTATGGGGACTGGGTATTGCGGATGTGCTAGCGGCCATCTAGCAACCCATGTCTTCAGCTCTATACACAAAATCCCGATGAAAGGTTCTCTTTAAAGATAATACAACCGGATGCGTTCATGGTTGTATTATCAATAACGGTAGCGATTTTGCTGAACCCCGCCGGATCCAGTAAAAACACTAGTCTGAAAGTACCCTAACAGGATAATAACAATACATGAGTAAGTGCCTTGTATTAACTTCCCCTACATAATAAATGCTATTTGCTGACCTGAGAAAACTCTTTAAATCTACAAAACATTACACAATAAAACATGTCCACAGGGAAAGGTGAAATGGAGTATTTTTTGCCAAGCACAATTATTATTATGTACATTACGTAAATGTTATTAAGAAAAATGAGTGACCTTTTACGATTTTACAATAATTAGAAAAATATAATGTTTTTTTAACCATTAAAATAAGAATAAATGTACTATTTAAACAGAAAACACACATGTTCTATAAGCATCTATTGGATTGTTAGTCCCTAGAGTGGAAACCATTAGTAAAACTTTCAGATAAGATAAAGCAAAGGCAATAAATCTTTGCTGTGAGGGCAGATGCTTACATTAAGCCAAATGGAATTGGCATTCCTAATAGACAAAGCTGAATTATTAGAATTGCGCGCATCATTTTTCCTTTTAAAAACAAGCCGGATTAACATTTGACATATATGCACAAAGTACACGTCCTGCATTGATTTGTGTCATAAACAGCCTCATAAAGACGGCAAAGATTCTGTACACAGCCTATTTAGGAAATGGCCGAGAACTGCCAAAATAACCATATATATATATATATATTTAACACTTGAAAAAAATACCAGAATTTATATTATCCAAGAAGCAAAAGGTCTATCTTCTTACCAAAAATAAATTAAACAAAAATCAGTTATCCATTCTGTCTCAAATACAAGAAAGAAGAAAATTGGTAAAATCAATCAGTTATATCGGTTTTAACACAACTTTACAAAAAACACATACAATTAGCTGAAATAACTGAATTTCTAATAACTTGATAAGTCACCCAAAAATTATTATGTATGTTTTTTTTGATGAGCAAGAATATGGAGATAGCTACATCTAGCTGACATGCCGCAAGTATTCACAAACTCTATAAGAATAAACTTTCCCATCGGAGACACACTGGTCTACAGATCTACATAAAATGCAGCAAATAATGCAAGAGCTTTTTATCATTTTCAGTGCTTTTTGATTATTATTTTCAACATCTAAAATAAAATATAAATGCAAAATAAATAAATAAAAAGCACAAAATATATTAAAGGCGCTTATAATCTACAAAGGAACCTATACTGTCAGATCTGATACAAATACCAATAAAAAAATCTTTTCTGCCTTCCAGAAAGTAGTCGCATAATGAAATGAACTCGTTCGCCTTTTGATGCCGGCAATCGTGAACTCTTCACAAAGCCGCTGTGATTGACACGTAATTACTGGCGTATCGGCTCTACTTAATTCATTTTCTCTCCTTAACCTTTGCTTAGCAAAACATAAGCAAAGCCTTTAGAGTCAAACTGAATGACTGGCAGCCAAATGTATCCAAATTACCCGAATGCTGCCACTGCTCATTAATGTTCCGCTGCGTGATTAATCGCACTTGGTAACGCATCTTAGCTGCGTCTAAGGGGTTTTTTCGGTACCAAAAGTTTTTAAGGATTTAGTTAAGTTTTCAGGCAGGTTATATACAGTAACTGGGAAACATTTAAAGTTTTTCAACTGATCGGACTCTGAAATAAAACTTCTTTGCTGGGTTTACGAGAGCAGATCTCTAGGGAATGCCATTACCTGAACAGCACAGATTGTTTACATTCGTTGGATCCATGGATGATGCATATCTGTGGATATGGATGTCTATGTAGCATATGAGCTCTAGATATGATCCTTGGTTATTCAAATTTTCTACCCCCTAAAATAAAACTTTTGTTCATCTAAGAGGTCAGACCCTCCGCAGAAGATTTCACTATGAGATGAAGTGTTGCATGTGGGTATTCCAAGACATTGCAGTTATTAGAAATAAGGAGACTTTGTATATTTGGCGCCGACAGGTACAGATTAAGAATATTTACACATATCTAGCGGCCATTTCTTAAAAGGTCAGAATCTGATACTTCCAGTACTGTACATTATTTTTTATTTATTTTTAAGAAACCACTTCACCTTAACCACTGATTCATTAAAAGATATTGTCCAATGACAACCCCGACCCCGTTTTTTCCTTTTGCAGACTGCCAATCAGACTGCTCATGAAGGTTAGGTGGGGGGGGGGGGGGGCATTCCATGAAACCCTACTGCAAAGTACAATGGACTCCAAAATTTAGTTCTTGGCTGGCGAACAGAATAAGAACGCCACCTTACTTAATCTTAAAGGAGTTAAACCCATGAATAATAACTACACTTTTGAAACCAGCACCTGCATCTGAATACTTTTGTAACTGCATGTACTTATAAATGTAATATAGCCATGGAGTTATTCAATAAAATGTATCTGTATAGCGCCACCTGCTGTTTTTTCATTTCCTTATTTCTCTGTCCCACTACTGAGGTGGACGCACATGCTCAGTTATATCCTTCAACTGCAACCACCTGCATCTACTGTTAGAAGCCGTGACAGTCACAGGGAGAGAACTGCAGCCCCCGAGGATGTGAGGGTGTAGGGAGAGAGCTGCAGCAGAAAGGACATATCCCCTGAGCTGTGATAGGGAGAGAGCTGCAGCAGAAAGGACATATCCCCTGAGCTGTGATAGGGAGAGAGCTGCAGCAGAAAGGACATATCCCCTGAGCTGTGATAGGGAGAGAGCTGCAGCAGAAAGGACATATCCCCTGAGCTGTGATAGGGAGAGAGCTGCAGCAGAAAGGACATATCCCCTGAGCTGTGATAGGGAGAGAGCTGCAGCAGAAAGGACCTATCCCCTGAGATGTGATATGGAGCGAGCTGCAGCAGAAAGGGAACACCCACTGAGCTGTAATAGGGAGAGAGCTGTAGCAGAAAGGACATATCCCCTGAGCTGTGATAGGGAGAGAGCTGCAGCAGAAAGGACCTATCCCCTGAGCTGTGATAGGGAGAGAGCTGCAGTAGAAAGGCAACCTACTGAGCTGTGACAAGGAGAAAGGAGAGCTGTAGCAGAAAGGGAACACCCACTGAGCTGTAATAGGGAGAGAGCAGCAGCAGAAAGGACATATCCCCTGAGCTGTGATAGGGAGAAAGCTGCAGCAGAAAGGACATATCCCCTGAGCTGTGACAGGGAGAGAGCTGCAGCAGAAAGGACATGGCCTCTGAGCTGTGATAGGGAGAGAGCTGCAGCAGAAAGGACATATCCCCTGAGCTGTGATAGGGAGCGAGCTGCAGCAGAAAGGACATATCCCCTGAGCTGTGATAGGGAGAGCTGCAGCAGAAAGGACATATCCCCTGAGCTGTGACAGGGAGAGAGCTGCAGCAGAAAGGACATGGCCTCTGAGCTGTGATAGGGAGAGAGCTGCAGCAGAAAGGACATATCCCCTGAGCTGTGATAGGGAGCGAGCTGCAGCAGAAATGACATATCCCCTGAGCTGTGATAGGGAGTGAGCTGCTGTAGAAAGGCAACCTACTGAGCTGTGATAGGGAGAAAGGAGAGCTGCAGCAGAAAGGATACACTCTCTGAGCTGTAATAGGGAGAGAGCAGCAGCAGAAAAAACATGGCCCCTGAGAAAGGACACATCCCCTGAGCTGCCAGCTTGAAATAAATCTAGCAGAGCAATTGGAGAAGTGAATGTGGAGATCTCTGGATCCATGTGCAGGGCTGGTTCTAGCTTCGTTAGAAAGAGATTGTTCATGTACTATATGTCAGAGTTTCATTTTTTACATTTAAGACTTGTACAAATTTTAAATGCAAGAAGTGGAAGGACTTCAAGTTGTTGTATCCAATGTCTGAAGGTGGTGGAGCTACAACTGTTGCTGAAAAGGCCACCTTTACATATGAAATGAATAAATCTGAAATGCTGAGTCTAATGAAAACAAGTCCTTGGACTTGGTGCGAATAAACGGCCTAGTTCGCTCCCCCCAGCACACGTGCATGTGTTTAAAGCCTATTTGTATGCTAAACTAAAATTATATACATTTTATACCCGCAAAAAAATACCGTTATAAAAACACTGCCGTGGAATAGAGTGTATACTGCTATGATTTGTAGGACCAAATCTCTCCCCACAAAAGTACTTGCAGCTGTTCATACAACTTGTGAAATTACATAATGCTTAAATAATGACCTATCATGATTAGCCCACACAGAAATGACAAGCAAAATGCACTAATAATTTATTAATTTGATTTACATGTGCTTAAAATTATGTACATATTTTCTCTTCTAAAAATACACAGGGGTTAGAATTTGAAGGACCAAGGATACAGCAATTTCTTTACGACAATCCTGGTGTAGCGCTCGTCTCCAAGGAGTCTTAATAATCAGATACACCGAGAACTGCAGGACTTCTTAGCTGGTTAAAGGTTTTCTACATTTATTTTTGCTCATCTTTTCATTTGTAGGGTCTTTGAAGAACAGTCTTTAAAGAGTCAAGAGATTAAACCAGAACAAGTTTAAAATCATTTTCATCTTTGGAATCGATTCGGAGAACTTTGTGTCACTCTACTTTCCTAATGAGATATATTCATGTGTATTAATATCCAAAAATGCACATAAAATACTGTAAGGCCTCATGCACACGACCGTTGTGTGCATCCGCGTTCCGTTTTCAGTTTTTTTTCGCGGACCCATTGACTTTCAATGGGTCCATGGAAAAATCGGAAAATGCACCGTTTGGCTTCTGTGTCCGTGATCCGTTTTTCCAGTCCGTGAAAAAAATATGACCTGTCCTATTTTTTTCACGGACAACGGTTCACGGACCCATTCAAGTCAACGGGTCCGTGAAAAATCACGGATGCACACAAGATAGTCATCCGCGTTCGTGATCCGTGTCCGTTTTTCCTATCATTTTCAATGCAAACTTGACTTAGTTTTTTTTTTCACTTTTCATGTCCGTGGATCCTCCAAAAATCAAGGAAGACCCACGGAAGAAAAAACAGTCACGGATCACGGAAATCCGTTTTGCGTACCGCAAAAAATAACGGTCGTGTGCATGAGGCCTAACACTGATGGAGGCTCTTCGTCATAGTTAATGGCAAATAACAAAAACTGTCAAAAATAAAATACACCATTTTTGATACATTTTCTTCTTCTGTGTTCAGTTTGCTTGTCCTTAAGGCTCATTCACACAACCGTTGTTCGGCCGTTCAGTGCATCGGGGGCTGCAATTTGCGGTCTTCAATGCACGGGCACCATCCGTGCGGCTGCTGCGACGGATCCAGTGATCCGTCCGCACCGCAAAAAAATAGAACATGTTCTATTTTTTTGAGGTGCGGAGGCACGAAGAGAAACCCCACGGAAGCACTCCGTAATGCTTCCGAGGGGATCCATGCCTCTGTTTCGCACCAACCTTCCAGATTGAGGACCCATTCAAGTGAATGGGTCCGCATCCGTGATGCGGGGTGCATGCGGCTGATGCCTGAATTTTGCGGCCCCCCTGTTTGAGGGCCGCAATACGGGCACGGCTGAACAACGGCCATGTCAATGAGCCCTTACTCTGATCTGGCTTGGATCAAGTTGCAAAAAAATACATCATATATATATATAGAAAACAAAAAATGATTGTTTGTTCACATCTGAAGTATGTTGTGTTCCATCGCGGATTGCGAGTACAGTACTCAAAAGCGCTATGATTGCTGCCAAAAAGAACTCCGATGGAAGCTGAAGACCAAATTATAAGTCAGTAGGATGCATTAGGATTTCTTTGCACTTGTTTGAAAACTCATCTGAAATATGGATGGCCGATCCTCAGGAGAGGTCATTGGTATCGGATCGGTGCGGTTTTGACTCTCGGCATCCTCGCCGATCAGCTGCTGGAAGAGGCTGCGTCCTCTTCCTCGGCCTGTGATCTCAGGTCTACCGATTACATAGACTTTCGGTAGCTCAATCCCATTCAAGCCACATCGTCTGTCTCAGCGCTGCAGCCACGTCAATCAGCTGATCAGCGGGGGTGCTAGGATTCGTGCCCCCATCAATCAGATATTGATGTCCTATTTAACCCCTTAAGTACTGGGCCCATTTTTTGAATTGCATTTTTGTTTTTTTCCTTCCCACGTTCCAAAGGCATGACCTTTTAAATGTTCCGTTCATATAGCCATATGAGGGCTTCCTTTTTGCTGGATAAGATGTATTTTTTTAAGGACACCATTTGATTTACCATGTCAGGAAAAAAAATCCTTTGTGGGGTTAAATAAAAATAAAAAAATTCTACAAAGGTTTTTGAGGTTTTGACATCACAGTGTTCACTGTGTGCCAAAAATGGCATGATTTCCTTATTCTGCGGCTCAATACGAATACAGTGATACAAAACTCGTATAGGTTTTGTGGTTTTACTACTTTTGAAAAAAAATAAAAACCTTTGAAAAAGTCAGTTTTTTTTGCATCATCATTTTCTGACAGCAGTAACTTTTTTATATTTCCATGCACAGAGCTGATTGGGGAGCTTGTTTTTTGCAGGACGAACTGTAGTTTTTATTGATACCATTTTTGTGGTATATACGATTTTTTGATCACGGTTATTAAAGGGTTTCTATCACTTGGTATGACATAATTAGCTGTCAGACACTAGCGATCCGCTAGTGTCTGCTCTGGCCAACCATCCTACTATAATCACTTGTGGGGCAGCGGTTTTGCTAAAAAACTAACTTTTATAAATATGCTAATGAGCCTCTAGGTGCTATGTGGGCGTCATTAGCACCTAGAGGCTCCGTCTACCTTCATACACAGCCGCCGCCCAGCGCGTCCCTCCAGCCCGCCCATGTCCTCCTCCGTGTGACGCAGCGGCCGAATTCTCGCGCATGCGCCGTGCGCGGCTGTATTCGGCGCATTTGAGATGTCTGAGCTCGGAGCGGTCAGACATTCAATGCGCATGCGCGGATGTATTCGGCGCATGCGCATTGAATGTCTGACCGCTCCGAGCTCACATCTCAAATGCGCCGAATACAGCCGCGCACGGCGCATGCGCGAGAATTCGGCCGCTGCGTCACACGGAGGAGGACATGGGCGGGCTGGAGGGACGCGCTGGGCGGCGGCTGTGTATGAAGGTAGACGGAGCCTCTAGGTGCTAATGACGCCCACATAGCACCTAGAGGCTCATTAGCATATTTATAAAAGTTAGTTTTTTAGCAAAACCGCTGCCCCACAAGTGATTATAGTAGGATGGTTGGCCAGAGCAGACACTAGCAGATCGCTAGTGTCTGACAGCTAATTATGTCATACCAAGTGATAGAAACCCTTTAAATCTTTTTTGGGAGAAAAGGTGACTAAAAATGGCGAATTGTGCGTTTTTCATTTTAAAAAAAATAATATTTTATTAGTTCAGACATTTTTGGACGTGGCAATACCGGATATGTTTATTTTTTTTATTGTTAATATATTTTTATATGTAAAATGGGAAAGGGGTGATTTAATGTTTTATTTTTTTTGTAAACGTATTATTTAATAACTACATGTATTAGCCCCCTTTGATCCCGTGTCCTATTCACCCTAATAGAGCTCTATTAGGGTGAATAGGATCTTACACTCTCCCTGCTGCGCTGTGCTTTGTTCACACAGCAGCAGGGAGCTTATCGTGGCAGGACTGGAAGGCTTCACAAGACTCTAGGCTGCCATGGTAAGCGATTGGAGCCCCGCGATTTCACAGCAGGGGGCTCCGATCGGAAGGCAGAGGGAGCCGCATCCCTCCGCCTTGCCTCATAGGTGCTGAGATCAGGGGTTAAATGCGGGGTTCGGCAGGATTACCGTTCCCCATGATTGCGGCCGGTACCTGCTCTATGATACCTGGCGCTTTTGGAGCGGGCTCACTGCAGCAGCCTGCGCCATACATTACCTCAATCACCGTGACGTACAGGTACGTCACGGTGGTTAAAGGAGTTATCCTGGAATAGATAATGATGACTTATCCTCAGGATGGGTCTTCATTATCACATCGGCAGGGGTCCAAGTCCCGGAACCCCCACCGATTAAGCTGTCTCAGGTTGTTACTGTGCTCACCGGAGCTCTTATGAGCGATGCAGGCTCCAAGCAGCTTTCCAAGGACAGCGCCGTACATCGTATAGTGGTAGTGTTTGGTATTGCAGCTCAGTCTCATTGACTGAATGGGGCTGAAATGCAACTAGGCCATGTGACCGATGTACAGTGATGTCAATGGCCTAGGAAGAGGCTGCAGCGTTCAAGGCCTCTTCTAACAGCTGACTGGCAGTGGTCTCAGGGTTCGCACCCCTGCAGATCTGATATTAATACATAAATACAGTACAGAACAAGTTTGGACACACCTTCTCATTCAAAGAGTTTTCTGTATTTTCATGACTATAAAAATTGTAGATTCACACTGAAGGCATCAAAACTATGAATTAACACATGTGGAATTATATACATAACAAACAAGTTGAAACAACTGAAAATATGTCATATTCTAGGTTCTTAAAAGTAGCCACCTTTTGCTTTGATTACTGCTTTGCACACTCTTGGCATTCTCTTGATGAGCTTCAAGAGGTAGTCACCTGAAATGGTTTTCACTTCACAGGTGTGCCCTGTCAGGTTTAATAAGTGGGATTTCTTGCCTTATAAATGGGGTTGGGACCATCAGTTGCGTTGAGGAGAAGTCAGGTGGATACACAGCTGATAGTCCTACTGAATAGACTTTTAGAATTTATATTATAGCAAGAAAAAAGCAGCTAAGTAAAGAAAAACGAGTGGCCATCATTACTTTAAGAAATGAAGGTCAGTCAGTAAGCCGAAAAATTGGGAAAACTTTGAAAGTAAGGGCTATTTGACCATGAAGGAGAGTGATTGGGTGCTGCCCCAGATGACCTGGCCTCCACAGTCACCGGACCTGAACCCAATCGAGATGGTTTGGAGTGAGCTGGACCGCAGAGTGAAGGCAAAAGGGCCAACAAGTGCTAAGCATCTCTGGTAACTCCTTCAAGACTGTTGGAAGACCATTTCAGGGGACTACCTCTTGAAGCTCATCAAGAGAATGCCAAGAGTGCGCAAAGCAGTAATCAAAGCAAAAGGTGGCTACTTTGAAGAACCTAGAATATGACATATTTTCAGTTGTTTCACACTTGTTTGTTATGTATATAATTCCACATGTGTTAATTCATAGTTTTGATGCCTTCATAGTCATGAAAATAAAGAAAACTCTTTGAATGAGAAGGTGTGTCCAAACTTTTGGTCTGTACTGTACATTTCATTGGATAACCACTTTAAGTCCCAGAGTCATTTACAAAAGCTGTACATGGCAGTTTTCTGGCAAACAAAATTCTTGAATTTCTCCGTAAATGCCACTTTGCAACTGGTTTTCATTCTCTGTCTGCTCTTGAAAGATTTTTAGGGGGGTGAAGCTTAGTGGAAGAGGAGAGGCCCCCACTGTCCGACATATTTACCATAACCTAAAGCAAGAAAACTGGCGTAAAATACGGTAGAACTGAAATCCATTCCAGGGAACGGCAGGTGTGAGTTTCACTTTCTAAAGCAGTTTCAGATGAGACAAATTTATTAACACGTTTCTACTGTGCCTTTTAATAAATTGGTCGCCGGCGGGCTTTTTACCATTATTGCTAATTTTTAGTAAATGAGCCCCAAGGGTTTTTCATTCCCTTTACGCCTGAAAAGTTGCAGGTGCTACTTTTTAACGGCGACTTTAAAAAAAATTAAAAAATTGTCAATCTCCCCTTTTGTCCCCTTGTAAATGAAGCCAGAAATCTACGTAGATTTCTGGATAGATGCACGAGCTACAGGAAGATGCGTCTAATCTAGGACGAGGCGTGCACATCGTCACAAATTAGGAGCATCCTTCAGCAGCGCAAGGGATATCAAGACAGGCACAGAAAGCGCCAGTCTTGATAAACCTCCCACCATATATTTATGGTATAACACTATAGGGGAGATTTATCAAGACTGGTGCTTTCTGTGCCCCTGCGCTGGCGGAGGATGCGTCTTATCACCAGGCGCATCCTCCTGCAGTCCGTGCGTCTAACCAGAAACCTACAACAGCTCTGAGCGGCCGTAGATTTCTGTCTTCATTTACACCAAAATACTGGCGTAAAGGAAGATAAATTTGTCGCTGTGGCTGGCATGCCCCCTTCCCCATCCTGGCTAGGATAGTGAAAAAGCAGAGATGCAAATTTTTTTTTTTTCAAAGTCGTAGTTAAAAAGCTGCACCTGCAACTTTTTAACGCCACTTTTCAAGCGTAAAGGGAATAATAAATCCCCCATGTTTGGTAATTCACATAGTACATACTCTCATAAAATAAAATAATTTTTTTATATTTTTTTTAAATTGAAAGTTACCAGCTGAACCTAGGTGGATCCATTATTACTATTTATTATGAAAGCGTCATTCTTTCCATGGCGCTGTACATACGTAATACAGACAATGGCAATCAGCGATACTCTTCGAGGTAATTGGCTAGAAGAAAACTTTTCTAACAAAGAACATTACTTCTCGTCAACAAAGGGGAAAAGTACTAATAAAAGTAGCAAGTCTTGGCCAAGATTTCTTAAATATTCATTGTTTTCTGAGACAAGCTGGAAATATTCTAGAAATGTGTTTTCAGCGCAGATCTCTGACACTATTTTTTCGGTTATCAAGGAAACATCTTGAGGGTTGATCTGGTTTTCCTCATTTTAGACAAACTGCGTGTCACATTAACTACCTCCAGGAAGTTAGTCCAAACACAAAATAAACTGTTTATGCCCCCGCTCAGATAGATAGCATGACAGATTGTCATTAGCTGCAGACAGATGAAATGCATTAATTTGATCAGGAACGTGTGTTTATGTTTTAGCTGCCATGTTCTCTGCGATCTGACGCCTCCTTACAACGACACCGTGACACAAGACGCAGGGCACCGGGATCTGGCCTGCATGCTAAAATGGTTGCCCAAATTTAGATACGTTCGGTGCACAATCCACCTTCCTACCAATGTGCTTTCTTAAAGGGGTGGTTCCACAAAAAATATATTTTTTTTCAAGCAGCACCTGGATCTGAATACTTTTGTAACGCCATGTAATTAAAAATGTAGTATAGCCGCTGAGCTATTCAGTGTAATGTATGTATAGCGCCACCTGCTGTTTTTGTTTGTGTCCTGATTTCTCGTTCCACTGAGGTGGTCGCACATGCCCAGCTCCAAAATGCCACCAGCAGCATCTACTGTTAGAAGCTAAGACAGCTACAGGGAGGGGGCTGCAGCAGAAAGGACATGGCCTCTGAGCTGTGATAGGGAGAGCTGCAGCAGAAAGGACATGGCCTCTGAGCTGTGATAGGGAGAGCTGCAGCAGAAAGGACATGGCCTCTGAGCTGTGATAGGGAGAGCTGCAATAGAAAGGACATGGCCTCTGAGCTATGATAGGGAGAGCTGCAGTAGAAAGGACATGGCCTCTGAGCTATGATAGGGAGAGCTGCAGCAGAAAGGACATGGCCTCTGAGCTGTGATAGGGAGAGCTGCAGCAGAAAGGACATGGCCTCTGAGCTGTGATAGGGAGAGCTGCAATAGAAAGGACATGGCCTCTGAGCTATGATAGGGAGAGCTGCAGTAGAAAGGACATGGCCTCTGAGCTGTGATAGGGAGAGCTGCAGTAGAAAGGACATGGCCTCTGAGCTGTGATAGGGAGAGCTGCAGCAGAAAGGACATGGCCTCTGAGCTGTGATAGGGAGAGCTGCAATAGAAAGGACATGGCCTCTGAGCTATGATAGGGAGAGCTGCAGTAGAAAGGACATGGCCTCTGAGCTGTAATAGGGAGAGCTGCAGCAGAAAGGACATGGCCTCTGAGCTGTGATAGGGAGAGCTGCAGCAGAAAGGACATGGCCTCTGAGCTGTGATAGGGAGGGAGCTGCAGCAGAAATGACATGGCCTCTGAGCTGTGATAGGGAAAGAGCTGCAGTAGAAAGGACATGGCCTCTGGGCTGTGATAGGGAGAGCTGAAGCAGAAAGGACATGGCCTCTGAGCTGTGATAGGGAGAGCTGCAGCAGAAAGGACATGGCCTCTGAGCTGTGATAGGGAGAGCTGCAGCAGAAAGGACATGGCCTCTGAGCTGTGATAGGGAGAGCTGCAGTAGAAAGGACATGGCCTCTGAGCTGTGATAGGGAGAGCTGCAGCAGAAAGGACATGGCCTCTGGGCTGTGATAGGGAGAGCTGCAGCAGAAAGGACATGGCCTCTGGGCTGTGATAGGGAGTGAGCTGCAGTAGAAAGGACATGGCCTCTGAGCTGTGATAGGGAGAGCTGCAAGTATGAAAGGAAAGGACATGGCCTCTGAGCTATGATAGGGAGAGCTGCAGTAGAAAGGACATGGCCTCTGAGCTGTGATAGGGAGAGCTGCAGCAGAAAGGACATGGCCTCTGAGCTGTGATAGGGAGAGCTGCAATAGAAAGGACATGGCCTCTGAGCTGTGATAGGGAGAGCTGCAGTAGAAAGGACATGGCCTCTGAGCTGTGATAGGGAGAGCTGCAGTAGAAAGGACATGGCCTCTGAGCTGTGATAGGGAGAGCTGCAGCAGAAAGGACATGGCCTCTGAGCTGTGATAGGGAGAGCTGCAATAGAAAGGACATGGCCTCTGAGCTATGATAGGGAGAGCTGCAGTAGAAAGGACATGGCCTCTGAGCTGTAATAGGGAGAGCTGCAGCAGAAAGGACATGGCCTCTGAGCTGTGATAGGGAGAGCTGCAGTAGAAAGGACATGGCCTCTGAGCTGTGATAGGGAGAGCTGCAGCAGAAAGGACATGGCCTCTGAGCTGTGATAGGGAGAGCTGCAGTAGAAAGGACATGGCCTCTGGGCTGTGATAGGGAGGGAGCTGCAGCAGAAAGGACATGGCCTCAGTTGTGACAGGGAGAGCTGCATCAGAAAAGACACACCCTCTGAGCTGTGATAGGGAGAAAGTTGGAGCAGAAAGCACTCTCCCTATGAGTAATGACACTACCTATTAGAGGCCAGCCTAAAATAATTTTAGCACAGCAATTGGGGCCAGGAATGGGAAGGGGGGGAGGGGGGGCTCAGAATCCATATGATGTACAGAGTTGGTTCTAGCTTTGTTAGGGCTCATTCAGACGACCATATGCTTTTTGCAGTCCGCAAAAATGCGGATCCGTTTTATTTGCGGGCAGTTCAACATGCCTGCAAAAAAAAAGAACATTGCATTCAATGGGGCCAGTTCCCGATTTTCACTGACAAGTATAGGACATGTTTTATTTGTTTTGGGGGCCATGAAATGGAAGAAAAGATGCGGACAGCTCCATAGAAGTGAATGGGTCCACATCTAATCCACAAGATTGCGGATCAGATGCGGTAAGCAACGTACGGCCGTCTGAATGAGCCCTTAGAAAGAGACTGTCATCTACTATCGGATGTCTGATATTCACTTTACACTAACCATGGGATAACCCCTTTAATATTTACAGCTGTCCTGCATTGGTCGCAGATTGTTTTGGTTGGTATAACAAGTACCCAAACCACATCTAGGTGGTAACACAACAATCTTTCCTATCCATTTGTTTTACTTCAATATGTTGCTGGTTACTAGCCGTGGATCACAAAGTTCTCAAATCTCATCTCTTCCCATTGGCCAATGACCTATCACTAAGTTCCTGCGGCCATGATGTCACATGTTCATATGACCTCAGCTCATGGGCCATTTACTCACACATGACTGCTGAGGCCAGTGATTGGCTTCAGGAGCCATGTGATTGCTGCAGGACCTGCAGGAACAAGAGATGCAGGACATGTAAAGGTTTCTCTTCAAAAGGTTTCTGTTGTGTGGCAATTTTTTTCTAAAATTTGAGAAATCACATTTTAGATCCTTTTTAAAGTGAAGCTGGACCAGCCTAAGAACTCCCAAAGATCAGCCGCAGGCATTTTTATCGGGCGTATTTTGGGGGCGTTTTTGTATTTTGGAAACGCGCGTCGTACGCGCGTTCTTGCTATTCGTACAATGAAAAACAGAGGTGTTACGCGCGACAATACGCCCCAAAGAAGCTCCTGTACTTGGGGCGCGTAGGAACGCGCTGTAAAACGCTCAGGGGTGAAACCAGCCTAAAGAGTATTCCTATGTGAGAGACATGTATGGCATATGGACAGGGTATGCCATAAAGGTCCAGTAGCTTTGGGTTCCACCTCTGGGACCAGCTTTGATCTCAAGAACAGGGCCCAGCTGTGAATGGAGAGTACACGATGCATTCAACACCCCATTTTTGAGAAGGAAGCCGATCCCACAGGTGGGACCTGCACCTATTAGACATTTATGGCTTACTCTATCGACATGTCATAAAGTCCCAGATGGGAATACCCCTTTAAAGCCCCTTTGCACAGGCCGAGAAATGGGCAATTATCGGTGATGAGCATTCGTATGATTTCTTCTTCCACATTTAAATGTGCTGCCTTTCATTGGGTGTTCGCCTCTTAAGTGACACATAAAATTATTGTTTGCCAGCAGCAGAGTGCCCTACGTAAAGGAATCCAATTTCAGAGTCAATGCCAGGTCAAGCCGGGAGGTACTATTGGTTATAAAGAGTATGGCAAAAAGGAAGGTAAGGCAGTCCAGGGTCAGGATCAACGCAGACTAAAAAGGGTTAATCCAGGAGCGTACTCAGGAAAGTCTAGAACTACACCAAGTTGTACAGACAATAACTGGAGAATGCCCCATCGGTCCACTGGCTGAGCCTCCTGATTGGCAGGACAACCAGGTGTTAAGGCCCCTTTACACGAGTAGATAGCGGATTCCATCGAGCGATGAAGGAGTTGTTAATGTTCGAACAACAACCCTGAGCAGAGTATCCTGTGAATGTTTAATAGATCGTTTGCCAGGTGAACAGTTACATTTACAGTAAAAGGTAAGTGTGGGGTGGTGTTTGGGGGAAAAAAGGATAGCGTTATACCCTCGAAGACGATAAAGTGCCTAAAGACCCTTTGTTCCACCTTCTTCACCACCAAAGATGGCCTTCCCTCCTGTATGCAATCTCCATTTTGTCTCCAATTGATGCATAGTTAACATGACAGGAGTGGCATAACGATGGCGCGCCCACTGTGGACTCGTCTGTGCTGTACACCGTGGAAGTCTGGACAATGAACGATGATTTAGGTGTCTACATCCGAGATCACAAGAACAACAAAGTAAACAATTACCACTTGTCGTTCGACCATCTAATGCTTCTACACTACTCGATAACTGATCAATTTTTACTCAATTTTATGATTTTTTTTTAACAATTTTCTTCTCATGTAAAGGGGTCTTCATTATTCGGGCAGATGGCTTTGTGCTCAGTCTTTATCTACAACCCCTGATTGAATTTTATAAAACTGACAAAATCATCTGAGAACCTGTAGGCTAAAAAATATAAACTCTTCAAATAGGGTTAACAGGATCTGAAGACATTGGTGAAGAATTTATAGAGGGTTTTTTTGTTTTGTTTTTTGCCCCTTCCTGTCCAAAAGGTATTGATGATGAGGGCTGCATACAGAGTTTTTTTCTTTGTCTCTTTTTCATACCGATTTTTTTGTTGTTGGATATTAAAGTAACAAACTAACATTTAACAAAACCCTTCTTTTGTGAATTTTTTGTTTTTTTGGGGATTTTTTTTTTTGTTTGCACATGGCTCCTATATATTACTAGCTACAGAAACTTTTCTTTAAAAATTTTTTTTTATTTGTAAATATATTTTATTCTGTATGATATGCAAAGAGGTATCTCCCAAGGAAGAGAACCATCTCACTGGGGCTCCTCTTTAAAGAATCCCTTGCAGTTGGTCAGAATATATAATTGGTCAGGATATATAAGGCCCCTTTCACACAAACGAGTTTTCCGCGCAGGTGCAATGCGTGACGTGAACGCATAGCACCCGCACCGAATCCTGACCCATTCATTTCAATGGGTGTGTGTACATGAGCGGTTTTTTTCACGCACCAGTTCTGCGTTGCGTGAGAATCACAGCATGTTCTATATTCTGCGTTTTTCACGCAGCCCTGACCCCATAGAAGTGAATAGGGCTTCAGTGAAAATCGCATTGCATCCGTAAGCAAGTGCTGATGCAATGCGTTTTCACTGATAGTTGCTAAGAGATGTTGTTTGTAAACCTTTTTCTTTTATCACGCGCGTGAAAAACGCATCAAAACGCATTGCACCCGCGCAGAAAAAACTGAACAACTGAACACAATCACAGACGAAACTGACTGAACTTGCTTTCAAAATGGTGCGAGTTCCGCTGAATGTACTGAAAGCATCCTGAGCCAATCCGTATCGTTCGTGTGAAGGAGGCCTAATTCCTCCTTCATACATCTTCTGCAGCCGACGTTCCACTTACAAGGCTCTGTCGTCACTTGGATGGTCTTTTGAATCTAAGAAGCACTGACACAAATGACGGATTTAGTGCAGCTGCATGTGGACAGATATCTCACCGGTTTCTTAAGTTCAACAGTATTCTGTATACATCCAAGCAACATAAAAACAAGCAGGAGCTCCTTAACCCCTCAAGGACCCGCGCCTTACATGTACAGAGGGCTGATCGGGCGGGTGCAGGAGCTGCGCCTGCCCGATCAGCTGCACATACCCGGCAGTCACTGGCAGCCGGGTCCCTGTTGCATACGCATACGTGTTTTCACCTATGACGGCGTGTTAACCCCTTGTATGCCGCGGTCAGAGCTGACCGCGGCATGCAGAGGGTTCGCAGAGGGTACGGGTGCCCTCCGCTTCGCCATCGGATCCAGGCGCTGCAGAGACGGGGACCCGATGGCAGAGAAGGCAGCCCAATGCCATCAATAGGCATCGGAGCTTGCCTTCTACGGAAGCCTGTGAGATCCAGCCCTTAGGCTGGGTCTCACAGGCAGACGGTCAGCATACAATCTGACAGACAATGCATTACAATAGAGGTTGTATTGTAATGCATTGCAGAGGGGATCAGACGCCAGAAGTTGAAGTCCCAGAATGGGACCCAAAAAAAAATAAAAAAAAGTTTAAAAAAAGAAGTTAAAAGAAACAAACTACATTTTTCATAATAAAAATAGTTTCAAGTAAAAAAAAAAAAAAAAAAAAGGAAACCGGACATATTGGGTATTGCAGCTCTACAAAAATATCACATGATCCATCCCCTCATCTGTACGCCGTAGAAAAAATAAAATAAAAACTGTGCTAAAACAATAATTTTTTTGTCACCTTACATCACAAAAAATTGCAACACCAAGCGATCAAAAAGGCGTATGCCCCCCAATCAAACCGTCACCTCATCCCGCAAAAAATGAGCCCCTACATAATACAATCAGGCAAAAAATAAAAAAAAAATATGGCTCTCAGAATATGGAGACACTGAAACTTTTTTTTTGTTAAAAAAAATGCTGTTATTGTGCAAAACTTAAATAAAAAGTATACATATTAAGTATCGCCGCATCCGTAAGAACCTGCTGTATAAAAATATCACATGGCCGAACCCCTCAAGTGAACACCGTAAAAATAAAATAAAAACGGTGTGAAGAAAGCCATTTTTTGTCACCTTACATGACAAAAACTAATACCAAGCGATCAAAAAGTCATATAAACCCTAAAATCGTACCATTCAAACTGTCATCTTATACCTAACAAAATGAGCCCCTACATAAGATAGTCGCCCAAAAAAATAAAAATAAACTATGGCTTTCAGAATATGGAGACACTAAAAATATTTTTCTTCAAAAATGCTTTGTTATGTAAAACTGAAACAAACAAAAAAATATTTGGTATTGTCGCGTCCGTAACAGCCTGCTCTATAAAAATACCACATGATATAACCTGTCAGATGAATGTTGTAAATAACAAAAAAATAAAAACGTGCCAAAACAGCTATTTTTTGTTACGTTGCCTCACAAAAAGTGTAATATAGAGCAACCAAAAATCATATGTACCCTAAAATAGTACCAACAAAACTGCCACCTTATCTCGTAGTTTCCAAAATAGGGTCTTTTTTTGGGAGTTTCTATTCTAGGGGTGCATCAGGGGGTCTTCAAATGTGACATGGCAACTTAAAATTACCCCAGTGAAATCTGCCTTCCAAAAACCATATGGCGTTCCTTTCCATCTGCGCTCTGCTGTGCGCCCGTACAGCAGTTTACGACCACATATGGGGTGTTTCTGTAAACTACAGAATCAGGGTAATAAATATTGATTTTGTTTGGCTGTTAACCCTTGCTTAGTTACTGGAAAAAATGGATTAAACTGGAAAATCTGCCAAAAAAGTGAAATTCTGAAATTGCATCTCCATTATCCTTTAATTCTTGTGGAACACCTAAAGGGTTAACAAAGTTTGTAAAATCAGTTTTGAATACCTTGAGGGGTATAGTTTCTAAAATGGGACCATTTATGGGTGGTTTCTATTATGTAAGCCTCACAAAGTGACTTCAGACCTGAACTGGTCCTTAAAAATAAGATTTGGAAATTTTCTTAAAAATTTTAAGATTTGCTTCTAAACTTCTAAGCCTTCTAACATCCCCAAAAAAAGAAAATCTCATTTACAAAATGATCCAAACATAAAGTAGACATATGGGGAATGTAAAGTAATAACTATTTTAGGAGGTACCACTATCTGTTTTAAAAGCAGAGAAATGGAAATTTTGAAAATTGCTAATTTTTTCAAATGCTTGGTAAATTTTGTATTTTTTTATAAATAAAAATTAAATATTTTGATTCAAATTTGCCACTGTCATAAAGTACAATATGTGACGAGAAAAACAAATCTCAGCATGGCCTTTATAAGTAAAAAAGTTTTTTTTTTTAAGTTATCACCACATAAAGTGACAAGTCAGATTTGCAAAAAATGGCCTGGTCCTTAAGGTGAAAAATGGCAGGGTCCTGAAGGTGTTAATAGATCCAACTTTTCAACAAGCCTTGGGATTTGACAAGGGAATATTGCCAAGCCAGGTATCCGTCCGTAGACAGCTGTTTCGGGGTACCTGCCCCTTGTCATGACGGAGTAGGATTCTAGCTATGGGTAGATATCTGGTCCCTATGTCCCCTTGTCAAACCCCAAGACTTGTTGGAAAGTCAGATTTTGACTCACAGGGATCCACTTCCAAGAGGTGGCACTAGTGAGATGGTTCTCTTCCTTGGGAGATACCTCTTTGCATATCTGTTTCCCATGTAGAATTGCCAATAAGCCCCCATACCATGGAGTACTTTCATACAGGAACTGGCCTCTTTAAGGAGAGTCCGTACCCTGCCTAAGCTGCATTCCGGATGACAAACACAGATGAACATAAATGCAAATATTTCTGTAATTTTTGTTTCTTTAGATGAAATTAGCCCAATTTTCTGACATGTCAGACAATGTGGAGGCAAAAACGTAAAGGGTTTCTTGGCAGGGCCCACACGTCCATTTATTTATTATCTTTTCATATGAGTGTGCGAGTATCAGTCTCAGAAAATACCAAGCAAGTATCACAAAGTTCCTCCACGCATAAATGTGTTTCTTGTCCAGCTGTGAAAAAAACTGAAGACTATTCATGAAGAGCTGGCAAAACGATGGTATTATTCCTTGTGTGATTTCAGATCACTCATTCTGATAAGACTTCCAATATTTGCCCAAGTATTTTCACATTCTGCCAGCTGGGACCAGGCTGTTGCTCTCCACTTATAAAGCAATCACTTAAGCAAAACACAGTTATGGTATTAAAAGAAGCGGCTTGGATTATTCTTGGCTTAAAATATAAGTAATCCTATATGTACTCAACCTTTCAAACTCTCGGCTTCTGTACAGATTTTTTACATGTCTTTCTCCTAGGCCACCTTATTTTGCTGTGTCTTCTATCTCAGTAACCGGAGTGGCTACGTTACGCAATACAAATTTAAAAGATAATTTATTTCAACTTATATTAACTTTTACCTTATATATAATACTATCCGCTGGATAGGTCATCAGTATCTGATCAGTGGAGGTCCGACACCCGGGACCCCCGCCGATCAGCTGTTTGAGAAGGCACCGGCGCTCCTGTAAATGCCGCGGCCTTCTGTCAACTTTTCCTAGGCCAGTGAAGTCACGTTCATCGGTCACATGGCCTAGGCGTCACTCAATCCTATAGACGTGAATGGGGCTGAGCTGCTATACCAAGCACTGCCACTATACAATGTACGGCGATGTGCTTGGTGAGCTGTGAGAAGGAGCGCGGCTGCCTTGTCAAACAGGTGATCGGCGGGGGTCCCGGGTGTTGGACCCCGAGTGATCAGATACTGATGACGAATCCGGAGGATAGGTCATCAGTAGTGATGAGCGAAGTACTTGAAAATTCTATTTGGCTGCTTTGCCGAATTTGACAAAAAAATTTGCTTTGTGATGAATTACTTTGTCCCGAAGCGCATTTCTTTATAAGTAATGGGAGCAATGACAGGGAGCAGCGGTAGCGCCGCCCTCTGTCATTGTACCCCTCAGATGCCACGTTCATAGCTGATCGCAGCATCTGACAGTAATAACACGTTGTGAAATAAAATAAATAAACTAAATCATTCTTACCTCATCCATTTCATCGCCACGAGCTGGGCGCCGCCATCTTGATTGAAGATCTAGAGCAAAATCTTGCGCGGCCTGTGATGACGTCATACGTCACAGTGCACAAGATTTAATGCGAGATCTTCAATCAAGATGGCGGCGGCCAGCTTGACTTCTATGGAGTGTTTTCTAGGTATGCTGGTGGATCATGTGTTATCTATATAGAGGTGCTACTTGTTATTGTAATCCTGCCTGTGGTGATAATGATAATAGCTATTGAAAAGCTATTGACAGTGCCTTTCAAAAGTATTGACCCCCCTTGACTTTTTTCGCATTTTGTTACATTACAGTCTTAAGTTCAATGTCTTGTTAATCTGAATTTTATGTGATGGATCAGAACACAATGGTCCAAGTTGGCGAAGTAAAATTAGAAAAATATAAAAATCAAACTATTTTATAAATAGAAAATTGGCATGTGCGTATGTATTCACCCCCTTTGTTAGGAAGCCCGTAAAAAGCTCTGGTGCAACCAATTACCTTCAGAAGTCACAAAATTAGTGAAATGATGTCCACCTGTGTGCAATCTTAGTGTCACATGATCTGTCATTACATATACACACCTTTTTTGGTAGGCCCCAGAAGCTGCAACATCTAAGCAAGAGGCATCACTAACCAAACACTGCCATGAAGACCAAGGAACTCTCCAAACAACAATGTTGTTGAGAAGTGTAAGTCAGGGTTAGGTTATAAAAAAAATATCCAAATCTTTGATGATGCCCAGAAGCACCATTAAATCTATCATAACCAAATGGAAAGAACATGGCACAACAGCAAACCTGCCAAGAGACGGCCGAAAGATGGATGGTGCTAAATACAGGGATATTCTTCAGCAAAACCTGTACTGTGCGTGATTTGAGGCAAGGACGGAGGTTCCCCTTCCAGCAGGACAATGACCCCAAACACGCTGCTACAGCAACACTTGAGTGGTTTAAGGGGAAACATGTAAATGTGTTGGAATGGCCGAGTCAAAGCCCAGATCTCAATCCAATAGAAAATATGTGGTCAGACTTAAAGATTGCTGTTCACAAGCACAAACCATCCACCTTGAAGGAGCTGGAGCAGTTTTGCAAGCAGGAATGGGCAAAAATCCCAGTGGTAAGATGTGGTAAGCTCATAGAGACGTACCCAAAGCGACTTGGAGCTGTGATTGCCGCAAAAGGTGGCTCTACAAAGTATTGACTTTAGGGGGGTGAATAGTTATGCACACTGACTTTTTCTGTTATTTTGTCCTATTTGTTGTTTGCTTCACAATAAAAAAAAAATAAAACATCTTCATAGTTGTGGGCATGTTCTGTAAATGAAATGATGCAAATCCTCAAACAATTCATGTTAATTCCAGGTTGTGAGGCACCAAAATATGAAAAAAGTCAAGGGGGGTGAATACTTTTGCAAGGTACTGTATATAACAGGAAATCATTATTAGACCTAGTGGCCAGTGTGAAAATTGCAAGATTATATACATTTAAAAAAATATATAGATAATGACCAAATATATAGATAATGACTAGGGATGAGCGAATCGAATTCGGATGAAACATCCAAAGTTGATTCGCATAATACTTTGTTTGAATACTGTACGGAGCTCCGTACAGTATTAGAATGTATTGGCTCAGGTGAGCCGAATTTATTACTCCGCAAAGTCTCGTGAGACTGTAAAAAAAAAAACATTTCTCGAACTCAGGTTCGCTCATCCCTAATAATGACAAGAAAATTCTTTTTTAAAAATCACTAAAAAAAAAATGCTAAAAAAATATCTTTAACATACAAATGTGATTAAAACAATAAATTATCTTCTGATGACAAATTCCCTTTTTTATTTCAAACCTACAGTGAAGAGTTACAGAGCAGCCGGTAGTTGCCATTACTATCCCGGGAGGACAGTTTAAAAGGTTAAAACGTAATTGCACTGATTTCTCCGATTCTGTAACACAAGGAGAAGTATTGCAGGACAGATATTGTCAGAGGGGTTATGATCTGGATAGGGCAAAAAAGAGTCATTTCAGAAGGTATCAAGAGGACGTTGTGGAGAGAAGAATGTAAATGATTACTCTGTGTCTGCAAACCCTACATTTCTTACCCAGAACTCTAAAGAGGTGCGAAAGGTTCAATACAATGCTAAAAAAGAATTGGCACATAGGTATATTGGTCCAGCCACTGGTATTTAAAAAAAAAACGGACAATTTGAGAGATATTGTGACTAAGAGTTATATTAAACGATCGGACGTTAGACCGATCAAACCCAAAGATTTTTACAGGTGTTGTAGATGTGAAGTCTGCAAAGAAACGGAGCCGTCAGAAACATAAACCTGTATTCTCATTTGAAAGGGGAGATAATGTTGGCGATATCGATATTAGAGAACACGTTACATGTAACACTAAGAATGTCACAGTGTCCTTAGAGCAAAAGATATGTGGACCAGATGGCTCGGAAACTTACGACCCGTATTGGAGAACATTGTCTAAATATACGAAAGAGATTTATCACTCATAGTGTCGTCACGTTACATTTTGGGGTTCTGAATTAGTCAGAGGGTGAAGGAGAGAGGAGGATTTGGAAAACAAACTTAACCCCTTAAGGGCTCAGCCCTATTTCACCTTAAGGACTTGGCCATTTTTTGCAAATCTGACCAGTGTCACTTTAAGAGCTGATAACTTCAAAACGCTTTGACTTATCCAGGCCATTCTGAAATTGTTTTTTCGTCACATATTGTACTTCATGACACTGGTAAAATGAAGTAAAAAAAAAAATATTTTATTTAGAAAAAAATACCAAATTTACCAAAAATTTGTAAAAAATGGCAAATTTCCAAGTTTCAATTTCTCTACTTCGATAATACATAGTAATACCTCCAAAAACAGTTATTACTTTACATTCCCCATATGTCTACTTTATGTTTGGATCATTTTGGGAATGATATTTTATTTTTGGGGATGTTACTAGGCTTAGAAGTTTAGAAGAAAATCTTGAAATTTTTCAGAAATGTTCAAAAACCCAATTTTTAGGGACCAGTTCAGGTCTGAAGTCACTTTGCGAGGCTTACATAATAGAAACCACCCCAAAAATGACCCCATCTAAGAAACTACACCCTTCAAGGTATTCAAAACTGATTTTACAAACTTTGTTAACCCTTTAGGTGTTCCACAAGAATTAATGGAAAATAGAGATACAATTTCAAAATTTCACTTTTTTGGCAGATTTTCCATTTTAATAATTTTTTTCCAGTTACAAAGCAAGGGTTAACAGCCAAACCAAACTCAATATTTATGGCCCTGATTCTGTAGTTTACAGAAACACCCCATATGTGGTCGTAAACCGCTGTACGGGCACACGGCAGGGCGCAGAAGGAAAGGAATGCCATACGGTTTTTGGAAGGCAGGTTTTGCTGGACTGTTTTTTTTTACACCATGTCCCATTTGAAGCCCCCCTGATGCACCCCTAGAGTAGAAACTCCAAAAAAGTGACCCCATTTTAGAAACTACGGGATAGGGTGGAAGTATTGTTGGTACTAGTTTAGGGTACATAGAATTTTTGGTTGCTCTATATTACACTTTTTGTGAGGCAAGATAACAAGAAATAGCTGTTTTGGCACAGTTTTTATTTTTTGTTATTTACAACATTCGTCTGACAGGTTAGATCATGTGATATTTTTATAGAGCAAGTTATTACGGACGCTGCGATACCTAATATGTATACTTTCTTTTTATTTATGTAAGTTTTACACAATGATTTCATTTTTGAAGCAAAAAAAAAATCATGTTTTAGTGTTTCCATAGTCTGAGAGACACAATTTTTTCAGTTTTTGGGGCGATTACCTTGGGTAGGGTATGATTTTTGTGGGATGAATGACGGTTTGATTGGCACTATTTTGGGGTGCATATGAATTTTTGATCGCTTGCTATTACACTTTTTGTGATGTAAGGTGACAAAAAATGGTTTATTTAGCACAGTTTTTATTTTCAATTTTTTACGGTGTTCATCTGAGGGGTTAGGTCATGTGATATATTTATAGAGCCGGTCGATACAGACGCGGCGATACCTAATATGTATACTTTTTTATTTATTTATGTAAGTTTTACACAATAACAGCTTTTTTAAAACAAAAAAAATTATGTTTTAGTGTCTCCATATTCTGAGCCATAGTTTTTTTATTTTTTGGGCGATTGTCTCAGGTAGGGGCTCATTTTTTGCGGGATGAGGTGACGGTTAGATTGGTACTATTTTAAGGGGCAAAAGCCTTTTTGATCGCTTGCTGTTGTACTTTTTGTGATGTAAGGTGACCAAAAAATTGTTTATTTAGCACAGTTTTTTTTTTTTTTTTACGGTGTTCATCTGAGGGGTTAGGTTATGTGATATGTTTATCGAGCCGGTCGATACGGACACGGCGATACCTAATATGTATACCTTTTTTTTTTCCCCTATTTTTTACCAATTTTTTTTTTTTACTTTATTTTTTGTCCCACTTTGGGACTTGAACTTTTGGGGGTCTAATCCCCTTTACAATGCATTCCAATACTTCTGTATTGGAATGCATTGGCTGTATGAGTAATACAGTGAGTATTACTAATACAGCTTCCGGCCTGTGAGATCCAGGGGGCTGGATCTCACAGGCTCGTCACCGGAAGGCAGCGCAGATGCCTAAGGAAGGCATCGCGCTGCCTTTCATGCCATCGGGTCCCCCCTACAGCCGCATGGGGACCCGATGGCACCGCCGATCGCCGCCGCAAACCGCAAGTCTGAATTGACCTGCGGTTTCTTGCGATCGCCGATGAGGGGGGGTGCGACAACGCCGATGCGATGACCCCCCCCCCCCGGCGTTGTGACAGGATGCCCGCTGAATGATTTCAGCGGACATCCTGTTCCGATTAACCCCCGCCACGCCGCAATGTAGTTTTAAAGTTAGGACATACCGGTACGTCATGGGTCCTTAAGGACTCGGCAAACATGGCGTACCGGTAAGTCCTGTCCTTAAGGGGTTTAAGGGCATCTGTCAGCAGTTTTGTACCTATGACACTGGCTGACCTGTTGCATGTGCACTTGGCAGCTGAAGACACCTGTGTTGGTCCCATGTTCATACGTGCCCGCATTGTTGAGAAATATGATGTTTTAATATATGCAAATGAGCCTCTAGGAGCAACGGGGGCGTTGTCGTTACACATAGAGCCTCTGCTCTCTCTGCAACTGCCAAGCCCTCTCCATTTTGCCTTTAGGAGAAGTCAGGGCCAGGCGTGATCACATTTACACTGCCTGGCTCTGTCAATCAAAGATAGATGACATCCACAGCGCAGTGACAACACATGATGAGTACATGTTAGTCTCAGCGACCATTAGGACTCCAGCTGCTGTTTAACTACAACTCCCAGCATGCACACTTACTCTGCAGCTCTTGCAATTCCCATAGAAGTGAAAGGAGGATTCTGGGAGTTGTAGTTTCAGAACAGCTGGAGTGCCGGAGGTTGCTGATCCCTACTCTAGAACAATGTCTAGAAATTGGAGTATTCTGCTATTCCCGGCACCCCCACCAATCAGCTGTTTGGAGGAGCGCTGTACCAAGCAGAGATATATACACTGTAGAGAGGCTGGGTATTGCAGTCCCATTCCCCTGAATGGGAGTGAGCTGCGAACAGGCACAGGGTGAGGAAGAGGTAAGCACTGGTTTCCGCTATCTCCAGCAGTCCCACTGAAAATGAATGGAGCAGCAGTGCAAATGATCATTGCTCATTTAATTCCAGGGACTCTGAACCCCTGTTCTCAGGATCAGTGGGGGCCGCAGTAGTCGGACCTTCAAAGATCAAATTCTTACTCCCTAGTGATACGTTAGTAACCTGGTACAAACCCTTTAAGAGTAGTTTCACACTATAACTATGTCTTTTTTCCTTTTTTGTCTACTTTTTTTTGGGACTAGATTTTTTGGGAAAACGCTGGCAATAGGAAATTATAGAATGCCCTGCAAACAATGTTATATCTATAGTGGCATTTAAGATTGGCCTTCCCCTCACCTTTTTTTAATTAGTTTTTTTAAATCTCAGCTCTGGGTGTTCCATATTTTCAGACAATTTCCAATAGAAATAAAATACAATAAAATCAGTGTGTGACTAAAAAATTCCACCCCAAAAAATGCTTGTAAAAAATGCATGATTTTTATGGAATTATTTTTCTAAGCCAAAATAGCTCAGTAAAAAAAAACTGTGTGGCAGCAACCTAAACAACAAATGGTTTTTGTTTGTTCTTTAATAATGAAAAGTTTTGCAATATTCCAGTATACAGTATTTTAAGATTTGTACTAAAGGTCTTCAAGCAGACGACTCGATTACCACAACAAAGGTGATACAAAAAGCATACTGGAAAATTATATAATAATAATTAAATATATACAAATGACACCATTTTTCTTTATACAAAAAAATAAAAATAAACTACAATTTCTGAAACCTGGCTGCTAACACAAGACAGCAATACCAGAACTGACCTGACCCATATCCACAAGGGAAGCCCACTTATCAAGTACAGATATTTTAATCAAACAAAAACATATTTTTCACAAAAAAACTTGGATAATAATGTATTTCAGGTGTTAATTGGATGTCCTTGGGTTACAAAAATGCCCTTTATGATGTTTTTTCCTTTAAATACTGCAATTGTATGCATCAATTACAAGGAAATATGTTCTACACCAGGAAGCAAATCATAAAGTTTATATGATCTCATTTAATACTGGTTTCCAAAAAATGCTGGATACAAAAACATTACTTAAGGTTTTAGAGGAGCTGTCTCACTTCAGCAAATGGTAATCATCATGTACAGTAGAGAAAGTTACTACAAGGCAACTTACCAATGTATTGTGATTGTCCATATTGCCTCCTTTGCTGGATGGATTCATTTTCCCATCACATTATATACTGCTCGTTTCTAGGGGTTACGACCACCCTGCAATCCATCAGCGGTGGTCGTGCTTGCACACTATAGGAAAAGGCGCCAACCTCTCTGGTGGCTGGGACCGCAGGAGTGCGCATAGGCCAGAGCTTTTTTCTAGAGTGTGCATGGCCACCGCTGCAGGGTGGTCGTAACCATGGAAAACGAGCAGTGTATAATGTGATGGTGAAATGACTCAAGCCGGCAAAGGAGACAATATGGACAATCACAATACATTAGTAAGTGCCTTGTATTAACTTTCTCTACAAGATAAATGCCATTTGCTGAAGTAAGAGAACCCCTAACCTCTTTCAGACCGCGCACAGACTATAAACATCTGGGCGGACTCTGTTTGTCCTTGCAAGGACGTTGCATAATGTCCTATCAGAGTTGGCAGCTGCAGGAGCGCTGAGCCCATTGTCAGCAACAGCTGGGCTCCCCAGTTCATGTACGGAGGCTGTTGTCCTCCTGTAACTTGGGCTAATTAAACCCTTTCACTACCAGCGTCGTACGTGTGCGGCGCTGGTGCGGTCTTTGAACATGGCGCCCACTCCCGCGTGCAGAGGGTGCCATAGCCGGCGGGTCTCTGCTGTTTCAAACAGCAGAGCCCCGCGGCTAATGTCCACGACTGGCAATAATGTCGATTGCGGACATTACAGCCTTTAGATGACGTGATTTAAAGGGTGAAAAACCCAGAAGGGCGAGCTTCCAGGTTAAGAACGGCATCCCCGTGTGGCGATCGGGGATGCCGGTCATTAATTCTAATAAGCTTCTAATAAGCTGGGTCTCTCTGAAGAGACCCAGTGTATTAGAACCTCTGTTATCCTAAGGGTTAAAACCGTCCATAGACTATATTATGTTTAATTTTGGGAGGACGTTTTGTAATATCCTTTCAGAGATGGCAGCTGCAGGCAGATCACGTAACTGACCCACTGAGAAGGCAGAGGCAGTTTTTACCGTCCCTGTTTTCGCTTGCTGCTCCAGCCATGGGTGACTGCACAAACTGTTGGATCTTTAAAGACCCAATAAGCTCTGCAGTGCATGTCAGGAGGCTGTATTTCTCCTGTAAATGCAATGATAAATGCCCACCAAAAGTCTTATCTAACCTCATGAAGAAAAGAGGGGGGGAGAATAAACAAAAAAAATCAAGACCAAAAAAAAAAAAATTAAAAAATAATAATAAAAGACTGATACCACTAGCCCAAACCGAGGATGCCTTCCTTGATCATTGCATATTTTTCTCAATAGAATCTAGAATAGAACCTGCTCTGCAATTTGTGGAAAGGCCACATAGATCTGCAAAAAATGCTGATGTGTGCATGGCCCCATAGATAAGAAAGGGCCAGTGAGCTACCCATAAAAAACGTAGATGGAACAAGGATGAAAAATATGGTTGTGTGCATGAGACCTAAAGCAGAAGCAGCGGATGAGCAGTGTACAAGGATTTCATTGTAAGTGGGGAGCTAACAGACATGCGTGATGGACTATCCCCTGCAGACTCCTGCAGCTGTGGCCCCGGAGATCTTAGCAGCACTGAAGGGGAATCCTAGTTACCATGTAATTTAAATACCTCAATATAGTAAAAGAAAGAAAAGGCATTTAACATCTGGTAGTCTTAATATTTCACTTACATGAGTCATATTTATGCAAATCTAAGATTGTATTGTCTGGAGTTGGGCCACCACTAACGGCCATCGAAAAAACCTCACACATTTCTTGTGCGGCCTTTGTCTGGAAGAATGTGCAATGGAAAGTTAAAGCAGAACAATAGCTTGTAAATGTGTTATTCACATATTAGAAGGGGAAAATAAAAATACAATAAAAAAAAGAAGCCAAATGAGCAGAAAGCTATTACAGACGAGGCGAGTACTTACGTATAAAGGTCAAAATTGCTGGACCCTGGAGAACTGGTTTCTATGTAGAGGACAGAGGCTTTTTTTAGTGTCTTATATGATAGACACAGTACAGTAAAGATAGCTCCAGATACTCCATCAAGAAGCAGCTCATCCTGGTACATAGATGGAGTATGGTCAATGTAGGAGAGGTAGAGAGCAGTGCGGTACATGTACTATAGGTAGAAGGCCGTCCAGTACACAACACCGTACTGAGCATCTGTTAGAAGGATCAACCCTACTAAGGCTACTTTCACACCGGCAGCGCTTCGATCCGGCTGTCTGATCCGCAGCGGGTTCTGTCTGTCCGATTCTCTGCATTTTTGCCAGAATGCGGCCGAATCTATTCTTAATGGGGACGGCGGGCATTCAGATTGCATCCGGCAGTGCCAGATCTGGAGAATTCCGGCAGGCTGTTCACTGACGGAAATTCACCTTGCAGGTGTAAAAGTAGCCAAAACCAGGCAAAGCCTGGTAGGATTGATCTTGCTATGTAAAATGATACCTCATTTATGTTCCTAAGAAAAATAACTTTCATGAATATGCAAATTAGGTCTTGGTGCACCGAGGGGAGGGCCAGAGCTCCTTAGAACATGAGCCCCACCAGAGCCTCCCCCCTATTTCCTTTAATGACAGACAGCAGGCATCTCACTCCTGTGCTGTAGCCACGTGTAGTGTACTGCTCTCTACCTGTGCCACGTGTAGTGTACTGCTCTCTACCTGTGCCACGTGTAGTGTACTGCTCTCTACCTGTGCCACGTGTAGTGTACTGCTCTCTACCTGTGCCACGTGTAGTGTACTGCTCTCTACCTGTGCCACGTGTAGTGTACTGCTCTCTACCTGTGCCACGTGTAGTGTACTGCTCTCTACCTGTGCCACGTGTAGTGTACTGCTCTCTACCTGTGCCACGTGTAGTGTACTGCTCTCTACCTGTGCCACGTGTAGTGTACTGCTCTCTACCTGTGCCACGTGTAGTGTACTGCTCTCTACCTGTGCCACGTGTAGTGTACTGCTCTCTACCTGTGCCACGTGTAGTGTACTGCTCTCTACCTGTGCCACGTGTAGTGTACTGCTCTCTACCTGTGCCACGTGTAGTGTACTGCTCTCTACCTGTGCCACGTGTAGTGTACTGCTCTCTACCTGTGCCACGTGTAGTGTACTGCTCTCTACCTGTGCCACGTGTAGTGTACTGCTCTCTACCTGTGCCACGTGTAGTGTACTGCTCTCTACCTGTGCCACGTGTAGTGTACTGCTCTCTACCTGTGCCACGTGTAGTGTACTGCTCTCTACCTGTGCCACGTGTAGTGTACTGCTCTCTACCTGTGCCACGTGTAGTGTACTGCTCTCTACCTGTGCCACGTGTAGTGTACTGCTCTCTACCTGTGCCCCGTGTAGTGTACTGCTCTCTACCTGTGCCACGTGTAGTGTACTGCTCTCTACCTGTACCACGTGTAGTGTACTGCTCTCTACCTGTACTACGTGTAGTGTACTGCTCTCTACCTGTACTACGTGTAGTGTACTGCTCTCTACCTGTACTACGTGTAGTGTACTGCTCTCTACCTGTACTACGTGTAGTGTACTGCTCTCTACCTGTACTGTACTGCTCTCTACCTGTACTACGTGTACTGCTCTCTACCTGTGCCACGTGTAGTGTATGCTCTCTACCTGTGCTACGTGTACTGTACTGCTCTCTACCTGTACTACCTGTACTGTACTGCTCTCTACCTGTACTACATTGACTAAACTATCTACCTATGCCAGCATGAGCTACTCATGTAGACACCAGTTTTGACTTCTACAGTATATGTACAGTAGGTCCCTGCTCTGTCTGTCATAGTTTTCAAATGTTTTTTTTTATTTTTTATTATATAGCATTTGTTCTTATTTGGAGATACTTTATAGAGCAATGACTGGCTTTCCATAGAAATATGACCTCAAGTAACAATATTACAATGTGTACTGTACTGCTCTCTACCTGTACTGTACTGCTCTCTACCTGTACTGTACTGCTCTCTACCAGTACTGTACTGCTCTCTACCTGTACTGTACTGCTCTCTACCTGTACTGCTCTCTACCTGTACTGTACTGCTCTCTACCTGTACTGTACTGCTCTCTACCTGTACTGTACTGCTCTCTGTGTTACAAGTAACAATATTTGAGGTCGCACTGCAACAAATGAATGCTATGACTTGAGGTTGCACTGTATTGTAGGGGCACCAAATTCAGTAAAATCTCAGTTAAACCTTTGTTGCCATATAGAGTAAAGATAGTAAAATGAGATACACATCAGTATTAGCCACTAAAGGGTGAAATAGGCAGGCCAGTGTTTATATATTTGGATTTTTATTTCTGCATGGAATAAGTGCACCATTCCGTGTAATCATGGATGACATCAATTTCCCACCCATACATTCTATAACATACGTCTCTAACACTACAGTGACTCACCAGGAGCCTGCACCCTGCACCCTGGGAACAGCAGGAGGAAATTGAAAAGTACACATGCTGCTCTCGGCCCGGCCAAAACAAGTACTTCAATGCTGTTTAAGATCTACCGTAATTAATGATATTACTAGTTACAAGATTACGCAGTTTCCTCTTGCAGGATGTCAAGGTCAGTTCTGGATAGATTTATGCAGCAAAAAATAAAAAATAAAATAGATTTTTGGGAAGGTTGAGATACTGGTTATAGCCATGCATCGTACATGCAGTTCCTCTGTTATTCCTCTTATAAATTATAAATAAATTGCCAATTGGGCGTTAACATTTCTGATACTGGCCAAGTGTCAGACTGAACACAAGAGTTTACTTAGGTCCTTCACCTTAAAGGGAACGTGTCATCAGAAAATGACCTATTGTTTACATCACATTTTTATGTTTGACATATTTTTAAAGAAGTTTGGTGATGATATTTTAAAATTTTCCTGGTCAATATTTATACTAAAAAAAAAAGAACATAAATCCTGCAGTTTTCGCACTGGTCACTAAACCTAATAATTAGCGCCACTTCTTGGTCTGTACAGTTCACTTTACTGTAGTTATCTGCTTATCTGTACACAGAGGTGATATCATTACTGGCAGGATTAGAATGACAGTTAAGACCGAATCCACCATTCTATTCTTTCTTGTACAATGACCTCTGCACAGATCACAGAGCATGTCTAGAAGACTCTCCCATAGAAGGCAATGAGGTCCTCTCCTGACCCTTGTGTCTGTGGACCATGGGGCTGCCATAAAGCGATTTTCTTAATCCTTTCTAAATGCTATTAAGAACAGATCAGGCAAGATGGCCGCCCCCATAATCATGTGCAGGAAATAGAAGAAATACATTTTTAATCGGAACATAAAAAAAGAGATTAGATGTGCTACTATCTGGTTCTAACTGGCAGAAAAAAAATAATTGGCGACACGTTCCCTTTAACGTCAGTTTCTCATCCTCTCCCAGAGCCATGACTATTTCTGTCGATATACACTGCTCAAAAAAATAAAGGGAACACTTAAACAACACAATGTAACTCCAAGTCAATCACACTTCTGTGAAATCAAACTGTCCACTTAGGAAGCAACACTGAGTGACAATCAATTTCACATGCTGTTGTGCAAATGGGATAGACAACAGGTGGAAATTATAGGCAATTAGCAAGACACCCCCAATAAAGGAGTGGTTCTGCAGGTGGTGACCACAGACCACTTCTCAGTTCCTATGCTTCCTGGCTGATGTTTTGGTCACTTTTGAATGCTGGCGGTGCTATCACTCTAGTGGTAGCATGAGACGGAGTCGACAACCCACACAAGTGGCTCAGGTACTGCAGCTTATCCAGGATGGCACATCAATGCGAGCTGTGGCAAGAAGGTTTGCTGTGTCTGTCAGCGTAGTGTCCAGAGCATGGAGGCGCTACCAGGAGACAGGCCAGTACATCAGAAGACGTGAAGGAGGCCGTAGGAGGGCAACAACCCAGCAGCAGAACCGCTACCTCCGTCTTTGTGCAAGGAGGAACAGGAGGAGCACTGCCAGAGCCCTGCAAAATGACCTCCAGCAGGCCACAAATGTGCATGTGTCTGCTCAAACGGTCAGAAACAGACTCCATGAGGGTGATATGAGGGCCCGACGTCCACAGGTGGGGGTTGTGCTTACAGCCCAACACCGTGCAGGACGTTTGGCATTTGCCAGAAAACACCAAGATTGGAAAATTCGCCACTGGCGCCCTGTGCTCTTCACAGATGAAAGCAGGTTCACACTGAGCACATGTGACAGACGTGACAGAGTCTTGAGACGCCGTGGAGAACGTTTTGCTGCCTGCAACATCCTCCAGCATGACCGGTTTGGCATTAGGTCAGTAATGGTGTGGGGTGGCATTTCTTTGGAGGGCCGCACAGCCCTCCATGTGCTCGCCAGAGGTAGCCTGACTGCCATTAGGTACCGAGATGAGATCCTCAGACCCCTTGTGAGACCATATGCTGGTGCGGTTGGCCCTGGGTTTCTCCTAATGCAAGACAATGCTAGACCTCATGTGGCTGGAGTGTGTCAGCAGTTCCTGCAAGACGAAGGCATTGATGCTATGGACTGGCCCGCCTGTTCCCCAGACCTGAATCCAATTGAGCACATCCGGGACATCACGTCTCGCTCTATCCACCAACGTCACGTTGCACCACAGACTGTCCAGGAGTTGGCAGATGCTTTAGTCCAGGTCTGGGAGGAGATCCCTCAGGAGACCGTCCGCCACCTCATCAGGAGCATGCACAGGCGTTGTAGGGAGGTCATACAGGCACGTGGAGGCCACAGACACTACTGAGCCTCATTTTGACTTGTTTTAAGGACATTACATCAAAGTTGGATCAGCCTGTAGTGTGTTTTTCCACTTTAATTTTGAGGGTGACTCCAAATCCAGACCTCCATGGGTTAAAAAATTTGATTTCCATTTTTTTCTTTTGTGTGATTTTGTTGTCAGCACATTCAACTATGTAAAGAACAAAGTATTTCAGAAGAATATTAAATTAATTCAGATCTAGGATGTGTTATTTTTGTGTTCCCTTAATTTTTTTGAGCAGTGTATTAACGTTACTATTTAACTTACCATGTAATGTGTAGAGAAACTTTTTAGTGGGTAGAATAGAAAAAATAATAATAATAATAATAATAATTCCGCCATTGTTTTTATGAGCTTGTTTTTGCAGTGCTCATTCTGCGGTAAAAATTATATCAAAGGGTTTGTCTCCCTTCAGCAAATAGCATTTATCTTGTAAAGAAAGTTACTACAAGGCACTTACTAATGTATTGTGATTGTCCATATTGTCTCCTTTGCTGGCTGGCTTCATTTTTCCATCACATTATACACTGCTCGTTTCCATGGTTATGACCACCCTGCAATCCAGCCGCAGTGGTCGTGCTTGCACACTACAGGAAAAAGCTTCCCTGGTGCGCAACAGATCATGTCCCGGCCACCTCGTATCTGTGATGCAGCGATGGTCGTAACCCCCCTGGATACAAGCAGTGTATAATGTGATGGAAAAATGAATCCAGCCAGCAAAGGAGGCAATATGGACAATCACAATACATTAGTAAGTGCCTTGTATCAACTTTCTCTACATGATAATTGCCATTACTTAAAGGGAGACGACCCCTTTAACACAGCATTTCTGGCATTGCGCACTTTTTTCTGTGTTTTAAATGGGATAAATAATGTTGTATTTTAATAGTTTGGACTTTTATAGACTAAGGGTACTTTCGCACTTGCATTAAACTTTTCCGGTATTGAGTTCCGTCCTAGGGGCTCAATACCGGAAAAAAAACTTAGCAGTTTTATCCTAATGCATTCTGAATGGAGAGCAATCCGTTCAGTATGCATCAGGATGCAACAGTTCGGTTACTGTACGGTTTTTGGACGGAGAAAATACTGCAGCATGCTGCGGTATTTTCTCCGTCCAAAATTCTGGAACACTTGCCGGAAGCGGCATTCATTTCCATTGAAATGCATTAATGCCGGATCCGTCACTAAGTGTTCTGGAAAAACAGATCCGGTTTTGCGGTCTGCGAATGCGCAGACCATTAAAAATGTGAAAAAGATAAATACTGGATCCGTTTTTCCAGTGTTGCAATGCATTTGTGAGACGGATCCGGATCAGTCTACAAATGGTATCCGTTTGCATACAGATTGACGGAACTGCCTGCCGGAATCCAACAACGCAAGTGTGAAAGTATTAGCCATATCAATTATGTTTATTTTTGTATTGTTCATAGCTTTTTACATAATACATTGGAAAGTTGGGGATTTTTAATATTTGTACACTTTAATAAACTTTTTCTTTAAGTTTTAAGCCCATTGTATGACTAGAATATCCGATCAAGCTTAAATCGCTTGTATAACACTGCAATACTTCCGCACTGCACTGAATCTGCATCTCACTGTTATCCTATTACACAAAATGAATGTCTAAGAAAAAAATCTACAACTTGTACTGAAAAAATACAAGACATTATGCAGCTACGTAAAAATAAAAAAAATCCGCTACAGATTTTTATTTTTAGCAACCTGTGGGGCAAATTTCCTAAAATTTTTATCACATTGCTGGTGCTGTAAAATTCTGTGGATTTGCCAAATACAGTCCCATGTGCATGTAAAATAAAGGGGTTTTCTACCCGTAGTTAATAAATGGCGTACAGCTAGTAATACACCACCACTTACCAATTCAGCTCATTTACATGGCGCGCTGTGCTGCAATTCCATGCCCAGTGGCCGGGGGTGCGCTGCTACTCACGGAAAAAGCCATATTTCTATTAATTTTCAGATCGACACAGAGTTTGTACCCTCGCTTATCGGAATGTTTGAAAATTGGTGGGTATAATCAGCATTGCCCTGAAGAGGTTAATATCATCATAACTAATCATTAAAGGCTATGGACACCTTGGGGCAATTTTTTTTTTATGACCGCATTTTACTTATTTTAGGATCAACCTAATTTTTTTCAATTGATCTTAATTAAACATGTTCAGCCTGTTTTGAGATACAAGGGTTAAAGAAATCATTTTTTGCTTTTTACTCATTTTGGGCAAAAAATTCATAAAAAATAAAATAAAAATTAAGGTGGTCTTTATTAAAAATGGTCAGCCATTTTTCGAGCTACAAGAGTTAAAAAAAAAAAATATATATATATATCAGTCTGCTTGGTAGAGTATCACTTCGCAGTCCCATCAGCTGACGGCTCATCTGAAGCTTTATCTCTGATCTCCTAAGCTCGTAAACACTCATTTAAAAGGGGTTGTCCAAGACTAAAAAATGTCCCCAATATGCCGGGCCCCTCACACTGAATCTACTTACCTGGCTCCCCGCGCCGCTCCTGGTCACCGCACCGCCGCAGCTGCTCCTCCCCGTGCGCGGATGAAAACATCCGGTGTCGGGGATGAGCTGCCAATGGCAGGCGGTGACGGGGACAAGCCTCCCTAGCATCGCGGGTGACGCTAGGGAGGCTCGTCCCTGTCTGCCACCAGATGCTTTCATCCGCGCACAGGGAGAAGCAACAGCGACAGCGCTGGGCCCAGGAGCAGCGCGGGGAGCCAGGTAAGTAGAATCCATGGGAGGGGCCCGGCGTATGGGGGAGCATTTAAGCCATATTATTATCAGTTTGGTAACAGATTAGCTATAATGAGGTCAGGAGATAAGACTACACATGAGCTGTCAGCAGATGGGACTGAGAAGCGAAACTCTGCAAACAGACTGATGTTTTTAATCCAAAAACATTTTTAATAAAGACAATTTAAAAAAATACAATCTTACAAAAAATTTCCTCAAACGCGTCCATAGCCTTAAAACTCTATTCCAATTTTCTATGGTCTGTTCTGCCTATGAACAAACAGACAGAACACAGGAAAAAAACGGAGAAGTAAAACATTGGATCACCAAGAACCTTTCCGGCTTCCCCCGTTCACACTTTCCTGCTGATTGTCTCCTCTCGTCAAGTGCTTTGTGAGATAAGGAAATCTGTTCGGAGTTCCCGGTGTCCTTTTCTCACTAATCAATGTGTTCCAGAAGTAGAGAAATAAAAGGGCATTTCTCTGTAATGATGCGTCCAGACTTCCCTCAAGTCAGGTGGTTACTCGCAGTTAATGATCTGTGACATGCCACACAAGTAGCCCCTAAAAAGACGTATTATCCACTGCATGTGCAACAATATTTGCTTTATGGATGGCTAAATGAATGAAGACATTCAATGCGACTGTAAAAAGGTAAAAAAAAAAAAAAAAAATGAAAAAAAAAAAATCAAACGAAAACTTACAAGTAACATGTTTTCTCGGAGTAAAAAGGCTGTGAACGTTTTCCATTAATACTTAACCTTTTGCAGGAGTAGAGCAACCACAAGTAATGACTATATCCAGGAAGCCGGAAAGTTACCCATAGTTAATTTTTTATTCACTGCTATAAACAGAATGTTTCATACTCTTAAATGTATAGGATCGCGGGCCTCTCAAGGATTAGCCATCAAATTCTGATGTCACGCTGGGGACTGCCCAAATTTCAGGCCGCATTTTGTGAATTCTGCTTCTCGTTCTGGTGCCTGGAGAGCGGCGCACACGCAGGAAACAGAAACGGATCACTTTTAATTAAATGTGCATTTTAAACGCGTTAAAGTGCCGACGCGGCCAATAAAAACCCGACTGTCAATTTGGTCACCGGCGAGTTAAACCTAGGGATAGCTCCCCCCGCTCGACGCTCCAGACGTTCACACGTTCCCAGTTTATAATTTTATTTCGTTTACTAGACTCCACGTTTGTCCACCATATGTCCACTGTAGATTAACTTTCCCCCCGGGCACAATTAGGTCTTTCCATTTGTTGCAAGAAGACCTGAATATGAAAGAGGCGGCCAGAAACAACATTTCTACCTAAACCAAAAACAGAAGCACATTGAGATGGCGGGGGAAAAAAAAAAAAAAAAGTAACAGTTTACGTAGCGTTAGACATAAACCGGCCGCAGATGCACGCATTAACCCCCGGTGCAACAAGTGGTCGCACAGTCTCTCGTTCTAGGTACGAAACTTTAGGAAGTAAAAACGATCAGCACCTTCATAGCTACAACCAACTTTCTATCAGAAAGAACACGTACCAGTTTCGAGTCGCTGAATACTTAAAGCTGTGAGTGGCTTGAAATGCGTAAGGATGTTTTGTGATTGGTATCTGATGAATAAACCTTTTAACCTACAGGGTATATGTTGCATATTTTTGGATACGTTCTAAACTAAGGTCACAAGTTGCAGATTACTTAAGGATGAAATCCACAACAAAGCCACAAGTAAGGGCCCATGCATACAGCGGGTCTGCAATACGCGGGCACCGCCCATGGGCAGCCCGCATCACAGATTCACTTGAACATGTTCTATACTTTTTTTTGCGATGCGGACGGATCACGGACCCACTCAAGTTGAATTTATTCATTTATTGCTCCAATTGTTCTGCTAGATTTAGTTGAAGCTGGCAGCTCGGGGGGGAGGGGGGGGGTGCGTGTCCTTTCTCCAAGGGCATATCCTGGTGGCAATTGAAGGATAGAACTGACCATGTGCTTCCATCACAGTGAGCAGCACAGAGAAAGAGGAAAGAGAGGCACTCAAAAAACGCTCTCTTTCCTCATTGCAGGACACAATCCCAATGCAAAGTCTATGGGCCCAATGATTCGTCTCCTGCAGCGAGGAGAGGGAGCACCATTTAAAGGGAACCTGTCACCAGGATTTTGTGTATAGAGCTGAGGACATGGGCTGCTAGATGGCCGCTAGCACATCCGCAATACCCAGTCCCCACAGCTCTCTGCGCTTTTATTGTGTTAAAAAACCTTTTTGATCAATATGCAAATGACCTGATATGAGTCCTGTGTCCGGAGATGAGTCAAGCGGAAAGGAGCCCAGCACCGCCCCGCGTCCTCCGAATCTCCTGACGTCACAGAGCTGGAATCTCGCGATGCGCGAGCTAGCGCATGCGTAGTTCGTTCCCTGTGCTGATGCCAGTACAGGGAATGAACATGATACCGACACTGCGCATGCGCTAGCTCGCGCATCGCGAGATTTCGGCGCTCCAGCTCTGTGATGTCAGCCGGCAAGGAGGAGATTCGGAGGACGCGGGGCGGTGCTGGGCTCCTTGACGCTTGACTCATCTCCGGACGCAGGACTCATATCAGCTAATTTGCATATCACTCAAAACGGTTTTTTAACATAATAAAAGCGCAGAGAGCTATGGGACCTGGGTACTGCAGATGTGCTAGCGGCCATCTAGCAGCCCATGTCCTCAGCTCTATGCACAAAATCATGGTGACAGGTTCCCTTTAAATCCTTCTCTCTCCTCGTTCTAGAGATCGGAGGGGTTCCAGGACTAGACCCCCACCGATCAAAACCTTTGATATGTCACGATAACATATATCAAGTTTTTGCAGTGCTCAGTGACCCTTCAGAAATGTTTATAAACATGTGAGGGCAAAACAATGTGATTTTTACCAAATGGTGAAAGCTATAAAATGAAACTCGGCAGAACTAAATCCTTTAAATGGCGCCATTACAAAATACATGATATTTTCTTCTCTGGTAGCGCCCCCTGCTACAGCATCTCTCCTGCAAACGAAATTCTAATCAACCTTCTCCTGCATTCAATGGTAAACCGACGTGATCAGTCTCTGCTCCCTCCCTCCTCTCAGTGCCAGTGCAGTGATTTCAGGTGAAGTGGCCCCGGCACCTTCATTCCTTAAACCCTAGTACTAAATTCCTAGAAATATACAGTATAGTTATCTATCTAAAAAGTGGAGGACATTTCATGGAATCACTGGGGCTGTATGTGAGGGACAACTGTCTATGTAGGGGAGGAAGACAGAAGAAGGGGTTAAGAAAAGCTGACTGCAATGCGCTCCGGCCAAATACAGGGGCTTAATGGTCACATAGGACAAGTTGATGCCCCATCTACATAAACTGAAGAGAGCAGAGCTGCAGAGGGATGAGGAAAGAACCTAAAAAGGGTGAAAATTACTCTAGAAAACAGCATTTTTGCATTGACTGATTGTAGTGATATAGTTAAAATAATGGGGGGGTTTATATACAAATACACACACAGTGGATATATAAAGTCTACACACCCCTGTTAAAATGTCAGGTTTTTGTGCTGTAAAAAATGAGACAAAGATAAATCATTTCAGAACTTTTTCCACCTTTAATGTGACCTATAAACTGTACAACTCAATTGAAAAACAAACTGAAATCTTTTAGGTTGAGGGACGAAGAAAAAACAAAAATAAAATAATGTGGTTGCATAAGTGTGCACACCCTCTAATAACTGAGGATGTAGCTGTGTTCAGAATTAAGCAATCACATTCAAAATCCTGTTAAATAGGAGTCAGCATACACCTGCCATCATTTAAAGTGCCTCTGATTAACCCCAAATAAAGTTCAGCTGCTCTAGTTGGTCTTTCCTGAAATTTTCTTAGTCGCATCCCACAGCAAAAGCCATGGTCCACAGAGAGCTTCCAAAGCATCAGAGGGATCTCATTGTTAAAAGGTATCAGTCAGGATTAGATCTACCATGGAACACAGTGAAGACAGTCATCATCAAGTGGAGAAAATATGGCACAACAGTGACATTACCAAGAACTGGACGTCCCTCCAAAATTGATGAAAAGATGAGAAGAAAACTGGTCTGGGAGGCGACCAAGAGGCCTACAGCAACATTAAAGGAGCTGCAGGAATATCTGGCAAGTACTGGCTGTGTGGTCCATGTGACAACAATCTCCCGTATTCTTCATATGTCTGGGCTATGGGGTAGAGGGCAAGACGAAAGCCTTTTCTTACAAAGAAAAACATCCAAGCCAGGCTACATTTCTGAAGTCTCCCAAAAGCATGTGGGAAAAGGTGTTATGGTCTGATGAAACCAAAGGTTGAACTTTTTGGCCATAATTCCAAAAGATATGTTTGGTGCCAAAAACAACACTGCACATCACCAAAAGAACACCATCCCCACAGTGAAGCATGGTGGTGGCAGCATTATGCTAGAGGGAATTATGAACAGTTCCAAATACCAGTCAATATTGGCACAAAACCTTCAGGCTTCTGCTAGAAAGCTGAACATGAAGAGGAACTTCATCTTTCAGCATGACAACGACCCAAAGCATACATCCAAATCAACAAAGGAATGGCTTCACCAGAAGAAGATTAAAGTTTTGGAATGGCCCAGCCAGAGCCCAGACCTGAATCCGATTGAAAATCTGTGGGGTGATCTGAAGAGGGCTGTGCCCAGGAGATGCCCTCGCAATCTGACACATTTGGAGTGTTTTTGCAAAGAAGAGTGGGCAAATCTTGCAAAGTCAAAATGTGCCATGCTGATATCCTCATACCCAAAAAGACTGAGTGCTGTAATAAAATCAAAAGGTGCTTCAACACTTATGCAACCATATTACTTTTTCTTCCCTCTACCTAAAAGATTTCAGTTTGTTTTTCAATTGAGTTGTACAGTTTATAGGTCACATTAAAGGTGGAACAAGTTCTGAAATGATTTATCTTTGTCTCATTTTTTACAGCACAGAAACCTGACATTTTAACAGGGGTGTGTAGACTTTTTATATCATAAATATAAATAATATTTATTTTTTTATTCTTCTTTTTTAATTTTGTTTTAATTCAAGTGCATCAAATCATGGGAAGAAGTCCCTGTAATATTAGCCCAAAAGGCATACAAATATTGTGCTGTTTGGATACTTGCAGCCAAGACAGGAAAACGGTGATGGTGATGACTGACCAGCGGTGTGCATCAGCCACACTGCAATCAAGCCTTTCGGCAAAAGTTGTATTGGGCCCATTTACTGACCAAACTGTGACTGGAAGGTCACTCTTAACCTCCAGCGGGTGAACGAAACCCTATAGATAAGGCTGACATACATGTGGGGAACAGCACGCCAAATGTACAGCTTAAATACCTCCTGCAAATGACTTATAGGCAAGCTGTCAGTTAATGGTAAGGGGGGCAGGAGGTCTAAAGCTTGTGTGCCCTTTGCTGTGATAACCGAGCTGATATGTCACAGTGAAATACTGCTAATAGGACAGCATGCTATAGTCACAGGTCAGCATTAATGTAGTTATGTCCTGTGACAACTCATCCACATTCGAGCAACAGAAGCGCTTTTTAAGCTCTCCATTTTGGGCTTCCGTGTGGACTACTTAACAGGCTCCTTGTTCTCCTCTTATGTATTAATAATTAAACATAGCGGTAGGCATCTGGAGGACTTCTGATTTTCATGTGATTTATTGAATAATGGTCAGCCAGCAGAAGGATTTGCCAAGAGAAGTGGTAGAGGAGTTGTGGGAAGTCAGATACAGGAGTCTGGCAGAAGGAGTCTGAATAAATCTGAAGCTGACGTCAAACGTGACCACCAGTTGTGGCTTCAGAAAGGACCGAGGCTTTGAAGCTGCTGTCTTCTGGAAAGGACTCCTGCACTGTTATGTAAAGATCCAGTTTTTGAGTTAATAAATTGCCAGATCTTGGCGTCTCCTGAATGACAGGCTACAACGGACAGAGGCCATCAATCTTATGCGATTGTGATCACATAGTCCTATCTATGGTCAATTCTAAATTTTGTGAAAAGAAAACTAAAAATACCTGCGGTATAATAAACAGCAATTTTCTTAGTAAAACATAATTCCATTTCATAAAAGAAATTAGGCTGTGTTAATATAGACACTGTGGTCGGTTCCATCGGGGCTCCGGTGCTTTTGTCGGACCGCATTATAAGTCAAGGATTTGTTGGAATCCATTTGAAAACAGATGAATAAGACCGGTCATAGTCCTAGTAAAAACAGGAAGGAAAGGGCACGTAAAGCCTACAGCCTGCCCCTGTGGCCGAAACGGGACCTGAGGACAGCACACCCTGGTGTATAGGCACAAAGCTCCTCTTCTTCAAGGGGTTGTCCCATGATTGATATAAAAAGGGAAAAATCTGACATCATATAGTAGTACATGACAATCTCTTTCTAATAAAGCTAGAACCAGCCCTGTACCTCACATGGGTCCAGAGATCTCCACATTCACTGCTCCAATTCCACTGCTAGATTATCTTCAGCCTGGCAGCTCAGTGGGCATGTCCTTTCTGCTGCAGATCTTTCCCTGTAACTGCCACAGCTGCTAACAGAACATATGGCTGGTGGCAGTTGAAGATTTAAACTGAGTGTGTGCGACCCCCTCAGTGAGGTGGACAAAAAAAAGGAAAAGAACAAACAGCAGGTGGCGCTCTGGACTGATTAGACAGGTGACATCAAGCTTATACCACTATCTCTCTTCTTCTATACTATTTCTTCAGTGTCACCCCACGATTCATAAGTGTCATTTTTTGCATCATCAATAGGTCAAGTACATGAATCGTCTTGGAGGACTCTTGGATGGTCCCCACTACTAGGATTATTCCTTTACCATTTGTGTAACCCTAACACCATTTAGGAGGTGGGGGTTGATGTAGAATGAGTGGACATGGTCTGATGGTACAGCACTACATTGGGAGCATTTGGGCTTCTACTCATACAGTGGGGAAAATAAGTATTTGATACACTGACGATTTTGCAAGTTTTCCAACCTACAAAGAATGGAGAAGTCTGTAATATTCATCATAGGTACACTGTAACTGTGAGAGACAGAATCTAAAAACAAAATCCAGAAAATCACATTGTAGGATTTTTAAATAATTAATTAGCATTTTATTGCATGAAATAAGTATTTGATCACCTACCAACCAGCGAGAATTCTGGCTCTCACAGACCTGTTAGTTTTTCTTTAAGAAGCCCTCCTACTCTGCACTCATTACCTGTATTAATTGCACCTGTTTGAACTCATTAACTGTATAAAAGACACCTGTCAATCACACTCCAACCTCTCCACCATGGCCAAGACCAAAGAGCTGTCTAAGGACACCAGGGACAAAATTGTAGACCTGCACAAGGCTGGAATGGGCTACAGGACAATAGGCAAGAAGGTTGGTGAGAAGGCAACAACTGTTGGAGCAATTATTAGAAAATGGAAGAAACACAAGATGACTGTCAATCTTCCTCGGTCTGGGGCTCCATGCAACATCTCGCCTCGTGGGGTAAGGATGATTCTGAGAAAGGGCAGGAATCAGCCCAGAACTACACATCAGGACCTGGTCAATGACCTGAAGAGAGCTGGGACTAAAGTCTCAAAGATTATGGTTAGTAACACACTACGCCGTCATGGATTAAAATCCTGCAGGGCACGCAAGGTCCCCCTGCTCACGCCAGCACATGTCCAGGCCCGTTTGAAGTTCACCAATGACCATCTGGATGGTCCAGAGGAGACATGGGAGAAGGTCATGTGGTCAGATGAGAACAAAATATAACTTTTTGGTATTAACTCCACTCGCCGTGTTTGGAGGAAGAAGAAGGATGAGTACAACCCCAAGAACACCATCTCAACCATGAAGCATAGGGGTGGAAACATCATACTTTGGGGGTGCTTTACTGCAAAGGGGACAGGACAACTACACCATATTTAAGGGAGGATGGATGGGGCCATGTATTGCGAGATTTTGGCCAACAACCTCCTTCCCTCAGTAAGAACATTGAGAATGGGTTGTGGCTGGGTCTTCCAGCATGACTATGACCAGAAACACACAGCCAGGGCAACTAAGGAGTGGCTCCGTAAGAAGCATTTCAAGTTCCTGGAGTGGCCTAGCCAATCTCCAGACCTGAACCCAATCAAAAATCTTTGGAAGGAGCTAAAACTCAATGTAGCCCAGAGACAGCCCTGAAACCTGAAAGATCTGGAGAAGATCTATAGAAGGAGTGGGCCAAAATCCCTGTTGCAGTGTGTGCAAACTTGGTCAAGAACTACAGGAAACGTCTGACCTCTGTAATTGCAAACAAAGGTTTCTATACCAAATATTAAGTTCTGTTTTTATATTCTATCAAATACTTATTTCATGCAATAACATGCAAATGAATTATTTAAAAATCATACAATGTGATTTTCTGGATATTTTTTTACATTCTGTCTCTCACAGTTGAAGTGTACCTTTGATAAAAATTACAGACCTCTCCATTCTTTGTAGGTGGGAAAACTTGTAAAAACGCCAGTGTATCAAATACTTATTTCCCCCACTGTATGTAGGTTGAGCTCATTTACTGACCCTTTGCAATCCCCTGAAGAAAGAGACGGGAAAAGAACATTTTACTTTTCCCTTTCTTTTAGGGGATGGATGTGAAAAAGGATCAAAGACCAGGGGTGGCCAAGCAGCAGATTCGGCAGACCTCGCACCAAGGGCCACTAAATCTCAATGTTTGGAAACCAAGCCATGTTCTTTGCTGGTTTCGGCAAACTGCTTCCTCGTAGGCGGGTTCTCCAGAGTGCCTGTCAGCAGCAGTCAGAGTGGTGGAGCCATGTGTGAGGAGGCATGGCTGTAGAGCATGTGCAAGAATCAACCAACCGAGTCTTGCTATCACTGCTATAGGAGAACTGGTGAATCGAGAGGTTTACTGGGACTTAAAGGGGTTGGCCACCCCCCCAAAAATCCAAAGTGCCCCAGACAATAGCCAAAACCATGAAGTATTTCTATCATGTGACATGTGCCGGCTATATGTCATTTTCTAACCTGTTCACCAGGACATGTTCCCCTGAGGAGCTCCTCAGACCGGCGGCTGTGTGGGAGGAGCAGCGGCAAAGTGAAAGTAAAAATCCCAGCATGCATTGCAGCAAGTCTCCTCAGAGGAGCGGTCACATGACATCCCCGCCCACCTGTGTTTCCATAGAGACAAGAGCCCCTCAGATAATATCAATAACTCAGTCAGCAGTGAATAACTGCTGTACAGACATGGCAATAGGCAGTACAACTGCTGTACAGACATGGCAATAGGCAGTACAACTGCTGTACAGACATGGCAATAGGCAGTCCGCCCCAGTCCCAGCAGCACACAGGAATATGATGCTAATGTATTATACATATGTTACTGGGGGGGAGGGAGGGGGCCCTCTTTATAAACTTGCTGTAGGGCCCGGTCATTTCTAGTTGCACCATTGGATGGAAACCATGAACAGAATGAATAGAGGGGGAGATTTATCATTTCTCTTGTTTCTGAAAAGTGGCGTTAAAAAGTTGCAAACTATGTGTTTGCGTAATTTTAACTGTGCCTTTAAAAAAAAAAAAGAAAAAAAAAGGCTGTGACAATGGCAGGGAGGGGCGTGACCAGTCGCCCCAACAAATTTATGTTAATTTTCGCAGTTTTCTGACTCAAATGAAGCCAGAAATCCACGGCAGCTCTGAGCGGTCATAGATTTCTGTTTAGGTGCACGGACGGCCATAGGAGGGCGCTGTTGAGCGGGGGGACAGAACTTTGTTCCGATGAATACATTTGTACAAGTCGATCTGCTCACATAGAGGAGGAGCCTTCTGTCTGTCATCACACGACTAAGGCTACTTTCACACCAGCGTTAGCAGGGTCTGGCAGGCTGTTCCCATGTTGGATCCGTGCTAACGCTAGCCCACGAGTGCCGCCGGAGGTCCGCTCCAGCCCCATTCACATTCACTGATGCCCAGCACTCTGCGTTTTTTTTGTCCAGCTGCCTCTCGGCATGTTTGCTGTGCTGCGGCTGCATCTCCAACCTGTCCCCATTAAAGTGAATAGGGCCGGAGAGGACTTCCACATCTATCACTGACCTCAGCCATACTGACAGCTCACAAGGGGTTAAAGCTCCTGAACTGTTGGTCTGGCTGTAATATGTCTGTGATAAGGACACAGAGGAGAGGGGCCATAAACAGGACCGACACTGGGATTGCTCACAGTTTGTGGTCCACAGCACTTCCCTGGCTCTGCTACAGCCTCACATGTTGGCGGGATCCTATCAGTACAGGGGAAACAGAGGGGGCAGAGCCTGCAGTCAGATCAAACATCACAGCTTCCCCTCAGTCTCCCTTCCTCCTGCAAAAGCTTCTTTATTTCAGCTTTTAACAAGTGCCCCTGCTAAGCCCCTGTCAGCCCTGCACAGCTAGGAGTGCCAGTCACAGAAGGAGAGCACCTCTGATACAATCAGGGTGCTTTATGACCCAGACAGCAGCACACTCCTTCAGGCATGGATGAGGTAGCTCATCCATGGCAGGTGCAGGGATGGACCAGACAGGCAGCTGTGAGAGCAGGACAGGAGGGGGCGTGGTGAGAGCAGGACAGGAGGGGGCGTGGTGAGAGCAGGACAGGAGGGGACGTGGTGAGAGCAGGACAGGAGGGGGCGTGGTGAGAGCAGGACAGGAGGGGGCGTGGTGAGAGCAGGACAGGAGGGGGCGTGATGAGAGCAGGACAGGAGGGGGCGTGGTGAGAGCAGGGCAGGAGGGGGCGTGATGAGAGCAGGACAGGAGGGGGCGTGGTGAGAGCAGGGCAGGAGGGGGCGTGGTGAGAGCAGGGCAGGAGGGGGCGTGGTGAGAGCAGGGCAGGAGGGGGCGTGGTGAGAGCAGGGCAGGAGGGGGCGTGGTGAGAGCAGGACAGGAGGGGGCGTGGTGAGAGCAGGACAGGAGGGGGCGTGGTGAGAGCAGGACAGGAGGGGGCGTGGTGAGAGCAGGGCAGGAGGGGGCGTGGTGAGAGCAGGCCAGGAGGGGGCGTGGTGAGAGCAGGCCAGGAGGGGGCGTGGTGAGAGCAGGGCAGGAGGGGGCGTGGTGAGAGCAGGGCAGGAGGGGGCGTGGTGAGAGCAGGGCAGGAGGGGGCGTGGTGAGAGCAGGACAGGAGGGGGCGTGGTGAGAGCAGGACAGGAGGGGGCGTGGTGAGGGCAGGAGGGGGCGTGGTGAGAGCAGGACAGGAGGGGGCGTAGGACAGGAGGGGGCGTGGTGAGAGCAGGGCAGGAGGGGGCGTGGTGAGAGCAGGGCAGGAGGGGGCGTGGTGAGAGCAGGGCAGGAGGGGGCGTGGTGAGAGCAGGGCAGGAGGGGGGGCGTGGTGAGAGCAGGACAGGAGGGGGCGTAGGACAGGAGGGGGCGTGGGGAGAGCAGGGCAGGAGGGGGCGTGGTGAGAGCAGGACAGGAGGGGGCGTAGGACAGGAGGGGGCGTGGTGAGAGCAGGACAGGAGGGGGCGTGGTGAGAGCAGGACAGGAGGGGGCGTGGTGAGAGCAGGACAGGAGGGGGCGTGGTAAGAGAAGGACAGGAGGGGGCGTGGTTAGAGCAGGACAGGAGGGGGCGTGGTGAGAGCAGGACAGGAGGGGGCGTGGTGAGAGCAGGACAGGAGGGGGTGTGGTGAGAGAAGGACAAGAGGGGGCGTGGTGAGAGAAGGACAGGAGGGGGCGTGGTGAGAGAAGGACAGGAGAGGGCGTGGTGAGAGCAGGAGGGGGCGTGGTGAGAGCAGGACAGGAGGGGGCGTGGTGAGAGCAGGACAGGAGGGGGCGTGGTGAGAGCAGGACAGGAGGGGGCGTGGTGAGAGCAGGACAGGAGGGGGCGTGGTGAGAGCAGGACAGGAGGGGGTGTGGCTGCAAATAGCAAGGAAACCAGGCAGATCTGCTGAAGAAGATATATTAGTAAGTGTAAGATCTCCCTACTTTCTTTATAGTTTTAAAAAGTGCTAACAGAGTGGCCAACCCCTTTAAATATTGATTACCTATCCTAAGTATGGGTTGTGAGGATCTTGTTGGTGGACTTCAACTCCTGGCACCAATCAGATGTTGGAAGAAGGCTCTTCCTCAGACCATGATGTCAAGTCCATGAGTCAGATGGCCTTTCTGCTGCTCAGTCCCAAGACTGAGCTGCAATACCATGCACAGCCACTGTACAATGTATGGCACTGTGCTTGGCATACTATGAAGAGAACACATTGCTTGGATGACCCTTCAAACAACTGATGGACAGTGATATCTGGATTCGGACCCCCACTAATCAGATATTGAAAACCACACAAAATGGCACATGTACTTGTCCTTGGTCCCTTGGTAGATCAACTAACTCCATAAAAAGTAGACATCACAATGAAAACGCTTAGCCATGCATATCAGATTTGGTGTTCAATTAATTTTTGGGAAACGATTCATTAATCTTCTTCCTTCATGCTACCTGCATTACCCTAGGAGGGTAAAATACACATTACATGCGAGATTAAGGAAATGAATTCATACCCACAATTTACACTGAATCCAAAGCCTATGAGATCATCTTATTTGGCCTGTAATCATTTTAATGGGGAGGTACAAGAAACATACCCTCAGCGGTGAGGATCTTGATAAACAGAGCCTTAATGGATTGCCGGGATTAGCTTAATGGAAGAATAACAACTTTCCAGTTACATTATTCGTCTCAATACCTGAGTGTTTCCCAAGGTTTGAGCTTATGAATGGACCCAGGTTCTGAAAATGAATGTTTACACTGCGTTTAATAGGAGACACATAATGCAGTGTTTTGTTACGTCCATAAGCTGTGCTTGATGCCAACGATGAAATTAACACTCTCCTGCCACCTCTTACAGGAAGGAGACGCTCGCAGAACATCCTGCATTTACTTCTGAAAACTATTCTGTACACTCCAGGATGCAAAGCTTACTAAGTAATTCAAGAGGCTAATGTACTAAGGTCCCACCCAAGACTGAGCTCTACTAGATGTGTAACATTTCTGGTAACAGTCTAGTAAATATATAAATTATATTATAAAATCTCTAATATATACATACACACATATATATTGGATGATCAGCCCCATTAAATTTGGCATACTACGATATTTTTCTTTTGTCTGCATGTTAAACAGCTACAGAGGTATCTGCATTTGTATTCCTATGTAAACGAGCAGATGGAGCACCAGGGGGTGAGGCTGAATGCTTGGAGCACTGCTTTGTAACACCCTGTGCTCTGCATGCTCCCTCTCCCCTTGATTGACAGGGCTAGACATCAGCATGCTGAGGGCAGAGTTGTGTCATAGCATGTACATATTATATACACCACTTACTATAGCCTTACCATAATGAGAAGAGTATATTTCTATCCTTAGAAAGCTAAAACATGTTACTGGTTTATTCACAGGCCCTATATATAATTATATAGACACCAGTAATACGTATTAGCTTTCTAAGCATGGAAAAAAACACAACTGCATGTAGAGATCTCAAGTTTGAATTTGAAAAGATTTTTTTCTTCAGATATTTTTTTTCCTAGTTAATAGCGTTGATCATGCTGACATGGCTCTTTAAAACTCTACATAGTGCCACTAGCTACATAATTTTACAATTGGGGGGTATGTGTAAAAATTCAGACATATGGAGTAAGGCCTCTTTTACACACTCAGTGTTTGATCAGTGATTTCCATCAGTGGCTGTGAGCCAAAGCCAAGTTAGGCCTCTTTCACACTTGCGTTGTTGGGACCCGGCATGCACTTCCGTTGCCGGAGGTGCCTGCCGGATCCGGAAAAACGCAAGTGTACTGAAAGCATTTGAAGACGGAGCCGTCTTCCAAATGCTTTCAGTGTTACTATGGCACCCAGGACGCTATTAAAGTCCTGGTTGCCATAGTAGGAGCGGGGAGCGGGGGAGCGGTATACTTACAGTCCGTGCGGCTCCCCGGGCGCTCCAGAATGACGTCAGAGCGCCCCATGCGCATGGATGACGTGATCCATGCGATCACGTGATCCATTCGCTTGGGGCGCCCTGACGTCACTCTGGAGCGCCCGGGGAGCCGCACGGACGGTAAGTACACTGCTCCCCCGCTCCCCACTACACTTACCATGGCTGCCAGGACTTTAGCGTCCCGGCAGCCATGGTAACCACTCTGAAAAAGCTAAATGTCGGCTCCGGCAATGCGCCGAAACGACGTTTAGCTTAAGGCCAGATCCGGATCAATGCTTTCCAATGGGCATTAATTCTGGATCCGGCCTTGCGGCAAGTGTTCCGGATTTTTGGCCGGAGCAAAAAGCGCAGCATGCTGCGGTATTTTCTCCGGCCAACAAACGTTCCGTACCGGAACTGAAGACATCCTGATGCATCCTGAACGGATTTCTCTCCATTCAGAATGCATTGGGATAATCCTGATCAGGATTCTTCCGGCATAGAGCCCCGACGACGGAACTCTATGCCGGAAGACAATAACGCAAGTGTGAAAGAGCCCTTAGGGTCCAAAACACCGAACAGGAGCAACTCTTTCCATTATACCTTATCTCTGTGTAGTCTTCACTCCTGGTTTTGGCTCACAATCACCGATCAAACACTGACTGTATGAAACCGCCTATGGCCCCTATTAGACCGCACGATTTTCGGGCCAATTATCAGGAACAAGCGTTCATAGGGATACTTGTTCCCAATAACTGGCTCGTATAATTGAGCAGTCGATCAGCTGATTAATGAGCAAATACTTGTTTCTCGGCTGATAAGCACCTTTCATTAGGATGAAAGACGCCCCAATATCGGCGGGACATCTCCCTCGGTAATTGAGGATGTGCTGACAATAAACAATAGAACAGAATAAGGGAGGAACAAATGGGGTAGCAATTGTTTCTCCCACATTCAGTCTGCATCGACTTTGTAATCTGGCCAGTGTGAACAAGCACTGATGGATGTGTTATCGTCCATTGGCATTGCCCGTACATCAGGGCTTTAACCAACTTACCAGCCCTATCTATAAACGGAGAAGAGTAAGATGAAGGACTATAACAGGCCACTCTAAAAAAGTTAGGTTTTAGGGCACACATAAAGCTGACGATGTTGGGAAATTATAGATATAATTGATGCCTATTGAGATACAATCATGTAGTTTACAAACTTGGGGCTCTATATAAGAATCTTAACCAAGGGATGACTACGTCCCTCCAGGTGGGTGCTTGATGTCACACCTCAACATCTTTACATCCACCACTGCAATCTCAGGGGTACTGCCCTGAGCACCCATCAGACTGCAGTCAACAGGGACCACAGCTAAGTAGTTTGTCACCAGATCAGGGACTTGAGAAGCAAAATGCAAACCTAAAATGTTCATTGACTACTTTCTCGTGCAGTCCTTAAAGGGGTTTCCCGGGAATTAATAAAATGAAAATACTTAGATATTACGTCTTTATAAATATATTCCCAAATACCTTGCATTAGTTATAATGGCTCGTTTTGTCTGGGGAGCAATTATTAGGAAAAAACAAAATGGCCGTCGTCCTATTAGTGCACACATAACCTGTCCTAATCACACAGGAGGACAAGTTACTTCACAACGCTGAGCTAAAGAGCTGCCTCATCCCCCTCTCTGCTCTGCTGGCCAGGGATTATGATCCTGAGTACAGTTTAATATGGGGATAAGCTGAATCTCTGTATAAATGGAGTTCATGAGGAGATGTGGCTAATGAGCAGCAGCACTTGTATGCAGTCTCCATTACCACAGTCCGTCCTGTCCATCCTCTCTGTACTTCATGTCTCCTCATGAACTCCATTCCTACAGAGATTCAGCTGAAGATCTTCTCATCTGTATTCTGGACCATAATCCCTGGCCAGCAGAGCAGAGAGGAGGATGAGGCAGCTCTTTACCTCAGTCTTGTGAAATAACTTGTCCTTCTGTGTGATCAGGACAGGCTTTGTGTGCACTAATAGGACAGAAGCCATTTTGTTCCTCCTAATTATTGCTCCATAGACAAAACGAGCCATTATAACTAATGAAAGGTATTTTGGAATATATTTAGAATAAAGTAATATTTAAGTATTTTCATTTTCTTAATTCCCAGAGAACCCCTTTAAAAAGGGGTTGTCTCACTGCAGAAAATTCCATTTATTTTGCAGCAGAAGTTAATACAAGGCACTTACTAATGTATTGTTATTATCCATATTGCTTTGTTTGCTGGCTTCATTCATTTTTCCATCACATTATACGCTGCTTGTTTCCATGGTTACGACCACCCTGCACTCCATCAGCATGATGTAGGAAAAAGCACTAGCCTATGTCGGTCCCGCGGTCCCGGCCACAAGAGAGGCTGACGCTTTTTCCTATAGTGTGCAAGCACGACCACCCCTAATGGATTGCAGGTGGTCATAACCATGGAAACGAGCAGTCTATAATGTGATGGAAAAATGAATCCAGCCAGCAAAGGAGACAATATGGACAATCACAATACATTAGTAAGTGCCTTGTAGTAACTTCCTCTCCATAATAAATGCTATTTGCTGAAGGGAGACAAAACCCTTTAATATGGAGTCTGCAGCCGGTTTTGTGGCTTGGAAATCCTTTCTTGAAGCTCGCCTCCCAAAACACCGGGGTAAGTCACGTAACACAAAGATTGCACAAGTTTTACAATTCTGTTCATTTTTGGAAATCTGTTGTAAACTGTAGGTTACTATGAGAATCAATGAGCACACTGATAATATAGATATGTTCCAATACCGTATCCATTGACAAAATCTTGGCTTCAGGGACAACGGTTATCCTTCTCAGAGATCACGGCTGAAAGCAGAAATCTCCAGCTAAAGAGTACATTAGCCCGTAACCTTTAAACCTCTCGGTGTAACAGCCCATCGCTCTTTGCGGAGAGTTGTCCATACTGCGCCGATCAATCATGGGCGCAGAGTACATACAGTCAACATTGGTAATTAGGGTTGACACTCTCTCCCTCCTTGCCCCTGCCTGTCAAGAAGACTGTTTAAAAATCTGACTTATGAGTCCATATTAGAGACCAGGGGAAGAGGCCTGGTTAATATCTTTATGTTGAAATCATCCATCCATTCCCCTCCGCTGGTGCCTGATAATTCCTATCCTCACTAGAGGCTGCAGATAACCACTGGCCCTGAGACAGGGGGGCTATAAATCAGCGGGAGTGCAGCTCCCATACATCCTGGGTTAATATCTGTTTAGAATAGCTCCGCTGGGAATGTAGGCTTGACACATTTGGAGTCACCTTAGAGAGTGAACAGGCTAAGCAGGCAGGGTTACTTAAGAACACGAAAGTAAGCGCAAGAAAGGCGCATTTGTCAAACATATGATCTTATAAATGGCGTCTTCTCTGACCAGGCTCGGATCGGTGGGCTCTGACCGCTGGGACCCCATAATGGCTAGAATAACGGGGGAGCAATGTTACCAATCAATGGCAGCGTGGTTGGTCGTGGATGGAAGGGGGGGGGTTGGAGAGGGCTGCAGCTTCTACTTTCTCTTTCGCTAGACTGGTGCGTACTGGTCCCAGCGGGTGTATGGAGAATGATTTACAGGAATTGCGCCACGGAATAGGACGCAAATTAGCTCGTATCAACCAAACCAGAGACTCCTGCAAAAGGAACAGTGGCAGATGGGGCGCTCTTCATTTGCATTCTTTTCCAATAGGATTAATAAGTGTTTTGATGCTTTGCGTTGCCAAACAGATGGACGGCAGTTTGCGGTGTACTGCAGTCATGTTTAAGGGAATTTATCAAGTGCAGTGCTCCAAAAACGTGGCATCAAAAAGTTGCACTTTTTGTGCAAGCACACAACAATTTGTGCCTTTTTGTGTTTTTAGGTCGTGCTGGTCACACCTGATAAAGTGGGTGTGAAGAAGCAGGAGGGGGGCAAGACCTCCTGCAGCCACATTTACTCAAGCATATGTCCTCTCATAGCGGGTGTGCTCCTCTTAATTCAGTTTGGAACTTCTTACTGTACAACATATTTTTTTTTTATTAAAGAGGTTTTTTCGAGATTTTTATACCGATGACCTATCCTATGGATTGGTCTTTAGTATCTGATCAGTGGGGGTCGGTCCGACACCTGAGACCCCAGCCGATCCGCCGTTGGAGAAGTCACCGGAGCTCGCAGTAGTGCTGCGTCCTTCTAAAAGCTTTTCCTAGGCTGTGTGACGTCACATTCATGGGTCACATGGTGCTGAGCACAATACCAAGAACAGTCGGTATTCAATGTACGGTACTGTGCATGGTCCGCACAGAGAAGGCAGCAGGGCTCGCAGGTGTTGGACCCCTCCAATCACATACTGTTGACCTATACTGAGGACAACCCCTGTATAGGGGTATTCCGAGACTTTAATACCGATGGCCGATCCTCTAGATCGGTTATCAGTATCTGATCAGTGGGGGTCCGACACCCGGGACCCCCGCCAATCAGCTGTTTGAGAAGGCAGCAGATCTCACAGCTTTGCCTAGGCCATGTGACATCACGTTCATCTGTCACATGGCCTAGGCATAGTTCAGCCCCATTGACCTGAATGGCACCGAGCTTCGAAACCAAATACTGACGCTGCACAATGTACGGCACTGGGCTCGGTGAGCTGAGAGAAAGCTGTGGTGCTACTTTGAGAGTTGATGCCTTCCAAACATCTAATCGGCACGGGTCCTGGGTGTCAGACCACCACCTATCAGATACTGATGACCTATCCCTTTAAGAGTGGTGTATAAAACACTAACCTTAATAAATTCACCCCTTTGTTCTTCCGGACGGCATGTGTCCCAGGAGGCCTGTGAGGCTGTCTCCAGTCGAGCTAGCACTCTGCTATATTCTGAGGTCCTACAGCAGTGATGGAGATAGCCGTGCATGCGCAGCATCTTCTCCATTCACAGCGGATAACAGCGAATCCCAGAGGTTGGACTCACACCTATCAGACATTTATGGCATATCCTATCAATACGCTCTTATTGTCCAAATGGCCTATCCTTCGAACAGACCGACAACTGAATATCTCATTATGTATCATGGCAGTATAGACGAATAATTAATAAAAAGAAGTATGGCATTTGATCCAAAGAACATTTCTTACAGACTTTAAGTTGAGACCTTGAGTCTTTGAAGTTACCTGTAGCTTCATGTGGATGTAAAGGCACACATACGTACATAAATTGTGTCGTGTCCAGGTTGCACTTACTTTTATTGCCTACAAGCGCTACAAACGGCGGTGTTTCTGATTCTTCATTCACTTTCTTGACCATGGAAAACCAGTCTTCTAGATTCTCAAAGCTCTGATAGTTGGTGATATCATAGACCAAGAGGACTCCCTGAAAGAGATTGAATTGAGTGCTATTATGCATCGTTACCCACACAATAAGCAAGAACTAGGAGAACTACAAAATCTGATCATTCTGCAACCATGAGACGACATCATGGTCTTACAGTAGATGACAAGATAGCTTTGGCCAGAAGGTTTAGATCCTGTGACAAGCGTTAATATTCGGCAAGCATTACCAGGATTAACGGAGGTTATCTATAGGTGGCCCAAGCAGTAACAAAGACATGCTAAGTAGAAGATAATCGTTTCAGCACAGATAAGAAGACAACTGCAAAGTAACCACAGAATTCAAGGAGACTTGGGGGATCTGAGGAGAAATAGTCCATAATTCTGAAGACAAGAGGCTATTCGGTAGGAGGCGAGTCACCAAGCAGATGGACAACAAATAGTCAATGCCAATTTTATAAGAAAAAAACTAAAAGGAGCTAAAACAGAGAAGTATGCCTCATTTAACAACATTGGACCACCGATGATAAAGAGGAGAAGGAACTTTTCAGATGTCTTCATAGAGAGACAGAAAAACCTTGCAAAATTAGACTTGACCCTAGATCGGTCCCTCTCATCCAGTAACTTGCTGTATCTAGAGTCCCAGATTCCTTCATAATTATGAGAGGTCCATACATATAAGCGGAAATTTGGCGAGGCCTGACGATTTCGGTGGGATCAATCAACAATCTCAGGTGTATGGGGTGTCCTGACTCTCCTTTGGCAGCAGATGTTGGGAAAGGATCAGGCGTGTTGCGTTTCCCAGCTGTGTATGGAGGAGTCAGGGCACGGCTTTTAGCCATAGAGGCGTTCGGCCCAAAGCTATCTACGGCGAACATGCACCTATACAAGTGTGAAAGAAGTGAAAGCCGGCCGTGCCCATGAGATGTTCGCCTGCTGCCCACTGGCCGTTATGCACATAGGGCCTCATTCACACAAACGATACGGATTGTGTCAGGGTGCGTTCGGTGAAACTCGCACCATTTCTCAATACAGTTCAATCAGTTTTGTGTGTAACTGCGTTCAGCGTTTGTTTTTTCCGCGCGGGTGCGATCAGTTTTGATGCGTTTTTCATGCGCATGAAAAAAAAAAAAAGAATATTTACAAACAACATCTCCTAGCAACCATCAGTGAAAGCGTTGCATCCGGGTGCGATGTGTTTTTCACTGAAGCCCCATTCACGAAAAACGCAGAATATAGAACCTGCTGGGGTTCTGATGATGTGCACAGACCCACTGACATGAACGGGTCAGGATTCAGGGCCGTGCTATGTGTTCCCGCGCAGAAAACTCGCTCAGGTGAAAGAGGCCTAAGACAAACAGCAAATGTTACTCAAATAACCCGGATCTGCTGAAATTTAAAATACCGGATCCTTTCCTCCCGCCAACCCGTGCCATTGGAAGGGGGGAATCCAGACATCCCCGTAGACAGTTGGTCAGTCCTGCCCAAATCAGCAGGTTCGTCCCACGTTCAGCTAATAAGTATGGTTACTTATGGCCAGCTTAAAGGGGGTCTGTCAGGGTCTTTCTGCTTACTAAACTAAATCCAGCGTTGGTTATACCGAAGTCCAAACTCTGAAGTTGGATCCAATATGCAAATGAGTTGTCAAGTGTCCAGGGCAGGACCGGCTCCAGGATCATGTGGGCCCTTGGGCGATAAATCTCAGTGGGCCCCATTGTGGCATTTCTTTACATTTACATGTCCCCCTGTGGCTCCCACACTGTATAATGACCCCCAATAATCCTTCACATAGTATAATGACCCGCCCAATGCCCCCCCACACACAGTATAATGACCCCCAGTGGCCCCCTACACAGTATAATGACCCCACAGTGACCCTCCATTCAGAATAATGACCCCACAGTCACCCCCCATTCAGAATAATGACCCCTCACACTGGGGGTCATTATACTGTATGGAGGGGGCACTGGGGGGTCATTATACTAAATGGGTGGCACTGGGGGTCATTATACTGTGTAAGGGGCCCTCACAGTGTAATGACCCCCCAGTGGCCCCTCACATACCTATCATAGCTGGAGCGCAGGAGAGCCGGCGCTCCTGTCATTCACTAACCGCAGCTCATCTCCCTGCGCTCCTTCTCTCCTCCGGCCCGGCACAGCAGTGAGACACACGTCATGACGTCACCTCTGGGCCGGGCCTGGAGGAGAGAAGGAGCTGTGCAGTGATGTAGCTAGAACTGACTGGGCCCCACAGAAATGTTTTATAATCCCCCCCCCCCTTCCCCAGTGGGTTCACATCACATTTTTGTATCCTGCTGCGGTTTTATTCCGCTACCCAGCAATGGAATTAGTTTCACAGGCAGAATGGTGCTGTCAGACTCCCTTTAAGGGCCCGTTCAGACGCGGTTGTTCAGTTTGGATGCTGCAGACCCGCCCGCGGCTTAGCTCAACTGAATGGTGCTAAATCGCGAGGGGACACCCATGGCAGCTTCAAGAAGTGGCTGTCCACACACAGCGTCAAGAAGGGACATGCCAATTCCTGGTGCGGTCGTGGCTTTAAACCACCAGCCCACAAAACTGCAGCACTGCCTCTGATGGAAAACAAAATGGAATACTGGCGGGTGAGCAAAAACGCCGCAATGTGAACAGGCCATTACACCCTGGGGATTACCAAAATGCTTGGGAAACAATTGCTGTAGCGCGTAAGGAAACAACTTACATGACTTAGGGCGAAAATGTAAAACCTCATCACTGTATTATACTACTACTACTATTATATACAGTATAATTATTTATATTATACAGTTTTTTTTTTTTCCTAGTTATTCTCTCTGGTTCACCCCATACAACAACTGGATTGAGTTAGGGAAAAAACTAAAATTCATTAATCAAATGGAAAACTAAAAGGTTCATTTTATAGTCAATAAAAGAAAAGTAGGCCTTTTTTTTAGTTTAAAACATAGAAATATTCATCCTACCCGGCACACTACACAGATTTACATTTCATTCAATGTTAGTCTGCCGCCCGGCGAGGGACGGGACACGCCGCAGAGCACGCAGGTTTTATAATTAATGAGTAGCACGATAGGGAAGTTCATTTGGAAAGTAATTAATTCCCCAAATATTCAAACTGAATGGTCTTATTCACAGAGGCAGAGGGGGTCTGCCGGGGAAAGTCCATAAAATCAGGACATTCTTCCAAGATCTTGGCCAAATTCAATTTATTTACATTTCACCCAAAGGCTGTGGCAATCCTTTCTATAAAAGGGGGCAGATGTAAGGACGAAGCACGGGCAGGGATTGACCGGACCACTAGAACTCGAGCAGGAATTTATGAAATAAAAAATAAAAAATAAAAAAGGTTTCACCTTGGGATTAAGGGTTCATTCACATGACGGCCGTTTTCAGAACCATTACAGTCTATGGGGCTATTCACATGGTGTTTTTTTTGTTTTGTTTTTAAATGTCCTATTTTGGTCAGATGGACACCATGTTTTTAACGGCCGTTTAGACAAAAGTGCACCCATCTAATGGCCATTAAAAACGAGTATATGAGTGACACAAAAGGCAGCGAGTTAACCACTTCACATCTGGGCCATTTGCCCCTTTCCTGACCAGGCCTAATTTTGCAAATCTGACATATCTCACTTTACGTGGTAATAACTTTGGAACACTTTTACTTATCCAAACCAGTCAGACAGGGCTCCAGATGGCGACCAAAACGGTCGCCAGTGCGACTTAGAATTTACAAATGGCGACAAGACTTTTTAGTCTTGTCGCCATTTGCGACCAGACCCGCCGCCGCAGCTCTGCAGTTGAATACAGCGGCGGGGCACAGGAGCTGATAGTTCTCTGCCCCGCCGCCGATGTTCTTCACAGCAGCACAGTGGAGGAGTCTCTCCCTCCCCCCTGTGCTGCTGCTGCCGCCGCCGATAAGAAGAGAGACAGGAGGAGGAGGGGAGGGGCTGTGGCCACTGCGCCACCAATGAAGATAACTGACCTGTTAATACAAATACAGGAGGCGGGTGCCAGAATCAAATAGCCGGCACCCGACCTCTATGACAGGAAGCTGCGATCAGCGGCAGATGGCAGTTAACCCTTCAGGTGCGGTACTTGAGGGGTTAACTGCAACGGATCGCAGCTCCCTGTCATAGAGGTCGGGTGACTGCTATTTGATTCCGGCACCCGCCTCCTGTATTTGTATTAACAGGTCAGTAATCTTCATTGGTGGCACAGGGAGCTGCCGATCTCCTGTCCTTTCTTCAGGACCTGTCAAAGGACCTGTGGTGACGTCACTGAGCTCATCACATGGTCCATTACCATGGTGATGGATCATGTGATTGTACCATGTGATGAGCACAGTGACGTCACCACAGGTCCTTTGACAGGTTCTAAAGAAAGAACAGGAGACCGGCAGCTACGTGATCAATTGGAGGAGGTGAGTTAATTATTATTTTTTTAACCCTCAATTGACCTTTTACTAAGCATTCAGTATTAAAGAATGCTATTATTTTCCCTTATAACCATGTTATAAGGGAAAATAACACAGTGAATAGACTTTCATCCTAGCAACCATGCGTGAAAATCGCACCGCATCCGCACTTGCTTGCGGATGCTTGCAATTTTCACGCAGCCCCATTAACAACAGAGAGCATGCTGCGATTTTCACGCAACGCACAAGTGATGCGTGAATATCGCAGCTCATGTGCACAGCCCCATAGAAATGAATAGGTCCAGATTCAGTGCGGGTGTAATGCGTTCACCTCACGCATTGCACCCGCGCAGAAATCTCGCCCATGTGAAAGGGGCCTAAGGTTGAATAGGACAAGGGTTCCAGCCCCTAAGGGGGCTAATAGTAAGTTAAAAAAAACAAAAAAAAACACTAAGGCTACTTAGTTTTTTTGCGTGGTATTGAGTATCGCAATACTTTTTTATGGTGACGAAAGCGAATCAAAAGTTTGGTATCGAAACAACCCTACGCTGATCTGATTGGCGTAGCGTTGTCACATAGAAACATAGAAACATAGAATGTGTCGGCAGATAAGAACCATTTGGCCCATCTAGTCTGCCCAATATACTGAGTACTATGGATAGCCCCGGCCCTATCTTATATGAAGGATGGCCTTATGCCTATCCCATGCATGCTTAAACCCCTTCACTGTATTTGCAGCTACCACTTCTGCAGGAAGGCTATTCCATGCATCCACTACTCTCTCAGTAAAGTAATACTTCCTTATATTACCTTTAAACCTTTGCCCCTCTAATTTAAAACTGTGTCCTCTTATGGTAGTTTTTCTTCTTTTAAATATGCTCTCTTCCTTTACGATACCCAAATTTTGATTTGGTTTCGATTTGGCGACTAAAAATTTAATTTGGCTCCTAAATTTTTCAGTTCAGGAGCCAATGGCTACTAGGTATTTTTTTTTGTCTGGAGCACTGTTCAGAGACTGTTTTCTCGTGACACATTGTACTTCATGATAGTCGTAATTTTCTAAATTTCTATTTCTCTTCTTTTAAAACAGAAAGCGATTCCTCATAAAATATTTATTACTTAACATTCCCCATATGTCTACATTATGTTGGCATCATTTTGGTAATTTTTTTAGGACGTTAGAAGGCTTATAATTTTAGAAGCAATTCTTAAAAATTTTTGAAAATTGCCAAAACACACTTTTTAAGGACCAGTTCAGGTCTGAAGTCACTTTGTGGGGGCTTACATAGTGGATACCCCCATAAATGACCCCTTTGTAGAAACTACACCCCTCAAGTTACTTAAAACTGATTTTACAAACTTTGTTAACCCTTTAGGCCACAGGTGTCAAACACAAGGCCCGCCAGACCTCGTCATGTGGCCCACGCAGCGAGCGAGCTGGTGGCGGCGGCTGGGCACAGGGAGATGAGCGCTTCCATTGTGGAAGCGCTCATCTCCAGTCATCTGTATCGCCGTCCTCAGGACAGCGATACAGATGCCTGCCTGTGCTACGGTAGGGGAGGGAGAGGCGTGTCCCTTTCCCTTCCTCTGATAGGCTGCAGGCACTAGGCCGGCAGCCTATCAGAGGACGGCGCAGGCGGCGCGATGACGTCATCGCGCTGCCTGAGCCATACAGCGTGGGACACAGGCCAGAAGAGGCCTGCATCGCATCACTGACATGGAGGTAAGTATGTGTTTTATTTTTTATTATGTACAATACTTTTACTGGCGGGGGCTGTTATTACTGGCAAAGGGGGGGCTGTTATTACTGGCAAAGGGGGGGCTGTTATTACTGGCAAAGGGGGGGCTGTTATTACTGGCACAGAGGGGCTGTTATTACTGACACAGAGGGGCTGTTATTACTGACACAGAGGGGCTGTTATTACTGGGGGCTGTTATTACTGGCACAGAGGGGCTGTTATTACTGGGGGCTGTTATTACTGACACAGAGGGGCTCTTATTACTGGGGGCTGTTATTACTGACACAGAGGGGCTGTTATTACTGGGGGCTGTTATTACTGGCACAGAGGGGCTCTTATTACTGGGGGCTGTTATTACTGGCACAGAGGAGCTCTTATTACTGGGGTCTGTTATTACTGGCACAGAGGGGCTCTTATTACTGGGGGCTGTTATTACTGGCACAGAGGGGCTGTTATTACTGGGGGCTGTTATTACTGGGGGCTGTTATTTCTGGCACAGGGGGGCTGCTATTACTGGCATAGGGGGCTATTATTACTGGCACAGGGGGGGCTGTTAATACCGGCACATGATTGGGGGCACTATAGGGGCATCTACTGAGGCCACAAAGAAGGGGTATTTTATATGGGCTCTCTGTACAGTACAATTTTATACTGGGACACATGGTGGGTATTATGGGGAAGGGGGGAGAGGATTACTATGGGGTCATCTACGGGGGACACTAAGAAGGGGTATTTTATACTTGCAAATTATGGGGGACACTGAGGGCATCTACTGGGGCATTTTATACTGGTACATTATGGGGGGCACTAGGAGGAAGGACGGTGTGGAGCACTATGGGGTCATTTACTAGGGGCACTATATAGGGGTATTTTATACTGGCACATTATGGGGGCACTATGAGGACATTAGCTCAAATGGGGGCATTACAAGGGGGTATTTTTTGCACTGTCACATTATAAGGAGAATTATTACTACTGGGGGGGGCATTATGGTGGGCTTTATTACTCCCCCATGGTATGACCCCCTAGTAGCAGCACCAGCCTCTCCCTGCTCTGCTATCCCTCTGCACCTTCTCCAAATACTTATTATGAAATCTTTCTCATTAGGATAAAACACCTCATCAGCTCCACCGAGCCCCCGGCCAAAGTGTGGAAGTGGCGTCCGAGATCCCCAAGGGCCAAGCCAAGTAACTGTAAGTTTTCCGGCCCTTTGAGGGTGACCAAACTGCTGATGCGGCCCCCGATGAATTTGAGTTTGACACCCCTGCTTTAGGCGTTCCACAAGAATTAAAGGAAAATGGAGATCAAATTTTAAAATTTCACTTTTTTGGCAGATTTTCCATTTTAATCCATTTTGTTCTTTAACACATCGAGGGTTAACAGCCAAACAAAACTCAATATTTTTTTACCCTGATTCTGCGGTTTACAAAAACACCCCACATGTGGGGTTAAACTGCTGTATGGGCACACGGCAGGACACAGAAGAAAAGGAGCACCATATGGTTTTTGTAAGGCAGATTTTGCTGAGCTGGTTTTTAGATGTCATGTCCCATTTGAAGCCCGCCTGATGCAACCTTACAGTAGAAACTCCCAAAAAGTTACCCCATTTTGGAAACTAGGGGATAAGGTGCCAGTTTTATTGGTACTATTTTTGGGTACATATGATTTTCTGATCATTCATTATAACACTTTATGGGGCAAGGTGACCAAAAAATTGGTTGTTTTAGCACAGTTTTTATTTTTTTATTTTTACAGCGTTCAGCTGAGGGGTTAGGTCATGTGACATTTTAATAGAGCAGAACATTACGGACGTGGCAATACCTAAAATGTATACTTTTTCTTATTTATTTAAGCTTTACACAATAATAGCAGTTTTGAAACAAAAAAATTATGTTTTAATGTGTCCATGCTATAGTTTTTTTTGGTTTTTTTAGCGATTTTCTTATGTAGGGGCTCATTTTTTGCAGAATGAGGTGACGGTTTTATTGGTACCATTTTGTGGGACATACGCCTTTTTGATCACTTGGTTTTTGTGATGTAAGGTGACAAAAATAGCTTTTTTTTTTTACACAGTTTTTATTTTTTATGGTGTTCACCCGAGGGGTTAGGTCATGTGATATTTTTATAGAGCTGGTTGTTACAGACGCGCCGATACCTAATATGTATACTTTTTTTTTATTTATTTCACTTTAACACAATAATAGCATTTTTGAAATAAAAAAAATTATGTTTTAATGTGTCCATGTTCTGAGAGATATAGTTTAATAGTTATATAGTTATTTTAATAATTTTCTTTTATTCCTTACTTTTTTTTTTTTTACATGTGAAACCCTTTTTTAATTTTTTTATTTTAACACTTTTCATCCCCCATAAGGTCATACAAGACCTCTGGGGGACATTTAACTTCACTTTTTTTATTTATTTTTTTACTATTGATTTCTCATGTACAGCCTGTGAAAGACCCGACAGCTCCTGCACTCTATTTATAGCTTCCTGTATACAGCGATCTAGAAGGCAGGGACACCTGGGAACTGTCCCTGCCTTCTCTAAGGGTTGCCCTGCTGTCACTGACAGCGGGCAACCCGATCTGCAGCTGCACGATTAGCGTGCAGCTGCGATCTCTGAATGGACGTTCTGGAACGTCTATTCAGAGATATAGAACCACCTCCTGGACGTTTTTAGTCAACGTGCGGACGGGAGGTGGTTAAAGAAAAAAAAATACCTATAGTCCACGCATGGGAACATGATCATGTAGGGAGCGACAGGGCCATTGCCAAAACTGGGGGCACTGTGCAGGGCCTTTGCCAAAACTGGGGGCACTGTGCAGGGCCATTGCCTATACTGGGGGCACTGTGCAGGGCCAATGCCTATACTGGGGGCACTGTGCAGGGCCAATGCCTATACTGGGGGCACTGTGCAGGGCCAATGCCTATACTGGGGGCACTGTGCAGGGCCATTGCCTATACTGGGGGCACTGTGCAGGGCCATTGCCTATACTGGGGGCACTGTGCAGGGCCATTGCCTATACTGGGGGCAATGTGCAGGGCCATTGCCTATACTGGGGGCACTGTGCAGGGGGCACTGTAAGAACAGTATTCAGGTTCCATGGAGCGACCATATTTTTAATTCTGGGTTTCAATCCAACAGCCGCTTTTAAAAACCTAGACACCCAGAAGACCTCATGAAGACTAGTGTTATATAGGGCACCTAATGCGGAAACCTGTACCTTAAGGGTATTTGGGGAGAGACCCATATCCAAACCGAGGGATATTGGGGGTGGATTAGTTAAACCTAACACCACACCAGGATGCACATTTTTTCCAAACCTTAAGATATGTCTTAGAGGTATTGGATTTTCTACTGAGCAAAAGGTATTTACAGCCCTCTGTGATAGACCTAGACCAAAGAGGATGGATTGCTCAGTAACCAGGCTGACAGCTTGAGAAGACTGGGGTTCGGATGAGAGATTGGACCCTGCATTAGAAGATCTTTTCTAGGGGAGAACAGGATTAGATCTTCCTGGATGAGGGATTTTAAGAGACCGAACCAGCCCCTTCTGGGCCAAAAGGGGACGACCAGGATTAGGACACATCTTTCGGATTGAAATTTCTGCAGAACCTTTGGAATCATCGGGATTGGGGGAAGGCATAAACAAGTCCCGACGTCCAGTCATGAGTTAAGGCGTCTACTGCCACACAGGGATCCCTTGGATTGAGCGAGAAGTAATGCGGTACTTTGTGGTTTCTTCTTGAGGCGAACAGATCTAGACTTTGATTGCCCCATTGATTTGGGATCCTCTGAAAGGCCGCCTTCCCATATAGCCCGAAGTTATTTGTAGTTGGATGATATCCTCCTTTGAGCTTCGGACCAAGTCCCCTGAAAGGAACCTGAGGCAGTAAGGGCACCCCAGCCCCAGGAACTGGCTTCCGTTGTCAATGATAGCACCTCCTCCTGGCTCCAAGAGACTCCTGACTCCAGATTCTTGTCTCTGAGCCACCACTATAAGGAGGTCTTTACCTCTTTGCTTACAGACATCCTCTGGTCTAAGGTTAACTGAGATCTGTTCCATTACCTGAGGATGAGGTCCTGCAGAGGCCTCATGAGGAATTGGGCCCAGGCGACAGCTGGAATGCAAGAAGATGAAAGACCTAAAATCTTCATGGCCTGTCTGATCGAACAAAAGGGCTTTCTTAAGAATTGTTGGATGCCTAACTTCAGATCCTGGACCTTCGGAGATGGAAGCCAGGAGGATGCCTAAAAATATTATTTGATGGTTTGGGACAAGATTGGATTTCTCCCAGTTGACTATGCAGCCCAGGTTCTGAAGGTGAGAAAGGACCACATGACTATGAGCTTGTAGGAGATCCGACATTTCTGCTATAACCAACGATCTGTTGGTTATATTCCCTTTTGGCTTAGGGAGGCCACTACTTCTGCCATAATCTTGGAGAAGATGCGAGGAGCAGAAGATATTCCGAAAGGAAGACAGTTGAATTAAAGTAATGAATCTTCTCTTTCAGCTTCACTGCAAACCTCAGATCTTTTCTGGATAGGGGAAGGATTGGAACATGAAAATAGGCGTCCTTGAGCCCATTGTGGCCATCATAGCCCACATTTTAATGAGTTTCACGGCGGATTTGACAGTTTCCATTTTGAACCTGCTATAGGTTATGTGTCTGTTTAGTGGCTTCAGATTTATAATGGTCTGGAATTTGCCGTTCGATTTACGAACTAGGAACAATGGGGAAAAGTGACCCCTTCGTATTTCCCTGTTGGGAACACTCTCTATTGCCTCTAGGCATAATAATTCCTTAAGCCTTCGGACAGAGAGGACCTCTGAAGCCAGGGGAGTTGGGTTATCATTAATTTTTGTGGGGGGAAGAGAATCCAACTCTACAGTTTACGATACTGATTATATACGGGTCTGCGATGACTTGCTCCCAGGAATTCATGAAGGAGCGGAGTCTTCCCCCAACACGAATGGCATCATTGCTTGGAAGAGGAGGAGGAAGGATCTCCCTTGTTGGGGTTAAAAAGAAAATTCCTTTCTTTACCGCCCTTGGCATAGCTCCACCTTCCAGATTTTCCTCTATCTGATCTGGTATCTTGCTGTTGTTTACAAAAAACTGCCTTCTATTTTTGTATCTGTCTTCGGGAAAACCTTTTTTGTGGTCTGTAGCATTTTCTAAGACCTTATCCAGATCAGGGCCGAACACATACTGCCCATGGAACGGTAAGGATATCAATTTATTTTTAGAGGTCATATCACAGGACCAGGCCTTCAACCACAGGACTCTTCTGATGGTTTTAGAGAGTACTGCTGTACGGGCAGAAAGTCTTACAGACTCAGCAGAGGCATCTGCCAGGAAATTAGTGGCCTTTCTAAGCAGGGGAAGGCTGTCCAAGATCTGCTCTCTTGTTAATTAAGTGAAGCTCTAATTGCTCCAGCCACACAGATAAGGTATGAGCTACACATGTCGCCGCCACTCCCGGTTTTAAAAGAGCAGACGTAGCTTCCCACGTTTTTTTAAGAAGGCTTTCTGCCTTTCTGTCCATAGGGTCCTTTAGCTGCGCAGCGTCCTCAAAGGGTAGGACTGTGTGCTTTGCGACCTTGGCCACTGGAGCATCGACTCTGGGAATGATCTCCCAGTCTGTGCAATCTGCCTCGTCAAAGGGGTACCGCCTTTTTATGCCACGGGGAATAAAGGAGCCTTTTTTCAGGATTATCCCATTCCGCTCTTATGATCTTCTGTATGTTATCCGGAACTGGGAATACAGATCTCTGCCTCTCCCCCAAACCCCCAAATATTTCCTCCTGAACAGATCTAGGCTTCCTGGGAATCTCTATTCTGATCGAGGCTGTTATGGCTTTGATTAGCTCCTCAATATTCTCAGGATTCAAAAATATATTCGTTACCTTCATCGGATTCTTGAGATTTTTCCAAGATTCACGGAATCGGAATCACTTCCCACATACATAAGATCCCTAGAGGAACACGGTCTATGGTGGTGGGGGAGGGTCCCGGGGGGCCAGGGCAGATTGAACTTCCACTCTAACCATGGACTTAATCTTCTCCAGCAGACTAGATGATTCGGACTTGACAACAGACGCGGTACACTCTTTGCATAAAGGTCAGTGGTGGTAGGGGCACTCATGTTTACAGTTACCGTCCACAGAAACGCCAGAGACTGCAGGCAGGGTGAGAACGCTGGGCGCCATGTTGGGACCAGCATCGCTGGGCATGCACCAGCGGCGTGCCGTCACACCGCTAAGCCCCGCCCCCTCGGTGTCTGACGTCATCACCCGGCGGGTTCTATTCCGCATTAAGCCCTCCTGGACCGCCGCAGGAGGGAGATTTGCCATGGCCACCGTACAAATAAGGGGCCTGGGCACAGACCCCACAGGAGGAGGGAAGAGCCGGGCCGCCGAAACCGACCTCCGGTCTTCAGTGCAAGATGATCCAGGTATTAAAATTAGGCTAAGAACCCAAAAGAGCTCCCAGCACCTCTCTGGTCTTCCTTCCTTGACAGGACAGGAAAAAACACTGGCGATGAGGGGTAGGGGTGGGGTTTTTAAACCTCTCTGTGTTTTTTCCTGTCCTATCAGAGGAAGTCAGTCTCAGGATGTGCTGTCATGGAGACGACTGGGAAAACCTGCTTATACACATTCTATAAATATTAGTGGCACCTTCCAGCAATCTAATGTATATGTGGGCATATACTGTATACTTTGTCCTACCTGGTGATAAGCAAACTCCAGAATTGTAAACATGCCCGCTGGCCGATTGTGCCATTTAATGGGGAGATCTGAGGAGACCACTGTTGGCTGAATGCAAACTCAACTGATAGCCATCATGTGTATAGCTGGGGAATCAGGCGGATTAGGCACTATTACACGAGTCCGGATCACTGCTCCACAAAGCTCTGGAATAGGGATCGACCGATTATCGGTTTGGCCGATAGTGAGGATTTTGAACGTTATCGGTATCTATTTTGCCGATATTCCGATAACGTATTGGGAACACAGAACACGCTGCTGACAGCGCGTTCTGTGTTCCCTCCGCAGCACAGGGGAGAAGGAAGCAGTGTCTCCTCCCCCTGTGATGCTGCTGCCGCCAATGGCAGGAGAGGAGACAAGAGGAGGGGAGGGGCTGTGGCCGCTGCGCCACCAATGAAGATGAGTCTTTCATTAATTCATATACAGGAGGCGGGAGCTGGCTGCAGAATCACATAGCCGGCTCCCGACCTCTATCAGCGGCAGCTGCGGTCCGCGGTAGTTAACCCCTTAGGTGCCGCGGATCGCAGCTACCGCTCATAGAGGTCGGGAGCCGGCTATGTGACTCTGCAGCCAGCTCCCGCCTCCTGTATATGAAAGAGAGGTATCTTCATTGGTGGCGCAGTGCGCCCCCCCCCCCCCCCTCAAGCCCCCTAGTATTAATCATTGGTGGCGCAGTGCGCCCCCCACCCCCATCCCAATAGTAAAAACATTGGTGGCCCAGTGCGCCCCCCCCCCCCACCCCCCACCCAGTATTACTCATTGGTGGCAGTGGCCACAGGATCCCCTCTCCCCTGCTCCTCCGATCGGAGCCCCAGCAGTGTAATCCTGGGGCTCCGATCGGTTACCATGGCAGCCAGGACACTATTGAAGCCCTGGCTGCCATGCTAAGCTCCCTGCTGCTGTGTGCACAAAGCACAGGGCAGCAGGGACAGTGTGAGATCCTATTCACCCTGATAGAGATCTATCAGGGTGAATGGGACAAGGGTTCTAGTCCCTAAGGGGGCTAAAAGTTTTATAAAAAAAAAACACCAAAATATTAAGTATAAATGAAAAAGATAAGGGGTTGGGTCAGCACAACCTGCCTGTAGGTGCACATCACTATGGCGAAATACATATACAAACGGAAAATGCAAATGTGATCGCACACTACATCCAGCACTCTGCCCTCCATGCTGGACGAGACATTGGTTTATATTTTGGCCAAAGCATAGTAAGCCACTCACCGCGTCAAGGTCGTCTCATGAGTGGTCCCTAACTCTTGTTCATGGGCCATGACAGCCACATAAAATCCAGGGAATGCAGGTCAGCATGCAAGCCAAGTACACTTTGCTTGTAACCCCGTCCGGTGCCATTACAGCTTTCATCGGATCCAGGGATGCAAGTACCAACATGCATGCTGAACCCACCATATACTTCTCCTGGAGCCAGATGGCTAATGGTAGGTTCTATACAAGCAGACTCAGTTTTATACTGACTTTAAAACCAGCCTCAAGGACAGATTAACTGGTCAGGTGTGCAATGACTCCAAGGAGATCGCCACGCCTCCAATATATACTACAAAGAAAAAAATAAGGGGTTGGGTCAGCACAACCTGCCTGTAGGTGCACATCACTATGGCGAAATACATATACAAACGGAAAATGCAAATGTGATCGCACACTACATCCAGCACTCTGCCCTCCATGCTGGACGAGACATTGGTTTATATTTTGGCCAAAGCATAGTAAGCCACTCACCGCGTCAAGGTTGTCTCATGAGTGGTCCCTAACTCTTGTTCCTACCTGTTCATGGGCCATGACAGCCACATAAAATCCAGGGAATCCGATGAAAGCTGTAATGGCACCGGACGGGGTTACAAGCAAAGTGTACTTGGCTTGCATGCTGACCTGCATTCCCTGGATTTTATGTGGCTGTCATGGCCCATGAACAGGTAGGAACAAGAGTTAGGGACCACTCATGAGACAACCTTGACGCGGTGAGTGGCTTACTATGCTTTGGCCAAAATATAAACCAATGTCTCGTCCAGCATGGAGGGCAGAGTGCTGGACATAAATGAAAAAGATTTACAAAAAAAATAAAATAATAATACACGTTAACAATAAACATTAATTTTCAGATTTGTGTAGGAAATTTTTTTTTCTCTCAAAAATAAAAATACCCAGAATATCGGTATAAATTATCGGCTATCGGCCTGAAAGTTGACAAATTATCGGTATCGGCCCTAAAAAATCAATATCGGTCGATCCCTACTCTGGAATACACTGAAATACTTCCAGACCACTAAGTCCACTCCATTATATGCTCAGCAGTCCGGATAATGGACTTCAGCAGAGACTAGGGACTAGTCAGCACATAGTGAGAGAACAGGGGGGTAGTATGAAAATAAAAAGTACCAATCCTCATGTAGTACCACAGTTAATTGTCCCTTATCCAGCTGACAGATCAGCTTTAAGACTTTTGCAAGGATGGCAAAAGAAAATCTGCCCTAAAGGGCATCTGTCAGCAGATCTGTACCCATGACACTGGCTGACCTGTTGCATGTGCGCTTTGCAGCCGAAGACATCTGTGTTGGTCCCATGTTCATATGTGTCCACATGGCTGAGAAAAATGATGCAAATGAGTCTCTAGGAGCAATGGGGGCGTGTCTGTTACACCTAGAGTCTTTGCTCTCTCTGCAACTGCACTTTGATTAACAGGACCAGGTGTGATGACGTTTACACTGTCTGGCCCTATCAATCGAAGTGCAGAGGATGCGGCAGTTGCAGAGAGAGCAGAGCCTCTAGGTGTAATGGCAACACCCCCGTTGCTCCTAGAGGCTCATTTGCATATATTAAAACATCATTGTTCTCAGCAATGCGGACACGTATGAACATGGGACCAACACAGACGTCTTCAGCTGCAGATATAACAGCCAGTGTCATAGATACAAAACTGCTGACAGATGCCCTTTCATTCTTATTTATTTTTCTCTTACAAAGCCAAACCTAATGTGATCTACTGGTCACTTGCTGATATATACTGGTTTTCAGTCTGCTGCACTGGTTTTGCCTTTCTCTTCTCACAACAACCGTACAAATTCAGCAAAGCAAACTATTTGCCAAGTTGTCTGGTAATAAATGTAGAAAATACCTAGATTTCAACAGTAAAATGTGAAAACTCCTTTTTACACATAAAATAATATTTGACTAATATTTTTTTTGCCATCTGGAGTGACGTCAAATACTTCAGGTGACTGTATGTGAAATCCAGACGACCTACGGCTTCCTTTCCCTATCCGGCTACATGGTTAATGGAATTCAGCCCACTGTGTAAGGAGCACCTTCTTAATGACTGCTGTAAACTCCACTACCACATGTGTGGCGGAAAATGGGACAGAAAATCCAGTTTTGTTTTTCAATTTTCTTTCACATACGGTCAAGGGACCATATCATCAGAAAATTATTATTTTTACTTTCTGAAGTTTTATTTTTTGTGACTATACCAATAAAACAATCTTCAAATCTTCCAGTTTTCACACTTTGGATAGGTCATGGATGCCAGATCTGTGGAGATCCAGCGCCTGACACCGCCGTCAATCAGCTGTTTTGTGAAGTCGCTGGAACGGAAGCTACAACATGGACTGAGCCAGAAGCAAAAGGCTCTGTCCACTATGTAGTGGTCGTGCCGGGGTGCTGTAGCTCAGTTCATATTCAAATGAGTGGGAGCTGAGCTGCACTAGACCAGCGCTGGAAACTAAATTGTGAACTGAGCTGTCCGCCCTCTGTATAGGTTCCGGCGTTAGTGCCTGCCCCAAACAGCGGATCGGTGGGGTTGCGGTGTCAGAGCCCCATAAAGCAAACATAGAAAAGGATTCTTTACGGTAAGAGCAGTGAGACTATGGAACTCTCTGCCTGAGGAGGTGGTGATGGTGAGTACAATAAAGGAATTCAAGAGGGGCCTGGATGTATTTCTGGAGTGTAATAATATTACAGGCTATAGCTACTAGAGAGGGGTCGTTGATCCAGGGAGTTATCTGATTGCATGATTGGAGTCGGGAAGGAATTTTTTCCCCCTTAAATGGGGTTGTCCAGGTTTAGAGATGAACCCGGACATACCCTTATTTTCACCCAGGCAGCCCCCCTGAGGCTAGCATCGGAGCATGGCGCTCCCTTGCCCTGCGCTAGATCGCGCAGAGCAAGGTCTCTTGTTTTTAATAACACATTGCCAGGCGGAAACTTAGCCGTTTTACTAAATCCCGCCCATCAGTGCCAATGACATCACCGGGCTTCCTGGCAACCCCATGGAGAGCCCAGTACGTCACCGGATCTCCGAAAAAAAATGCCTTTGCCCTCACTTTTTTTTTTTTGCCTTCCTCTGGATTAACTTGCAGGATGACAGGCCGAACTGGATGGACAAATGTATTTTTTCGGCCTTATATACTATGTTACTCTGCTGCACTGTCCATGTACTATCCAGACGCACATAGTCCTGAAGAAGTGTGTGTCTCCTATTTGTGTGCCCCAGGAAAGTTTTTCAACCATTTTGTCACCTAGACCCTGGATGCCGTGCTCAGCTCTTTCCATCAGTCATGTGAATGCACGACCACCATTCTAGTCAGTCTCCTCCTAGCCACTTATGGCTGACAGGAATGGGGAACATTAGTCTTCCATTCTGGTTACTGGTAGGAGTCCCTGTGCTCAGACCTCCATTGGATATATACATGGGAAAGGCGATACATGCTTTTAGGTTACAGATGGGCAAACTTTTTAAGATTCGTTAGTTTCAGATTCACCAAATTTTTTCACTAAATTTGGTTAGGACACAAATCCTTTCTACTTGAACCAAAGTGGGAGGGGGAGAGAGCCTAGTTCGCCACTCTGGGTTTCTCAGGAATATATATATATATATATATATATATATATATATATATATATATATATATTCGTGTTGGGAGGCACGGATTAAAGCCCGGACCCGGCTTGATAACGTGGAAAAAGGGAGATGAAATCCAGCTTCCCATAAAATTCCTTTATTCTTGTAGCGGTAAAAAAACATACATGGACACCACATATGGTGTCCATGTATGTTTTTTTACAGCTATAAGAATAAAGGAATTTTATGGGAAGCTGGATTTCATCTCATATATATATATATATATATATATATATATATATATACACATACATACCTGGGGAGTTACTACTCTTTCATTACAGAAAGTCTCTAGTACGGGGGGTCTCTCTCTGACTTATCTAAAATTAATCCCAAAATGGTAAAAATTGATTTGCTCATTCTAATATCTAACAAGCCCAAGTATTTAAGCAATTCATTTCAGACAAATAAAGAGACATCTGCAAATAAAAAACACATGTAGTCCAGTTTTCTTTTCAAAAGGATTTAACAAAAAAAGCTGAGTGTTTAACAGCAATATCATAACCTTCCAGTCATTGCTCAACCTACTTATGTAGCAAAACTAGGAAAATAACTAAGCCAGCCTCACACCTGCAACTAGCTTTTTCAGGACAAAAGCCCTCAGAGTAAAGCAGATAAAATCAGCTTTTCTAGTTGAGAAGCTTTTCTTTTTTTTTCTTTGAAGGGGGGGCTCTGGGTAGGTACTATTTCTATTATCAAGACTAGTATATATACGCGACATCTATTGTAGGTTAGGCAAAGTTCCTGTGGGTTTCTGGGAAAAGTATATGAACATTAGCACAACTTAGATATGCTGGGATCAGATAGGCTAAGGTACTCTAATTTGAACAGCTTTCCAAGAAACTCAGAGGAGCATTGCCTGGCCTACAATACTCCACTGACGTAATACGTATACTAGGTGCTCTCCATAATGAGAAAGTACTCACCAGACAACGCACATATATTGTCGAGAAACCCAGAGTAGCATACTAGTATCTCCCTCTGTCATTCATCCGAAACAAATCACAAAAAAAATTGGGATTGCCAGAACCTATTTGCACATCCTCATTTTGGATGGAATACCCTTTTAACTCTATTCACTTCTTGTTTTTGGAAGGCAGAAATTCAAGATTTTTTGTCAGCCCTATTAAAGGAATTTTACTGTTCACGTCTCGTTACATGAGCTGTAATACAAGGTTTGCATCCTTTTATAATAACTACAGTACATAGTGGCAATATGACTAAACATACAATGAAATAAAAGAATGGAAACATTGGTTTAAAGCTATTAAGCCAACATTTAATTTGTATCTGTTCTTTTACGGCTCTGTTCCACTACTTCCACAGCATCCTAGCGCTTTATGATTACACTCGGGGTGTAGGATCATTGTTAATTTCCTCTTTTACTTATTTCACTTATTTTTCTCCCACTTTCTCTCTCCAGGGGACGTGTGCTCTGAAAATTGTACCTGTGGTGTTGATTTCCCAAAAAATCCTCCACTAATTACTGAGATTTGCACATCTGACCCAAGCCACAATGCCTGGAAATGAGAAGCCGTCTCTCTGTAACAGCTGGGGATCTGCAAACAAGGCCGTTCGTAGTGCTGAACTGGAAAGCCAGGTCAAGACAGCTTTACTACATCTCTACATAAATCCAAATTATATTAATATTAAACCTTATTGCTCCTTAGAATGGGAGTCTTACTTTGCAACGTACATTGGATTTGCAATAAAGAAAAAGCGCTCAGGCATGCAACATCCTGGTCAGTGCATTTTATGCCTCTTTTCCTCTGTAAGGTATTTTACAAGCATTCTCCCCAAAACTAGTCTAGAAAGAAGAAAAGACTAATGTGCAATTAATATCTCTTTTGTGAGTATGTTGTTATAAAACTGGAGCTAAGTGGAGGAGAGTGAGTGGTTCTATTAATGCGCGGGTCGTAAAAGTGAGTTTATTAGGCAATCTCTTACAGAATTCTTAATGGTGGATATACAGGACATTTTATGAAAGTTTCATCTCATGAAGAAAAGAAGGTACTACACACAATGCTACAGAGAAGGTGCAAGAAACGGATTCTATAGACACAGGGGAGAAAAGAAAGGGAAAATAGAAAAGAATAAGCGACAATAACAGAGAAAAAAAAGTAATAAATGCAGGAAAGAACAGGAATGAAGAGGGAAGAAGAAAGGCAGAAAACAGTAACAGAAAGACATCCAGAAGCGTGGAAAGAGGGAAGGAAAATTGGGACAGAAGGAGAAAAAAATGAGTTTAAGAGAGTGCCATGGAAAAAGAAAGTGGAGAGAGAAAAATAAAGACAGTGAGAGAGAAAGAATAAAAAAGGGGGGAAAAGTTAGAAAGAAAGAGAGAGAAAGAGAGAGAAAGAAAGAAAAAAGAAGAGAGAAAAAGAAAGAAAAGAAGAGAGAAAAAGAAAGAAAAGAAGAGAGAAAAAGAAAGAAAAGAAGAGAGAAAAAGAAAGAAAAGAAGAGCGAAAAAGAAAGAAAAGAGAAAAAGGAAAGAAAAGAAGAGAGAAAGAAAGAACAAGAAAGAAAGAAAGAAAGAAAGAAAGAAAGAAAGGAGAGAAAGAAAGAAAAGAAAGAAAGAAAGGTGAGAAAGAAAGGAGAGAAAGAAAGAAAGAAAGAAAGAAAGAAAGAAAGAAAGAAAGAAAGAAAGAAAGAAAGAAAGAAAGAAAGGAGAGAAAGAAAGAAAGAAAGAAAGAAAGAAAGAAAGTATAAACATAAAAGATGAAAAAAAAGGGAACAAGAAATCACTAAGGAAAATAGAAAGACAGAGAGAAAAAGAAACGGTGAGGTGTAGCGAGAGGATAGATGGAGCACATAAGGAGATGGACAGCGTGGTCAGTAGACCGGTGTGATCAGAGCAGGGACTCTTCATTACAATACCTGGGTTCCATAAATATATTTATCCAGCATTTTGCCTCCTATCGTTTGTCCTCCAATGTCCCACACTTGAAGTGTAACATTTAAATTTCCTAAAATAAAAAATAAATAAATAAAACCGTCAGTGTGATATTTGCATTAATAATTACACAACTTTTTCAGAAATTAATCCTCCACGTTCTGACCTTTTTTATGTTAAAGAGGACCTTTCATGGTTTTGTATTAATTGCGATAAATACCTTTAGGCCCCTTTCACCCGAGTTATCCATGTGGGCGCATTGCGTGATGTGAACGCATTGCACCCGCACTGAATCAGGACCCATTCATTTCAATGGGTCTGTGTACATGAGCGTTTTTTTTCACGCATCACTGAGAATCACAGCATGTTCTATATTCTGCGTTTTTCACGCAGCCCTGACCCCATAGAAGTGAATGGGGCTCCAGTGAAAAACGCATTGCATCTGGAAGCAAGTGCGGATGAAATGCCTTTTTCACTGAAGGTTGTTAAGAGATGTTGTTTGTAAACCTTCAGGTTTTTTATCACGCGCGTGAAAAACGCATCAATGCGCATTGCACCCGCGCCGAAAAAACTGAACAACTGAACGCAAATCGTAGACAAAACTGACTGAACTTGCTTGCGAAATGGTGCCAGTTTTCCTGAACGCACCCTGAATGCATCCGTACCTAATCCGTATCATTTGTGTGCATAAGGCCTTACTTGGGGAATACCCCCCCGCTGATGTTGCCACCCTGCCTGATTTTTTTAAATATTGCTCCTGCGCCCCGCTAGGCCCCCGTAGTTTTCACGCTCAGTATGCTAATACTAAGCATCGGTACAGGGAGGAGGAGACGCCAGGGTTTCTCAATGGGCGTTTCCTTCTCCCTGGCGGTGACGCTCTCCGCTGTGATTGGATTGCGGCTCCTCCTCCCTGTACAGATGCTCAGTATAAACATACTGAGCGGGAAAACTGCACGGGGGGCACAGCAGGGCGTAGGAGCGATATTTGAAAAAAACAGGCAGGGTGGTAGCATCAGCTGGGGGTATCCCCCAAGTAAAGGTATTTATCGCAATTAATACAAAACCATGAAAGGTCCTCTTTAAAAGGGGTTGTCCAGCAAATTAAAATGTTTGAAAATAGGCTCAGATCGGTATAAAAATAATAACAAAAGAAGTCCCCGTACAGATCCCCAGCCACTCCCCTTCCAGTGCTTCTTGGTCCCCACTGGTCTCGGCTTCCTGTTCCCTTGACACACAGGAAATAACTGCTCAGCCAATCACTGCTTGAGCAGTCAATATGTGTACATCAAACGTGAGCAGCATCTCACCGGAAGGGGTGGCGGATGTGTAAGGGCAGTGTGACTTATTTTTTATTATTTCACACAATTCCAAGCTTGTTTTTTTCTATTAAGTTAATTTCAGACAACCCTTTTAGGCCTTAAATAAGGACATGTTACTGCAGTACAACATATTTTAGGATTTACAATGCTATTAGTAAATATTTGCCCCCTTCCAGATGACCTGCATATATGTCAAGTTGAATGGTCTCCCACCTGTACCAAAATGTACCATTAAAGGAAATGTGTCCCCAGAAATGTAATCTCCCAGGCAAAACCAGCACATCTCTTTTTTTTATCTCTTTATTTTCTGATTGCAGAGTTTTTATTCTATTTCCCGAACATTATTATGGGGGCGGCCATCTTGCCTGGGCTATTCTTAACAGCATTTACAAAGCATTAAAAAAAATTGCTTTACTGTAGCCCCAAGGTCCATAGATGCAATGGTCAGGAGAGGACCTCAGTGACTTCTATGGGAGAGTCTTCTAGGCCAGCTCTGTGACCTGTGCAGAGGTCATTGTACAAGGAAAGAATAGATAAGCTCTGACAATCATCTATCGTGAATGGTGGATCCTGTCTTATCTGTCATATCAACTCTGTGTGTACAGATTAGCAGATATCTACAGTAAAGTGATCTGTACAGACTAAGAAGTGGCGCCTAGTATTAGGGTTAGTAGCCAGTACAAAAACTGCAGGTTTTTATGGTTTTTGTTTAAATATAGATATCGACATGGAAAATTAAAAATAATATACCGTATATACTCGAGTATAAGACGAGTTTTTTGGCACATATTTTGTGCTCAAAAAGCCTCCTCGTCTTATACTCGAGCCTAGTCTAGCTCCGGTAATACAGGCAGTGCGGGGGGCGGCGCTCACTCACTGACGTCACGCGCATGCGCCGCCTAGTGGGAGAAGGCGCGTGACGTCAGTGAGTGAGCGCCGCTCCCGCACTGCCTGTATTACCGGAGCAAAGACAAAGTAAGAACACTGCATGTGAGCGTCGGGGAGGGGGATGTGGTGGATGGCACTGTAGGGGGATCTGTGGATGGCACTGTAGGGGGATCTGTGGATGGCACTGTAGGAGATCTGTGGATGGCCCTGTAGGGGGATCTGTGGATGGCACTGTAGGGGGATCTGTGGATGGCACTGTAGGGGGATCTGTGGATGGCACTGTAGGGGGATAGTGGATGGCACTGTAGGGGATCTGTGAATGGCACGGTAGGGAGATCTGTGGATGGCACTGTAGGGGGATCTGTGGATGGCACTGTAGGGGGATCTGTGGATGGCACTGTAGGGGGATCTGTGGATGGCACTGTAGGGGGATCTGTGAATGGCACGGTAGGGAGATCTGTGGATGGCACTGTAGGGGGATCTGTGGATGGCACTGTAGGGGGATCTGTGGATGGCACTGTAGGGGGGATCTGTGGATGGCACTGTAGGGGGATCTGTGGATGGCACTGTAGGGGATCTGTGGATGGCACTGTAGGGGGATCTGTGGATGCACTGTAGGGGGAATCTGTGGATGGCACTGTTTAGGGGGGAGATCTGTGGATGGCTCCCTGTATTTAATGCAGAGTGTGTGTGTATATAATGCACACACTCTGCATTAAATACAGGGAGTCACCCTCTTGCAGATGTGTGTATATAATGTAGAGTGTGTGCATTATATACACATACACTCTGCATTATAGCTGCATTTCCCACCCTAGTCTTATACTCGAGTCAATAATTTTTCCCATTTTTTTGGGGTAAAATTAGGGGCTCGGCTTATACTCGGGTCGGCTTATACTCGAGTATATACGGTAATCAAAAATGTAGGTCATTTTCTAGCTGCACACGCCTTTATTGTTTTTTTCCCCCCAAAAAAATGTCAAATTTGTTTATTGCAAAAAACACAGCAGCTAGATATTATATGATAGCCCATAGGAAATAATAAAACTCCCTACAAACACTGTGCTTCCCATAGACTTTTCTGGGGGGAAAAAACACAAGTAAAACGTTATGTGACTAAAACCATCATCCCCAAAAAATGCTTGTGAAAAAAAAAATGAATTTCATAACATTTTCAAAAGCCCCAAAAAAACATACAAAAAATGTGGTGGTTTTGCTGACTTTTGCTGGACTTTTTTCTTTGGAGGAGTCTGTAAGTCTATGAGCATTATTGGGAATTATGAAACACACCACAAACTTTTTTTAATTTTTTTTTACCCACATTTTTTGGGTCTATTTTTTTAATTTTTTTATTCAGCATGCTCTGGCTATACCATGATGTAAAAAAGATTCCAAAAAAAATTTGTGTGAAGAAGAAAGCCTAAATGAATGAGAAAAAAAAAAAAAAAAAAAATCAGAACTCATTTTAAATTATTGCTTTTATTTTGACCTAGGCTACACAGTAAGCATTACATTCTTACACAATGGATTCTCCAGTTTTCCAATCTTGATGACCTATCCTGAGGAGATGAATATTGGTTTGGCAGGGGTCCGACTCCAGGAACCACCACTGACCAGCTGTTTGAAGGGCCACATTGCTGGTTTGAGTGCGGCTTCCTCTTCAGTGCTACGGTCCTGCGCGCAGGTCGACATTGTTATGGCGGTAGTGTACAGTAATGACATCTTCTCCATCCCATCCCAGCGAGCGGTAGAAGAAGAAGCTGTAATCCACATTGCGCCGCCTCTACAATGCCAGCAGCGGCGTGCAGGTAAGTATAAAGTGCCAGTCCTGCTGGGACCTCAAGTGAAAAGGAAGTACAGATGAGAGCCCTAACAAGTCAGGATCTCATAGCGCTCTCTGGAGGACCAATGCCATCGGCTATCAATTATCAGAAAAACACAGAAGTGAAGACATTTTTTTTGGACCGAAAATCAAATCGGAACGGCGTGCATGAGACCTTAATCAAGAGTGATCATGCGCACAAAAGCCATGACAAAATCTGTGCCTACACCTAAATACGTATCGTATGCGCGTGGCGATGTAAATACCCCGACGCTTTACATAAAAACCCCGAAATACAGCGTGGATTTAGACTGCTGCAGTCAATCTATTCCAGCTGCCTCGCAGAAAATAGCCTTCTGGATGGCCATCGGAGAGAGTAGACTGAAGTTGTGATTGTGGACAGGGTACATTTGATTATTTGTATAAAGCCACCCTGAAATTCAGTCAGTAAACTCGTAAAATTATGCTAGGTTCTTTGGTTAACCTAAAATTTAAGTGCTGCATGGCCAAAATGTAAGTGAAAACACGCGCCTGCCCACTTCTAGCACGAAGGGCTTAAAATATCTCCTGCACAGTGGAGACCTTTCTGCTGGCCGGTGCCCACAAGCTTCCTGGAGGTATTTTGTCTGTGAAGAGAACAAATCTCTTTCTGCAGCCCCTGATTCAGCGGTGCACCGTACGAAGCCATAAAATGTGCACAGTGACTGCCTCTAGACTACACAGCCCGGCGGGTTACAGGCATTCCAGCACAGGACGGTATTTGCACTGTAATGGTCTCCAAAAATATTTCTGAGAGCCGCTGCACAATTAACGCTTCAGCGTCGGCGACATCCCTTCGGCAAAGCCTTGTAGGACCCTCCTGTGCTCCTGGATATGCCCAGCTCTTGGGTGGTGGTGGATTCAGAAAAGGACAACGGCTATTTCGGAGTTTGCCTAAAAGTTGTATAAAATATGAACTGTACAGAAAAATATAAAATTTCCAAAAATGATATGAATTACTATAGGTGTGCGGCATTCATTACCCATAAACCTAAGGAGGAAAAAAAAAAAAAAAAAGCAACCATCATTTTGACGGGATGCTCTAGTCTCATCAAATCCTCGCAAAACGGATAAAAGTGATAACATAATAATACAGGTGTAATATTAATCACAGATTCTCTTATTTCAGGTTAATAGGATTACATTTTACAATTTGAAATCATCCTTTTTTTTTTTCTCACTCTTAGGCCTCATGCACACGAGCGTATGTATTTTGCGGTCCGCCAAAAAATACGGATGACCGTCCGAGTGCATTCTGTATTTTGCGGAACGGAAACAGACGGACCCCTAATAAAACAGTCTTATCCTTGTCCGTAATTTGGACAATAATAGGACATGTTCTATTTTTTTGCGGAACGGAAATACGGACATACGGAAACGGAATGCACACGGAGTATAACTTCTTTTTTTTTTTGCAGACCCATTGAAATGAATGGTTCCGTATACGCAAAAAAAAAAAAAAAGGAGCGGACACGGAAAGAAAATAAGTCTTGTGTGCCTGAGCCCTTAGGCTCCATTCACACGTCCGCAAAAATGGAGTCCGCATCCATTTCGCAATTTTGCGGAAAGGAAGTGCGGACCCATTCATTTCTCTAAGGGAGACGGAATGGATGCGGACAGCACCACGTGTGCTGTCCGCATCCGCATTTGCGGTGCGCGGCACCCCGATCTTTAGGTCCGCAGCTCCGCAAAAAAAGATAGAGCATGTCCTATTCTTGTCCGCAGCTTGCGGACAAGAATAGGCATTTCTATGGGGGTGACGGTGGCTGGTGTGTTGCGGACCCGCAATTCGCGGGTCCGCAACACACCACGGACGTGTGAATGCAGCCTTAGGGGACATTTACTTATGTGAGTTGCATATTTACAGCAAATTCTGTGACTTTTTCTCCTTCGCGGAGTGGCGAGAAAGGGACGTGGTAAAGGCTAGGTCTGCCGCATTTATCTTTACTCACGCCAATTTTCCGTTGTGAATAAAAAAGGAGAAATCAATGCCATAGATTTCAGACTGTCGAGCGGCGAGCAGGAGGATGCGACAAATCGATGAGGCGTGCGTCTCTACATTCCTTTGTCACATACCCTGGCGGCGCAGGGGGAATCAAGACCGGATGGGGGGGGGGAGGGGAAGCCCAGTCTTGATAATTATCCCTAATAAAACAGAAAGTCAGTCCTGCGTCTCAACACGGACAGTTATTTGCGCTGCTGCTGGTCCCGGGTTCGTGTGGTAGGTTTCACACTGGCAAAGTCAAGTTCATAGGTTTTGGAACCGCGCTGCTGGGAGCTATGTATTCCGGTCACAGGTGGATGATACAAGGGTGTCAGCCCCTCTCCTCGACAACCAAAGGATATGGTCCTCCCAGACCTCCTCCTCTACAGGGTTTAAGGGGATAGGCAAGATAGTGAAGCACCCTTGAGAAAGTTGTTCTAAAAGGTTTTATTCTACTTACAACAGGTCAGTAGACAAAAGGCATAAAAATACAAGATGATCGTCACGTTCCTGCCCGACCCGGGTTTCGCTACCTCGCTTCTTCAAGGGCGATGACTGAGCATGCTCACAAACGAGCCCTATAAATAGCCCAGCCCTCTCATTATTATTCAAGAGGGTGTGGTTCCCATCCGTATAGGACATTTTCAAAATAACAGTTTTACAACATATAACATAAAATCACACTGATGCAATCATTTTTAAAATACAAACATAAGAATATAAAATTATACACGGGAGTGGATTGTTACTCCCTATTGCCAATTTGTGTAAAGACCCTTTCGGGTTACCGCTGTTCTCAATAGTCAATATATACATTCAGCCTCTTAATAAGAATCTATCCCCCACTTAATCCTCTCTTGTCCTAGGTGTATCCCAACTCAATTTATTATAGTAGTTCTATCCTCATATACATTCCATCCACTCCTCGGATATTATACCGGTATTCTCCACCTACTCCCGGAGCGTCATTCAGCTAATTTCCACTCCTCCTGGAACATCCCTCCACAGGACGCCATCCGATTCTGGGACGTCACACAGGTAATCTCCGCCCACTCTTAGAACGTCACTCAGGAGGGCGCCACCCACACCGGAGTCCGCGATCAGTCAGTTCCACAAAAAGATAGAACAAGTTCTATCTTTTTGCAGAGCAGAAGTACTGAACGGAACACCACAGAAGCACTCGGTAGTGCAAATCTGGAGATGCGGAACGGTCCGCATCTCCGGATTTGCAGACCCATTCAATTCAAGTCAATGGGTCTGCATTTGTGATGCGGAATGCACACGGAACGGTGCCTGTGCATTGCGGATCCGCATATGCATTCCGCAATACGGCAACGGGATACCTACGGTCATGTGAATAAGGCCTTAGAGTACTGTGTACAGTTCTGGGCTCCTGTGAACAAGGCAGACATAGCAGTGCTGGAGAGGGTCCAGAGGAGGGCAACTAAAGTAATAACTGGAATGGGGCAACTACAGTACCCTGAAAGATTATCAACATTAGGGTTATTCACTTTAGAAAAAAAGACGACTGAGGGGAGATCTAATAACTATGTATAAATATATCAGGGGTCAGTACAGAGATCTCTCCTATCATCTATTTATCCCCAGGACTGTGACTGTGACGAGGGGACATCCTCTGCGTCTGGAGGAAAGAAGGTTTGTACAAAAACAGAGAAGAGGATTCTTTACGGTAAGAGCAGTGAGACTATGGAGCTCTCTGCCTGAGGAGGTGGTGATGGTGAGTACAATAAAGGAATTCAAGAGGGGCCTGGATGTGTTTCTGGAGTGTAATAATATTACAGGCTATAGCTACTAGAGAGGGGTCGTTGATCCAGGGAGTTATTCTGATTCTTTTCCCCAGGATGAGGAATCGGCTGAACTGGATGGGTCTTTTTTTAGCCTTGTAAACTATGTCACTGTGTAAAACCAAAGCTTTTTTTTTTTGTCATTCATCAAATCCAGCATGAAGATTTAGAAAAGACACTGTAAATTATACTGTATTAGTATAATATTGTACATTATAGAACTGGTGTCAGAGTATATAAATGTTCTTAAAGTGAATTTATCACCAGGAAATACAGTCAATCTACAGGCAGCATGTTATAGATCAGGAGGAGCTGAGCAGATTGATATGTAGTTTTATGGGAAAAGATTCAGTAAAACTTGTATTTTATTCTTTTAGGCCTCAGCTCTTTCACTGCCTAGAAGTCACGTTGGCGCTCCTTGTACTTATACAGAAAGGGCTGTCAATCGCTGCTAAGACGCCCACTGGACTCCTAAGCATTGACAGAGCAGAGATTTAAATGAAAAAATTACAAGTTATACAAATTCTTCTCCTACAAAACTATCCATCTGCTCAGCTCCTTCTGTGCGAACATCCATCTGCTCAGCTCCTTCTGTGCTAACATCCATCTGCTCAGCTCCTTCTGTGCTAACATCCATCTGCTCAGCTCCTTCTGTGCTAACATCCATCTGCTCAGCTCCTTCTGTGCTAACATCCATCTGCTCAGCTCCTTCTGTGCTAACATCCATCTGCTCAGCTCCTTCTGTGCTAACATCCATCTGCTCAGCTCCTTCTGTGCTAACATCCATCTGCTCAGCTCCTTCTGTGCTAACATCCATCTGCTCAGCTCCTTCTGTGCTAACATCCATCTGCTCAGCTCCTTCTGTGCTAACATCCATCTGCTCAGCTCCTTCTGTGCTAACATCCATCTGCTCAGCTCCTTCAGTGCTAACATCCATCTGCTCAGCTCCTTCTGTGCTAACATCCATCTGCTCAGCTCCTTCTGTGCTAACATCCATCTGCTCAGCTCCTTCTGTGCTAACATCCATCTGCTCAGCTCCTTCTGTGCTAACATCCATCTGCTCAGCTCCTTCTGTGCTAACATCCATCTGCTCAGCTCCTTCAGTGCTAACATCCATCTGCTCAGCTCCTTCTGTGCTAACATCCATCTGCTCAGCTCCTTCTGTGCTAACATCCATCTGCTCAGCTCCTTCTGTGCTAACATCCATCTGCTCAGCTCCTTCTGTGCTAACATCCATCTGCTCAGCTCCTTCTGTGCTAACATCCATCTGCTCAGCTCCTTCTGTGCTAACATCCATCTGCTCAGCTCCTTCTGTGCTAACATCCATCTGCTCAGCTCCTTCTGTGCTAACATCCATCTGCTCAGCTCCTTCTGTGCTAACATCCATCTGCTCAGCTCCTTCTGTGCTAACATCCATCTGCTCAGCTCCTTCTGTGCTAACATCCATCTGCTCAGCTCCTTCTGTGCTAACATCCATCTGCTCAGCTCCTTCTGTGCTAACATCCATCTGCTCAGCTCCTTCTGTGCTAACATCCATCTGCTCAGCTCCTTCTGTGCCAATATCAATCTGCTCAGCAACTTCTGTGCTAACATCCATCTACTCAGCTCCTTCTGTGCCAACATCAATCTGCTCAGCTCCTTCTGTGCTAATATCTGCTCAGCTCTTTCTGTGCCAATATCAATCTGCTCAGCTCCTTCTGTGCTAATATCCATCTGCCCAGCTCCTTCTGTGCTATCCATCTGCTCAGCTTCTTCTGTGCTAACATCAATCTGCTCAGCTCCTTCTGTGCTATCATCAATCTGCTCAGCTCCTTATGTGCTAATATCCATCTGCCCAGCTCATTCTGTGCTATCCATCTGCTCAGCTTCTTCTGTGCTATCAATCTGCTCAGCTCCTTCTGTGCTAACATAATCTGCTCAGCTCCTTCTGTGCTAACATAATCTGCTCAGCTTCTTCTGTGCTATCAATCTGCTCAGCTCCTTCTGTGCTAACATAATCTGCTCAGCTCCTTCTGTGCTAACATCATCTGCTCAGCTCCTTCTGTGCTAACATCAATCTGCTCAGCTCCTTCTGTGCTAACATCAATCTGCTCAGCTCCTTCTGTGCTAACATCAATCTGCTCAGCTCCTTCTGTGCTAACATCCATCTGCTCAGCTCCTTCTGTGCTAACATCCATCTGCTCACCTCCTTATGTGCTAATATCCATCTGCTCAGCTCCTTATGTGCTAACATCAATCTGCTCAGCTCCTTCTGTGCTAACATCCATCTGCTCAGCTCCTTCTGTGCTAATATCCATCTGCTCAGCTCCTTCTGTGCTAACATCAATCTGCTCAGCTCCTTCTGTGCTAACATCAATCTGCTCAGCTCCTTCTGTGCTAACATCCATCTGCTCAGCTCCTTCTGTGCTAACATCCATCTGCTCAGCTCCTTCTGTGCTAATATCCATCTGCTCAGCTCCTTCTGTGCTAACATCAATCTGCTCAGCTCCTTCTGTGCTAACATCAATCTGCTCAGCTCCTTCTGTGCTAACATCCATCTGCTCAGCTCCTTCTGTGCTAACATCCATCTGCTCAGCTCCTTCTGTTCTATCAATCTGTTCAGTTCCTTCTGTGCTAATATCCATCTGCTCAGCTCCTTCTGTGCTAATATCAATCTTCTCCACTCCTTCTGTGCTAACATAATCTGCTCAGCTCCTTCTGTGCTAACATCAATCTGCTCAGCTCATTCTGTGCTAATATCAATGGGGCTCCAAAAGAGCGCCCAATATTATCGAGTGGAAAAATGTATTGGAAAAGATTGAGAGGTTTGAGAAATATGCAATGAGTAGTGCAATTAGTTGCTGATGGGCAGTGGGGTTGGGGGGAGGAGAGAGAGAGGAAAAATAACGTACACCCCTTAGGGGGGATTGTTTATGGTATCAATCGAGACAACCATCATGGGGATGGGGGGGTTGATTCAAGGTGGGGGATAATTTGAATAGACAATGAGAGGTCTGAGTATAAGTACCATGGTGCTTAGAGGGGAGTCTGGTAACCCCCCAAAATAGAACAGATTACTTACTATTTTTGTATTGTTTTTGTTTATAATGATTTACAATTCATTGCAATGGCTGTTCTTGCAGACTGTTTATTGATGAACTCAGATTTTGTATTGTCAAATTGTATTTTCATTTTGCATTGTGAACGGTAAGAAAAATAATAAAATATTTAAAGAGAAAAAATAAAATAAAAAACATCAATCTGCTCAGCTCCTTCTGTGCCAATAGCAATCTGCTCAGCTCCTTCTGTGCCAATATCAATCTGCTCAGCTCCTTCTGTGCCAATATCAATCTGCTCAGCTCCTTCTGTGCCAATATCAATCTGCTCAGCTCCTTCTGTGCCAATATCAATCTGCTCAGCTCTTTCGGTGCATACAGTAAAATTTCAGTGGGACCGGACAGGCGCCAGATTATCAAATAATATCAGCCATAACAATGTATAAAACTTAAACTATAAGGTAGAAAACCAGAATAAACTGTCAGCAAGAACTACACCTGTAATTCTGTTTTTGTAATTTCAGCGGAAAGAACCAGTTTGGAAATCCATCCACCACGTGATCTTCCACATTATATTGCAGGATTGTGCTAGTAACCAAGGGTCTGATTATCAGGCTTTATGGATTATAGGTGCTGGATTAAAGTAATTTCACTAATAAAGCTAAAAAAAATGGCAGGTCGTGCAGTGCCCTATTCCAGATGATCAATCGGATTACAGATGTTACTCGCCTCTCGCTCCTTGACGGACACCGATTTGTGTGCAGGCCGGAGAGGAGGCTGAACAGGCAGTAAAAGGACTGTGACCGAAAAAAGAAAAAACTCTAGAAGGTCCTCCCCGAGTTGCAAGATGAAAGCCGGGGCGAAAGCTCTGCCCTGCAATGACCTTCCAAGATGTCACCGGTGAGCGGGCTCAGATGGGAAGTGCAGCATGTCTATTACTAAAGATGCACCCTTTGTCTATGTGTGCAGTGGCGTAACTAGAACTGACTGGGCCCTGAAAATTTTTGAACTGGAACTCCCTCATCCCCTTAATGCAGACCTCGGACCGGACAAAAAATAAATAAATAAATACTCGCCTCTCTTCTCGTCCTAAGGGCACCTCCACTCTTCGTGCGGCACTGCACTGTGACCCGACGTTGCACAGCATCAGGCCATAGTTCGCTCCTACACACACTACATCCCGTCCCGGCAGTGCACAGCTCCAGGACCTGGTGCCGCACAGACGCCTGGAGAAGAAGACCAGGCAGCGGTGAGTAAGACAAGTGCTAGGACTAGGAGCACCATACTCGCCGCTCCCTAGGCCCTGAAAATAAATCCATTTGTCCTCCTCCCAGGCCGCCTTCCCAAGTTTGGGCCCCGTAGCAGACGCTTCCTCTGCTTCCATGGTAGCTATGCCCCTAATTGTGTGCATGTAGCAGTGCAGCGTTTGTGGTGTGCACGTCGCAAAGCTGTGCTTGTCTGGTGTGTATAAGTTACTGACACTGGACTCTCTAGTTCATTAAACCACCAGGAAAGTTTTAATAAGTAGAAAACATTTTTAAATATTTTTTTTTTTGTCTAAACCTGAGGTGCGTCTTATGGTCCGATGAATCCTATATCTACAATCTTTCCCAACTGACTTCCCTCCAAAGACCAATGCCAGTCCCCTGCATCTACACTCTGGAAATCTCGAAGCATGGCAATCCTATCTACCTAATAAAATCTAATTAAAATCACTTCCAATTTGTACCAACTTTGGGTTTTTAAAAATTCTGAGAAATACAAAGTTACTAAAATGAGAAATCTGCGAGTTTTGCAGTACAGGTATGATGCACACACACAGCGTGGAGGCGTCAGGCGCTGATCCACATGCTGGCTGCTGTCCTCCGCTCCGGTTCTGTGGGTCTATTTAAATATCTACGGGCAAACAGCCTTTAGGGTAAAGCGGGTGGCAGCGGGCGAAAAATTAGGAGATGCATTCACCTGAGGCAAAACGAAGGCTGCGCTAAAAAGAAAGGATTCTCTATACCTCAAGAAGTGCGTTTTCTGCCCTCTTCCGTGTGCAGCCTGATCTTTCCAGGTTTCACTAATGTCAGACAGATTTAGTCCGTGGCATGCTGCCCGCGCTCGGCCATAGGTTGACATTTTATCTTCGTTTCTGGGAATCGCTGGAGCGTAACCTCCGCATGCTCATAATGATCAGATCCACTAGAACTAGACTGGATCACTAGAGGGAATCCTCATTATCAGGACCATTTAAGGACTGGCGCATATATGTCTGACCTTTGGTGATGGCGTAACTTTAGGTCGGTGTGAATGGAGAAGGAGTCTGGACGGAAGACTGAGATGTACAGTAATATCAAATCTTCTCAATACTAGAAGGTGCAAAATGAATTTTCATAAAGGGGTCTGTACAGTATGCCTGGGACTCATGTAGAGATTAAGGGTCTGCTTCGGGCAATGCCCATTTCTTCAGGTGGTCACACGTACTAAATGGCTGTGTGCCGAACATCTAATGTGTATGCAGGTGTCCCGATTCCCCCCAGTAGTAGATGTCAGGGGATTTCACCATGCCCGATCCATTCCTTCTCAAAGCAGACCAGTGTCTGACAGCGGTCACCCCCACTCTATATTGAGAACACATGCATGTATACAGGGGGCTTCAGGAGGAACTGCTGTCACCCAATGGCTTTTGAAGGTAGTTTGAAGGCTGCCCCTCTGCACTTTAAATTGACAGGGCCAGGCATGATGACGTTTTCACTGCCTGGTCCTGTCAAAGTGCAGAGAGAGCAGAGCCTCTAGGTGTAATGGCAACGCCCCCGTTGCTCCTAGAGGCTCATTTGCATATGTTAAACCATCATTTTTCTCAGCCATGTGGACACATATGAACATGGGACCAACACAGATGTCTTCAGCTGCCGAGTGCACATGTAACAGGTCAGCCAGTGTCATAGGTACAAAACTGCTGACAGATGCCCTTTAAAAGAGTAAAAAAAGAAGTCACTGTAGATGTCGGCAGGAGTGACAAAAATTCAGCGCGCAGGCTGTGCCATTTTTAGAGAAAATGGTGGAAACCAGAGCTGCACCCTCTTTCCATAATCACAGAGACCGTGCTTTCTGAGCCGCAATGGGGTATTTTAATCATTAGAGGGGACATCTGCTCCCCACTTCCTAGCTGCTTGATCTCCAGCTCCAGAGGGTAGTTAGACGTTGGTGAAGGAGGTCACCAGCTTTGCCAGTCCGCTCCAGTAACTTACACAGAGCTGACATCTAATAGGAACCAGCAAAGTATCCACCACCTCCACACAGGGAAAAGCTGACTCAGAAGCAACGAAGAAGAGCTTTCGTTATCCCTGACATCACACATGAAGTGACTGCCACATCGGTTGACTAAAAACTGTGTCTGAACTAATCAGTCACTAATGGTGCTCTCAATACCGGGTGCTGTGGTGGCCCATGGTTACTTGTGACACCCCTGCTGTGTCCGTCATGAAATCAAAGAGCTCCATTCGTTTACTTTTCGGGCCTGAGTCAAGATGGACATAACCCGTATCTAAAACTAAGAGATCTTCATGATGAAGGCCTCAGATTAGAATGGGCATAACTGGCCAAAGTCAACCAAGGACAGCATCTGCATGGAGTTTGAAGGTTCTCCTCATGCTTGCGCGGGTTTTCTTCCTGTCCTCCACTTTTCGCCCACTTTCCAAAAACATAATTTAGAACTAGATTGTGAGCCTCAAAGGAATAAGGGCTGACATGATGGATCATTTCTGCATAAAATGTTGACTTTTTTAGACCCTTCATTCAGAATATTTGTTTCCTGAGGGCAGTGCACTGTAGTACATGATGGTCCACAGGATGGACAGTACTGACGTCTGAGTGCCATCACGTGGTCTCTCTATGAGGTAGGCTGGACCCAGCGTCCTCTCCTAGAAAGAGACAGCCGATATCTCGGTGATATCCCCCAAAAACATTATGGCCATGCATTTCCCACAGACACTCATCCGATCTAACCGATCCCAATACATGTGCATATCGGCTCGGTCAAAAGTGCGTGCGCTCTCAATGGGCAGAAAGTAAAAAGTGTTAAGAATTGGGAAAAATACTAAACTCAGACAATAACCCAGAGACAATGCGTCTCATCTCCGCTGCAGACTGGGCCGAGGCGTTGGCACAGAAACGACCTCTTACTGTGTGCGGTCTTATACATCCTGCGCGGCCTCGAGGCCACTCTGGCAATAAACCGGTTAACTAGCGTCAGCAATCCCCCTTTTTCCATGCAATGTGCTGCAACTCGCATCTAAATGGTTCCTTTGCACCATGAACTGAAACATCTTGAATGCTCAAACTGTATTTTTATGGGCGTCTTGGGACACTAAATTTTAGTGGTCTATTAAATGCCAGCAATTTCATGCTTGTGCATAAAACAGCATTCACATATCAGGACTTGGTGGTTACATAGCTAGATTATACCTTTTTTTTTTTTTTTTTACACGTATAAGATTAGTCGTTTCCATTAATAACATTATGCTTTGTTTCTCAGAAATACCTTTTCTCGCCATAAAAATGATGTAGGTATTATTTTAAGAGAGAACCGGGTATTGTGCAGAAGGCTCAATGAAGTTCTTGTGGGGAACGTATGGAAGCTGCTCTAGTCGGCGAGAGCCGAGCCATATCGTGGGCACTGCCAGGTACCTACAGCCAGGCTTCACTAGGGATCTCGGGTAGAAGATGGCACTGAACCCACAAACCTGAAAACTCTTACCTGGCAACATGATCCTCTTCAGAAAGAAGTCCAGCCCCACTGTTTGCTTGTACTGCTTCCCGAAGGATTCCTGGGCAAAGCGCATGGCCAGCGAGGTCTGAAAGGAAACGGGTGGAAAAATGTCATAGTAATAATATCAGTGGTGGTAATGATCGTAGCAGTAAGAAAAGTAATAATGGTAATAGCAGTTGTAATAATAGTACAAAAGGCAGTAATGGCAGTAGTAGTACTAATAGTACAAAAGGCAGAAAAAGCAGTAGTAGTACTAATAGTACAAAAGGCAGTAAAAGCAGTACTAATAGTACAAAAGGCAGTAAAAGCAGTAGTAGTAGTGATAGTACAAAAGGCAGTAAAAGCAGTAGTAGTACTAATAGTACAAAAGGCAGAAAAAGCAGTAGTAGTAGTGATAGTACAAAAGGCAGTAAAAGCAGTACTAATAGTACAAAAGGCAGTAAAAGCAGTAGTAGTACTAATAGTACAATAGGCAGTAAAAGCAGTAGTAGTACTAATAGTACAAAAGGCAGTAAAAGCAGTAGTAGTACTAATAGTACAATAGGCAGTAAAAGCAGTAGTAGTACTAATAGTACAATAGGCAGTAAAAGCAGTAGTAGTACTAATAGTACAATAGGCAGTAAAAGCAGTAGTAGTACTAATAGTACAAAAGGCAGTAAAAGCAGTAGTAGTACTAATAGTACAATAGGCAGTAAAAGCAGTAGTAGTACTAATAGTACAAAAGGCAGTAAAAGCAGTAGTAGTACTAATAGTACAAAAGGCGGTAAAAGCAGTAGTAGTACTAATAGTACAAAAGGCAGTAAAAGCAGTACTAATAGTACAAAAGGCAGTAAAAGCAGTAGTAGCTGTAATAATAATAGTACTAGTATTAACAGAAGCACTTGCATTAGTAACAGTATTATTAGTAATTGTAGTAAAAATAATAATAGCGTTACATGTATAATTTATTTGTCACCCAGTGTGTGCAAGCAACAATGTCTAAAAATTCTGCAGACCTCAGCATCAAAACTGCACATAAATCCTTACTCTTTATTGCGGTTTAGGCCCTTTTATGTTGCAGATTTTCTGTTTGTTAACAACCCCCCTACAGAAGGTGCGGGGTCACACAAACTGCTGCGGATTTCAAAATCAGCACAACCGGTCAATGACTGCACAGAAGAATAAAGTAAAGTGTACAGCCGATGTGTCAGGTACACAGCGTACACTGTGGGGGGGTCATTTACTAACCAGAAGCAGGCCTATATTAAGGCGTATTTCTGGGGCAGATTGTGGCACAAAGGACCTTTGCACTGAAATCTGTGACTTTTCCCTGCTCACGCCAAGTCTAAAAAAAGTGGGCGTGGCACAACGGCGGATCCACCACCAGCTACAGGGGGTATTAAGACCTCCTAAATGTAACACTCCACAAGACTACTACTACTACTGTTAATACTACAAACTACACTTACTACTACTGCTACTCTTACTACTACTGTTAATACTACAAACTACACTTACTACTACTGCTACTCTTACTACTACTGTTAATACTACAAACTACACTTACTACTACTGCTACTCTTACTACTACTGTTAATACTACAAACTACACTTACTACTACTGCTACTCTTACTACTACTGTTAATACTACAAACTACACTTACTACTACTGTTAATACTACAAACTACACTTACTACTACTGCTACTCTTACTACTACTGTTAATACTACAAACTACACTTACTACTACTGCTACTCTTACTACTACTGTTAATACTACAAACTACACTTACTACTACTGCTACTCTTACTACTACTGTTAATACTACAAACTACACTTACTACTACTGCTACTCTTACTACTACTGTTAATACTACAAACTACACTTACTACTACTGCTACTCTTACTACTACTACTGATAATACTACAGTCCTGATCAAAAGTTTAAGACCACTTGAAAAATGGCAAAAAATCTTATTTAGCATGGCTGGATCTTAACAAGGTTCCAAGTAGAGCTTCAACATGCAACAAGAAGAAATGAGAGTGAGACAAAACATTTTTTGAGCATTCAATTAATTGAAAATAACGAATAAACAGAAACAGGCTGTTTTTCAGCTGATCAAAAGTTTAGGACTAGAGTTGAGCGGACACCTGGATGTTGGGTTCGACGAGTTCGGCCGAACTTGAAAAAAAAGTTCGGGTTTGGGACCCGAACCCCATTGAAGTCAATGGGGACCCAAACTTTTGGGCACTAAAATGTCTCTAATATAGTCCTGGAAAGGGCTAGAGGGCTGCAAAAGGCATCAAAATGTGCTTAAGAGCATGACAGCTGTTCTGCAAACAAATGTGGATAGGGAAATGACTTAAATTAACATAAAATACAGAAAAAAATTAAATAATCTGTTGTAAGTGGAAGCGGCGGTGAAGGAGGAATAGGTAGCCAACACTGTTTTGTGTTATTTTTTATCTTTAAAATTTAAATATTGGGACATATAACAAAATAAAACTAAGAATAAGTGCACTTGAGTACAAGAATGGATGGTTGAGGCTGGTATAAATGTCTATTCTGCACAAGGTACGGACAAGTCCTGTGGGATCCATGCCTGGTTCATTTTAACCGCCTCCGGACCGCCTAACGCAGGATCGCGTTCCGGAGGCGGCAGCTGCAGGCAGCGTCACGCATATATGCGTCATCTCGCGAGACGCGAGATTTCCTGTGAACGCACGCACACAGGCGCGCGCGTTCACAGGATCGGAAGGTAAGCGAGTGGATCTCCAGCTTGCCAGCGGTGATCGTTCGCTGGCAGACTGGAGATGTGATTTTTTTAACCCCTAACAGGTATATTAGACGCTGTTTTGATAACCGCGTCTAATATACCTGCTACCTGGTCCTCTGATGGTCCCCTTTGTTTGGATCGACCACCAGAGGACACAGGTAGCTCAGTAATATGTTGCACCAAGCACCACTACACTACACCCTCCCCTGTCACTTATTAACCCCTGATCACCCCATATAGACTCCCTGATCACCCCCCTGTCATTATTCACCCCCCTGTCATTGATTACCCCCCTGTAAAGCTCCATTCAGACGTCCGTATGTTTTTTACAGATCCACGGATACATGGATCGGATCCGCAAAACACATACGGAAGTCTGAATGGAGCCTTACAGGGGGGTGATCACCCCATATAGACTCCCTGATCACCCCCCTGTCATTGATCACCCCCCTGTAAGGCTCCATTCAGACGTCCGTATGTGTTTTGCGGATCCGTGGATCCGAAAAACACGGACACCGCGGATCCGCAAAACACATACGGACGTCTGAATGGAGCCTTACAGGGGGGTGATCAATGACAGAGGGGTGATAACCCCATATACACTCCCTGATCACCCCCCTGTCATTGATCACCCCCCTGTAAGGCTCCATTCAGACATTTTTTTGGCACAAATTAGCGGAAATTATTATTATTATTTATTTTTTTTCTTACAAAGTCTTATATTCCACTAACTTGTGTCAAAAAATAAAATCTCACATGAACTCACCATACCCCTCACGGAATCCAAATGCGTAAAATGTTTTAGACATTTATATTCCAGGCCTCTTCTCACGCTTTAGGGCCCCTAAAATGCCAGGGCAGTATAAATACCCCACATGTGACCCCATTTCAGAAAGAAGACACCCCAAGGTATTCCGTGAGGGGCATATTGAGTCCATGAAAGATTGAAATTTTTGTCCCAAGTTAGCGGAAAGGGAGACTGTGAGAAAAAACAAAAAACAAAAAATCAATTTCCGCTAACTTGTGCCAAAAAAAATAAAATTTGATGAACTCGCCATGCCCCTCATTGAATACCTTGGGTGTCTTCTTTCCAAAATGGGGTCACATGTGGGGTAGTTATACTGCCCTGGCATTTTAGGGGCCCTAAAGCGTGAGAAGAAGTCTGGGATCCAAATGTCTAAAAATGCCCTCCTAAAAGGAATTTGGGCCCCTTTGCGCATCTAGGCTGCAAAAAAGTGCAATGTGTTTTGGGGTGTCATTTTACATATACCCATGCTGGGTGAGATAAATATCTTGGTCAAATGCCAACGTTGTATAAAAAAAATGGGAAAAGTTGTCTTTTGCCGAGATATTTCTCTCACCCAGCATGGGTATATGTAAAATGACACCCCAAAACACATTGCCCAACTTCTTCTGAGTACAGCGATACCAGATGTGTGACACTTTTTTGCAGCCTAGGTGGGCAAAGGGGCCCACATTCCAAAGAGCACCTTTAGGATTTCACAGGTCATTTTTTACACATTTTGATTTCAAAATACTTCGCACGCATTTGGGCCCCTAGAATGCCAGGGCAGTATGACTACCCCACAAGTGACCCCATTTTGGAAAGAAGACACCCCAAGGTATTCCGTGAGGGGCATGGCGAGTTACTAGAATTTTTTTATTTTTTGTCACAAGTTAGCGGAATATGATGATTTTTTTTCTTTTTTTTTTTCTTACAAAGTCTCATATTCCACTAACTTGTGACAAACAATAAAAAACTTTTTTATTAAAAACCTTAAACCCCCTTAATGACCAGGCCACTTTTTACACTTCTGCACTACACTACTTTCACCGTTTATTGCTCTGCCATGCAACTTACCACCCAAATGAATTTTACCTCCTTTTCTTCTCACTAATAGAGCTTTCATTTGGTGGTATTTCATTGCTGCTGACATTTTTACTTTTTTTGTTATTAATCGAAATTTAACGAAATTTTTGCAAAAAAATGAAGTTTTTCACTTTCAGTTGTAAAATGTTTCCAAAAAAACGACATCCATAAATTTTTCACTAAATTTATTTTTCTTCATGTCTTTGATAAAAAAAAAAATGGTTTGGGTAAAAGTTATAGCGTTTACAAACTATGATACAAAAATGTGAATTTCCGCTTTTTGAAGCAGCTCTGACTTTCTGAGCACCTGTCATGTTTCCTGAGGTTCTACAATGGCCAAACAGTAGAAAAACCCCACAAATGACCCCATTTCGGAAAGTAGACACCCTAAGGTATTCGCTGATGGGCATAGTGAGTTCATAGAACTTTTTATTTTTTGTCACAAGTTAGCGGAAAATGATGAATTTTTTATTTATTTATTTTCCTTACAAAGTCTCATATTCCACTAACTTGTGACAAAAAATAAAAACTTCCATGAACTCACTATGCCCATCATGAAATACCTTGGGGTGTCTTCTTTCCAAAATGGGGTCACTTGTGGGGTAGTTATACTGCCCTGGCATTCTAGGGGCCCTAATGTGTGGTAAGTAGTTTGAAATCAAAATGTGTAAAAAATGACCTGTGAAATCCTAAAGGTGCTCTTTGGAATGTGGGCCCCTTTGCCCACTTAGGCTGCAAAAAAGTGTCACACATCTGGTATCGCCGTACTCAGGAGAAGTTGGGCAATGTGTTTTGGGGTGTCATTTTACATATACCCATGCTGGGTGAGATAAATATCTTGGTCAAATGCCAACTTTGTATAAAAAAATTGGAAAAGTTGTCTTTTGCCGAGATATTTATTTCACCTAGCATGGGTATATGTAAAATGACACCCCAAAACACATTGCCCAAGGGGCCCACATTCCAAAGAGCACCTTTAGGATTTCACAGGTCATTTTTTACACATTTTGATTTCAAACTACTTACCACACATTAGGGCCCCTAAAATGCCAGGGCAGTATAACTACCCCACAAGTGACCCCATTTTGGAAAGAAGACACCCCAAGGTATTTCATGATGGGCATAGTGAGTTCATAGAAGTTTTTATTTTTTGTCACAAGTTAGTGGAATATGAGACTTTGTAAGGAAAATAAATAAATAAATAAAAAATTCATCATTTTCCGCTAACTTGTGACAAAAAATAAAAAGTTCTATGAACTCACTATGCCCATCAGCGAATACCTTAGGGTGTCTACTTTCCGAAATGGGGTCATTTGTGGGGTTTTTCTACTGTTTGGCCATTGTAGAACCTCAGGAAACATGACAGGTGCTCAGAAAGTCAGAGCTGCTTCAAAAAGCGGAAATTCACATTTTTGTATCATAGTTTGTAAACGCTATAACTTTTACCCAAACCATTTTTTTTTTTATCAAAGACATGAAGAAAAATAAATTTAGAGAAAAATTTATGGATGTCGTTTTTTTGGAAACATTTTACAACTGAAAGTGAAAAACTTCATTTTTTTGCAAAAATTTCGTTAAATTTCGATTAATAACAAAAAAAGTAAAAATGTCAGCAGCAATGAAATACCACCAAATGAAAGCTCTATTAGTGAGAAGAAAAGGAGGTAAAATTCATTTGGGTGGTAAGTTGCATGGCAGAGCAATAAACGGTGAAAGTAGTGTAGGTCAGAAGTGTAAAAAGTGGCCTGGTCATTAAGGGGGTTTAAGCACTGGGGGCTGAGGTGGCTAATAAACGTAAGCTTGTCCACATTGGCTGCGGCCTGTGATAATGCTCTCTGCCGTGCTAAACACACGTTCACACTATACACTGGCTGCAGGGTAGGTCAGCACCTCCAAGGCTGACAAAGCTTTTCCACATTTTTGCCATGCTAACCCTGCCTTCTCAGGTGATGGTGGTGCCCCAGCTGCGCTGGCGACCTCTTCCTCCTCCTCTGCCTTCGCCTTGTGCTTCCACTGTGCCCCCGCTGTCAGGTGGGAATGCCATCATCAGTTCCCTGTCACCCAGGCACAGCAGGGGTTCATTCACGGCAAAAGGGGGTTCATGTCACCCAGCAATAGAACAGATGATTTTGAGAGATTAAGGCCCCTGTCACCCAGGCACAGCAGGGGTTTGTATAGGCCAAAAATGGTAAAATGTCACCCGAAAATTGAAAATAAGAATTTCTTCAATTTAGGGCACTAAAATTGGCACTTTTTTGCATTAAAATGGCTCTAAAATAGTCCTTGAAAAGGCTAGAGGGATGTAAAAGGCAGTAAAATGTGCTTAAAGGGTTTCTACCACTTCGTTTTCACCTAATTAGCTTTCAGACACTAGCGATCCGCTAGTGTCTGCTCTACCTAACCATCCTAATATAACAGCTTATTGTCCTGCCGTTTCGCTAAAAAAACGAACTTATATAGATATGCTAATGAGCCTCTAGGTGCTATGGGGGCGTCATTAGCACCTAGAGGCTCGGTCTACCTTCACAAACTGCCGCCGCCCAGCGCGTCCCTCCAGCCCGGCCATCTCCTCTGGAATGCGATCCTCCCCGTGCGCGTCTATATTCGGCGCATGCGCAGTGAATGTCTGACCGCTTTCTGCACAGACATCTCCACTGCGCCTGCGCCGATGACGTCATAGTGCTCCGAGGAACAGGCGCAGTGGAGATGTCTGTGCAGAAAGCGGTCAGACATTCACTGCGCATGCGCCGAATACAGACGCGCACGGGGAGGATCGCGAGGGTAGCCCCCAAAATATTGTGACGAAAAAAAAAGAAAACAAAGAATCATTGCACTTGACTTGAGTACAAGAATGTATGTTTGATGGTGGTATAAATGTCTATTGTGCACAAGGTACAGACAAGTCTTGTGGGATCCAAGCCTGGTTCATTTTAATGAACGTGAGCTTGTCCACGTTGGCTGTGGACAGGCGGCTGCGTCTGTCTGTAATGACGCCTCCAGCCGTGCTAAATACACGTGCTAAATGCAGGGCAGGCCATCACCTCCAAGGCGTAAAGGGCAAGCTCAAAGGTCATGTGCCCAATTTGGAGACCCAGAAGTTGAAGGTAGCAGACCCGTCATTTAGTACGTGTAGGCGTGTGCACACATACTGCTCCACCATGTTGGTGAAATGCTGCCTCCTGCTAAGACGTTCCACATCAGCTGGTGGTGCTGGTTTTTGTGGCGTGCTGACAAAGCTTTTCCATATTTCGGCCATGCTAACCCTGCCTTCTGAGGTGCTGGCGGTGCCCCAGCTGCATTGGCGACCTCGTCCTCTGCCTTCGCCTTGTGCTTCCACTTGTCCCCCAGCGTCAGGTGGGAATGCCACCAGCAGCGCGTCTACCCGCGTGCACTTGTACTCGGGCATCTTAAGAATACGCTCCAGTGACAGAATTAAGGATGGTACGTTGTCCTTGTAATGGGGATCCAGCAGCGTGGCCACCCAGTAATCAGCACAAGTTAGAATGTGGGCAACTCGGCGGTCGTTGCAGAGACACTGCAGCATGTAATCGCTCATGTGTGCCAGGCTGCCCAGAGGCAACGAAAAGCTGTCCTCTGTGGGAGGTGTATCGTCTGTGTCCTCTGTATCCGCCCATCCACGCACCAGTGATGGCCATGAGCTGGTCTGGGTGCCACCCTGCTGTGAACATGGTTCCTCCTCCTGCATCTCCTCCTCCTCATCCTCCACCTCGTCATCCTCCTGAACTGTGCCCTGGCTGGACAATTGTGTACCTTGGGTTTGTGGGTGCAGGAACCCACTGTCTGAGCCACTTGGGAATGACTGGCCGGAAACCTTACGAAATGATCCCTCTTCCTCCTCCTGTGCCACATCCTCTTCCATCATCGCCAAGAGCGTTTTTTCAAGGAGGCATAGAAGTGGGATAGTAACCATGAGAACGGCGTTATCGGCACTGGCCATGTTGGTGGAGTACTCGAAACAGCGCAACAAGGAACACAGGTCTCGCATGGAGGCCCAGTCATTGGTGGTGAAGTGGTGATGTTCCCCGTGCGTGCTGCAGCTGAAACTCCACTATGGCCTGCTGCTGCTCGCACAGTCTGGCCAGCATGTGCAAGGTGGAGTTCCACCTTGTGGGCACGTCGCATTTGAGGCAGTGAGCGAGAAAGCCGAAGTTACGCTGCAGCGCTGACAGGCGAGCAGCAGCAGGGTGAGAACGCCGAAAGCGCACTTTATGCAGCAGCTCTGACATGTCGGGGTAATTATTAAGGAGTTTCTGCACCACCAAATTCAGCACATGCGCCAGGCAAGGGATGTGCGTCAAAACCGGCTGGTCCTAGAGCTGCTACGAGATTTCGCCCATTATCGCACACCACCAGGCCGGGCTTGAGGCTGACTGGCACAAACCACTCATCGGTCTGTTGTTCAAGGCCCGTCCACAGCTCCTGCGCGGTGTGGGGTTTGTCCCCAAACAGATAAGCTTTAAAACTGCCTGCTGTCGTTTACCCCTGGCTGTGCTGAAGTTTGTGGTGAAGGTGTTACGCTGACCGGATGAGGAGCTGGTAGAGGATGAGGAAGCAGAGTATGAGGAAGAAGCAACAGGAGGCAAACTGAAGCGCCCTGCAATCCTCGGTGGTAGAAGGACATGCGCTAAACTGCTATCCGCCTCAGGCCCAGCCACCACTGCATTTACCCACTGTGCTGTTATGGAGATATAACGGCCCTGACCGTGCTTACTGGTCCACGTATCCGTAGTCAGGTGCACCTTGCCACAGATGGCGTTGCACAGTGCACACCTGATTTTGTCCCCTACTTGGTTGTGCAGGGAAGGGATGGCTCGCCTTGAAAAGTAGTGGCGGCTGGGCACGACGTACTGTGGGACAGCCACCGCCATAAGGCCTTTAAAACTTTGTCTCCACCAGACGGAATGACAGCATTTCAAAGGCAAGTAATTTAGAAATGCTGGCATTCAGGGCTAGGGATCGCGGGTGGGTAGGGGGGTACTTCCTCTTCCTGTCCAGCGTTTGGGATATGGAGAGCTGAACGCTTCCGTGGGATATTGTGGAGATGCTTGGTGACCCAGGTGTTGGTGTTCCTGGCAGATCCTCTGTTTGCGGGTTGCCAGGTGGCACGGTCACTCCAGAGGTGGATGAAGAGGCCGCGACTGCAGCAGAAGAGGAAGCAGGAGGAGCCAGAGACCTTTCTTGGTATTTGAGGTGTCTACTCCACTGCAGCTTGTGCTTTTCACTTAAATGCCTGGTCATGCAGGTTGTGCTCAGGTTGAGAACGTTTATGCCTCGCTTCAGGCTCTGATTGCACAGCGTGCAAACCACTTGTGTCATGTTGTCAGCACATTGTCTGAAGAACTGCCACGCCAGGGAACTGGCTTTGGTGTGCTCGGGCCCTTGCTGCGGTGGGCAGTAGGAGGCGAACTGTCTAAAGGACGACGGCTCCGCTTTTGCACCCTGCTGCCTCTTCTGCTGTGCTGGTGGCTCTGTGCGACCACCGCCTCTTCCTCCGAACTACATAGGTCACTCGAATTACCTTGATTCCATGTGGGGTCGAGGACCTCATCGTCCTACACATCATCTTCCACCCAGTCTTCACCACTGACTTCCTTGTCGGTCTGCACACTTTCAAAAGCCCCAGCAGTTGGCACCTGTGTTTCATCATCATCCGAGACGTGCTGCGATGGTCCTCCCATGTACTCATCTTGAAAAATAAGTGGTTGGGCATCGGTGCACTCAATCTCTTCCACTTCTGGGGCAGGGCTAGGTGGATGGCCATGGGAAACTCTGCTAACAGAGTCATCAAAAAGCAGAAGAGACTGCTGCATGACTTGGAGCTCAGACTGCTTGGCTGATTTGAAAGGGGGTGAGGTGAAAGACTGATGGACATCGGCAGCAGATGCCAACTCTGATCTTTCAGCAGAAGACTGGGTGGGAGACAATGTGAAGGAACTGGATCCACTGTCAGCAACCCAATCTATTATCGCCTGTACTTGTTCAGGCCTCACCATTCGTAGAGCAGCATTAGGCCCGACCAAATACCGCTGCAGGTTTTGTCGCCTACTCGCACCTGAGGAAGGGGTTTCACTTGTGTGTGTAGCTGGCACAGATCGACCATGTCCTCTCCCTGCTACAGAAGCTCACCCAGCAGCACCACGACCTGGGCCACGTCCCTTATTTGACGCTCTCCTCATATTTTTTTAATTTAGGATCTTGCCCTAAATGGGTGTTTAATTAATAGTAGAATAGAACGACAGTATGTAAAGGGTGTATCTCACACGGCCTGAACCAGACTAGGCCTCAATAAAAGATTATTTTTGCCCAAAATGGCTGTATTTCAAATGCCAAATTCAAAGCCCTGAATGTAGAGGGGGCATCTCACAGGGCCTGAACCTCTGTAGGCCTGAAGTAAATATATCTTTGCACAAAATGGCTGTATTTCAAATGGCTGAATCAAACCCCTGTATGTATAGGGGGATCACACACGCCCTGAATCAGTGTAGGCCTGAAGTAAAGATTTCTTTGCACAAAATGGCTGTATTTCAAATGCCTAATTCAAACCCCTGGATGTATGGGGGGGGGGGGGGGGGGGGAAATCACACACGCCCTGAAACGGTGTAGGCCTGAAGTAAATATATCTTTGCACAAAAAGGCTGTATTTCAAATGCCTAATTCAAACCCCTGTATGTAGAGGGGGTATCTCACAGGGCCTGAACCTCTGTAGGCCTCAATTCAATATTGGTGCACCAAATGGCGGTATTTAAAATCTCTGAATGTAACCCAAATGTATTAAGGGTGTGTCTCACAATGACATCTGCATCAAAGGCTGCCAACTAAATTTTTTGTGCCCAAACAAGTGTTTAACAACTGAATTTGACAGCAGTATATAAGCCTGTAATTTCTCACGTGCTGATGCTGCAAGGCCTGAAAATAGTGTTTTTTGTCAAAAGAGTGTGTTTTTCAAACCCCAGAAAATGATGGGTGTATTTCTAGCTTAAATTGCACACTGACTAATACAGATGTTGTAGATTGCCCAAAAAGTCTTTTTTTGCTTACAGAATATGAATGCTGTATATATTAAACTTGAATTTAACACTTGCAGATCTGGAAAATACTGTTTTTTGAAAAAAAAAAGTGTGTTTTTTTAAACCCCAGAAAATGATGGGTGTATTTCTACCTTAAATTGCACACTGACTAATCCAGATGTTGTAGTTTGCCCCGAAAAAATGGTGATTTGCAATGTCCCAAAAGCTCGAGCATGCATAAAAAGGCCGCCGCCACCCACCTAACTAACAGAATTATAAAAGTTATTTATTTTTTGGTCAATGGGCTCAGGGCAGGGTAAGACGATTGTGTCCTGCACCCACACAACTATTTATCTGTAGATCGCTGAGTTAGATTGTCTCTTATGCTCTCCCCGAAATCACAAGTCCAGCAGCATCCTCTCCCTACACTTGTAACAGCAGAGTGACGTGCAGCGCTACGTGACTCCAGCTTATATAGAGGCTGGGTCACATGCTGCTCTGGCCAATCACAGCCATGCCATTAGTAGGCATGGCTGTAATGGCCTCTTGGGACAAGTAGTATGACGCTTGTTTATTGGCTGCTGTGCAGCCTTTCAGAAAGCGCCGAACACCGAACTCAAACTTTTACAGAAAGGTTCGGGTTCGGGTCCGGGGTCCAAAAATCCTAAAGTTCGGGTTCGCTCAACCCTATTTAGGACCACATGCCTTTAAAAGGCCAAATCTGTGCAAAGATGTTGATTCATTGTCATTTTCTGTCAGGTAGTCACACGTTGTGATGGCAAAGGCAAAAAAAACTCTCCCTTTTTGAACGTGGTCGGGTTGTTGAACTGCATAAGCAGGTTCTCTCACAGCGCGCCATCGCTGCTGAGGTGGGACGCAGTAAGACAGTCATTTGGAATTTCTTAAATGATCCTGAGGGTTATGGAACAAAAAAGTCAAGTGGAAGACCCAAAAAAATGTCCTCAGCACTGAGCCAGAGGATCCAATTGGCTGTCCGTCAAGACACTGGACGATCCTCGACCCAAATTAAGGCCCTGCAGCCCCATAAGCATCAGATGGAATCTGAGACTGAAGGGCTTCAAAAACAAAAAACATCTTCAAAGACCTCGTCTCCTTGAACGCCACAGAACTGCTCGTTTAGACTTTGCAAGAGAGCACCAAACATGGGACATTCAAAGGTGAAAGAAAGTTTTATTCTCTGATGAGTAAAAATTTAACCTTGATGGTCCTGATGGTTTCCAACGTTACTGGCATGACAAGCAGATCCCACCTGAGATGTTTTACACGAGCCACAGTGGAGGGGGCGCCATAATGGTCTGGGGTGCTTTTTCCTTCAGTGGAACAATGGAGCTTCAGGAAGTGCAGGGGCGTCAAACGGCTGCTGGCTATGTCCAGATGTTGCAGAGAGCATTCCTCATGACTGAGGGCCCTCGTCTGTGTGGTAACGACTGGGTTTTTCAACAGGACAACGCTACAGTACACAATGCCCGCAGGACAAGGGACTTCTTCCAGGAGAATAACATCACTCTTTTGGCCCATCCTGCGTGTTCCCCTGATCTAAATCCAATTGAGAACCTTTAGGGATGGATGGCAAGAGAAGTTTACAAAAATGGACAACAGTTCCAGACAGTAGATGGCCTTCATGCGGCCATCTTCACCACTTGGAGAAATGTTCCCACTCACCTCATGGAAACGCTTGCATCAAGCATGCCGAAACAAATTTTTGAAGTGAAAAAAATAACGGCAGAGCTACTCATTACTGAGTTCATGCTTGGAAGTTGTATTTTTGTTTTGGGGGGGGGGGGGGGGGTTATTTTTTTTTTGGAGGTGTTGTCCTAAACTTTTGATCAGCTGAAAAACAGCCTGTTTCAGTTTATTCGTTGTTTTCATTTAATTGAATGCTCAAGAAATGTTTTGTCTCATTCCCATTTCTTCTTGTTGCATGTTGAAGCTCTACTTGGAACCTTGTTAAGATCCAGCCATGCTAAATATGATTTTTTGCCATTTTTCAAGTGGTCTTAAACTTTTGATCAGGAGTGTACAATCTACTCTTACTACTACTGTTAAATTTTTTTAAATTATTTTTTTAACCCCTCCAGCGCTGTTTTACTATGCATTCTGTATTCAGAATGCTATTATTTTCCCTTATAACCATGTTATAAGGGGAAATAATACAATCTACAGAACACCGATCCCAAGCCCGAACTTCTGTGAAGAAGTTCGGGTACCAAACATGCGCGATTTTTCTCACGCGAGTGCAAAACGCATTACAATGTTTTGCACTCGCGCGGAAAAATCGTGGGTGTTCCCGCAACGCACCCGCACATTTTCCCGAAACGCCCATGTGAACACAGCCTAATACCTCCAAAAATAGTTATTAGTTTACATTCCCCATATGTCTACTTCCTGTTTGGATCATTTTGTAAATTACATTTTCTTTTTTGGGGGACGTCAGAAGGCTTAGAAGTTTAGAAGCAAATCTTGAGATTTTTCAGAAAATTTCCAAAACCCACTTTTTAAGGACCAGTTCAGGTCTGAAGTCACTTTGTGAGGCTTACAAAATAGAACCAACCCATAAATGGCCCCATTTTAGAAACTACACCCCTCAAGGAATTCAAAACTGATTTTACAAACTTTCTTAACCCTTTAGGTGTTCCACAAGAATTACAGGAAAAAGTAGATGAAATTTCAGAATTTAACTTACAGAAAACCCCATGTGTGGTCGTAAACTGCTGTACGGGCACACAGCAGGGCGCAGAAGGAAAGGAACGCCATATAGTTTTTGGAAGGCAGATTTCACTGCGATAATTTTAAGTTGCCATGTCACATTTGAAGACCCCCTGATGCACCACTAAAGTAGAAACTCCAAAAAAGTGACCCTATTTTGGAAACTACGGGATAAGGTGGCAGTATTGTTGGTACTATTTTAGGGTACATATAATTTTTGGTTGCTCTATTTTACACTTTTTGTGAGGCAAGGTAACAAAAATAGCTGTTTTGGTACCGTTTTTATTTTTTGTTATTTACAATGCTTATCTGACAGGTTAGATCATGTGGTATTTTTATAGAGCAGGTTGTTATGGACGCGACAATACCATTTTGAAAAAAAATGATTTTTTTGTGTCCATATTCTGAAAGCCATATTTTTTATTTTTTTTGGGCGACTGTGTAGGGGCTAATTTTTTTCGGTATGAGATGACGGTTAGATTGGTACTATTTTAGGGTGCATATGACTTTTTGATTGCTTGGTATTACACTTTTTGTGATGTAAGGTGACAAAAAAATTGCTTTTTTTTTACTCACTTTTTATTATATTTTTTTGCTGGTGTTCACCTGAGGGGTTAGGTCTTGTGATATTTTTATAGAGCCGGTCAATACGGACACAGCGATACCTAATATGTCTACCTTTTTTTTATTTAGTTTTACACAATAACAGCATTTTTGAAATAAAATAAAAAATCATGTTTTAGTGTCTTTATATTCTGAGAGCCATAGATTTTTTATTTTTTGCGTGATTGTCCTAGGTAGGGTCTAATTTTTTGCGGGATGACTGTTTGGTATTATTTTGGGGTGCGCATGACTTTTTGATCGCTTGGTATTACACTTTTTGTAATGTAAGGTAGCAAAGATTACAATTACTTACCGGTAATTGTTTTTTCCTCTAGCCTCCACAGCGGCACGGATTCACAGGAGGGTTACCCCGCCTTCCCCAGGGACAGGAAACAACGTGGAGATCTTTAAAAAGCCCCCTCCCCTTACCTGCTCCAGTAAATAACCAAGAAACTGTGAAATGGATGCAACAAAGCTATTTATCAATTTTTTTCAAATAACAAACCAAATTATCAGAATACGGCATCAGATTACATAAATGTGGGGGGAAATTTTCTAGTGCCGCTGTGGAGGCTAGAGGAAAAACCAATTACCGGTAAGTAATTGTAATATTTCCAAACGCCTCCACGACGGCACGGATTCACAGGAGGAATAACATAGAAAACAAATAACTAGGGTGGGACCACTGCAGATACAACACTCTGCGAGAAAACGATAAGTCCTTATTTTTTAACACATCTAATTGATAATGTCGAAAAAAAGTAGAAGGCGAAGACCAGGTGGCTGCCTGGCTGTCATGCCCCACTCTGACGATGTGCGGAGGTCAGCCAGGATTGCAGCACGAGTTTAGTTTTTGTTTTGATGCCGTGTTGGATCCGCCTCGCATCAGGTGCACTGGGTGGAGTCATTAGTTTAAATGGTCTCCAGCTAAGTGCTCTGAGCGTATTATACTGTTCATTTTGGTCTGGGAAGGTTGGCTGTCAGTTCCTGCTCTCTGCAGATAAGTGTCATTTCTTGTTTGGTTGTTTATGTCATCTATCCCATCCAGGTTCTGTGCGAGCAGGCTGCTCCTTTCTCCCCACTTCACCATCTCAGGGAGTTCAGGGTTCTGTCAGTACAGGCTGGAGGACACAGCAAACCTACCTTTAAGGTCTGTCTGTGGGCTGAGCAATGCAGGGAAAGAGGTCAGGGATTAACTAGGAGGTGACCCTTCCCCTGTCTCTCGTCCAGAGCCTGGTTGGTGTGTTATCTGTTATACTGTGCACGTCCGCCGTGACACTGGCATATTTGTTCCAGAGACGTCCGCTGACTCTGCCCACGAAGCTGCGACTAATCGAGTTGAATGAGCTTTTAGTCCATTTGGAGGAATGACATCTTTTAAGTTGTAGCAAAATAGGATAGCCGATCTGATCCATCTTCCGATGGTTGTCTTGCTTGCCGCCTGTCCTCTATTTGGTCCAGCAGACTGAATGAAGAGTCTGTCTTCCTGAAAATTTCAGCTGCTTTCAGGTAAGCTAACACACATCTGCGAACGTCCAGATTATGAAAACGCCTCTCTTCCGGACAACCTGCTGGAGAACAGAATGATGGCAACAAAACTTTGTGCAGACAGTGGAATTTTAAGACAACCTTAGGTAAAAAAGAGGGAGAGTGTTTCAGCACTATCCGGCCATCTCTAAGGCTGCGTTCACACGAGCGTGTCCGGATTAGTTCCGGATGCGTCCCGGTGTGTTGCGGCAAACCCGCGCGAGTAGGAATGCAATTGCAGTCAGTTTTGACTGCGATTGCGTTCCGATGTTCAGTTTTTATCGCGCGGGTGCAATGTGTTTTGCACGCGCGTGATAAAAAAAACGACTGTGGTACCCAGACCCGAACTTCTTCACAGAAGTTCACATTTGGGTTCGGTGTTGTGTAGATGTTATTATTTTCCCTTATAACATGGTTATAAGGGAAAATAATAGCATTCTGAAAACAGAATGCTTAGTAGGTGATCAGTTGAGGGTTAAAAAAAAAAAAAAAAATTAACTCACCTTCTCCGTTTGTTCGCGTAAGTCCCGGTCTCTTCTTTACTTCTCAAAAGATGAACTATGGGCTAAAGGACCTTTGGTGACGTCAGATCACATGCTCCAATCACATGGTCCATCACCGCGGTGATGGACCATGTGATTGGAGCATGTGATCTGACGTCACCAAAGGTCCTTTAGCCCATAGTTCATCTTTTGAGAAGTAAAGAAGAGACCGGGACTTACGCGAACAAACGGAGAAGGTGAGTTAATTTTTTTTATTTTTTTTTAACCCTCAACTGATCACTTACTAAGCATTCTGTTTTCAGAATGCTATTATTTTCCCTTATAACCATGTTATAAGGGAAAATAATACAGTGAATAGACTGTCACCTAGCAACCATGCGTGAAAATCGCACAGCATCCGCACTTGCTTGCGGATGCTTGCGATTTTCACGCAACCCCATTCACTTCTATGGGGCCTGCGTTGCGTGAAAAACGCAGAATATAGAGCATGCTGCGATTTTCACGCAACGCACAAGTGACGCGTGAAAATCATCGCTCATCTGAACAGCCCCATAAAAATGAATGGGTCAGGATTCAGTGCGGGTGCAATACGTTCACCTACCGCATTGCACCCGCGCGGAATACTCGCCCGTGTGAACGCAGCCTAACAGTTCAATAGGGAGGTCCACATGAGAACACTTGTATTTCGCCGACTCTTCTAGCTGTAGTAATTGCAACAAGAAATTTCAGATAACGGCTCAAATGGCGAATCGATTAAAACA